>NC_081289.1:57351456-57958956 GCF_030490865.1 Poecile atricapillus | reverse complement strand
GCACTGTCTTACACCAGAGACTAGCTCTGTTCTTGTTCTCAAAACATAATGGCTTCTGTTTTGAGATTCCAGGAGAAGAACAAATCAAAATGTTATTAATGTGTTTTATGCACTGACCTTAACAGCAGTGACTTGAGTTGGGAAAACATTACTTTTTAGTAATATTCTTTGCTACAAAAGTGCTTCATTCTCTGTAGCAGATTTAAACTTTTCCCCACTTAGACGAGAAAGAAAAGAAGCAGCAAGTGAGCTACAGTTCAGGTATTCTCCAGACATCATAGGTCAGATTTCCTTTTATAACAGATTTTTAAATGCAAAATTACTGTCATTCATGTGAACTAGAAACTATTCTTCAGGAACTCTGAGATTTTGATCTAGATAATAAACTGGTTAGCCTATGAAATAGGAACAGAGGAAAAAGTAAATTAGAAAATTTAATACTGAATAAGTTCACCTTTGAATTTTGTATCTGTTTAGAGCATTTTATAGTCTACTTAAAATACTTAACATTTTCTTCACTAAAGGAAAATCTGAGAATTAATCTTATTTTTCATCAAAACCTTCACTGAAAGGAATAAGTTCAAAGGAAACATCTGACAGGTGACTTGTTTCTCAACACATCATGAGGTGTTCACAGGTAGGGGAGTACTCATTGTGTACATGGAATTAAGGCAGCCTTCACCAGAAAAAAAAACAGTGATACTTTCTTTGCACTGTGGAGTCTTGGTATTTCCAAGGTTGCTGCAGAATGTTTCCTGTGGTATTGAACCACAAATACAATGTGCAAACTTATACTTAGTGCCATGCAACTTTTTTAATAAGCCATAGAAATATAGAAGATAATTTTCGCAGGTCATTTGTCAGTGCAGAAACTATTAACACTATTACTTCCCAGTGCTAGAAATCTTACCATTCTAATGATTTTCTAGGGACCAAAAAAATAATTAAAAAATAATAAAAAACCCCCACGAATTTTAATGATTTTACTAGGCAAACTCAAACAACAAAATAGTTGTACTTTTTTTTATTTTCAGTGTTGAAACAAAACAACAGCATCTTGCTGTGACTGAAAAAAAAACCCTACTTCAAACCAATTGACCTCTATCTTTGAATAAAGTCAGATGATAACAATTTGTCAGACTGAGACCTGAGACTTACTCCTTACAAAGGAAAAGTTTGCTTACTAGTCTTTGTGCTTTTAGCTATAGGGATTCATCACCTTCTTTAACAATGCCCTCTGGTCAGCTGGCTTTCTGCACTAGGCATTCTGCTCCAGACAGATGTGGGGAATATTAATCATGACAGTGTTTTACCTCCTATTGCCCTGACCTTCACTGGGGAAAGGAAGATCTCAGAAACAGAATACCTGAAAGAGCAGATTAATTCGGGATGAGTCCTCTTCATTTTGGGCCAGATCCCAAACCAGAATCAATCTAAAAACTCTGCTGAAGGCAACAGAATTATATTATTGGAACCAGTTGAATATCTTCTGCCGCAGCAGTCCCGGCATGCTTAGGAGAAATTTACTTTTCACTTGATTCTAGGATACCTGAAATATTAAAACCAATAAATTTAGTATACCCATACTATATGCAAAGGGTACAGTTTAGATTCTTTGGAAGTCAAACTAAAACTACCCTAATTGGCACCTTGCAAATTTGTCTGTAAGTAAGGATTACTTTGATTCTTACAGGCTAGTTATCAGATAATTTTGCAAACTGTCTTCTTCCTATAATTGCTAGAATTTTTTTCAACATCTTACTAGTAAATATTGTGAATATATGAAAATATTCCGTCTTGATTTCTTATTTTCAAGGAAGGTTCTAACTAAAGCAAAAAGCACAAAATATGTCTCTAATATTTAATGATATAAAAAATGTACACAGCAATTTAAAAAGAAAACAAAGCCAAACCTACAAGAGTCCCCAGAAAATCCCTGAACACTGAAAACAAACTAGTAATGCTCCAGAAAGCTGTTCATCCTATTTCAGTTTTTGAGGCTGGCTATGCAGCTGTTAGTCCCATTTCACAAATGAAGGAACTGAAGCAGGGTTTTGGATTGATCAGGGTGAGGTGCTTTGAAAATGAGCCAAGTGTTAGGGTTCAGAGGCAGGAGAGACCACTAAGGCTCCAAAAAGCCCCAGATAAAAGCTCAAATTATATTCATCTACCTTTTAGACTTTATCATCATGTAATGAGCTATTGCCTCAGAGAAGACTCATCAACCCTTGTCCTTTCAGGGTGATTGTAGTGACAGGCTCTGTTTTGGAAAGCCACAGACCCTCGCTCTAAGCCAGCACACAGTTCTCCATGCCTTGTAACTCAGTGGAAAATCTCAGCAACAGATCATTAGCCAAATTTGTGTGAAAGTAATATAATTTATGCCAGTGTAAATAATATAACAAATCCTCACAGATTACTTAACTAAATATGATACTGGAAGTTGGCAAGAAGCCTTTCAGAGAGGAGAAAACAAATTTAATTGTAAAGTGTATTAATGCCCCTATTTTTGACAAGGAATAAATCTTCATGAGACCTGTCTCATCAATAGTTTGTGACTTCCTCAAAAAGCAGCCACAGGCAGGGCAGGAGCAGAACAAGCTGCCCCACTAATGAGCCTGAGCTCCTCTTTGAAGGAAGAGCAGTGCCAATGACAGGAGGTCGATAAAATTCTGACATAGAGGAGGGAAGAGGGGCTGCATGACTGACCAACTGTAGTCACTTCTCAAGACCGAGGAGCACCTGCCCTCTGGGACAGACTCATGCATTGGCATGCACCAACACCTGCTGTCAGGGGGGTCTCCAGTGTGCCAGGAGCAGCTCCCACACTGCTTGGGAGCAAAAGGAGCGCCAGCTTCCATCCTCCCTGTCTGAGGACACCCTGTCAGCAGATCCTGACTCTGCCATGGTCCTGAAAGCGAGCTGCTCCACTGTTTGTGAGCGGTGAACGCGTCACGTTTACACTCTCTCGTTTTCACATATTATAGGAAGCCGGAATCCCACACCTGTGTGGGAGTAGGGTAACTTTTCCCACAGGGGTGGTTCACCTCTGCAGGATGAGGAAAATTTCAGAAGAGTTGGAAGCCCAGAAGCACCACAGCCCCTCAAGGTGCATGTCCGGCCGTGGCTGCCACCAGGGTGGGCGAGCAGCTTCCCAGCAAAATGGCACACACACAGGGTCTCTGTGTGCTCAGCTCTTGCCCCATCTTCAAAAGAAAAAAATAATCTTTAACTAAATTTACTTTTTTTACCCCTTCCTCCTTATCTGGAGAAAGCTCTCACAGTTTAACAGTGGGAACCAAGGTCCCCTATGGAAGAACTGCCAAGAGGCACTATGGAGCAGCAGGGCAGTGGGAACATCCAACTGCAGCCAACTCTGCATTTCCCTCAAAGTAGAAAAATGGTATTATAGTTTGGGTTTAGAAGAACAAATGCTTTCTATGGTGTTGTTATACAGCTCTCAGTTTCCAATACAATGGGGTTTTTACACAGTAATTAATTTTAGGAAATAGGGTTTTAATTATAACACTTTTTATAATAGTTTCCCCGTGATGACCTACAAATCCAAGCACTCAGTTTCATGTCCTCTGAAGTGATTTCTCTTTTAATATGCTTTTATTTTTAGCAGAATTTTTTCTTGTACTTCTTAGTGTATGAAATAAATAAAAGGATAATATTGATCATGTGTGTGTTTACTGCAGAGAAATAGTCTCATTTTAATTATTCTGCAAATAATGCAACTTTAAATGTAGAAATATAAGCCAGCAGTGTATGCAAGGTTATAAGAAATGGTAAAAGAAGAAACTCTGCTCATGTATATACTCTATAATGTTTCTTCAGGCAGTTTGGATTAAAAAAGAGCTCCTGCTGGGGCTTTTTAAGAATAAAAGCAATTAACACAGATAACTTTTGATTGTTTACATTCTGAAGACCTTATCTCTCTCTTATTAAAAGCAATTGAAAAACTCCCCATTACATCACAAGACTAAGATGAGACCTCTAATTTTTCTGTCACCTTTCTACACTGTTATGTAGGTGTGTTGTTTTGCTGGCATTTGAGATAAAAAGAGAAATCATGGGAAGGCTTTCTCAGTATTGAGATTACCTTTTTTAATGAACTTTTTACACAGTTATGGGGATTGGTCTAATCTGCATTTCTGAATCAGACCTTTCTTTAATAAGATTGAGATACTAAGGGAAAATTATTGTAGCCTTTTCTAAATTTATCTTACAATCAACTTTGTCAGTGGAAGACACTGTAATTCAGTAGTATTCCATTCTGGTAAACTCCTTTCTTTTCCCCAGAAATACTAGCTGAAATGTGCAAAATACAATTTTTCTCATGCATTGCTAACCAAAAAATATTGCAGGTGATGAATAAAGGTAAGATATATTTATTTAAATAGTTTGTCTAATGTCTTATACAATCTCAATATCTCCAAAATTTATTTCAATTGGAATAGTAATAACCAAAATAGTACCAAGTGGAAACTATCCAAATAACCATAAACACATGACAGTGATAAATATAAAGGTTTTGATTTGTGGGAAGAAGTATTGAAGATTCAGTTTTGTTTTAAGTTCCTCCATCAAATTTGGAAAATCAGGAGGAAATTTTGGAAAAAAAAAAAAAGAAAAAGAAAAAAAGGAAAAGAAGGGAAAAAGGGACTTGAGAGATTTTAAGTTTGAAATTGGATATCAAAAAGTGATTAAAAGTACAACTAAGGCACTTTAGTCCTCTAAGACTCATGTTGATCAAAACATGGAAAGAGGAGAGACGAGGAAAGCATTCACGTCAGAGCAGGTCAGGCCGATGGCACAGTCCTGTCACATTGTGGCAGCACCCACTCCTGCCAGTTGGCCAACACCTCTTTTCTCTGGCAGT
Source organism: Poecile atricapillus (assembly GCF_030490865.1). Taxonomy (NCBI): domain Eukaryota; kingdom Metazoa; phylum Chordata; class Aves; order Passeriformes; family Paridae; genus Poecile; species Poecile atricapillus. The sequence goes on along the minus strand of NC_081289.1, from coordinate 57,954,071 downwards.
GCCAAGCCTACAGCTGCCCAGGAGAGCTCTTGGCTCTTCAGTGTTTGCACTGAAGTCGAGCATAGGATCAGACCAGGGCTTCTGCCTATACTGTTCTCTGTGGCTACCTTAGCTGTTATCTCCTTTTCTGAAGGACATGGAAGAACAAGCTGGATTTCTTAGTTACCTTTCCACCAATCTTTATTCTTTTAACTAAGCCTGGTGATAGAGAAGTCACAATGGTCTTTGTCCACTTCCTCTAAAGGAAGGTAATAGAACTTCTTTTTGATGCTCAGAAGCCTTCAGTAACTCAGAAAATATAAATAAAATCTAATGCAAAAAAAAGATGAAACTGTTAATCCTGTTTTTCTTGGCTTTCTTTCAGATATTTTTCCTTTCATATTTAATTCTTGAATTTTGACATTTCCACATCCCAAAGTCAAGCTGTAGAAAGATGAGATAAATAGTAATGACTAGGTGCAGCTTGTTCACTGAATGGATACAGACAGATTACAAAATTAGTTGTGACTTTTTTTCAGTACAACTAGCAAATGAGGGTTTGTCATTTTCAGGTTTTGAAATAATATTTTAAGCTGGAACAAAAAATTAGCCAAGCAGAATTCCAGGGCTGATACATGGCTGTGACACTTGTGCTCTTCATGTCACCTAGCAAGTACCTTCTCAGGGCCTTCTGCTGCCCATTTCTGAAACCATTCCCAGGAAGGCTGATTTATGCCCTAGGACTATGCTACCAACTACACCCTGCTAAAGAGACAATTTTGAATTAGGATAATGCCTTCAAGTCTTGGAGTGCCCCAGGAGAGAGATGAGCAACTCCTTCCAGAGTGCATGTACACCACGGTGGTAACGCTGAGTTCAGTGGAGCCGGATGAATTCTCATAGCTGAGAAGCTGCAACTGTGGTGGCTTCTTGATTCTGAGGATCACATATTTGGTCAATATTTTTCAAAAGATTAGCAGAGGTTTTAATGCTCTAGTGGGAACAGGGTAGGGTAGCATGTATACTGAGCAGATAATGTGCAATGTGTGTGGTTATGTTCAAGGCTTTTGCTTGAATTAAACATACAGAAGCCATTAAGAGGTGTTCCTACTTCTAAACAACCTCTATACTTTTAAAAAGATTGTTTCAAAACTAGATGCCTGAATGAAAGTAACACTGAAAACTGGTTAGACCAAAGGAATGTGTTTCTGCACTACTCGAGCTGCCAGTTTTGAGGATGCTGGGGCCCATCGGAACGTGCCTGAGGGCAGCTCACAGTGCAGCCCCAGATATGACCACAGCACAACGGGCTTCAAACATGCTCCCAAAGTTGGAAACAGCAGCAAAACTATAGGCAGAATAATTTGTAGAGACAATTTCAGTCCAAGATTGCCATCTTGTGGATTGCAGTTGCAGAAGAAAATTTTTTAAATCTAGTTTTGCTGTCCTATGATCAACGCTGACAAATTTATTGCACTCTAAAAGAAAAAAGCGATTACTTTTCAATGAATCTCTAAGATCAAATTAAGGATGTTCAGCTCTCCTGAAAAAATCAGAGAAATTTCAGTTTACAAAAAATTAATAGTATCTGATAATAAATATTTTACAGCATCAACACATTCCAATTACAGGGAACAGTTTTATGTGCAAGAATTATCAGTGTTACAGGCTGGGGGATGAAGGCACTGAGAACAGCCCTGCTGAGAAGGACTTGTGGGGAGAGGTGTATGAGAGGCCAGACATGACCCAGCAGTGTTCACCTGCAGCACAGAAAGGCAGCTCTGTCCTGGGCTGCACCCAAAGCAGCGTGGGCAGCAGGGTGAGCGGCAGGACTCTGCCCCTCCACACAGCTCAGACTCCACTTGGAATACAGCGTCCAGTTCTGGGGTCCCCAGCACAGAACGGACATGGACCTTTTGGAGTGAGTCCAGAGAGCCACAGAGATGGTCAGAGGGCTGAAGCACCTCTGCTCTGAAGAACGGCTGAAAGAATTGGGATTGTTCAGCCTGAAGACCTCCTTACAGCCCTCCACTACCTAAAGGGGGCCTATAAAAAAGATGGGGAGAAACTTTTTATTAGGGCCTATTGTGACAGAACAGGGATTAGTGTTTCAAACTAAAAGAGGCTAGATTTAGACAAGCTATAGGGAACAATTTTTTTACAGTGTGGATGGAGGAACAATGGAACAAGTTGCTCAGAGAGATCGTAGATAACCCATCCTTGGAAATATTCAAGATCAGGTTAGATGGAGCTTTGAGCAATGTGATCTAGTTGAATATGTCTCTGAACATTGAAGGAGATTTGAACTAGATGACCTTTAGTGGTCTCTTCTAGCCCATAATATTCTATTCTAAGACTAAGATTAATGGCTTATAAATTTAGACATAAAAAATTAATTAAACCTTTTAGAAGGTGACTTGGTAAAGTAATACTCTCTTCCAAAAGACTTTAGCTTAGAAAAACAGCTTTAACACAGGAAAACTGCTCACCTATCAAGTTACAAAGGTAACTGATTCCTTTAAAAAGGTTAGTGGACATAAATTATTTTATTTACTCAATATTTGCATCTAAAATATTTTAACATATCTTCATCCTAATTAAATATATTTTAGAATGCTGATTAAAAAAAAACCCTAACACATAAACAATCTGTTCTCAAGGAAAGATGTGTGTAATAAGGAAAGATTTTAAGCATCATTATCTGGCCCAAAGAGCATATATCCAATAAACATATATGATGTTTTTATGTGTGTTTGATTTACTTAGGTTTATCATTGTCATACTTTGGAAACTGCCTGTTTTGTAAGCACACTGCCCTGTTGGACTTGGATTGCTGGGCTTGAAACTCTCAGGCACTCAGACATTCCTACAACATGGCATATCTGGAGAATGCAGGTTTATTATGGGGAATGCTGAGCCCCGCTCCCTGCTCTGTCATCTGCTGCCAAGGAGACTATTTAATCCAAAGATAAAAGCTAAGAGCATTGTTTTATGTTTTCCAAGACCTTGCAGAAAGTGTGGCTCCTTCTTTTCACTGTTAATACGTAGCTTATGATGAGACCTCAAAATGTCACGTTCGTTTGAGAAGCCACTGAGCCTCTGTTGAAAGGGATCCTTGGTCAATAGTAACGATATATTGGGGCTACATGATATAGAGGGTGTCAAACTGGGACATTACTGAAGATATATTACTATTCTTTAAATACTTTTCATTCTATTTCAGTGTTACAATTAAGAAACAATAACAAGTTTGAAATCTAATCACATAGTAGTGATCCAGTAACAATCTATTACTATCAGCCTGAATTGCATTTCATTTACAGCATCATTTTCATAAATGGAAGCTTTCTTTTAATATTTTATACTGTATTGCAGACACTTTAATCTGTACATTAAATATATAATATTAGCCAGTTAACTGTAAGAGATTTCTAGAGCAATTTTCCATAATATCTTATATAATGATCACTCATTCTCAGTTAACTTTGTCTCAGCTCTATTTACTTTGCTCTTTATTTGGTGTAGTAATACACAGAGGAGATTCAAGTAAACACACACAACTTCTATCACAGAAGTTGAAAAAATGCAAATATATTCAACCATTTGTGTCCATACTAATTAGATGAATTTTAACATTGAACATTTATTTTGACTTTCTAAGTTGAAATTATTCAGACCTAATTTTAAAAAGCTTTAAAATTCTTCCTGTCTAAATTAAGTGAAGAGAAATGTTGCTCCACTTTTGAGAAAGAATCATGAATATCTTGAATGGGCCATGTACAAAAGATTGTTGCATTTGAGAATATACAACATAATGCTTCAGTGGACATCAGCACACATCTGAAAAGCTCATGTCTGTAGAACAGCACACATGGCACACTCTAGAGCAAAGTGTGGGGGAATATTTCAGTCCTTTAAAACAAGACAGGCAAGTAAACAGGCTGGATCCCTTCCACCAGGCACTAAGGTGTGGATTTGGCTGAAGGAAATCCCATGTTAACAAGCCCACACCTCAGCAGAATGATGGTCACAGACTCCATTCTGCTGTTATTAAGTCTGTAAGCACAGAAGAGATTGACATAAGCAGAGGTAAGAACAAATTTAAAAATCCATCTCTTCTTGGTGTGTGTTGTTGCAGTAAGCTTTGTACATTTTATTGCTTAATCTTTTCTTCAAATTTTGCAACTTTTCATTATTATAAAATGCTCATACAAAGCACATGAGTAGGAACAGATGTTGTGTCACAACAATAACAAATACGCATACCCTCATGTGATGTATTTTGACATGTTTACATTATCACCTTTCTGTTAAATCACAGTTTTGAAGAAAACATCAGATGTGACATCAAACATCATAAAAAGGAAAATAAATTGTACCTATGGAGAACAACTTAATATGGGTATCTAAGGAGGCCATGTACTCTTAGCATCCCTGTATATATCAGCTGACTAAATCCAAAATTCTGGAAGTGTCTTCTGACACTAAAGACATAATCATTAAATCTCCTCCAGTTCTAATTACTGTTGTATCCCAATGTTTCTTTCAACGTGGAACATTAAGTGGGTGTATTTTCAAAGAGCTATCTAATGCAATACTAATGGCATGGAGACCAGTATTTCCACTGAAAAGGACATAAAGGAACAAAACCAATGAGCTCCTGAGGTAAGCTCCTTTTAGCTTGCACTTAATGTTACTGCCCAGAGAGACACAGGGACACAGAAAATTCCACACTTAATGAAAATTCCAATTTTGCCTGGTGTTGCAAAGAGAAATATGTAAGGAATCCTGCTGTGGACCACAGCTAATAATTCCTCAGTGAAATTAATAGGAATAGGAGGGCAGAATCACTGTTTGCACAGTTGAGTAGTAATCTGAAAATGTCAAAAGTTTAAACTATTACTAGAAAATATGCTATGTGGGGTTTACTCCTTTGGGAAACATCAATCATCATTGGAATGTTTTAGACTTTTATTTCGGTCACCAACAGCACTTTTCAAGCAAGGGCTAAACTTCTCCAGACTGACTACAGCTAACACACTTCATTAATGCAATTTTTTCTTTTGTTATTATTTTAGCACAGAATAGAGTCTGGTTCTTACTGGGAGTCATTTTCACCTATCAAAACAGTAGAGATTTCTTGGGAGTTTCTGTGTATACATATTAATCATCTTCTGGTCCATATGTTTGTTGCAGCTATGTGCGGAAATTCACTTTAAAACCTCCATTGATTAAAAAATACCACAGCTGTTTCTTAGAAATATGTTTGTTTATTTTTTAAAGACAAACTTGGTCTGCTTCACTCACTTTAACAGAGCCTCTGTTATAAGGACACTAAACCTTCATTGTGCAGAAGCTGTCAGAGCAAAATTTCTTTGCAAACCAGCTTTAAGTTTTAGTGGGTTTAGAATGGGCTTTGAAAGATATTTCTATAGCAGAATACAGGACTTAAGACCCAAAGGCTCAGATTATCCACTCTTGCCTGTGAAAGAACACATTTTTAATCTCTCTGAACATTAAGCCTAGACATTTTTGTAGCTACTCTCTTTACCTGTGCAAGCAGATAATCTTGGTGGAATTACAGTAATAACTTTAAGCAGTGCCACAGCATGAGCCTTGCCATTATCATCCACAGGTCTGTCACATTATGGGAATTATCTGTAACCCAATGATGAAAAGATATTAATACTCCATCACTACACATATACTTCATAATTTTTACAGACATTTTTATGACTCATTTGTTGGGTTATTCTGTGCAACTATATTCTGGGCTCCTCTGAGTTGCTTTGCAGTTCACGGAGAAACAAAGTTGAAGCTGTGGGTGTTATTTTCCATGGTCATTTTGGGGTTGATGATACAAGCAACCTGACCAGAACACTAAGGCAAATGTTTCCTGTCATAGCAATGACATCAGCTGCATCCCACAGAACTGACCAGCACAGGCAGCCTTGGGCTGCTCCCACAGAGCCTGTTGCTGATGAAGGGAGCAGGTGAAGGATGAGAAGCTGCTGCAGTGACCATGAAAGGCTGCATGGCACAGCACTGTGTGCTTACAGCAAGACCTGTACGCTGCTGCCAGAGAAACTCAGGGGACACAGAGGGATTCCTTCCCTGTCCCCAGGTCAGTGCTTCTGCACAAGAGGGGTGTCCTCTGCATTCTGTTCAGGATGGAAATATCTAAGTCATAAGCTGTTCTCAAACAGCAGTGACTTTGAAGGACAGCCCCAATGTGCCCCAGTACCCCAGATGTCTTAAAAGAAACAAAAAAGAAATAGAGCATAATGAAATATAGTCAATCTCTGCTGTTTTATCCTTAAATAACTAATGTTTTGTCCTCAGTACTTTTGTAGATGTTTTCTCATGAAAACGAAATGAATTTCAAAGTCCTAAGTAACTGTTTTTGAAAGGTGCATCGTGGTTCTGCACCCAAAGAACCCTTAGTTCCAGTTCTTAGAATCACATAAATATTTTAAATGAACATATTCAGGTTCTCTGAGAAGAGCTGACCATCTGTCAGGAATAAGGAGAAATCCCTCCAGGTCTGGTTTTGGACAGGAGGCTGCATAAGCCACCTGTCTGTACATATGTCTATAGGGACATTTGGGACCAGCTCAGTGTGACCTCTGTGTTCATTTAGATTTATTTTAACAGGCAATATGTTATGTTAAAACAAAACTGTCCCTGTGGCATCACCCATCAAAGAGAGTATCTGCAGCATAAAGAGTAGGCCTTCATGGGGGAAAACACATGATTCTCTTCAAAGTTGTCAATATTCTTGAGTTTTTATTTAAATCATAGCTGGAATGTTCTCTGGGTAAAAGTTGGGTGCAATTAAAAAGGGCATGTTCATTGGAAGGATTAAAATGGGATTTGGATGTGAAGTTAAATCAAGACTAACATAGGAAAAACCCCACAAATTACTATATTCTGTTAATTTCTGGTGAAGAACAGAGGAATCTCCTGGGTTTAAGATACAGATGTTAAGATGTAAGAAACTTTCTATGAAGAAAGAGGTTTGATAAGGTTTTGGTGACAGCTAAACTAGATTTATAGGACATTTTGGCTCTCCTTTCTGTAAGCCTCCAAAATGTTCACAGGCACATTTTTTATCAGACATTATAAGAATTACAGTGTCAAGCTAAGGTAAAAGATTTATGTTTCAACCACACACAGCTTCCCTGTTCAGGGTACATTTATGAGCTGATAGCAAACCCATAATAATGAAATAATTTCCTATTAAAATTATAATAAAGTGTTACACAATGTCATTGTAAGTATAAAGATGTTCTTAGAGTTTCCACTACTCTATTAATTTCCGTATTAATTCTAATGCTGATAAAGTTATTTTGAATGTCAGTACCATTAAGTATTTCACAATTAAAATACTAAGAAATGTGATGAGACTTGTTATAAATGTTATAAATATGGATAACACCAGGAACATAAAAATAGTGTTCAAATTAAAACATATTTGTGTTTAATAGATCATGTGAAATGCTTTGAGCATGAGTAAGTGCAGTTTCCATGGAGTAATTTAGTTTTGATGTTTTCCTTTATTTAACACAAACAAAAACCCCAGCAAAAAGAACAAAATTACTTATCTGTGTCACTTGTCACTGATCACTGAAGTATTGATGGTAATTACATCTTGTAAAACAGTTTATCTTTTTATTTGAAAAATTTAAAAACCTTAGTCCTTTTTTAATGTGTGCCTTTGTGGTTTCCCACTTAGAAACATTTTACTTTTGAAATGGTCTATCTTTATTTTTGGCTGCTTGCAAGAGGGGAAAAGTAAAAATGGTTCACATCAAGTGTACAAGTTTTAACCACAATGACATTTGCAGAAAAAGAGGACTGAAATATTATTACACAAAAACAGGGGAAAAAAACCAAAACAATCCAGTGCCCTGAAATAGTTTAATTAATTACTCTGCTCAGACAGAAAATGATAAGAATTCCACAAAATATGTCAACCATCTAAACCTGAGCTGTGAAAGTACCAGTAGCTTTTATCTTATTGTCAAATCTAAAACATCTTGGCAGCAATTGAAGCCTGTTTTTTCTTCTCCTACACTAAAGTTGTTGCAGAAAAAAAGTTCTTTTTTTTTTCCTTAATCTACTTTTTATATGTTGAGGGCTCACTTTTGGCTCCACAGAATTAACTACCACCAGAAGGCTGGACGATCAGATACTCCTCTTTCTGCTGAAAATTAAATCTTTCCTGCTGTCTGAGCACAGAGACAGCTTCACACTGCATGAAACCTCCCAAAGGATAAAGACAGCAGGGCTGATACTGCTTTGTCTTTGCCTGTTTCTTCTGTCAGGAGAATTAAGAACAAGAAAGGGGTGGGAAAGAACTGACTAGAAGAGTAACCTTGTGAGGAGAAAATGATCTTTGGACCTTTGTCACCCAGTTGTTATTAAAAATGTACATGCTAAACGTATATAGTCTCTTTTTCTGCAAACCCCCTTTAGATAAGCCTGAACCCTGCAGTCAGACTTGTGTTATCACACTGCAAGAGAAGGACGTGGCCATCACCCAGACCAGGAGTGTGAAGAAGCTGCAATAATTGTCAGGTGTATGAAAAACTGGTAATAGAGCTTCAAACAACTAAACTGTTCCTTTCTGGCTTTTCTCTATGGGTTTATGTCTTACAATACCAGGTCTTACAATACCACTTTTGAGGTCAATACATGAGGACAATGGGGAACAGAAGCAGTGCTTTGGCCTCTTTAAGGGTCTTGGGACATGACTAGAGATTATCTGAACCATTTGTTAGCTTTGATCCACTTCAGATGTCTGTGCAACATAAAGAGCACTCAGAGTGAATGAAAAGTCCCTGTGTGAACCCATTTACATCATATGGGTTTACCTATATAGACAGACACATAGAAACTGAATTATACAGGTAGCACTCATCAGAACAACGTTTTCAGTAATTATTAGATACTGTCGCTTATTCCTAGACCTCAGTGAACTTTTTAAGTCTTTTCTTCAGACTCAACAACAGAGCTGCGAATAATTGCAAAAAAAATTATATATGTAGATTCATTTGGCATATACTCTCAAGATACCTGAAATTGATGCTGGTTCTGTTCCCTTTGAAGTGGGAATCCTTTTTACTCTACCTAGTTCTGTAGCCTTGTGATTCCAACTGATGATTTAAATATGAAAGCAAAGCTGTACTATTTTGAAATGGATGAAACAGTCACCACTCAGCCTTTGAGATCTGTTGTCACTTTAAAGTCTTCATTAGCAGTGGAAGAGCAACTACCTTGAAATAATCTGCTTGAGCATCAGATCCCTACAAATTGTGCTGTGTTGGTCACACATACTCCAGACAGATGGATCTACAGCTCATCAGTCCAGTAAATACTGATTTAATGGAAAGTTACTCAATAGTCTCAGTAAATTCTAGAAGAAACTAGCAAATGCATTTTGATATGCTGGACAGTTAGTGATGAATTAGCACGCAGAAACAGCAGCCGTCAGAATCGGGAACAGTAAGAAGTTAGTTTTGGCTGGTCAGGTTGTGGACAGGGGGAAATAATAGCACTCTGCAAATGGCCTAAACAAAAAAAATAATTGGAAAACATAAATAAAAAGGTCACCAAATGACATTCCCAAATTATGTTAATTCTACATTTCAGCTCTACATTTAAAGTGTAGCAGCTTAAAGCATTAGACTCTAATCCTTCCATGGGCAGACTTCTGTGCTCATTTGCTCATTCAGTGAATACCTGGGTAGGACTTCTGTTGCAAGGAAATTGCAGTTAGGAAAACAAAATTTTTCAAATAGGTAAGTTTATTTGTTTCAGAAGACTATTCAAATAGTTTGAAAAATTAAAATACAAATTCAATGCCTTTTAGTTATTTACTTCAAGACTCTGTAAAAGTAAGAGAATTGAAAACAATGAGAATATCTACATTGTATGTGTGATTTAAACCCGAGTTTTTCACCAAAAGTTCTTAAAATCTGTAGCGTTATTGCTTAGCTGAGGTGCCCTTCACTCTGGAAAGCCTCAGAAATTCTGCAGGAGAGCTGTCCATTCTCAGCATGCTTTAAGCCCCCCAGTACATAATATATTGCATAAAATATGGACTGAAAGAGAAATTAACAGCCTTTGCCAGGTGACTACAAAGATTTGTTTGGGTCAGCACAATTTTCTTGTTCCAAAGCAAAGTCACAGAGATAAGCTTAAATCCTCATAGTTAATTATTTTGCCTGTGATGAGAAAGGTCTTTATCACTGCTAAAGTTATTCCACTTTAAATAAGCAATTAAATATTTATGAAGAAATGAATCCAGACATTTTATATCTCTTGTTTGTTCCCCGGCCTACAGAGTGAGTCTGTGTGCAAACAGTTTGATATTTGCCAGAGCTGAGCAGCTCCACCAGAAAACAAAACCATGAGTATCTGCTTGCACCGTAGACATGAGGGTAGCAGTGGAAGTATTTGCATGGCTGTGTTCACATTCCTTGGCAATCTCAAGCAGGGCACTGTGTTTATCTCACAGATCCATCCTGCATCTCAGGACCATGAGAGTTGCTTACTTGATCGGTGTGGGGGCCTGATCTCACTGGGCACCCCAGCCACTCTTTTACTCCCCTCCATAACTGAACAGGGGAGAGAAAATGTAAAAAAGCCTCCTGGGCTGAGATAAAGACAGGGAGATATCACTCAGCAGTTACAGAGATCACTTATCTGTTTGATCAGAAGATCACAGGCAAAACAGACTCAGCTTGGGGAAATTAGTTTAATTTATTGTCAATTTAATCCAAGTAGGATCAGAAGAAATAAAATCTTAAAACACCTTCCCAACCTTCCCTTCTTCCCAGGCTCAATTTTGCTCCCTATTTCTCTGCCTCCTGCCCACCAGCAGCACAGGGGATAGGGAATGGGGGCTATCATGTTGGTTCATCACACGTTGTCCATGTCAGTCCCTCCTCAGAGAGGGAACTCCTCACACACTTCCCGTGCTCCAGCGTGGGGTCCCACCACTGGGAGACAGTTCTCCCTGCACTGCTCCAGCATAGATCCCCCATGGGATCACAAGTCCTGCCACCAAACCTGCTCCAGCCTGGGCTCCTCTCCCTGTGAGCCCATGGGAACTGCCAGGAGCCTGCTCCAGTGTGGGCTTCCCACAGGATCACAGCCTCTTCTGAGTATCCACCTTCCCTCAGTCTCCTCCAGGGGCTGCAGGTGGATCTCTGCATCCTCACGGACTCCATGGGCTGCAGGGGCACTGCTGCCTCACCACAGGCATCCCAGGCTACAGGGGAAGGAATCCCAGCTCCATTGCCTGGAGCACTTCCTCCAACTCCTTTTGTGCTGCAGGGCTCTTTCACACATTCTACACTTCTTCCAGCTGGTGTGCAGCAGTTTTCCCTCCCATCTTCTTAAATCTGTTATCCCAGAGGCATCACCACCACCATTACTGGTGGGCTCAGCCTTGGCCAGCACCAGATCTGACTTGGAGCAGAAGGCATTGGCTTCATTACACCTGGGGGAACCTTCTGGAAGCTTCTCATGGAGATACCTCTGCAGCCCCTCTGCTACAAAGACCTTGCTATTCCAGTCCAATACAATGGATTAAATAGGCCCCAGAACATTAACTTTCAAAGCCAGTGTCAAAATTCCTCTATTTCATGCAAGCATGGGATTCAGCAAGTGATCTTTTTTGATAAAACAAACTTTTTAAAACTGAAAAGTTGTTTAAAGTTTAATGCCCTAGATTTATCCTTTGTCAGCAACTCTTCCTCTGGGAACAAGTCATGATTCAATTATGTCCCACCCTAGAGATTCCCATGACCTTCTAAATAGTTGACTTTCATAATTTAGTCTTAGAACATTATAATCTTTGTCTGCCAAAGGCCTACTGATACTGCTATTGTCTATCCTGGAGAGATCACTAGCAGTAAGTCAACTCTGTGACTTCAGTTACAGTTGAAGAACTCTGCAAACTCTGCCTCATTTGTGGACTGCATGAATCAAACCATGGCAAATAGTAATAAATTGAGTGAAAGGACTGATTTTATATATTATAATATTTTTCTGCAAGTGTTCCATAATACAAAGAGAGGGTTTTACCTAAAAAGCATTAGTTTACCAAAACAAATTAGACATGAGTCAGTTCTACTCTGCAGAATGCAGGCTTATTTACTGAAGAAGAAACTGGTTTATTTTTTATATTATTTATATTATATTACACTTTATATTATTTGTGTATATTTCTTCTGTTTCAACTGCTAGTTGCAGAATATTGTCTGGAAATCAGCACCTCTGCAGACTTGTATTTGTCTGTAATATGTATTGGTTTAAAATAGGTAATAAATAAATCCAACCAAGCAGCCAATTTAAAATTTCATATTGGATACATATTGTCATGCAGTTATAAGTTCAAATTCAGCCTGCCTGCTTCAGCAGGCCTATTTGGGCCCACAGAGCAGGATCCAGAAAAACTGGGTCTTGTGCACCTTCTTAATCTCACACTGTGAAATGGTAAAAGCCCCCTGCTGAAGATGTGCTCTGTTTGTTCACCTCCTTCAGAGTTAACAATTTCCTTTCTCCTCTCACAGCAGAGGAGAAGAAAGAAAATCAGATAAAGGGAAACCTGACCATGACTGTGGAAAACGGGACCATAAGAAATCTGAAAGATGAAGCTCAACAGAGAAAATGGAAGGCAGGGCCATGTCCTCTTCATCTCTGTCTCCAGGCAGTGACTTTTACAGTTCTACCCTTGGGAAAGATTATTAGAAATTATAAGGGATGAGCAGAGAGAGGTGGAGCAACAAAAACAAACTAGCAAACAAGCAAACAAACAACCTTAACTGAGTAAGAGAGTCAGGTTTAGATCTTTTGTTGCAAAAATTTTGGTACATGGCTATAATTTTTTCATTGATGATACGTGAATTTTAGCCCAAGGCTTAAGTTGGGGCAAAATTCAGCCCATTAAGGTATTTATATTTTGCTTTTGAGGGAAAACTATTTAACTAAGATTGTACTCACTTAGTGAAAATGAATTATGTTTGTGAAATATGTAAGCACGGTTTATCTTTTCACTGTGTTTTCACAATAAGCTGGTCTTAATAAGAAAAGCTTTTCACAAGAAAAATTATGCTTAACATAGTTATCCTATCTCTTTGTAGTATATTTGTACTAAATGAGCAGCTCATCTATCAAAACAAAGTTCTCAGATCCCTCAAAGACCACCGTGCTAATGTTGTGCTATCATTTGATTAAACCTTTGGTGCCTCCACTTTTCCAAAGTAAGGAACTTCTTTTCTCTTTTTACTATTTTAACATGTATTTAGGGAATAATACTCAACAACCTGTCATCTTTTTTGCCAAGAGATCTAGCAGTATGAAATTAACTTAAATAAAATGTTAAAACCTTCATATTTTTATCAGCACATAAAGAAATAGAAATGGAACTTCTAAATGGAGCAGAGACTGGTAAAACCCTGTAACTTTAAACAAATTAAAGATGAATTTAAACTCTTTAACTAAACACACTATTTGCTTTGGTAGTCCCCAAATGCATTCCCAGGATGCACAGTAGAACTTCTATTTATTTCAATACTGTCATGTCATACCCATACAGACTGGATACTGGGAACAACTGATATCAACAGTCAAGTAGCAGTAAATGGATTAAAATAATTAGTATCTGTTTTATAAGACAAAGTTTTATATTGTTTTTGACATCTGCAGCACAGGAGTAGAAATTAGGTAGAATAAAAATTCATGGGTTGATCAGAGACCAAGATAAATAAATGTACTGTAGCAAAACTTTTTGATATAATTATTAAGCTGGTTTTTATAACAATTTTGATTTTCATTGAAGCATATTCATTTCAACAAGGCTTTTTATAGAAGGCTTCCTATTTACAGAATAGAAGGCTGGTCAGGGTAACAGCAGCTCAAGTTCAGTGTCCACAGGATGAAATAGGAATCTGTCTGAGTCTCCCATACCCCATAGGACTGCTCTGCCTATAGCACTGTTGACTATTCTAACAAGAGATTAGAGGATTTCTGCCTTAAAATAAAAATAAAAAATTTGCCATAACAAGACCATTGGTGCTGATGCCAAATGAAAGCAAACTGAAAAAAAAAACAACCTTAAACTTTTCTTTAAGACTGGGTCTGGCTGGAACGTCACAGCAGCTGATATTGTGCCATGTTCTGGGTTTGTAACTGAGCTGTGTTGATTACATACAAGTGTTTTGGCTACTGCTGAGCAGTGTTTGTACTGCACCAAATCCTTCTGGTTTTCACTCTGCCTCTCTGCTGGGATGGGGAAGGAGACTGGGAGGAAATGCAGCCACAACTGTCAACCTGAACAAAGGCGTATTCCATGCTCACCTGTTGAACTGTTTAACCTTGACCAACAAGTTCTCTTGCTTTTGCTCTTCCCCTGCACTCCTGCATCCCACAGGGAATGATGGAGCAGCTCTGGGGGTGCTTTGCTGCTAGCTGGGGTCAGCTCCACACACTCCTTTTCTAACAAAATTCACTGAGCAGCTGAGCCAGTGATTAAATTCCAAATCTACCAGCTGATTAAAAAAGAAGACATAATTTTGTCACTGAGGCATAAATGTATTCAGTTTGATTCCTAGCTCTGTCCCAGGCTTTCTCTGTGGCCCTGGACAATCTGAATTTCTACTGTTCTTGAACAATTCACTCAATTTCCACCAACAGGAGCTTTACCAGAACTAGTTTAATGGCAGCAGCAGCAGCGGCAGCACTCAGCCATGTATTCCTTTGTTTTGCTCTGGAACTGTTTTCCCTCTTGTTTGTAACCAAATTAATCAGTAAGAGGTTGTTTAAACTTATAGCCAAACAGCCTGTGGTTTTCTTTTATAGCGGATCCCAAAAATATCAGAAAATAAAGTGGTAATTTGATTATGTGTGCTTGAGAGGACCAATAACTACTGCAAAGGCTTCCTGTGCTCTCTTGCTGAAAATGCAACAGTTAAACAGGCTCAGCTTCAGCTTTGCAACTGTGTTTTCACTTTCAAGGCTGTTTGTTCTTTAACTGGTAATTGTGCACATACAGCTGACATTAAAGAGACTTTTGAATACAAAAGCTAATACGAACTTCAGGCTGTTCCCAAAAGTAATTTTTAGAGAGACAGGTAATAAAACAGACTTGTGTAGTTCATTAGCTACACCTAACCTGACTGCATACATCACTGTCAACTCTAGTAACCCTGGACACAGAAGACAGTGTCAAGCTAACCAAGATTAATGAAACTACCGAATGTTAAATATAAAATAAGACCAAGGTTTTCAAAAGTAAAACTTTTTATTGCTGAGGTGTTAAAATGCTAATGGTTTATTTTTATGCAAATAGCTTATATGAAGCATGGGAGAATTGACAGACACTTTGACCAATTGTAGTAATAAGCAGCATGAACAGTGTCTCTGGCATGGAAGGCTCTGGAGAGGGTGTCATATGACTATCTGCTGCTGTTACTGTCTTTGACCTTATTTTTTTTTTATTCTAACTCTAAACTGAAAATCCTGCTCTCATTTTCTAATCCTGCTCTCATTTTCTATGCAGTCTTCCTTGCCTAGGAATTATGACTTTTAAAATAAAAACTATTTTACTGTCGTCAGTACTTTACCTCTTCAGTTTACCTTTTCCTTGTATTTTCTGGTTGACAGGCATAGTCTCTGATAAATCAGTTCAGTAACTTCTCCTAACTGCTAACAATTCTCTCTTACTCTTTATTTTGATGAGAAGTATTTTTTACTCCATTCCAGAAGGTCTTCTGAAAAACAGAAAAAAAAATACAATATTGGATGACATATTTTATTTACACAAAATATCATTATCTTTATATAAACTAGAGCTTTTATATTGCTTAATGATATGGCTTGTATAAACACCAACACAACAATGCAAAACATCATGGAGTAAATAATAAACAGAATGTGAGAGTAAGTAAATGAAAAGGAGAGCAAAAAACCACAGCATAATTGCTTCTCCTCATCCTGGGAACCATTAATTCTGCTTACTTCTGACTTTATTTTAACAGGTGAATTATGGGGAAAGGAAAATAATTCATAGTAAAATTAGACTTAAGAAAATTAGGTAAAAAGTTGTATTTATCTGTCATGAGGCAGCCTAACAAGTAAGAATTAATGACACAACATTAAAGAGACCTTCTGGGCCATCAAGAACAATGACCTGCTATTGCACAGTTCCTATCACAAAATAATTAAGTTTTTTGTTTTTAATGCCCAGAAGTCCCTACCCCACTGCTTCAATGGGCACCATGTGTGAAATCCATGCTGGAAGTTTGTTTGCTTGCTTTGCCCAGGAGTTCCTGCACTGTGTGATTCATGGAAGGGAAGCACTGACACACTGAGCAGCTGGATGGGGATTGTCCAAATGTCTGCTCTCATCTGTGTAACATCGTGTTTTCTGTTTTGTGCTTCCTGACAAGTACTGGTTTGCTGTCGGTCATTCTCAGTGAAAGAAACAGCTCAGGAACAACAGACTTTTATTAAAGCAGCATTAAAAATCAGAATTATTTGAAAACCTTGTAAATAAAGTGGATCCTTTGTTCTACAGCATAAAATGATATTATCTTCATTATTTTAAGATTAATATTTTAAATATAATATGTATATAATAGCTATTACATTAAGTTTTATGGTTATTTTTAATTAAGATCATTTTATTATCTTATTTTCCTTATGATTTCCAAATGATTTCCTTATAAAATGTTCATTATAGAGTAAGAACTAAACAGAAAGTGCTATATAGAAGTGCTAAACAGAAAACCTTAAGCAGGAACACTTTATGCACACCTTAACTGTAAATCATTTTTAAAATATCTCCTCAGAAAAGACGACATGATTGGTTTTCTTACAACTAAAGTAATTTACAGTGTTACGTTTGTGAACTCTGCACACTTAAAAATTAGACAATATTCAAAGTCCCAAAATCCTGCAAGTTTCATGGCAAAAAATGGCTAATGTTTTCAATAGTTCCCTATTGATTATTGACAAAAATTACTCATGTTCCCATGGTTCTCCATCTACTTGAGCATGAGCATCAACTTTCCATGGCCCTAAAGCAAAATTATAAAAGGAGGGTAGTATCAATGTTTTTTTAACAAGGAGACTGAAAAAATGAACTGTCACAATCTCAAAAACAGTGACAAAAAAAGCCCAAAAAATCAATCAAAACAACTCCAATCCTTTATTATCTTTGGACTATTAACAACTGCTTTCCTATTAAAATGACAGGTGTAGATTCTCCTTTGTCCTCCTTGTACTTTCCATGGATTTACATAAGATTTTTCTGTATTTTTTGGTGTTTTATTTTAATAAGGATGTGAAAATTCCTATCCTCATAAAGCTGGATGTGGACAGTAACCATCTCCTCAACAGAGTCAGGTGTGGAGGAGTGAAGGACCCAGTAACTGACCATGGGAGAGGAAGATGTGTGAGCATTCCTAACCCATCTTCTTAGGCTAAACCTACTTGGGACTGTTTCCAAGGAAGCTGAACAGAGACTACAATTACATCTCCCTAGAATTCAAAAAGGGTGCTAAGCTGGATGTGGACAGTAAATGTCTCCTCCATTTACATTTCACTTCCATATTTTTTATTACAGATATACTAGGATGAAAAAGTTTTTTCTCACATAGACATCAAACTTTACCCATATGATCAGAAGACTGAGATTAATTTATTTTATTCCCTTGCACACATCCTCAAGACAACCTCCCTTTGCCAGGCTGCAGGACAGAACAACTGTCTCATCTGGAACCTTCACCTTCAAACTTGAGTATTTCTGTTAATTGATGTGTTTGACTTGCACTGTGCTACCAGCAGCAACCACATCGGAGTCATTTTCTAACACTACATAATGCAACTGAGGAAAGAAAATCAACAATTAAATAGAAGTGTAAGAAGTTACTCATCTGTCACTTGGAATCAGACATGAGAGCCAGAAAATCCAGAGCAATTTGTCCTTTGTAGTAGCTCTAGTTAAAATTAAGCATTTCCAAATCGGCCCACTTGTAGCAAAAACGGAGAAAGCTACTTTTGATGGACTAGAAATACTAGAAGCAAAAAAGACTGTTCACAATCAGTAAGTTTAATAGCAGCATTTTGAAAATGAAAAACTGAATACTTATTTTGTGGATGCTGATGGTCTGTGTGCATTGCTCCCTCTAGTGTAAAAGACAGAAAATCACAACAAACATTCTCCAAAAAATCACTGAGGTCGGCAACAAACTTTTTTTTAAAAAAAACCCATTATTTTCTAGTCATTTTCCCCCTAAATATTTATAACATAATTGCTCATATTTTGATACAAGAAGACAGTTTCATATTTCGTTTTAACTGATGATGTAGGTCTCATGCTTGTATTAACAGGAAATGATCACACCAGAACTGAGAAGTGAATGTGCAAACTTACACCCTGTATTACAACTGTAACACTCCCCAAGAAGCTGACAAGACAGAAAGTGATGTTCCAGTTTTTCTCTCCACTAGAATACTAATTTCAACTCTATTTTGTTGTTATTACCATTGTAGAGGAACCTGGTCTAAAACACAGTGAAGTGCACTCCAGTATGCACGCACTCATCTGACCATTGTATCTGGCTAGGCCCCAGAATTTGGAAATACAGCAGCTTTGGAGCTCAGACTTCCTTTGCTAAGTAGATATAAAATCCATTCAAAACACCCAGTCACACCAAAGACTGCCAAGTCTGAGAAATTATTTTAAACTTTGACCCAATCTCAAGAGCCACTGGACGATACTGGACTTGACCACAAGAGAGTACGGGAACAGCAACTGACACTACTGTAACCTCCCCTCACAGGATCTGGGAAGAATTCCTGGGATTTCTTCTTCAGAGTTTCCACTGAACAAAATATTTTTCAGAACAAAAAATAAACGAGCCTTTCATGCCAGTACCATCAGAAGATGTAGTGTGCTGTCAGGATACTGACCAGGCTTCTTTAAATCAGTAAAGTTTTCCAGCTGATAATTCTCCTGAGTGCCTCAAAGATGAAGGCAGGACATTTTCCTTCTTCAAGAACTGAAGAAACTACCTCTGAAAGGAAAAATTTTAAGACTTGGAAGTCTGAGCAAAATTCAAACTAGAGCTTTCCCTGAAGATGTGATTTTAAAAAAAAATGTTCCAAAATAAGTAAATTAATGCTCTTTTTATTTTATGTAAAAGATGAGCTCTTTCCCCCCACTATGTTGCTAGTGTGTGAAGCAACTGAGAATGTAGGGAACATTCTGAACAATCATTTTGCAACTGTGCGTTTGTTTTTTTTACTGACACTTTGTATTTCACAGGTATCCACATTCTGATCATACAAGTACTGTCATCTTCCAACTTTTGTTGTAACTGCATTTCAGTTTTCAAAGGTCCAAGACAGAAAAAAGCCATTTCTCTGTGCACTAAAATAAGAACTGTTACCTAGTTTTACATAAAAAAA
Organism: Poecile atricapillus; assembly: GCF_030490865.1. Classification (NCBI taxonomy): domain Eukaryota; kingdom Metazoa; phylum Chordata; class Aves; order Passeriformes; family Paridae; genus Poecile; species Poecile atricapillus. Next base: position 57,934,607 of record NC_081289.1, on the reverse strand, counting down.
TCTGAGAACATTTTGTGGAACCAGCCTGAAATAAAATCTGATGCAGCGTATTTTTTTAACACCTTTAACAGAGTCCTAATGATGACAAGTGGTTCTAGTGTCCCAACACTGTCCAAATTAGGCTCCATTCCCTTTAAAGATGATCATGATTGCACAGCAGATCCTTGAAATCATTATATTTAATGCGAACAACCAGATTTTAGTTTTTCTAACTGATGTGGCTGTTGTGGCCATCACAGCAGTATACCTCAGTGATGGTCCTTCCAGGGTACTTGCCATCACTGTTCTCCCTAAAGCTGTATCTGCTGTCAAGTCTGAGAAAACCACTTGCTTGATCATTTGTGAAATTTATCCAGCTCATCCCTAATTACCAGGGTCTATCACAGGCCACTGGTCTCAGCTAACTGGAAATACCTCCTATGCAAAGGACTCACTCAGTAAGGACAATGCTGGGTGCCACAGGAGAACATTCAGCTTCTTGGCCCAGTGCCTCTGGAACAGCTCAGTCACGGGGTAAGAAAATGGGCACTGCAGCAAAATCTCAGGGGCTAAATTCAGGACAAAATTTACAGTTGAGAAAGAAATTTTATTTCAAGCTTCTACGGGGGTATTACAAACAATAGAGAATAAAAACATTAAAAACTATTTAAAAAGTAATTGTCCCTTTAAAATAAAGATTCAAGCAGGTTTAACAATGAAGTATGCTATTCAATGAAGTTTTAAAAAAAAGATTTAAAAAGTATTGGTTTTGCTGTATTTGCTAATCCTTTATAAAAAAGCTGGGCATAAATACTTCGTGCATTCATATGCATTATTTGGTGTTTCATATTATATAACTTGGTACAGTATTTACGATATCACTGCAAAAGAGTTCAAACACAGTGCATTTATAAATAATGGAGCCATTATAAATCACATTGCAAACATACCTTGCCATTTTCATTGTTACAAATTCAGTATCTCAGTGAAGGTAGGAATAAAGTAGCTACAACAATCAATATCTTGACTTTATTTTTTTTCTTTTTAATATAAAAATGCAGTTCTGGAAACCCACCCTCCTTCTTCCCCCTGCCCAAACATAATGCTTTACTTCTTAAAAATAAAAATAAAGTACTAATTCTATATACATCACATGTACCATACAAAAATGTATCCAAAGTTTCTATTGCTACCAAAGTGTTCTAAATTAAAAGTTACATAAATCCCCTCATTGGAAACAAAAAATTACAAGTTACCAAAAAACCAAATTACACACAAACCATCGAGTTATTTTATACAATTTCCAATACATTTTTCTCCCAAAGCAAGTTGTCTTCTCATGTGCCTGTATAAAAATGCATATCAATATATTTGTCAATTTTATTTTTCATTATAAAGCAAATTAATACATTTTCTACAATAAATAAAACACAGGGAGGCACACATATCAACAAAATTAAACCAATGGGAGATAAATGGGATATGGTTTTGAAAGAAATAATGTGCTTGCAGGCTTTAAGCCAGGTTTGTTTAAAACAATAACAACCTTAAGTCATTTTGGGCAACAATGGAGTGTTTTTGGTGATTTGCAAGTGATGTACATAGTATATTTTTTATTGATGTCTTTCTCACAAAGTACCCTCCAAAATAACGCAACTTCCTTTCTTAAAATACATATTTGTAATTGTAAATTTACATCAATCTTAAATACGTGGTACTTTGTGCAAAGAGCAACAATTTACACAAACATTCAGAAGTCTTTTTCAGAAGCTACAGACCAAGGAAGAAATGATACAAGCAGCACCATACTGTATATGATTTAGGCAAACATCTATTTGATGCCATTTTGATATTAGGCTTTAAGATCCACTAAACACCTTAAGCTGGAAGATGGTGCTTAGGTAACTTAACCTCAGAAAGAAGGAAAAAAAAAATAAAAAGCATGGAAAAAACAAAAACCAATTCCCTCCCTAGCAAAATTATAAAAGGAATTAAGGAGCTACTTCTAAAATCAGAATAAGTTAAGTGTTGAATATACATTTATGTACAATTATGAACACTATGAACAAGACATTTTAACAGGTTTAGTGGAAAATCCTCCAATCTACAACACAATAAAATAATTAATCAATATGGCAATGGTGATATAGAAGAATTGCTCAACTATTTCAAGTTTGCAGAACTCAGCCACTGAATCAACAATTAAGGGGTTGTATCTTTAATACATTCTTTTAGACAAAGAGGCTCATTAGTAGAGTTCAAGTCTCTGTGGTATTTTTCATGCCTTGCTAGAGAATCTCTGTTAGTCAATATCACTGAAGTCACTGACTGGTTCTCCATGGACTCGGCTCAGGTGATTCATAGCACGATCAAAAGCAATTCTTACTGCTTTTCTTATGCTCGAGTTACGTCCTTCCATCATTTTTAACTTGTCTATGGTCTCATCTATCCCAAGGGGAACCATTTTGGATTTTGGAAGCCACTGCCTGTAAGAAAAGGGCAAAAAATAAATCCATTAAATATAGAATAAAGTCAAGAAGTCTGTCCAAAAATGTCAGGGCTGCTATGCCATGTTTCTCATATCACAGATCAGCTTTACCATCTTACACAAAACAATAAAACACCTTTTAAGATAGTGCTCACTTGCCTTAAATATTTAAAGAACATGAAATATTAAAAAAAGCTCTTCCATAAAACAGAATACATTCCAATTCAATGATATGTACTTAGTGATTAAGTATCAACAGAAAAAAATTAGCCTAAAATACTAATGCAGTTGCAGAATAGACAGCAGCAACTAACAGTGGACACGGGCTCAAGATTCACCTGACACAGTATTGTTTCTCTTCATTCTTTCCCTTCCATTACTACAAGGAGTTTTCAGATGATGGATTTTTGCCTTACATTTCAGGCACCTCAATTTATTCTTTATGGGGAAAGCTAAACTGGCAAGGAAGTTTTGCTTTAGCATGTTTTTACCCTGCAGTATGATATCCCACTAGCTCCGTGTTCAGGGTACTTTTCTGTTTTAAGCTCCTTAAATATCTTTAAATTCTAGGCATGGAGGAGTGATAATGGAAAAAATCTCCACATCCCATTCTTCTAGTTAAAGCATTCTAAATATTTTTAAAGTATAAATTAAATTTATGTCATTTTCATAAATCTTAATTGTAATCCTGTTTTCTGAAGTTACAGACATTAAGGAATACAAAAATTAGGTAAATTAATGAATATCTTTAAAATATGTTACTGTAGTCTGCAATCTCAATCCTGTAGAAGGCAGATGCCCTCCTTTTGTTTAAAAACATTAGTTTGGGAGACCATTTAAAGCCAAACCAACAGGAAATTAGAAAGTCAAATCTGAAAAAAAATTCTTTTAAATAAGTAAATTTGGCTATTGAAATAATTTCATTCTTTTAAAGGACTCTAACTAGAGTCTTATTGTATTGAGCACACACTGAAATAAAATGTGAAGAGTCAGTACAAGGACACAGTATGATAACAGCATGAAAAGCAGCAGTGTAACCATTATCAGTTTTAATACTGATCAAAGAAAGTTTTAAGAAGGTATTTTTAAAAGAAAGCTTTGCACGTTCTCCAGATACAAGCAGGGAGACGAAGAAGAAACAAATACGAAAATCCATAGGGGATAGACACTGGTATCACAGACTGAAGGTGACACACACCCTGCAGATGAATGAAAATCACAAACAGGGGTTTCCAGACTAAAAGAGACACAACAGAGACAGAATTATAACTGCCAAAATAATAACAATAAAAGAATCATTACCAAAACAAGTTGGTGGGGTCAGGGTGGAGGGGAGGAAAGGGGCTGGAAGAAGTATTGAGTCTTTTCCTGTCTATCTATGCAGAGTACCCATCAGAGACAACTTTGCACAATATTTACGTTCTTTAGGACTGCCTGCATATACAGACTAATCAGAAAAGTTTATGCTGCAGAGGACTCCCCAGATCAAGAAGCAATCAGAGCAATGATTAAGGAAGTGACCAGGAAAGACATGCATTACACTGGTGACACCAGTAAGAGAAAAAAATAAGAAACAGAATGCTGAATATGTTTAAATGCAGATGTTCTCTGCAAACAAAGGCAGAAGAATGCAAGAGCTAATGGCATCCTGAGCAACTGAAGAAAGATAATTATGAAGACGTAACAATTAATTAAGAAAATAACTGAAGAACACAGAAATTATGCAAAAAAATCTAAGGGGAAGAACAGCAAACATCAGTTCTAAATTTTGGGCAAGAATTTATTTAAATGATAGCGTACTGGCACAGAAGGAGTCAAGAGAATGGCAGCATCACTAGATGCCACATTTATACGTCATCTTCATCTTCACATTTATATGTCATAAATATCTTCAGATGATTATTCATCTGAAGAGGAAACTGACAGCTAAAAGCAAATTCAAGAGAAAAATGAGACATGGACATATTTAGTTAGCTTGACCTGTATGGAAACTAGGAGAGTGTCTACAGAGAACACAGGAAAAAAATAATAAGTTGATGAAAGGTAGATGAGAAGCTTCTATGCCTAGGAAAACCCCACCAGAAACAAAAACAACCCTAACAACCAAAAGAACACCAAAATATCTAGTGTGTCTCCCCCTATGTCCCCAGAAAATTCCCACCAGCCCTAAAACTGAAGGCCATGGGGGAGGGAAAGAGAATGTTTTGTTATGTGAATTATCCCCCTTCAGGCTTTACAGAGCATATTGCTGATGCCAAAATAACTAGAAATAGGGAAGGTTTAACGAAAAAAAGAAAAATTAGGAAAGGCTAAGAACTTCAAATGAAAGTGTTAATGAAGGATTTAACTAAACAGAGGTTAAAAATACAAAGAAAATGCACTTGAGCAGACTGGGAGGAGAGGTGTTGTAGTTCAGAAAGCAATGATGAAGAATGATACAGATAAATGTTACACTATAACTTTAAAAGACCTATGAAGCAATGAAGCAATTTCATCAGGTCAATAAATGAAAGTAGCTTGTAAATAAAGAAGACTAATAACTTATACTATTTTTTTCCAAACTGACAATAAAAAGGTATCTTTCAGTGATGATATATATCTTAGTCCAAATATAGACTCAAATATGAAATTTTAATCTTACAGTTTATACTTCCATAGGAATTATATCCATGGAAAAAAAATGTTCCAATTTTCTTCTAGATCAAAGGTACTGGTTTTTAAAATTTTAAGTCACTGCATCAAGCAATACATTTCAATAACATACCAACTTCTTTTATTGTCAAAAAATAGTACTAAGAATAGTTTCTCATCTGATTTGGTCTGCATTTGTTCTCCAATTTTCAGTACATCTAGAGGTGGCACTGGTATAGTAACACCATTGTGATGGCCAGCAACACGAGGCATCTTAGGGTCAATAATCTGTAAGAGAGAAGAAAGGATAGTTCCTCATATTTAAAATTATGTAATCCATTTTAAGAAGGTATTACAAAGTAAGTTAACACAAAATAAATAATGAACTAAACAATTACTGGATAAAACTGACTTTGTGTTACACACAACTTTCTGACATAAGCTGAACAGGCATAGAGGAGACCTAGTGGCATTTTTTGCCAGCATCAGTTCTTCTTAAAGTCCTATTTTAATTCCACTTAGTACAACCTTGAGACTGACAAGCAGGTTTTAGAATGAAAAAGTCAAACCAGGACTTCTAAAAGCTGTAACTGGCCTCAAATTTTGGTGTTTGAAATTCATATACCTGAAAGAACCACCCCATGTTACGCTGTTAAGTATTTCTGTAAAACACATGCTCCATATTCAAACTCTGGAGCAAAAATTTAAAAACAAAACCAAAAAAAGGTGTAACTTTCAAATATCTTGCATATCAAATGTAATGATTCAGCAAAACATGCAGTTACAGTCACAAAGTCTTTCTAAACAAAACTTGAGGGAGAGAGGGAATATGCTGCTAACATTAAACTAACCATTCTGATAGAAAAACTCCTTTGCAAGCAGCTCACAGCATTATGAAGAGCTTAGCTTCTACCCAAAGAAAGTTTTCTAATCCATGCCTGTTCCACCCATCTCCTACTCTACAAACTTCTGTTGTTTTTCCACCATCCACACTGGCACCAATCTTAATCCACAGTAAACTGACTTTGGGAAATAAATTAATAGAATGCTAATACTGTGGGGAGCTTGCAGAAATCAGAAGAATTTTCTTCTCTTGACAGAGGTTTAACTCCTCAAGTTGTCCCACTCTCAGAAACACCAATGCTGACATAAAGAAGGCAGCAGAAAAGGAACCATCTGGTCTTCCTCATCAGTTTAAATCTAGCGCTAACACCTTTCAAGAGACAATCATCAAATCATCAAATTTTCAGCATCTGATTCAAATGTATTTGAGTCCTATAATGTACCTCCAGAGGTTTTAACCTGACTCTGTATGATTACATTTCATGTTGTCCTTAGCACACACATATTAAATCGTGATTCTCCAGACTCGTATATAAATCAAGCCAGTGTATGAACAGTTCATTCCAGCCACTGAGTTTTTGTTTCTTTAATGCATTGCAGAATCAAGAGTATTTTTATACTCATTTTGCAACAGAAATAATAAATAATGTAGAAATTAAGACTACTGAGACAAGTACGCTGTTTTTAGCAGGGACAGAGACAATTTCTTTGCGGTAGGTACTATGGAGCTATGTTTCGGATTTGAGCTGAAAATGGCATTGACAGTATCAAGATGCTTTTGTTAATGCTGAGCAATGCTTATACATAGTCAAGGCCTTTTTCCCTTCTCACACTGCCCCACCAATGAGGAGGCTGGGGGTGCACAAGGAGTTGGGAGGGGACACAGCTGGGTCATCTGATCCCAACTGACCTTAGGGATATTTCCATCCCATATGGCATCATGCTCTGTATATAGAGCTGGGCGAAGGAGGAAGGTAGGGACGGCCAGTGTCATGGCGTTTGTCTTACCAAGCCAAATGTGATGAAGCCCTGTGTTCCTGGGGATGACTGAACACCTGCTGCCCATGGAAAGTGGTGAATGAATCTGCTTTGCTTGTGTGCACAGCTTTTGCTTTCCCTATTATTTCCCTATTGTCATTATCTCAACCACGAATTTTCTCACTGTGACTCTTTCAACTCTTCCCCCACCCATGGGGAACAGGCGAGTGGCTCCAGGAGGCTCAGCTGCTGTCTGGGTTAAACCGTGACACAGGAGTACTGCACATCTCAAAGGGCAGGCAGGGTAGCAGAAGTTACTGATTTAAAATATGACATTGCAATAACAGTACAAACTCAGTGCATGGTAAAGAGGGCAGAATAAGCCAACCTTTATTCAACCTGAATGGGAGTTTACCAATTACCTTAACTTTGCGCATGGTGTTTTTAGACCAGAAAGTCACTACTGTAGTACTTCTGGGAATCTGGGCACTTACCAGAGCTGGGTAAGAGGGATATCCACTGCATTTGGCCCATACTACTTTTAGAGGCTCAAGAACAGATGTTGCAGCATCAGTTGAAATCCACATACTGCTATGCCCAACTTCTAAGAACAAAGAAATACAAAATTAAAATGTTCCAGAATGAAACCTCAGACAAATCTGCATTTCTTGGTTTTCTAATCAATAGCTCATGATCCTTAGAATCCAAATACCAATAAAAACAAGGTAGTATTCATAAGAGCTCTTTACATGATATTACTACTTTATTCCAAGCCTACAGATAAAGAGTAAGGGTTTAGATGCTTCTAGAAATAGCATATCTTAAAACATCTAAGTTCTTAGGAAGTGTATTCCAAATTCCAATAATTCTTTCACTTTCAAAAAGCTCCAAAGAAAACATAAAATTATGGTACTTCAAATAACAGTTTCTTTTAGAACTGCGATGACAATCCTGTCACAGAGATGATGGTTTTGAAGATGCAAGTTGCATGGTACATATTTCCAAGTGCTGGATACCTAGATACCCACACTGAGATTAGCACCTGGTAATTTAACAGTACTACTCTGGTACACCTTTCTATTCTTATGCCTAAATTCTAACCTGTATTTTGATTTCTATTTATTTTTAACAAGTTTTTTTGGTTTCTCTGCCCTGCCCTTTCCTGCAGTCAAGTTCAAAAACATCAACAGGTTTCCAGGCAGCAGCACTATGGTTTTATTTCTTCTCAAAAAGCAGGGTAATGAACAACTGAGTTTATGTTACTGTGCACTTCTACCAGAATGCTCAATTATCTTCTCCACTGCTCAGCAATGGATTGAAGCCTGAGATGGGCTTAAGCCTTTCAGTCAACCAAAACCACAACTGATCCCCCCTTAGATACAGTCCAGAGACTGATCTGAAGACAGTGAGTTACACCCTAAAGATGAACTGGGGGTGGTGATCAACGGGGGAAAAGTTATCCAAGTTCATATGCTGTAAAGGTCAGGCAGCACTTCTTGTATGGGGAAACCTGGTACCAACATACAGTTCAGGGGCTGCAGCTGTACTTTCAGCAGTCAGGCAATACTTACTGCTGAGAGAAAATGCATTTCAAATGAGAATTGCTTATTTATAATGAAAGGTGGCATGCAGACATATGTTCTATCTCAACATTACAAAAATATACTAGGGAAAAAAGGTGATTTAAGACCATTTATAAGTAAAAATAGCAAATGGAAAGTGAAGTGATCACATAACAAAAAATTAGTTCAATCATTCTGCACAGTAAGTTCTATTTCTCTGCTCTGTTAGTAACAGTTTGTAAATTTCTAACATGTTAGTTAGAAAGAGCCATGAGGGTTTCAATTAATTCATCCTTCATTTACAGACTGCTTAAAAAAAATATGTATGTAGAACTACATCTCGTACATAAAAACCTCTTCTTCAGGACAGCTAACAAGAAAGAGCTACACTATTCTCAGCTGCAAAGAAAATGGTATTTTAATGATGAATAGGAAATCATACACAAGCTGATAGATGCATGCAGCCAGACTCAAAGACTTTGCAGGTGTATAAACAAGTAAGAGTCTTATAATTCTTCCTAGTCAGAATTTATTCCACATGGTAGTAAGGGGTTACTAATCTAGCACATGATTACTAATTTTGTTTTACAAGATCTGTAAAAGAAAAGTCATCTACTCTTTTTATTTCCTCAAGCAAGGAGAGAAAATTAATCAAAATACTATTTGTCAGTATACTATCTGTCAGATACTATTCTTTTAGAAGTTTTTAAAGTGTCAAAAGCAGAATTCAGTAGTTTCTGGAAGGATATCAACAACACTCTCAGAAGGCTTAATGTATTTAAGCAGTAAAAATAAGCATGTTAGAATCTGGCAAATAAATTAACAAAATTATACAATACTATTAAGAATTCAATTATTTATAGTTACCAGCTGCAATTCTTGCTGCTTTGGCATAGTTTCCATTTTCAATGCATGATATCAGTTCACTTCGATCTTCCAGTGTGTGTCTCCGTATCAGGGCAGGTTTACCTTTACCACACTTCGGTAGACTGAAACTACAAAAGTATTAATATTAAAACCACTATTTGATAATTAACATTGTTCACTATAAATCAACATTTTGAACAGGAATTTAAATTTCATTAGTAAAGAGTAAAATTAGTGGAGCAAGCTCTAAAAATATTTTGAGTAACAAATACAAACAACATAAAAGCCAAAGCCCTGATTATTTTCATACACAGAATTGTGCAGTTATCAGCAAAGACAGTTCCACTGCTCCAACAGTTCTACTACATAGAAAACACAACTATTCTCTAATTTCTCACTACAAATTCCAGTCTTTCAATTGTGAAATGTCTCTACTCAAAATGTGAAAATTGTTCTCTGCACACTTGAGTTTTCTTCAAGAAATCTTAAAATAGAATCTGAACAATTTTACTGACAATTTGATCTATAATATCACATTTAGAATAGATGCCATATTAAATTTTCTTTCTTTCTGGAAGCCTGTTCAAACATGACTGCATTAACACCATTCCCTTAACCTGAACACATGAATACAGTCCTCTTTTTCTGTCTAACAGATTTACCCTATACTCTCCTGTATGTCCCTTCCTCATAGCCCAGGACTGGAGACAGCTACCTTTCACCCAGAGATTAGTGTTCTTTCAGAAAATGCACCATTGGTGATGGAGACATCAGTGGTGGCAGAGATGTCTGTTCTGACAGTCCTGTCTTTAACAACAGACTCCATGGAGAGGAAGCCAAGACTTGGTACAGAGTTACTATCATCACTGTAGTACCCTACCAGCAACCTACAGTTCCAAAGCTGTTGAACTACCTTTTCTGTGTACAAGACTCTGCTTTGTAAGTTGCTTCTCTCTTGTCCTCAGAAAAATAAACACATTTTTAGTGTTCTGGATTAGGGAAGTAGGATAGGAAGCCAAGACACTATATGCAAAAACATATCTGCATCTTTACAGAGCAAGAGAAGCACAGTCAGTTGAAAAATGTAACTGCCTGGATATGCAATAACCTGAATGCAACAGATGGATCCCAGCAATCCTGAAAGATATCTCAGTTCTGATGTAACTGAGAAAACTGAAACACACTCTTTTTCCCAGAATTTATGCAATCCTCCAACACGGGTCACAGGCACTACAGAAAACTGATATATCCAGTCTCAAATCTGCATTTTGTATTTACAGTTTTACCTTGAGTTACACAAGAGACTGTTACTAGATGAAATACTAGATTCTGATGCACAGCGGCGACGAGGTTCAACTTTTCTTCCTGGAGTATCATCTAATGCTCTCTCTTTACTTTCATCTCCAAAACCATTTGACAGACCTGCAGCATAACACAGAAAATAAACTGCATCAAACTGGAAACCACACCATTTTCATTAACAACTTTTTGTATTCACACAATAAATCATTATTGTTTTGTCCTTCAGGTGTGATGAAAAAGAACATGAATATTAACAAAATATGTAATTTCAAGGAAGTATTATAAATAGAAAGTTCCTGTTGTCCAGATTTTAAAGACAGAATACAGCTTTAGGTAAGGTACAAAAAAAAAAAAAAAAAAAAAAAATGCAGAGAGTGCAATATGGGAAATACTAAATGGACTAGCAAATCAGTCTTTGCAGTAATGTTTCCAGCTATTAAAACAACCACTCTGCAAAAGCTAAGTAGAAAAAACCCCCCAAAAATAAAATGCTACAAATAAAGCAGATTACCAAGTCAACAAAAGGCTTATTTGAATGCAATGCTGTAATCATTAAAATCTTTTCAAACACTCTAAGTAAAAACTGGTATGTATTTATTCATGACACTATCTAATTCTTCCTGATAGTCTTTCCATTTTAAATTCAGGCTGACTGACACAATGATGACCGTTTTCTGTCACCAATAATCAACAATACACATGGTACTGTTTTTAATTAGCTTTCCCCTAAGACATGTTTATATACATCAAAGGATATTACATTTTAATTCCATAATTGTAATGAAAACATTAAAAAGGCTTTTATATCACAATCTACTTATTTGATGGGCTGTTGCCAATCCTGCTCTGGGTTTGCTATACAAACAGTTTAGTCCTTATTAAGCCATTTCTATACTTGATTAAAGAGGCAAATGAAAAGTTCTAAGACAGCATTCTGAACACTTTCCAGGATGTGTGGGAGTGTGTGTGGAGGTATGGACATTAGGACTAACAAGGAAAGAATCCAAGAGAGACTCTACAATACAATCAGAAATGTGCTCACTAAAAAAGGCAAATGGTACAGGCCTGCAGTTAGCTACTGCAAACTGCAGCCTACAAAATTTTAAAACAAATTCAATTCTGAGCACGCCGCTTGCAACACAAGAAAGAGCTACCCATCCCAGCCATCCTTACCACTACCAAAGGCTTGAAGGTTATCAGGATCGTTGTACATTCAGACACAGTCAAACTAGGTGATGTAACTTCACATTCCCCTCCAGAGAGCTTTGTACTATAAAACAATTATGGCAGAACTCCCTTTACTAATTCTTCCAGTCTGTTTGCTACAAAGACCTCTGCAAAGCAGGCTGATAACTAAGGAACCTGAGCTTAGCAAGTTACTTTGTACAATCCAGTAATTTTTCAAGCATTTTCATACAGTGACTTATGGGGTTTTCCCCTCCACCCCAGGAGACCTTCCATTTGGATTATTAACACAATTTTAGATTTTTAAGAGAAAAAGGAGCATATTTGTTCAAGGTTCTGAAATATTTACATAATAAGCATTCTCTTTCATTGTCATTTAGTTTACACTGTAAATATTCATTCAAGAGTCGTTGTTTTGTAACTCCTACATTTGCCTTTGATTTCCCATAGCAGAAAAATTATAAAGGTAGCATTGTCCTGAGTGTCAAGCACACAACTATTAATCAGTGCTTTTTATTGATCTTGTTCTCACTCTCAGCAAGTTGATGAAAATATCTGCAGATTAAGGAGGAGTTGGGTCTAAGACTGTGCTGAAACAGAGTATGCTTTATGAAAAAGTGTATAGGGGAATTTAAGTTATCACAATACATTTTGCATGGCATTTGAAATGAAAAGCTAAAAAAAACATTCTGCAAAGGACATCTCTTACGTCTCTGCAAAAAATGTTTTACTCTTCAATATCCTGTCAGACTTATCTTTTAAGTGAGGTATATAAACTGTTTTGTTTTCATCCTGCCACAAGCTGGAGACACATGACTCAAGTTATCACTCAGGCATCTAGCTAATGTGAAGCAGCTATCAGCAGAAACAAGTAAGACCATAGACTGAATTTTAAACAGGAAGACAGATCAAGTAATGATTGCTGCTAGAACAAGGGCACAGTTCAGGTTCCCAATGGACTGTGGAAGTGTAAAAAGAAGTACCTGTATTGTAAGGGCATGTGAAAAACATTTAACCATATATAAGCCAAATGTGACTTGGATGCTTATTTCTGCATACACTGGTTTTGTATGTACATGCACATCCAGGACAAAAGGGCTTCATATTTTCATTATTTCAATCAGTTTATGACTGTGCTGTCATCAAATGTATATTTTGGCACTCTCAGTCCCTGGCAATAGTGTTGTCTCATCGTAAACAAGTCAGTACAGAGAAATATGTGATTACGTTAAGGAGCCAGTTTTCAGCAATGCACTGGACAAAGTAACCACGTGATTGCCGGATTGCTGAAGTTAAGAAATGAGGGATACAACAGAAACATTCAACTATAGCAATGGAGACAGCTCTCTGAAGTGACAGTTCAGCCTTATTCTAGTTTAAATATAAACTCTGAGTTCAATGACTCATTTAATTCACTTCAGATTACAGTAAAAGATGTTTTATCAATCTGTAGAATGGTTACCAACAGTGGTGTCCTGGTTTCTGCTGGGATAGAGCAAATTTTGCTCTGAGTAGCTGATACAGTGATATATTTTGATTTAGTGTAAGAATAATGTTGATAATACAGTGATGTTTGAGTTGATGAGTAGTGCTGACATTAGGTCAAGTACTTTTCAGTGTCTCATGCTCTGCCAGTGAGCAGGTGTATTTGCCTCCCAGCAAGAAGCTGGGAGGGAGCATGGCCAGGACAGCTGATGCAAACTGGCCGAAAGGATATTCCACACCACAGAGTGCCACACACCATAGATAAACTGATGGGAGTTGGCTGGGAGGGGCTGATCATGACTGGGGGAGAGGGTTGGGCATTGGTTAGTGTGCGCTACGCAACAGAGCATTGTGTGTCACTGGTTTCTCTTGGGTTTCATTCCTTTTTTTTATTATTACTATTGTATTTTACTTTGCTTCGATTATTAAACTGTTCTTATCTCAACCCAGAGGTTTTACCTTTTTCTGATTCTCATCCTCATCCCACTGTGGGGAGGGAGGAGTGGGGAAGTGAAGAGTGGCCAGGTGGTACTTGGTTGTCCGCTGGAATTAAACTACAGCAAATTGGGAAAAAAACCCAAGACACTTTTAACAACAAAGGAATCCTAAAGTGCAAAATAATTTAGAGCTTCCCAGACATATTTCTCTCTTGCTTGTGGAAGTATGAAAAAACAAAGAACATGCAAGCTATCTGCAGAAGTAATTTTCCTGAGCATCAAGCCCCAAATGACAGGAGCTTACACAATCCATGAGACTCCAGTTTACACAGTTCATGTTTCAGAAGTTATAAGGAATAGGCATTATTTTAAGAAGGGAAAATCTCAAGGCTTATTTTACACAAAACACTCTCATATCTAGTCATAGATGAAGCAGCTCACAAGTGACCTTGTAACTTGCCAGAAAAAAAGGAAGCGGTAAAATCTAAGTGCTTTATGGTAGTAGCACTGATGTGCAAAAATAGATCCAATGTACTACACAATTTGGTTTCTGTTATATCATCACAAGACTATTTCCTACCATGAATCATGAAACACTCAATGTCCTGTAGCTGCTAGAGTGAAATTAAAGATCTCCATTTGCTTTAAGGAACTTGCATTTTATTGAATCAGTAGATATAACTAAGAAGGCCAAATAAAGAAAATCCATGAGACATAACTCCTCCTGCTTGTAACTTTCCAAAAGCTCATGACTTTTTTATATCAAATGAGCTTTATCTACAGTCATGGTGTGAAATTTTATGTAACTTCTTACACATATTGCCACTGAATGACAATCCTCCTCTTCCCCCAAAAGTCCTAAAGATCAAACTAAAAGCCTTTAATTAGTGGTTCATTTACTTTACTTTTCATCTCTGTTCTTGAGTTTCTTCAAAAAAGCAGTCCACTCTCAGGAAGCAGAACTTAACTTTTTTGAATTAGAAAGGGAATTCTCAAACAATGAAGTCTGCTATCAATCTTAAATGCAGGGTTACTGCCATTTCTAATCTTCAGCTCAACTTCAATGTACATGGAAAATTTTCTGCCTTGCCAATTATGGCATAACACAACCATTTTGAAAAAAAAAAATCATAACTAAGAAGAAGAAGAAAAGTAAGGCAAAGATGATCAGCCTGATACTTTTCCACAGGTCTCTCACTGCACTGAAAACTGTATTTATCAGGGAAAGTTTTAACTTTTTCTCAACAATGCCAGTTTGTTCTTAAGCTGCAATTAAAACTTTCACTGACTACCTACACATCAAGCAAGTTAGAATCCTGTTGCCCATACTAAATTAAAGGAAGCAGGAAAAGGTAATTTCCAAAAGAGAGCAGAAATTAGGAAAACATGGTAGAGGAACAAAGCTCAGTATAGGCCAAAGAGCAGCACAGCATGTCCATGAATGTACAAAATGCTGCCCCAGAATACAGAACTGTACATTTCAGACTGTAATCACATCTTACAGTTCTGCTGAAACAAAAAGCAGCAGAACTTGAATGAAATTATTCTAAAGCAATTAAAACTGTACTATGTGTGGCCTGGTTCAAAACCAAGCACATCCAAATGTAAGATGAAGTGCTCTCCTAAAACTAGAACTGAAGGGCTAAGATTTAACCAATAAAAAAAACAGGAGCATTCAAAAAATTACTGCAAACAGTGCACCAGCACTTCTACAACACTATTTAGTCTTGTTTTCAGTAGTGACTTGTGCACTTACCCAGAACAAGTGATGTTACTCCTCGTTAAAATATATATGTAGTAGAGGAAAATCTGTATTTTATTAAAAAAAAAACCCACATTTTTTTCTTGGTAGGTTTCACTTCTCCAAGGATGATGAGACTGGGTTTTTTTGGGGAAGGGAAGAGGTTGGAGATGTAGCATTCTTAGCTAATCTGCTCTCACCAAACATGTTCTGGGAATAAGAATGCTGGGACTGGTAAAACTCTGAGACCAATCTGTGTCACATATACTACAACACGTACATCTTTGTAACTTACGGAAATGGGGCAATATATTGAATGAAGAGCATAGTTTCATATATGTCAAAGACTTCCTCCAAGAGTGTTCATTTCTATTTGTTTTTTGTTTTAAGGATGGCTGGTGTCTCCAACATGATCCAAATTAATTACTTCAAATGTAATTGTCTTTCTGCGTTCCAAAATGATCATTTAATTGAACTCCATTCCGTGTTGAGGATAATAGAAAATAATTAGGATCCAAAGAGATAAATACCCAGCATGTTATTAGTTAATATGAGAACCTGGAAGACAGTGAAAAAGCCATTAAGTCACTCTGAAAGGAAACAGAGCTTTCAAATAAATAAGCCATCCTTACAGTAGTGTCCAGAGACCGTGAGTATGACACAGGTGTCCCATATATTCTGTCACTAAAACCTAAGCTTTCTAAAGGGACAATCTAATTAAGTTTCACTTTGATGCAGGCCTCTTTCTTGAAAAAGAAAATACTGAAAGTCATCGAAAACACAGAATACAACCTCCAAGTGCATGATATGTATCAAGAACACAGTTTAGAAATGTGTCTAAAAATATCTCCAGTAAGAGTAAGAAAGGGGATGTCACTGATTTAGGGGGATTTATATATACAGATAAGCACACACAAGATAACGGAACACTTGAAGGTAATAAATCACCAAAAGTTACTGTACACTTAAAAACGCAAACCTTGGAAACGGGCAGAAACAAGAAGGCATCCACTGAGTTTTTATGTCAAAAGAGCCTAAGACCTTGAGAGTAACTCTTTAAATGTTACTTCAAACAGTAAATTCTAGAGTGCTGTACAAGTATTAAACACAATTCTTCTTTTCAGAATACACAGATGAATATCAGAGCACATCAAAGCTTCTTGCGCTTAAAACAGTCTTCAGCATACAGACAAAATGGAAGCCAGTTACTCAAAGACTACAAAGCCTGGTGTGAAGAGTCCCCTTGGAAATAAAGCTTTTAAAATGTGCTTACAACTTGGTCATGGCTAAAGACAGCAAAGATAGCTCAACATAAGCTTCCATGATGTGGCACCTATACAATAAACAGAGGCACCTTTCAAGATCCTAACCAGAAAACGTTAACCTTTAAAGGTTTAAGTGATACAGAACAAATACAGTTTGGTGGCTCAATGAATGAACGGCCTGTTTGATGGGTGCCAAAAGAATGCCAAAGAATTCATCCTTTAACTACTAATTTTCTACAGTTCTGAGAATAAGATGTGTCTCTGTCAAAGCAGATGAGACTCTGATAGAACAGCAAAATCCGATTTACAAAACAGAAAGGAAAACTAACCAGCATTTAATAGCTACAGCTTCTATAAGGTAAGGATCATATGCTGCTCTGCCCTACAACAGGATCTCTGTACTGTAGGATGATTGTTCAAGGCATTTTAAAATATGCAAATGGCAGACAACCTTAGTGGAGGAATGTGAAAACACTCCAGAAAACTCTGAAATGAAAAAAAGAGCATACAAGAAGAAACATTTCTCAAAAATATAAAATATTAAAATTTATAACTTCTTCTAAGTATCAGCTGTTCCAGTGGTACAGACTGATGAAGCAGTAGAGTAGAAAATGCCATTAGAAAGTACGCATACAATACCTGAAAAATTCAAAACTAACTTTTACAAACTGAATTCTGAATCAGCTTTGGTTTATATAATTTATGACATGTAAAACAGATGACTGCAAAATACAAGCTTTAAATGCCTAAATCACATACAGACCAATGGTATGTCACTCACAATCCAAGAAATTACCACAGAAAGTCAGTAATATTTAGGACCATTTACTTCTAATTACCTTGGCAAAAATTGCTTAAGAGGATTTAAGATCCAAATCTTTTTTCCAAACATTTTTTACTGATTTATGCCCAAATAGTTACGATCCTTAAGAAAGAAACAAATTTTTTAAACGTTTTCCATTTGAAGATTTTTACTTTCTCAACTACAAAATCCTGATATAAATGAAAAAATCTTAATAGATTTCTTGAAGACTTAAATCAATAACTATTATTTTAATTCACAGTTTATATAATGAAAAAGCATGATAAATATTTATCAATATACTGCATAAAAATCTTAGTGCCTAACAGTCTTTCAGAGCAGCCAGCAGGACCTACACCTACAAAGAAAGGCTGCTCCATTTCCTAAACTGAGCTGTTCCTGAATTGAACTAACTTTTGCAAATTACTATCTACAGGATTTTACACAGAGCTTTTATCAATACAGTTTTTCTTCACTGAAAATAAGCGTTTCCCCATAATTGTGAGAACACAGTTTTTAGGTATGGTATCCAAAGAAAAGGAAACAGATGGACAGAGAACTACAGAGCTCTTCTATGTAAGCAGGTCCAGTAATCCTGTTCTATTAAAAATAAATAATTTAGTATTTATTTGCCTTCTACAACTGTTTAGGAAAACTGGTTCATAGTTTGTTCCTCTTTCTAGGATAGAGAATGAAACAAGTTGCTACATGAGAGAGATCAAGGCAGAGATCTGCCACTCCTGA
This sequence comes from Poecile atricapillus, assembly GCF_030490865.1. Taxonomy (NCBI): domain Eukaryota; kingdom Metazoa; phylum Chordata; class Aves; order Passeriformes; family Paridae; genus Poecile; species Poecile atricapillus. Next base: position 57,916,298 of record NC_081289.1, on the reverse strand, counting down.
GATGACATATAGGACACCACAGTAAACTGCAATCTTTGTATTACTTCCGTAAATTACACAGCTGCATTCCCAGTGCTAATTTTCCAGGCCTTTTTTACCTTGACAGGTACTTTATGCAGGGAGATTAAAACTTCACATGATCCAGCCTCCTTCTATGATAGTATGCAGAGTACTTGAGGAAGTGCATGACCTGAATCTTTTGAGACTGAAGCACCATACTAAGAAGTTATTCCAGCCCAGCAAAAATTAATAGCGCTTGCTACCCTAAGACTGTCTTCCTGGCTTCATTGATAGGAGCTAGAAAGACCAAATGAGATGTTTCATTGCTCATGCAGTCAACCTGACAGTGCCTGAAGCATCATCAAGTGAAGATAATCAAGAGCTATTAAACCCAGCCCAGCTTTGCTATTTTTAGGAACAAAAGAGTTAAAATAAGTCTGACTTGCATGCTCATATCTTTGTGTCTAATCAGATTAATCTATAGCTGCTTTTTTCCCCTCAGACCTAAAGTACTTTTATCTTCAACACGGAAGTTTTTTAGAGAATGCAGGAGTTAGCCATGCTTATCAGCTGAAGGTTAGTTCTCAGCATCTGGTTTTGTAACTGTTTTTTCCAATGCCATGCTGTTAGGAAGTAATTTCTGAGCATTATTACAACTTTTGAGGGAAGAGAAAAAGGAAGTCAAGGAAGAAAACAGAATAAAAAGAAGGAAAAGAGAAAATGAAATCAAAGTGGGAGCATTACCCTATTAGGATAGCATGTGCATGCCAAAGAAATTACATCCGGGTACTACAATGAGAAACATAGTAGAGCTATTCAATTAAAACTATCCACAAATACTGGGCTGTGTGTATGATACAGTGGACAAGTACATGCTACCATAATTGATCTTTATGAAGGACATTCCTCTGTGCATGCAAATTCATAATCTAATCTCTTCTCACTGAGTGGAAAAGGGAAAAGGAAAAAAAAATCACAAACCACAAATCCACACACTAACCTTCTCTGAGAGACATGAATCTGCAGTCAATCACGCTGTGTAAACTGTCCCACTCTCTCCACTCACAGCAGAATGGGCCCTAAGTGACTGGTACTTTTGCCTACCAGGTTCAGTGCCTGACGCTACTGTTGGAGTCACTGGATTAACCTTTTTGATTGTCCACCTCTTCAATCAGACCTGTGGGGGAGTATGTGGGGGCTGGACTAGACAGACTTTAAAGGCCCCTTCCAAGGCATTCTATGATGTTCCAACCAGGTCAGTTGACTTGATTCACTTTGATACACTGTATGTCTGGTAAGAGGGGACTTCACCCTATCTAAGCATGTGAATTTGAAGGTAGGTAATCTATACCCAGACTCAGCACCATAGCAAGTGTCTTCTTAAAAAAATTAAGAATGCATTTATAAAAAGTATAGTGTGAGTCTCCGTATTCACTAACTTTTAAAATATTATGAAGAAATCCCACAGTTCTGTTCCACACAGAAAAAAATAGTCTTAAATGTCGCAGATGAAGCACATAGGGAACTATGACATTTAATTATTTTAGAAAGCCAAACCTAGGCCAAGAAATGAGCTAAGTATTAAAAAAAAAAAAAAAAAAAGAGAAGAAGAAGAAAAAAAAAAGCAGTACCAGAATACAGTAAATGGCTCCGCAACTCTTACAGCAGCAAAAAAACCCAGAAAGCCTTCTAGAAACATTTATTATTACATAAGATTTGGTTATAATACGAGAAAACACAGCAATTGGACACTAGGTGCTAATAATTAATATCTTAAAAATAACCCAAAAGACATCATTTTCATATAAATTAACATGTTTAAGACCCATGAAAATTTTCCAGAATACTAGTGTATAATGTACCTTATGCATGCACACACTTCACAAGCCTTGAAAAAAGCAACAAGTTTCCATTTATCCAGGTGTTCATCAACCCCCCCCCATTCTCAACTATGTTGCTCAAAATTCCCCCTATTTTAGTAATACAAATCAAGAAACTGGAAATTGATTTTTCATAGTCAGGAAGTTATCACTATAATTATTTATATGAAATAAAACCAGAAGGAACATTTATTTTTTTAAAAGCCATTGTGAGTGCTGATTGACATGAAGCAGTTTCCTACCCTATCTTTCTGCCCTGTGCACTTATTTTATTCCATGTGTATTACAAAACCCTGCCCCTACCTCTCAAAATCTTCCCCAGAAATTAAATTGACAGAAATTTTCATCGGGCTGGCAGAGCTGTCTAAAGTTTGAGTGGGCTAAAAAGAAATTTAGAAATGCAGTGGGGTTCTTTTTTTTTTTTTTTTTTTTCCCCCCTCCTACTTTCTCTCCTTAATTTATTTTCTTAGCAAATGGTTGTACATTTCCCAGCAGCCCATCAACCTACTAGAAAACCAATTAACCAAATTTATTCTGGCAACTCAACAGTCAGACTCCTGTAATCCCTATTTCTCTACACTGACAAATTTAACAACCAAGAGAATAATTCCTTTTAGGCCCTCACAATCTCCAATATTTTGCTGGTTTGCAAATATACCTTAAATTGTTTCATGTTCCCAAACCTCCTGCAGTCAGGCAGCTAAAATTCATGGACACCACTAAGTGCTCAAGTAATTAAATTTCAAATCAGACTTCACATGAAATAATCACTATACATTTAAAGACAACAGATCAGGACTGTGGATCTATCAATAGATTTAGTCAAATTGTTGCACTTGATTAATGCATATCAATTATATATCTATCTATATACACATGTACTATCAGTCCTCTCTGTGCTACCCAGAAGAGAAATTATACCAATTTTTTATTTTTTTTATTTTTTTTTTCCTGAGGAACCTTTATTTTAGTTTTTTTTATTTACTTGGAGGACATAAGTTTCTTAGATATGTATCTTTTACTTTCACTTCCTCCATTTAGTGAGTGGTACCTGAATGCTGTATATATGAAGCCTGACTTTTAGCCAAATCGGCCTGTGTTCCAGAGAGGCAAAGATGCATTAGAAATCAAGTACTCAAGAATTAAAATAATAAACTGTATTCTATTTCACTCCATACACAACGTCTACTCATATCATATCAGATTAAGCAATAGCGGTCCTCACTACAATATTCTATCAAATGCAAATGGAATTCATATGCAGGTTACTTGCCATCATTTTGTAGTAGTTGAGCAGAAACAAAGCCCAACATATACTAACAGATTTAATAAGGAATCCTTGTAGTATGCTGGTAACTGTATGTGAAGTATATATTAAGAAATTATAAATTCTCCCACTCTGTGATTTCTACTGTGTCAATATTCTACTTCAGCAATCCATATTCTAAGTACTTGTTTACACGTGTTTCAATACCTTGAGAAAATCTGTGTAGCTGAAAGCAAAAATATGAAGTATATTATATACTTCACTGAAATTTTCTACTACAGCATTTGGACAAGAAATAATAGAAACACAACATACTGTACTATAAAAATCACTATCTGAAATCTTGATTCTATGGTAAGTTACAGTGGTTGTTTTAGGATAGTGTATTTTAAATACTTTGTTTCTAATTAAAATAGGGAGTACTGTAACAGTAACTGTGAATTAACCTAAATTTACAAAAGCTTAGCGATGATTAATAATACCAAGTACACAGGCAAATTTCACCTGATCATAATCTAGCATTTTACATTGTTAAAAAAGGCTTCTTTAAACAATAATTTGTTCCATCTGCTATCTTACTTATACACAATTGATACAGGCAGATTTTTATTGGTCAGTAAAATCTACCTTCTATCCATTAATCAGTTTCATTTTTCTCTGATGTAAAAACTGCAGAAAATATTTCCCTGACAAAAAGGATTCATCTTTGTAACAAAGGAGCAAGGTAAGTATCCAATGGGTATTATAAAAAGGTCATGGAACTTGTCACAGTTAAGACTTGACATTCAATTCAATTCAGCCTTCAAGAATCATACATCTATCTCTGATGTCACCAGAATTTCCTAAGTAAACCAACAATCTTCTTTTGGAAATTGTTGCTAGATACCATGTGAAGGAAACCCAAAGTACATCAAGTATGTATAGGAAATTTTTAAACATGTCTCCACTATGGAGCTGTCAGTTTCTACATAGCAACTACTCAGACATGTGTACACTGTGACAATGCCCTAGTAGAGCACTATAAAATTTAAATTTAAGATTACACTACACTCCTGCTTCGTATATTTTAAAGATTCACATATGAAAGGTCAGAGTATTGAAATGAACTGCTTTCAGTCCTCTTTGAAGGTTAACTCATGTTGTTCAACAATGTGAATTTCTGAAAAAGAACTGGCATTTCAGTAATCTTGTGTACGAAAACATCATGTGGGATATCACACTTAAAAAAAAGGAGTGTGTCAGTGGTCTTTCTTCAAAATAACTGGAAAAATATCAACCCCAAATATAAGTCAAGAGAGCACGATAAAAGCAGTCTATAAGAATAATGAAACAATCACATAGGTGTGGTTTTAGTCAATTAAATAAACTTTAGTCTTCCTTTGAACTTCATCATGTAAGAATGCAGAAGTGACAAGAAAGGGGGAAACACTGAAGAGACTGAAGAGTAAGGGACAGAAATATCCTTAAATAATGTCCAAAACCATCATACTGGCTATGAATAGGTAAGAAAGAAAAAATATGTGGCAGTGCAGCCAGCTCTCAACCACTTAAAAATTTCAATGCTTTGCATATTAAGCAAAGTTCTTTTCAATTATTTTTTCTGTATTCAGGAAAATTAAGGATAGTTAATGTTCACACCATTCAAAGAAAACTGTGCAACAATAACTAATTTTCAACTGCAGGGATTTCCCACAAAGCTGTTGACTCATGTCAACGCACACACAGGAAGCCTGTTGCATGCCTTTTCCTATGACTGGATGGCTTTGGATGGAAAAGCTCTGCTCTCTTCTACTGAATAAAAACATTTTTATTTACAGCATGAGATTAAATTTTGTAAAAGATAACCAAATAGAAAGAATGTACTGCTGTATACATCCCCTAATGCATTTTTATCATAACACAGACATCTGCATGAATCAATACCAGCTGCATACATACAAAATCTCAACTGGTTTTAAATCTTGGTAAATATCTGACATTTGTGTTGGTTTCTTGCTGAACTGTAGCTCAAAATAGCTGCCAACTGCAAATTGCTTAAATTAGCGTGGAGATACAAATTTGAAAATAACACGAGGAATAAAATTTCCTATGTGAAAGCAAGATGTTTGGTTGCAAACCAAAAAACTAACTTAGGAAAACTAATCAAAGAAGTAAGATCTAATAAACTGCCACATCTGTATGAACCACATATGCTTAAAACACAAAATACTATTAAAGACTAACCAGAACATTTTCAGGTCAATAGTAATTGGCTAAACCTTTTCAATTCACTCTTCTTGAACAAGTACAAATTCTAATTATAAATGCCCCTTAAGTATTAGTTCTACATAAATTTAATTCTCTTCATGTCTTTACTAGCTTCAGGAAGAGACTACATAGTTTTGTTTTAGAATAACAATAGAAAAATCTTTTAATGTCTGGATTTTATTTCTGCAACTTGGTTGTTAATTTTGAAGATAATCAAAAGCATATTTGCTCTACATATACCTAATTCCACAGAGAGAAAGAAAAATGGCAGAATTTAAATGTGTTCAGAAATCTGGTGAGTTTTAGTTTTGATGCTGCCTTTTTTTTCCCCTTTAAGAATTAAGTTAATTTTCTTACACAATAATATAACCTTTTCTTCCCCTTAAGAAAATATTCACAATGTTTAACATAAAAATTTCAAGGAATTACTACTAATTCCTGTTCTGATCTAGCACAAAATGATCCACTGTGTGTGATAAAATGCAATCTATATACAGGTACATAATGAAATTATCTGGACTATAAACTAGCAAATTAGGATATTTGAAAATCAAAGCTTTTCATATTAATAATAAAGATTAACTCATTTCTATTATCACACTGCCTTCACCTGGTACTTACTTCAGAACTAAAGTACCAGATCAAAGCTGCGTGCTCTTTCCAAGCTGTTAGGAAAATGAATTGAAGCTGGGGCTTTCCAAACAGTCAAACCAAACAAAACCCCAAAAATATAAATGAAAGACAACTCCCCTCACTCTATCTTACATAATGTTTCCTCATACTATGATTCCAGCATTAGAATCATTAGTGTCCTCACCTGATCATTCAAAAAAACCCCAGCCAACCAACCAATTAAAAAAGTGCATCACCCCACACCCCAAAAAATCCTGTTATTCCAAACAAAAAACCAAATTCCCACGAAACAAAAAACTTTCCTTTTCCCCCAAACAAATTCCCTGTCCCCCCAGCTTTTGATGAACATCTTCACACCTAATGTTCAAATTAAACTCCTATCTCCAAAGAGACAAAATCCCCACAAGCTGTTTCCATACCTGCATAAGGGTTCCCAACATGACAATGAAACAGATTATTTATTTCAAAGGTAATATAAGTCATAGCAATGGCCATGGATGACATTAAGTAAATATCCATAAGTAATTTCCTCATGCTGCTTTTCTTCCCCAAATGTTTTATATGAACTTCTCAAATAAATAGAACTATGGTGTGCTAAGAGAAGATATAATTAATGTCTTGAACTGTTCTGCAGTAACATATCAAGATAACATTTCCTTTAAAATATCCTTTAGAGAAGTCTTAATGAGAGTGTAATCTTACCTGCAAATCTACTTAAAGTGCACAGACTAAAGAAAAAAAAACACATGAAGTGTCATACATTGGGATTTTAACACTTCCATAAAATACATGGATATACAAAGTGCCTCATACACAGTCATCGGTTATATAATGTAAAAATACACTTGGAGTAACACTCAGCAAAATGAAATCATACATGGCACAAGTATTTTTTTATGCTGCTGCTCACAAGGCTTCAAGTTTTGGCATCATACATCAAGTTTCTGTGTAATTTAACAGGGAATTTGAAAAAAAGCAGCCGATTCATCTTTCCTAGAGGTTTCATATACACCCATACATGTAATCTTAAAAAACTGCATCATGAAACTAAAGAACCCAAACTTGGTTCAGTAAGTCTAATTGTCAAGGGCCAACAAAAAAATGAATAATAATTTTTTGAACTGTAACTACTCAACAGTGAGGACAACCTGTTTCACATGCTAATATCTGAAGATTAGCAATCACGCGTACGTAAAAATTAACAGGTATGTTAACTTTCCAGATGCATCCATTCAAATAAGTTTTGTAAACATTTACCTGTATCCAAGCGCTTTACAGGGGACTCATCATCAACCTCAGAATCTCCACATGCACTCCTTGATCTTTTCCTTGGGTGCAGAAGTGTCTCCAACCTTGGAAGGACTACAGACAAAAAGGTTTTGGTCCCTAGCTGTGGAGAAGTTGGCTGGGTTTCAGTGTTCTTTGCAGACTTTTGGGGGCTTATACTTTTCGATTTGCAGAAGAGAATGGATGTACGTCTGTTTACATCAGTTGATGACTCAGCTACAGCAGAAACAGTCGACTCATTGAGATTACTGTCAAGTAAGTGTTCTGGAGTGTGTCCATTTATTTCTTTCTGAATGGAAGTGCTATATAATTCATTATCAAATTTTACTCTTTTGTAAAGCTTACTCTGCTCTGGATTGAGTTCTACTGGTTTGAGGGTTGGTGGTTCTGAATTAGTCTCCAAGTTTGAAGGAAGAGGTAATGCATCTGATGGTTCAAGTTTAGGGGGAGATTTATCTCCTGAAAAAATTATAAATAGAGTGTGATTTTTGAAAACCTGTAGTTATAAAGTCTATTATAAAACTCACTATAAATGTGCAGCCCACCAAATAAATTTTTGTCTGGAAACAAAGCATAACATTTTAAAACCAAAACTTATCTAGCAACAATCTGTCCTAGTTAGTAGCTCCTACTTTTATAGTGGGAATGTAACAGGGGTAGAAAAGATGTCTATAGTTGGTATTAACAATTTATACCTGGATAAGTACTTTTTTCCTTCTCATGCAGTTATGTTAGTTCATTAACTAAAAACTACAAAATCTATTTTTTCATTAGAAAGTTGGGGTGGTGGATGATTATTTGTTAAATACAACTATACTGCCATTCAAGTAAATTTTTGATAACGCATGTTTTTATCTATTTCACCTTATCAGTATTCACCTTACCTGCCTATGAAAAACTTTATCGGCTAACCAATAAAAAAAAAAACAACTTGTAACCTGTTCTACTTGAATGAACTAGAATGTGTTACATAATCTACACAAGGACATGATTTGTAAAGCCTTTTTACAGTTTTGGCCAGTTTTATCTACCAAAAAGAAAAAGTAATAAAAATGGGGAAGAAAAACCCAACATCCCCAAAATCCTGCAGCTTGATTAGACACTGGTTAACAAATATCTCACTTGATAATACAGATTTGATATGAAGAATCAGAAGAAAACACCTTCTACCATTTTTCTCCAGGCCCTTTCCACCCACACACATTTTAATTTATTTTAGTATGATCATGTCCCACTCAATTCTACTAAATCCATGCTGGGAAAAGACAACAGAGATAGGACAGTGAGTGTATAAAAGTAGTTTTGGTTTTTCATCACAAGTAATAGGAAAGAAAATAAACATTCTACTATTTCAACATACCCTAAAACAAACAGAAGGATGTCCTAACTCATAACTATCAACTCAAAAAGATGTTAAAATCTTTCTAGCTTCCAAAAGAATACAAGAAAGGAAATACTTATTCTGGAGTAACTGGATAACACTAATGTACTATTTATGCTATCACATAAAATATTTAGACTTAGTTAAATTTTCTATGCTACCTGAAGAAAGGTGTAGAACCCCCAAGTGTTTAAGTTCTCTATTTGCAGTTTATTTTGTTTGGTTTTGGCACAGCAATGTTCACTTGGAAATCAATGATTTTTAAGTGCAGAAAAATATTTACCTCATTCTTTAAGGTTTAATCAAACAATAGCATAGTTCATGTTAAAAATACCTGTTTTTAAAATACAGTGTAACTGTGTTTAGATCATTTGAAGGCACACAGGTTTTAGAATTGGTAATTAGTATTTCAGGAAGACTGTAGAATGAAACGTACAGTCAGATAAGCACATTTAAACTACCAGCCATTAAAAAATCCTGTACTTTGAAATCTCCAAGGGGACTTTCTTTGTGAGCAAATTCTGATTTTCTTACAACTAATTAGAAAATATTTGCAGAAAGATTTAAGAACATAAAACCACTTGAGAATTATTTAGAAATAAAACCTAAATTTCATGGGGTTATTCTGGTACTGTATTTTTCATGTAATCAAAGAAACAGAATTGCAAGGGTATAATTCACAGCTCTATCAAAGTCAGCTCCTGTAGAGATCCTGGGCACAAGATTTTAATACTTTTCTTGTCTTTTTTTGGGCAATTTATTTTCTTTACTCTTTTATGTACCTTCCATTTGAAAACTGAAATTTGAACCAATTATTATTACTCTCCACTAGATCAGAACCGTAACAACCATATCAATCAACCCTGGATCATGCCTTTCATCATGTTTTATTTAAAAAGCATACTGTAAATATAAGAAAACCACTACTGCTCACTTTGGACTACTTTTCTCGCAAAAAATAGCTGAAGTGAAAGGCTATGACATAAAAATGTTAAGCTATAAATCAAAAAATGTTGTGGACTCATTAGGTGCCAAACCCCACATTCCTAAAGAACTATAACACCATCATCACTTGAAGATTAAAAGATACCCAAATTTAAAAAACACAAAGCATTAAACATTTTGAGAACACTTAAAAGCCTCAGAACAAGATAATGTGTTGACTCATGTATGCTTTTTCTACCAATGCTCAAATATCCAGCAAATTCTATATTTGGAATTAAACACTAAATGCCTGTTTGAATGGCAGTTAAGGACAACCATTTTATTGACTTCACCTTTCAAAAATTTTGATAGCATAAAGCCACAAAAAATAGAGACGATTTTATTTATTACCATGCTTCCACTTTCCCCTCTTTCCTCCTCCTATTCAATGCACTTATTCAAAAATTAAACACATTTCTAACTCTCCTAAGGAAAAAGTTTAGTTTCTTAGAGCTAATCATGAAATAAAGTCAAGAGAATTCTTATTTGAGTGACAGATTTTTTTGCATCATTTAAAAATGAGCAATAAAAACCTCAGAAACTCAATTAAAAGCTAAAAAATGCAAATGTGATATTTAATTAAAATATGAAGTTAGTCCTTCCAGCACACTGCTCGCATTGAAACCATGGCAATTAGCCAAAAGTAGACAACTCTGAGATAAATGTTTTGAGGAGGAAGAGAAGCAAAAGGGGAAGAGCTGGGCAGATATGGCTGACTTGATTCTACAACATGAAATTTGTTAAATCTTATCAGTAGTTAGCTGTATTTAAAATAGATAAATAAATAACTCCAAAGCCTACCCACCCTCCTCCTTAGAGCAGTGAATAAAAAAGGCTACAAACACAGTAACAACAGCCAGAGTCTTCATTACCATTAACCTAGGCTCACATGATCCCTAATACATTTTCTGATGTTTAAATGTATTTCCAAAAGTACAAATATATTTTCCACTCGGGCATTTCTGACTGTTTTTCATATGAGATTATTTGTACTTTCATTTTTCAACACCTATGTTTTTAAAGCCTTGCTACCATGAAAAATAAGAGGGAGGTTTCTTATTGAGAAGATCATTCTATTCTTAAAATATTTGTTGTGATTAAGCAGTTATTTTAATGTTTTAAAACTATTATTTTAATATTAAAATCAGTATTTTAAATTTAATTAATTATCATTTATCAAATTCTTTAATTCACACTATTACTCATATCACAGCACCTGACTGTGGTTCAGAACAGTACGCATTTAAACCTGGTTTACAATCTTACCTTCTTCTTCTCCGTCTTGTTCTAATGCTGCACTTTCTTCTTCGAAACTTCCAATACCTGATTCTATTTGAGGAGCTTGGTTGTGTTGCTGACTGAGTTTGTTGCGAATAATGCTGATTTCTTTCTTTAACAGCTTTGCCCTTTTGCTCCTTGACCCACTGGATTTCATTGCACAGGTGAGATCAAGTTTTTCTAGCAGCTCTCTCAGCTGTTCTTCCAAGGACATATGTGCTCTGTTTGCAGGATTCAGTAACCTATCCACTGGAGTCAAAACATGTACAATTGAAAACGTGTTAGCGTTTCCCAGAATGCTTCTGGGAAATAATAATAATAATAATACCAACAGGAGGAAAAAAATTAAATTCACATGCCAAAATAAAAAAAATACTGTCAAAAACCTATTTAGATTACTGTCAGAAATACTGAAAATAATTCCTACTATATATTTACTGTTTTTCTTAATTAGCATTTTGCTCAAAAAAACTTAGTAGAGCAAAGAAGTAAAAGGTCAGAAGGAAGACATAATTAATCCTTTCCACTCTAACAGATGAATTCTATCTCGTTAAAGAAAAGGACAAAATTATGGTTACAAAAGAAATGTATTAATTATTCTCCTGCACTGCCAGACCTTAGAAAACCTCATGTGTATGTCAAAAAAAAAAAAAAAAAATTCCTAGTATTATAAACGTGCTCAATTTTTTGAGTAAGATATTTAGCAATCTGCTTAAGTTTATGAACACCGGTATTCATTTTCCATGTCTTAGAAGCATAAACAATCACGTGAAAGAAAGCACTCAACTTAAAAACCTTTTCTGCATAAATTGTTAAATTAGACTGACACTGCCAAAATCAGAATCCAGACAGCATTTATGTCTAATGGCATAGAAGAGAATAGAAACATCAGACTCTTTCAAACAATGTCTTTAATGTGGGGTGGAGAGTCTAGTTAGCAAACTGAACAGCAACAATCCTAAGCATCAGTATGGAACATACATGCTGTGTGCAAGAAAAAATGCAACCTTCAAAAGTAATTCAAAAACATCTTACCATCTTCCCAAGAGAAAGGTTGGGGTGACTCAAGTTTAGGCCGTTCTGGTAAGTGCATTCCAGTTTCATTGTTATAACCAATTCCTTCAGCATCTCGCCTGGCTTGCCTGAGAACTACACCTCCTTGATCTCTTAACCGCACTGCAGCTCTATAAAATATTGTATCTTTTGCATTGTATTTCATACAGTTATCTATGATCAGATTGAAGTCTTCCTCAAACTCAGTGAGGTTTTTATACCCTTGCGCTTCTAACCGTTTTCGCATGGTGGAGAAATCCATAGGATGTTTAATATGATCCAAATAGTCTGGAACCTTTGAATAAATATTTAAAACACAAATGGGTAAAATTATTTTATTACAGATGAAGTAACATTAGTTACTAACTGATCCACTTTTAAAACATATTTTGTAACACCTCAATACAAGAAATAAAAAATGTAACTTAGAATTGCACATCTTGATATTACAAACATCTGCATGCCAACGAAAGTTTACATATTACAATGTTCTGCATCTCAGGTAACAAGTTTGAGCTCTACTGAGATGCTAAAATTACTTTTTCTTGGGAATTCTGTGGTTTTATGTACTCCTACTTCCAGGCAACTAGTGACAGGGAAAATGGCCTCAAGTTGTGCCAGGGGCAGTTCAGGTTGGATACTAGGAAAGATTTCTACTGAAAGAGTGGTTAATAATTGAACAGGCACCCCAAGGAAGTGCTGCAGTCGCCACCCACGGAAGTATTCAAAACAAACGGGAGCGGCATTTTGTGATACGGTTTTGTCAGCATGGTGGTTATTAGGTCAAAGACTGCACTTGAAGATCTTGGCAGTCTTTTTCAACCTGAAAGATTCTACGTATAATAAAAAGACGGGTATGCAGTATATGTATATGCACACATGCGTATTCTAAGTCTATTTCACCTTCAAGTAAGAACATAGTAACTGCACTGCAATTTTTGATAACATTAGAATTTGCTTTACCAAAATCATCTTACTAAAAAGTATCAGTATGTACCCAACATTCCAAACAGGTATTTCCAATAAATTATTTTGGTATATAAACATAAAAAGGCTTCACAGCAGTAAACCATAACTCATGTTAATTATCAGAATAAAGATTAAAAGGTAACACTGCTAACTCTGCATGTAATGACTTGTTTCTCGTACTTAAGTGCCACCAAGACACATGTAAACATCAGGAAGCACAGCTGCAAACATACCTCTTTAAGGTTCACTGGCTGAGCAAATATACGAGCAGAATCCTTTTCCTGCAGCTGATCCAGAACCGATCGCAGTAGTACAGTGAATGGAATAAGCTGAAGTTCCATAGTAACCTGCTCAATCTTGACCTAAAGAAGTAACAGTTATCCAACTGAGCATTTTTCATTAACATATTGCATTAAAGTTGTTTAGCAGCAATAGTATAGTATTTTAGGTAAGATAAAAAATACATTTAAATAAATGAGTTTAGTACTACTTTCAATATCATCAGTTGGCATTTATCTGACATCAGTTTTCAGCTAAATCAGTTTCAAATTAAATTTCAGTCGTACTGCTACATTTGAAGTATAAAAAGAGAATCTGATTCACAAGCTACATAAGACCAAAACAAAGAGTAATTGGAAAAACAGTGCTCTACATAAATTCCAAGAAAAGTATTTCAAAAAACAGAATCAACATCTTCAAATACTTGAACATCCTTCAGAATTTCTTTATTTTTTACACTACTTCAGTTCCGCTGTAGCTTAATTTTCAGCAATTATCAGCAATTAAACAGTCTTGCTATGGCTAAAGTAAATTCTTAATGGAAGATTAAAGGTGTGCGTACATACATATAATATAAACATGAAATAAAGTATAAGCAAACACACATAGGTAAAATACATGCATATAAATAATAATACACGTGTAAAGCTAGTGATACATGAATGTATATGAATGACGCATAGAATTCCAGAAAGCACACCAGAACGACACACAAATATGATCAGAGTGGAGCTCTCCTATGAAGAAAGGCTGAGAGAAATGGGGCTGTCCACCCTGAAGAAGAGAGGGCCCAAGTGAGACTTTATTGCAGCCTCTCAATATTTAACAGGGTTTTATAAGAAAGATGGAGACAAACTGATTAGTAGGGCCTGTAATGACAGGACAAGGGGTAACAGCTTTAAACTAAAAGATTCAGACTACGTATAAGGAAGGAATTTTTTACAATGAGGATTGAGCATTGGAACAACAGGTTGTCCAGAGATGTGGTAGATGCCTTATTCCTGGAAAAACTGAAGGTTAGGTTGGACAGGTTAATCTGATCTAGTTGATCCTATATATGGACTATATGATCCTTCATGTTCCTTTTAACCCAAGACATTCTATGATTCTATGAAAATTTTTTATATTTTAAATAGTTTGGATGCACAGCACGCATATATGCTACTTGACCCTATGCACAGATTAAAATACAGCTGTCCTTCTACTGAAAAAACTGTGTGCGAAAATACTTAAATTATCTTCCCTTCAGAAAAGTTTCACCAAATTAAAAGGTGCTCCATTTACCTGTTCTCTTTTTAATTTTTCACGCTTACGTATAAGTTCTATCAATAAACGTGCTCTTTCAAGATCGTGACGCAGCCTTTGCCAGTACTTCAATTTTTCCTTTAAGGCTTGCATTTCTTCATCATCTTCCCTCTAAGAAAAGAATCAAAATGTTTTCATGAAATAAAAATGCATATCTCTTTTAATAAGATAGGTCTATACAATTACAAAATGTATGCACTTGAAAGGAGAAACTACTGTCTTATAGTTATGGCACCTGCTCATAAGCTTCATACTGCAACAACAGAAAACCTGTGGTCAGGGTATCTTCCAGAGTTACTTGAGGGTCTAATTGAAAACAAAACCTAAACTATATCCTATGGCAATGGCTATTGACATCAGAAGAAGTAACACAGCAAACAGCAACTGAGAATTACAACAAGCTGCAAAATACAATACAGGATTTTTGCATCAAAATCTGAATTAGGTGAACACCACCAGTTTCTTCAGAAACTCCAGCCTGGTAGAAACAAATTACTGATGTGGTCAACACAGTCCGCCTCCCTCATACCCAGCAGAACTAGGACACACTTCTAACAAAACGAAGTAATTATGGCTTGTGAGGACAGGAAATGAAAAATGTTTATTAGAAAATATAGTAGCTTCAAATGGTTCTGCAGGTAATAATGCAGCAACACACCCTTTTGGAAAATGGATGAAAGAATTTAATTTACATATTTTTCAGAGTAAGTAATATTTAAACATTTGCAGTATTTAGATTGATTTGTACCCACAAAGCCCAAAATGTTTGTTTGCCTTTACTATTTTTCGTAAGGAAAAGGGAGGATACTAGAATACGACTTATAGGATTCAAATGGTACTGGTAATTCACTAGAAATGAGGCCATCGAGAGAGTGAATTCCTGATATTACTACCAAGTGCACAAAAGAAACATCTGCTTTGGAAATTTATCACATTTGAAAAATGACTACTTTATAAAAGCATCTCTGAGAGATACCCAAAACTTCGCATGCTTGTCCGTAACTAGTATAATGCAATATACACTTAAGTGATCTCAGAGGGTGTTCTAAAAGCTAAAACAAAACCAGCAAATTTCATCAGCTTCCATATAGAGAACACAGAGGAATAAAGGAAAGTGGCTAAGCAGATGAACAACAAACAACATTACAAATTATTACACTAAAGCCATAAATTCTGTAAGAGAAGAATAATTCAGAAGTACCATAGGTCCTCTAAAGGAAGCTTGTGCAATTCTTCAGATAGTTGCCTCTAAAAATACAATTACAAAACTTGAAGATTATCCAATAGATTTGCTAGTGCTATAATTCTAACACCTTCATTGTATATAATTGATTTATATACTTTGTAAAGATAAAGCTTAGTTTTATTCAAATCTCTGACTTCACTGAAGTTGAAATACTTAAAATATCAACTATTTCTGCACTAGACTATAGTAATCTGGAAACAACCCTTTGTTCCTCTTTTCAACAAGAAAAACAACAACACAAAACAACAAACAAACAAAAAGCAACAAAAAAAAACAACAAAAAGAAAACTACCTAAAAACTGGAGCTAGAAACCTCTAGTTCCATTTCCCAGTGACTATTACAACTGACAGTTTTCATTTCTTTTAAAGCGTTAAATCTTTACATAGACACAAGATAATTTAACTGCTGGGGTCAGAATAGTTGAAAGTAAATTTTGATAGAAAAGAATATTAATATTTTCAATAATCTTCAATTCCTTAAAATTCTCAAGAGACTCACTGTAATAAGAAGCCTACACTGCCACTATCTGCTGCTCTCCTAAACCACATCATCTGTGAGTATAAAACTCATGCATGGAAATGCAACCCAACTCTCAGCTGTACTATTTTTTTTCAGTTCTACTGTTTTTCAGAACCAAAATTAAACTGCCAGATGTAGAAGGCTGGTCTTCCCTTTGCTTGCTAACATTCAGAGTGCTCTCTTGCCTTATGTAACCGCATAATTTAAGAAACTGGGGAACCAAGCCTAATGAAAGTTAAGTCAACAAAGCGTACTAGTTCTAGGGCAGGTCAGGAAACTTAAATACAGCAAGAAAAAATAATGTTAAAGCAGACACTTAAGTACTTGTCTGAACCTCAAAGTGTAGTTGCACTCGAATAAAATTAAAATCTTTTCTCTGAATCAGTTGTTTTACCAATTTCCTTCCCTATAAAAGGTACATACTTGTCAATGTGGTGATGAGACTCAAAATATCAAGAGCACCCTGCCTGCCTGTTTTTTTTTTCTGCACTCAAACACTACCCTTTCTGAATGGCACTCTGTCTTGGGGATTAACAGCAAGCCTCCAATTCTTTGACACAGAAAGTTTCTACTAACTTTCTGGTAGGAAAGCTCTTCTTCCCAGTCTTTCTTTTTAAAACTGTTCTGAGAGCCACCAAGTTTCATTTGGCTGATGACACAAGAAAAACTTACTAAGAAATTCTTATTTGGAGAGGGACTTTTCATCAGGAACTGTACTGGATAGGACAAGGAGCAATGAGTTCAAACTGAAAGAAGGGAAACTGAGATAAGATGTTAGGAAGAAAATCTTGACTGTGAGAGTGGTGAGACACTGGAAGAGATTGCCCAGAGAAGCTGTTAATGCCCCATCCCTGACAGTGTTCAAGGTCAGGTTGGGTGGGGCATTCAGTAACCTAGTCTAGTGGAAGCTGCTCCTGTCCACAGCAGCAGGGTGGGAATTAGGTGATCTTTCAGGACCCTTCCACACCAAACCATTCTATGAGTCCATTATTTTCCAATGGACTTAGTTCTTGCTGAACACAGCATTACTTAGAAAAGCTAAAACTTATACAGTTATTAATACTGAGGGAAGAGGAAAACATTTTTAAGTCTACACAAAGAACATGCAGCAACTGAGAACTCATCTCACCATTAGTATGCTACCAGTGTCTCCATACCAGCAGGCACACTGTCAATGTAGCACCATACCCCTCCTTATGCTGGATGTGAATGTGTGAGAACAGACTCACTCTTTACAGAGATTGTAACTTAATATGACACAAACAAAAACAGAATGACAGTGATGAAACTGGACCCTGAGCAATACAAGCAGTTTTATTAGCATGCTCCACTGGACTTGTACGCCAATCAGAAAAAAAAAATACTTAGTGGTTGCGACTTATGTTCTAAATGAAATCTTCAGTGCAGGTGCGACCTTAAGTTATCAGCACCTTCTTAATTTCTTTTATTTCTTTATTTATTTTTTTATTTCCTCTAATGGTGGCTTTAAACTAACATCACTATTGCAGCAGCAAGCTTCTACACTTCTATTTCATGCCTTATTTTCATTCAAGCATTCTTAAAAGTTCAGGAAAAAAAACTACAACACTGACAACATAAATCTATTTGAGTATTCCAGTATCTTTCTTTAATTTCTAGGTGGAGAGAGAAGTGAGAGCATAAACCATTCTCTTAGAGAGTTCCTTGCTCCTGCAAATAGTGAGGCAGTCAAGGTCTTCTTGCCTAGTTTAGAACTTTTAGAACCCTCAAAACCATACCATAACTGAACTCTGAAACACATTTATTAGGAAATAAGTCTAGATCATGAAGACCTATCCCTTTGCCAAATTTGTTCTAGTAACCAAACCAGAGAGAGGGATCAAAACCACTTTTCACCACACATCCTGAAATAATTTTCAGGGTTTTTGGTTCATCATTGTAACACTTCTTTTCTGTTCAAATAACAATTAAAAAGAAAAAATCTGAATCTGTATTACATCACTTTTTATATTTATTTGATGAACTGAAAAACCTGTGTAGGTTTCTTGATATTCTGACACGTCACATAAAACAAAAAGAATTTTCCCATCTGGACTGAAATGGACAAAATACTCATGCCTATCTAAAAATTTTTAAGGTGTTCTCATAACAGCTATGCCACTGCTGTTTATTGTCTTGATTATAGATTGGTTTATACTTGGGAGTAACAAAATAGATTAAATGCCTTGCAGTTATGACTGCTTTGATAAACAGCTATTAAAGGTGCTATGGAAAACACAATGTCATACACAGGACACTTGCTACTCACTGAAAAGCACTAACTACACATTTTTCATCAACAGAATCATTTAATACTCAGCTCACCTTGGAACTAGATTTTACTTTTCAAAATATCAATTTTTTTAACAGACCAATATAAATATCTTTCAATTTATTTAGAATATATTATTTCATTATTTAAGAATCATTCTCAAATTAGAAAAGAAAATAAAGAAATACTGTTTGTACCAAAGTGTAAACAGGCAATTGAATTTTAAAATGCTCATATCAAAGGCCTATTTTATTTTAATCAAACACCAATTACAATAATGGTTTTATTATGAAAAATCATTATTTAAATATATAGAAATGTTGCACCCTTATCATGGTCCTTTCCAATCTCAATTATTCTGGAAATTATTAATTAGTTTTTCCACAAGAAAAGCTAAAAAATAGACACATATAAACATGAAAGAACAAATAATTAGGAAGTAGTGTTGAACACAGTATTTTTACGACTACATCAATCAATGACTTAACCAGCAAACAGAAATACAATTCTAACAAAAATAACAGTTCCACTTCAGAGGGGGAAAAAATCAATTTAATACAAGTAAATTATTACAAAATTAATTCCTAAGTTTTAGAGGGTATTTTACAAGAAGCCAAATGCCAGGAGACCGGAAAGAACACAGCCACCTACACATTCCATTCCACTAAAAAAAGTAACTGGGATGCAGTAAAAATTTCCACATCATGATGCTTCACACATGGAACTACACAATTCAGAAGTTTTACTTATTTTGAAGCCATCCAGCAACTTGAAACCAAGAGACCACCAGGAGTTGCTGTTTTGATGTTTTTCAGCAACTTATTCACAGGAGTGTACAACTAAACTTATGTTTGTCTATAAGCCCACTTGACTGTGTCAAAAGCAGAACCAGAAGTTGAAACAGGTCTTTGAACTTCATCAAGAGCTTGCATTTTGTTATTACCGAACAAGGTGGGCAACACAGATCTGAATCTGAAAACTGCAAACTAGCTATCTAACCCTTTACCCTGTTAAAATCCGCATTTTTTTCAAGTGTCAAATAAGACATCTGCTTTGCATCTCTTGATGAATATAAAGTAACTTTTATTTTTTCTCTGACAATACATTGAAGAATGAGTTCCAAAAAACAACAACACTTATCAAAGAATAATGGAATTATTATGGTATATTTGTGATGATAGTATTTTTGTGAAACATTTAAGCAAAACAGAAGAAAAAGCTGCACTTCTTTTTTTTTTAGTAT
This sequence comes from Poecile atricapillus, assembly GCF_030490865.1. NCBI lineage: Eukaryota > Metazoa > Chordata > Aves > Passeriformes > Paridae > Poecile > Poecile atricapillus. Next base: position 57,896,436 of record NC_081289.1, on the reverse strand, counting down.
CTCAGCTTTTAAAAAAATATTAGACAATTCCCAACTGCCAATAGAGGTAATATCACTTCAGAACAGCATAAAGAATTTATTCAGTCCTGAGTAAAAGAAAGTTTTCACTTCACACTAGGTTTCCTAGTTTATTTTTTAACTTAATAAAATAAAAATTTCTGATTTCTTCTTGTAAGTAAAAAGTATGCCACATACCTGTTGTGTATTTCTTTGTGACTGTAAACTGGACTGCAGCCTTCTCAAGAGTGGAACACCATTCCTAGACAGTCTTTTAAGCAACCAGTAACTGTGCACTCGTTCAACAAAATGCTTCTTTCGCTGAATGGCCACCTGATTCATAATCTTATTTAATCTAAAACATGGAAAAACTGATATTGTATTTTTCACAGCAAAGCATAAAACATTTATCTATGGAAGTTAAACATCATATATATATGAATGTACACTATAAAACCAGAAGTAATCACTATGTTACTACTTTCAGTAAGATCCCTTCCAGTACAATTATTTCTGAGCAGGTAAATTAGAACCAGTGTTTGACACTGTAGTTTCTACCAAATACATTAAGGTACTTTATAAAGCCAAAAGGAACCAATTTTTTTGTATCACTATTGGAAGAGCAATCCCAGATTATGGCTGAGAATAAAGCTTTATGTGCATTTCAGAACGATTTCATGAATGAAATCAGATAAAAAGCTCCAACTCACTAAGAAAATCATCAGATCATTTGTTGCCATCTACAGAAAGTAGTTTATTTTACAGACAATACAACTTCAAACTTTTTGCAGAAAAACATGCAATGAAAGCCTTGTATTACTCGATTAATATTACATTTCTGACAAATAAACCAACCAAAAAATATAAAACACAGGAACAATTATTATTTTACCCCACATATATGATAGAAATAAATCAAACAGAGAAGATGTGAGGATGATATAAACAGTTAACAAAATATTTAGATCAAAACCAATCAGTATTTTGCCCAGAGTTGCTTTTTAACAAATGTAAATATGCATATACTCATTTACAAATACTCAAGAAAAGTGCTTTATGAACAAACACACAACAACACTGATTCCTATTTTTCAAATAATGACATATTAGATAGATGTCCAAGTCTCAAACATGACACTGGCTTCTGAAAACATATTAAAAGAAAGTTTATCTGAAACATCTTCAGCTGTCTGTGCCTACGGTATCTTGAAATTACAGCAAAACAGAAGTTAGAAGAATGGTTGTAGAATGAAAATATTTTCTCTTTGTATGATAATGCTGGGTATTTTTAACTGGTGGCAGTCCTTGTAAAATTAACACAAGAAACCCCATGCCACCAACCCCCTGTATTGCAAGAGAGATGGTTCCTTCATTTGGAAGCAGGGGTGAGCTGCAAAGAGAGCTGGATGTAAAACACTTACAGAAAGGATAATAACAATGAAAAAAGAAATCTTCACTCAGAATATTACTACTACCCACAGCAAAACTCTACATTCAATAGTACAGGGTTTATCACATATCCTCCAAAATTTAATACTAAACCAAGCATATATTAATTCAAGAAGTGTCTGATCTGTAGAGCAGTAACATGAGACATTTAAACAAAAATGTTTAATCATGACTGTATATACATACTAATATTTTTCTCCTTTTCCCCTTTTTTGTATTAGGAAGAAAGTTTTGCAGGTAAGTGATAAAAGCTAAGTAGTCAAAACACCTAAGGAAAATGTAAAGTGAGAAGTAAGCTTTGGGTAAAATGGTTTTTAAGAATATCTAGGAAAAATAAATATTTTTCAGACTAACATACAAGTGCATGTACTTTGAGTTCACCAAATGTTATCTAACCCTGGGGTTTTGTGGACTGTGTAGAAGATAAGGAGCAATATTCATTGTCTATTCACTGCTACTAACTGTAGCTGAAGTTTTCAGTCATCACCAGGTAAAGGCAGAGCAAACCCAGGTTTTCTTTAAAAATACTGTGCCATTGTGTTCTTTGGTTCCTCAGTGACGTTGTTTTAATTAATAACTAAGCTAGTTAGGCATTCTTGAAAAATTCTAGCTTAATTTAAAGCTTAGAAGGTCTGCAGATGGACTTCAGACTGTCTTGTACATCTTTTGCTGGAAGACAAACACAGGCTTCACAAAGATTTACTCAATGCAGAAGAGATGCGACCCTACTAAACTTCAAACAACATAATTACAATTAATTATAGAATGCATTCAAAATCAAGTAACTGCTTTCATACATCTCTTGGAAACAGTAAAACCTACTGAATTGAATAAAAAAAAAACCATAGCCAAATACACAACTATTTGGAAAGATCAGAGAATCAAAACATGAAGAAAGGTGCCTTGGCTTCATGCCCATCAGATGTGGCAAGACTAAGCAAACATCTTTAACAACAATTTTAAGTACATTTGCCAATTCACATAATGAACCATACTATTAATATATAATTATAATAGTAGAGTGTTAAAAGAAGCTTAAGAAAGATGTTCACAGAAGACACTCTCCAACTTTCAAAATATAAAATATAAATAAACAGAAGGTAATTTGAGTGCAGAGACTACTTAACAAGGGGTTAAAAACTACTCATCTCTGCCTTCCCCTCTAAATTAAACCAAGTATTTAATTTAAACACCACATATGGGTAGCAGCCATATACTCGTCAAAATAGAACTCTGAAACTCTTCATGTGGCAGATATCTACAGAGCCTCTACACTATGAACTTAGTGCTAGGAGGATGTTACATCTGCTGTTAGACTAACAACCCACTACCTGTATCACAGCTCCTGAACCACCCTTTTGCTTCATCTGATACTTCCAGGTGGACTTTAACAGACCCAAGTACTTTAAATTTTGATGGGCAATACAACCATTCTGGGGAAATGAGACAATGTTGCCGTAGAACCCTGCAAGTTGTATAGCCTGGGTACTGATTTTGAAAAAGGAATTTTCCACACATTCCACTTCCCTTTTTTTATCCAATAAAGATGTAACAAAAAAAAAAAAAAAAAAAAAAAAGGAGGAATAAAAGAAAGGCATGTATTTGGTCTAGGTAAGGGAGAGCTGTTTAAAGACTTCATCCAAGATCTGACTTGGACATGACAGGACTAATTGCTACACTACACTGATAAAACCCCAGTGCAGAGGGGCAAGGCTTAGAGAATTTAGGGCACCTCCCAGAACTACAGAAAACACCTCAGCAAAGGCATTTTTTGCTAAGATATCTGTCCACACTAGAACTTCTTCCAGTATAAGCGCATTAAAAAAGAACAGCTTTCTGAATTATCTTCTACAAATAAAAGTCAAGCATAGTCAAGCAAGTCATTTGCATTTCTACAAAGGCAAGTCAAGCATACCAACTACTGGGAGAAAAACCCATAGTTTTCCCTCAACTTACCAGTTATTTAAAATAAAGTACACTGATAGAGGAATCTGAAAATTCTTAAAAAGGTGACTGTGTTCCAATGATATTCAGTGACTGCTGTTATCTAACTGGTCTCATAAAAGAAGCATTAGGTTTCAATCTGATGACCACTGCAGTCTTTTGATGTTTTAGCACTGGCAGTCACACGGATTCTTGTTTTTGTGTTTTTAGAGCTACATGCCAAAACTACACAGATGACAAAAACATTTTTCAGAATGGTTTTAACTGTGCCACAGCCAAACGAGTGAGCCAGAACTACCTCCTTTCCCCAGCCCCAGCCCTGTAGAACACTGAGGTGCACTGGAAACAGGGATATCAATACAATTTCCTGCTTGTCTTTAAACAAGCAGAGATCCCTTTTGAACCGAACCTTTGAAATAACACCTATAGCCTCCTCACATGGAGACATCTGATGGATAATCTACCCTGTAAAGGATGATACACTTAATGCACTGGTCAATGCATTCAGAGAGCTGTGTGTGTCACTCAGTCCTTGTTTCCTCACCTTTAAGACAAATGCATAGAATAAGTTTTGTCAATGTAAGACATGTGCTTTTAACATAGCAAACCTCACAGCTGCCTCCTTTGACTCATGACTTCCTTCCTTTCCCATTTTCAGTTACATATCACCGTGGACACTATGGCAACTGGTTATAGGGAATAGTGTATCAATCATTACCTAACTACTGCACAAACCCACTTTTTAACTGCATAGGTATTATTTTAGTTTTCAAATACCTCAAGATTCTTAAGTTTTTGAAATATAAACTGGAGAGAACATTATCTTGAGCAAGTATGTGATTTGACATTACTACAGCAATTCAAGCATAAACAACTTAGTATGAAAATCTGTATTAATCAAACACCCAAAGGAAGATCAAATACCCATTAGAACTAAGCAATTTTTGAACATGAACGAACCCTAGTATTTTAATTACTGTATTTATCCCGAGCCTCCGGTTTTATCAGTTATTTTGCATTTTCCTTCATCCAGCATAGCACTACTAAAGGTACACGTAACACAAGAAAATTGTATTATACTCTGTAAAATTTCATTCAGTACCACTAACATACCAGTTTCTCTCGACCTATGCTGACATCCATTAACAATCAACTTATGTTCCACTTTACAGAGCAAATAAAATACCCTTATTTTCCCACACAAAGAGTGGAGATGCATTTTAAAACCTGTCAGAACAAAATGAAATAAAAGAAATTGAACAAGTTGCAACAAAGTAAACTGAGTTTGCAGAACACTTAAAAATTTTCAAGCCTTGTTCAGCAAAGTACCACAAAATATAATGAGACTTCTAGGAAGCAGGAAAGACGCAAGACTTCCCTACAGATTATTACAGTAATTCCCATGACACTCACTGGAAGACAATTATGCTTAAAACTAGAATAAAAAGCTATGGAAGTATTTATTTGGGGAACTGGAATTAATTCTGGAATCTTAGCAACTATTCTTCCTACCTCCATATCTAGAAACTTCAGTTTTTGAAGATCATAATGCCCACCTGGACAGATGAAACTCTCTCTACTCTTATAGAAAACCTCTGGCAGCAGCTGCTTATCCAAGTGTTTGCAAAACTTGTCTTTCAATACAGTGAAGAAACTTTTAAACAGTGAAGAAACAACTTATCCTATTCCTCAATAAAAGATAAAACTTACTGTATGACTTAAAAATAAAAAACTCTCAAACTGTTCTGACCAACTTGAAAGACAACACAGGTAAGTGAATAACTATGTAAAAATCAGAATCCATCTGTATGTCTTTATTTCCTTTTGAAAAAGAGTAACATTCCTTTAATAACAAACAGAAGTCAGCTACATGCCTAACAGTACATATCAAATCCTGGAAGACTGAAAACTATTTAATTTAAACCTCTGCAACTTAAGTGTGCAGAATCCCCATGCAAAAATACACACTTTCTTAATTAGAACTACTTTGCAGTTTTTATTCTTTGTTGTCTGTTGTGTTTATAAGTATAGCTACTGAATTTGCCTCTCCTAGGTTGAAAGTCAAACAGTATATACTTAATCTATTGATACATCTTCTAAGCCTGAAAGTCTCTCCAGGTTCCTATTCTTTATTCAACATTTACCGGTATTTAAATAGTATTTGATTTTAAATGCACATGTAGAAAGCACTTTGTCTTGGTTACATGACTGTGAACCCCCTATTTTTCTATTTGAGCAAGCAGCTTGTAAAATTTTCTTGGACAGGAAAAGTAGAATAGTGAACTGAAGAGGTAAGAAAACATTGTTATTTCAATTAATTCTTTGTTATTTTCTTCCTGTTCTAACAACTAGAGTTTGTGACATTCCGAAACTCTGGAATGGAAGGGAAAAACCCCAAAACAGTAAGTAAAATAAAAAAACAAAACCAAACCCACATCAAACAATGAAAAACCTCCACCCTGTCACACTGGAAAAATCTCTTCTTGGAAAAATCATATGCACATTACTTCTGCCAATTCCTGTACATATATAGTGACCACATATGTAAATATATTACTATACAAATATAATGATCACACGATTTTGAAATCTAATATCAAAAGGCTAAATTCACATCAGATGTATTAATCAAAAATCACATTTTGATCTGCAATAAGAAGAAAGCTTAGTATTTATCTTATTTTTTTGTGCACTCTGTAACTTGATCATTGAATAAAAAAGCCTGCCAGGAGACAGCTCTTTAGACAATGCATTCTTTAGATGTTTTGCTATGGCACAAATCACAACATCCTCTATTTGCCGCCAAAAAAAAAAATTAATGGAAATTCACATAACTGGTGAAATTCAGAAGTTCTGACGAACAAAATCACATAAATCTTAGTCTTTGTAAGTGCATTATCACATATATAACCATTGTGGACCAAACACCTTAGAAAGCACCTAGAATATTAATTATATGCCTTACAGAACTTACATATTAATTTGTTTTGAGCTTTTTGGCCTTGTATACATAAAATAAACAGTAGAAAAAAAACCCCTACTTTTCCAATTTACTAAGTAAGTTACACTGCTTTGAACACATTAATTAATCCTTATTTAATAATTCAACCAGTGTCAAGATGAACTAGCTTCAAATTATGCTCTAAAGTTACCTTCACTTTTTTTTAAAATACTGCTGAGGGAAAGCTAGTAGTACCACAGTAGCTCTTCTTTTAATTTAGGGAAAATTATTTTTTTTTTTTTTAAGCAAAGAGATCAGGATGACACCAGCAGTAGTTTCTACACATAGCAGAAAGGTTTCAAAGTCAATATGACAAGAAAAGAAACATCAGCAGTTGATGACTTCTGCCGTTCCCTTCACTTAGGTGATTCTATGCTCCAAGTATAAGGTACAGTCACAAGGCACACCTACATCATGCTCCCCTGGAATTAAAATAAGCATTTTCACATGATTCTGTGAATTATACATACATGTATGTATATTCAAGGAGATAGAGCTGACAGACATTGGTCTAAATTTATTCAGCTTCCAAGTTCTTTGTAATGTTGGCCCCAGCAGTATTTTTCAATAGCTTTTTTATGCTGAATTTTAAGCTAAATTTCTTGTTCTTTTCTCCTACCTTGAAGACTTTCTGAATGTATTAAAAAAAAAACCCTTGAGTATCCTAAAAAATGTTTTAAAAAATCCCCAAAAGAAATCCACATACTACATATATATGAATAAGCTACATATATATGAATAAGAAGTATTATCTGTGAATGCTGACTTAACAGTGTCTCAAAGGCTTTGTTAATGTTCCTTTCCCCTTATACTGCATTTCAACACTTCCTGTTTATTTATTATTTATTTTTTTGGTCCATACAGCCTTTCAGAGACTATCAGGACTTCTGTGTTAAGGTAACAAGATTACATTTAATTACTTGGTAAGAAAGTTCAGGATAGTTCAACTGGCTAAATTATAAACCAAAAGAAAATGCAGGTTCTGCCTTGAGACACAGTAACAGAAATCCAGCTTATTACCAGGCACAGTACTTCTCCTAACAAAACCAAATATCAACATAGAGAAATCAGTTAATGTGGGACACATAAATGCTGATCCATCAGAAGAGCTGAAAATGTTTTTCTAAGAGTCTCAGCAATTTTTGCTCTCAGTTGTCAGCTACTACTTACCTACTTTCATATCAATCTTAGAATTCTCTTTTAATATTAATGATGCAACACACCTCATGCAACAACATACAGTGTTCCTACATCTAATAAAAGGGGGGCTTTTTTACTTATTCTTTGCTCTCTATACAAGTATCGCATTTCAAATGTTTTCTTAATTTCAGACACAACAACCATGTCATGTTTGCAGAAACAGAAATTTAAAGATGAAAGCAAATATTTATGCTTGTAATGTCAGCTTCCAGTTAATAGAGCAGTACTTGCATGAATGGCATTTTAATAAAGCAGATTACAGTGTATCTCAGTGTATACTTTTAAAATACTGAATATTAAATATTTTATATCACATGCTATATCCCTCTAAGTATATAGGTACAATTCACAGCATTTTTAAATAGCATGAATATTGACACTGGCTAACAAGCAAACATTTTTAAATGCCTCTTTTGACACACAAGATCAAGAGACTACACAAAAACAATGCTATTTGCACTAAAGAATCAAGTGCTCAAAAATAATAGAAAGCGTGTCATTTTTCCAGCTAACATTGTAACACATCTGCTTCAGGTACTCACCTGGTTGCTGAATAAGGCAATAGTTACAAAGTACAAGGATTAGCAGCAGCAGATTAAAACAAACCCAAAAAACACAAGAAATTGAGCACAGAGAGTGCAAGATAACAAACAGAGAGAAGCAGCTAGATTTAGATCGTCAAACCAGCCCTAAAAGTTAGGATTTCCTAACTTGAAAATTCTGGACCTGCAGTCTAAACAAAATCTAATACTTTTTTTTTTTTTTTTTGGGGGGGGGGGTTGGGGGTGGGGAATCGCTCTACTAAGCAAAATTCAACCACTACACATCCCTAGTGGCAATACTACTTCAAGAAAAAAAATGCCATTTTCTCCACCCAAACTAGCTGGTGGCAGTGGGAGGGTACTTCTGGAATACCATTTGCCAAGAGGAGCAGGTACTGTCTGTCCCTCCCAAACAGGGACAGTTTAGAGTACTTTCCCACTCTTCTCCCCACATGGCACAGCTGCTCTTACACTTCACAGAAACACAACTTTTAGATGATGCTCATTTCTACCTTTAAACAATCAATAAAACAAAAACAAACAAAACCCCCAAAAATGTGCAAATAAAAAAAAAGCTGATGACAACAAACAGTAGAGTGTAAGCAACCACATTCAAGAGTGTTGTATTTCAATAAAAATTGAATGGAATTTCCTAGTAAAGAAATAACACATCTCTGCAGGCAGGTCTGACATACATCCTCCAAGCATAAGAACTCCCTGGTAGTCCCATACATTGTTACAAGTGCTAAGCAAGTTACAAGTCAGCATTGACAGCACTGAAAACTGAAACCACCTTAAGGCTCTAAGATGAACTACTGCACCTTTGGAAGTAAATACTTAGGTACAGACTTTCCGAAATACCTAGGCAACAGGACAGATATAGGACCAGCATTAAAAATAAATTACAAAAATAAGAGGCAGGGGAGGTAAGCATTTACCTCCTATCATCAATGGATTAGTGGTTAGCAACTTGTGATCTGCACCCCTAAATCAGTAGTTCACAGATGAAACTCAGCCCTAAATCAGTAGCTCACAGTCTGAGAAGTCATATAATTAGATTACAAATGACCTAGAGAAAGGACACTACCCATATAATTTAACAGCAAAAAGCTCAGTGTATGACATCTGTGTAAGGAATTCTAGTTATTCAAGGCAGTAGCAGAGAAACTTGACCATAAGGTAAGCTGATCCAGAAATTCATAAGCTACAAAAAGTTGTGCAGAAATTATGAAGTATGCTTTCCACTCTCAGTCTTTTTTAAATATCCTGAACATTAAGACAACTATTTTGGAAAAGAAAATTATTAAAAACTGTGTTACTAAAATGCTCAGTTGTTCATATACTGTCACCATGCAGAGAAGGATACAAATCCTTCTCCTTAAACTGAACTCAAACATTAGGAAAGACGACTTTCCTTAAGCTTCGCTGGATGTACTCAGGGGCTGCATCCAGCGTGTACTTTTTCTCCTCACTATGATCTTCATATCTGTACACTCGTCCAACTACCTACTCTGAAGAGCCAGCGATATGCTAAGGAGATGAATAGTCTAGGTATTAAGAAAGCCATCCTAATCAAGCATCTCCATGTGTGCCTCAGTTTCCGGAGATGTTGGAAACACACTGAAATCAAATTATTCGGGTAAAAAAAGCACTGGTTAGTGTTTAAACACTGAGTGTATATATTTATTCTCTAGTAACTTAAATAGCTTAACTGTTCTTCCTCAAAACCTCTGAAAAATTATGCTTCAGCTTGAAGGGAAAAAAAGAGTATTAAAAAACAGATTAGGGAAAAAGAATAATTAAAATGAAGACCACTGTGAAATTATCCAAATAATTTTTTAATACTTTACAGGTATGTACTTAATTCCTACAGAAACACAAGAGTGCTTCCTAAACAGAAAAAAAATGAAGAACAGCCAAAGAAAACCAGACAACTTTGGTTCTAAAACTAGAGATCTGGGTCTGCAGTGTAATCACTTTTAGTATGTTCATTTCTGTTTCATTTTTAATTCAGGGACCGATTTTCTAGGACTGAACATGTTCACGTTACAAAGACTACTTAAGCAAGCGCCTCCCTCAACCAAAGACAAGCAATCTATAATAAAGCTCAACTTTAAAATACCTTTAAACTTACACATTTTTCACACTTATGACATATAGTATAGGAACGGTAGTTGTTTCTAGAAATATGAAGAGAAGCATAAATAGAAGAAAGCTGAATTTCTCTGCAGTCTTGAAAAGAAATTTAATCATTAACATGAAGAAAAGAATATGTCTCTGCACTTTTGCTCCTGTCATCTAATGACTATTTAAAAAAAAAAAAATCTGATGATAGCATCATTTCAGTGCCTGTTTTTTTTTAAAGTTGCCAATGAAATGATCTGCCAGAGGCACAATTGAGAACATACTTTCTAATCCTCAATTCTTAGTTCATGTTCTTTCTTATATTGTCTTAAAAAAAGCTAAACAAAAACACACTATTAGGTCCTAATTAAGACAAAGCCAAATTATTTTACACTGACTTCCCTCTTCCATGGACAGTAGTTCCTGTTTAAATAGCAGTATTAGTTGTCAACAGTCAACTAAAGCTTCTCTGCAGTGCATTATTAAACAGAAATACCATTTTACCAAGCCAGTCCTATCAGAGAACAGAGCAATAAATCTGATTGGTGTTTGTGAACACCGTATGGAAGCTGAAGGCTGTTTGTTAAAGTCAGTCAAGTAGCTTCTTACATTAACAAAAGTTATTACAGAAAAGAACTGCAGTCTCTAAACATGTATTTATTTAGATTAATTTAACCAGCTTTAATTGCTTACTACCTGAGACTTGTGAGTCAGCTACTTAAAAAGGTATTGTATTATTTTAAAAGCCCTCACTTCTGTGTACTCAGAGTCTGGTCACAGTACAGGAAATGAGCCTCCACATGAACTGGTGCCTGTTTGAGAAACTTTCCAAACTATTGCTCTTAAATTAATTCAACAGGTAAACACATATATTGGTGTTGGAAACATACAAACATAAATTTTGGGAACGCCTCCGGAGTAGTTATTCTGCCACACAAGGAAAACACTTCCTTGAAGGTTGTTTGCAAAACGTCCACAGATTTTACACTACAAGTAATTTACGTGAGATGAACAAGATTCAAAACTTACATACACAATTATAATTTTCATTTTGGACCTCTTAAAATCAGAAAAAGAAGCTCAGAAATCCAAAATTACAAATAAAGTTAACTTTGAGCTTGGCTTTTTTTCTTTAATATGAAGATCAACTGCATCTACTATTCCAAATTCAGTGGTTAATTCTTAGAAGTACAGTGAATGACAAATGAACATACAACATAACTTAGTCTGACAAAAAAAACCCAAACCAAATGTTCTGAGGACAAGATAGATCACTTAATCATTTAACAATTTCTCTGAGGAAGTTACTGTATTTTTAATGCAACTCCACAGAAGCGCAATGTACATAATTAACAGTAATTATCTGAAAAAGACCTTTAAAGAAAGCATGTAAAAAACATACAAAATCTTAAAGGTGGACTCTAAAAGCACTGGTTTAAAATTAGACAGATAATAAAGGTTTCTCACATTTTGATGGTTTGCTTACCTCTGGGGGGGGATATAAGGAGCAGATACTGTTGGCATAACTGTACAGGGTTCAACCACTGCTTTCTTGGTTTTTTTTGTCTTTTTTCTGATTTTTGATGTAGACCTAGCAGTTCTGACTGATCCCTCCTTTCTACACACACCGTTTTTGATTTCAGCTTCTCCATAAATATTTAGCGGTCTCCGTGTGCAACCTGGTGGAGTATGTACATCGCAATAGGCAGTCTTTTTCACAGAGAAAGTTGTTCCACTGCCAGTCAGTTCTTTCACAGGTTCCATTTTCATATATAGACCAGCCTTTTGAGCACACGTCACATGGAATGCAGTATAGCAGTTTGCTTTGTGGCACTGGATGCAGGCACCAACACCTTTCTGTTTACAGAGGTAGCATGTTAACTTCCATCTGGCTGGGGGAATGTTCCTGACACCATCAATTGGCTCAATAAAAACTGTATTGGCAAATCCAACTTCTGGAATCCACAGAGCACACACCACATGTCCCCAACGATCATCATCTGTCTTTTTAAAGGCACCTCCCTTGTTTGGGCACAGCACACAGTCTACAGGCCGAGAGCGGGACTGCAAACAGTGTCTGCAGAGCCACTGGCCCTCAGGTATATATGGCACCCCATAGCATTCCTGATGTACTGCTAAATTACACATATCACAAAACAGGATCACATTGCTGTTCTGACATTCACCATCCATGCATATACAACACACTGCATCTTCATCAATTAAAGACTGATGATCACCCTGTTTTTGGTTCTCACAGTAAGACTCTTTTTCAAACCTATCCATAAGGAATTCAAACATATTTTGTGAAACAACTGACACTCCATCACTTTTCCGCTTATCATTTATCAATTCTAACCACGCATAATCTTCTTCATCCATGTCATACTCAACTTCGTTATCAAGTTCTTCTGCTGACTTCTCAACGAATTTGTAATAAACTGGAGGTCTCCGAGGAGCTGAAGGGGGACTGTATTCAACAATCCGTACTTTTGGTTCTGGAAGAGGAGTTGTTGTAGCAGGTATACCATGTGAACTCGGAAGAGCTTCATTTTTCTTTTTCACTTTGTTATTTTTATGGCGTTTGCTTCTTAGACAAACCGGTGGTCTTTCACTATTTTCTTTATTGCTGTTGCATTCACTCATTTCCTGGGCAGTAAGATCATCTTCTAATATAATTTCTAAAGGATCAAAGATACTGATCCTATGCAGGCGACCTTCAATTTCTATTTCAACCATCCTTTGAGCTTGAGCATATGTCAAGGTTTCTCGTGTTGGGGAGTGCTTAATACTGCATGGGGAAGAAGAATGCCTTGCTGCCGATACTCGATGGCATCTTCCTTTTCTCCTCATTTGGTAATGTTTACCTAAAATTAGAGCAACAGTTAATACTATGAACCCAAATCAATCATATTAAAATAGTAGTTTTACTGTAGTAAGGAGAAAAACCTTCAGTTTTACAGCCCTCTACGCATATATTTAACTAAAAGTAAACAAAACCTGAAGTCTGTCACTCTGACTCAATAGGAATGCTCAATTTCGTACAAGTTTAACCTAAAGATCAATAGATCTTCTAAATAACATCTTCCCTGAGTAAACACAGTTGTACAAAATCCTTGCTAGAAACCCTCCAGAAGCACTGTTGGAAAGACCACTGCATGAGAATAAAAACATTTCAGAAGTGTCACAGATTAAAAAAATGCATTTGTTACCTTGTAAGAAAACCTTTAATACAATTCTTCTTAACACCTTAGGGTGCCTGCAGTTTGAAAATTTTTGTCCTCTAGACCTCTTTTCAAAAGAACTATGCAATTGTGAAAGAAAAACAAGTTTTCTCTGAATATTTTCCAGTGCAATTTCGACCACTCATGTTATCAACTCAATTACTATAGCTATATTTAAAAGCTCAAAAAGCACACTTCCACATTTGGCAAGTGGGCAGTTTGACAGCCCTATACTTTTTTTACCTTCCTCAATCCTTAGTGAGCCCATTATTTTCACAACATGACAAGAACTCACAGTGCCCAATATGATGCAGTATGAACTGCAACTAGTAAATATTCCACCTGTAAAGTAGATTTGACTTAGGGCCAAAACATGCTCCCTTCTTTTAAGTATGCATGTACACACACCCTTCTCCCTCAACAGATTCTTCAGGACTTGTTCTCAAATCATCTGCTAATAGATAAAAATCTCCCTGTTTATAAACCGAGTCCCAAGCTCTTTAAAACAATTTTTAAGTTTACAACCTACTGCAAAAACATCACATACCATACAAAAAGATAGCTTTCTCCCCTCCACTCCAAAGCCCCATGACTAGGATGAGCACACATTTTGGTCGCAAAATTTTAAGTTAAAAGCTTCCATACATCCTCATGCCTTTTGACATCTTCGCACTAGGTGGGGTTTTTCTCCTATAAAGGCTGAATATATTACAAACCTGACCAACACTGTCAAGTTTAAAATTCTATTCCACACCTTCCTTCTTCCCAATAAATCATTAATAAATAGCATCATTCAGCCTCAGCTACAAAAAAAACTCCCTTGATCTTTAATCACTGCCTGAAGTTTTGTTAGGGCCTCACCAGTTCAACTCTGCATTCTGAGTCAGGGCTGCTCACTATAACACAACTAGCGTTAGCATGTATTGCCAAAACAGCAGACAAATAGAGAAATCAAAACACAACTACTGTGAAAAACCAGTGTATCTATTTTGGGAAGAAAACAGCAAGCACTGAACTACATGAACTACTCCATGCTGCTTGCCTTTTGCTTAAATCCATGATGCCGATTTCTAAAGGCCTCAAAGTATTGAAGGAACTCCTTTTACAGGAAGACTAGATCACTTAGCCAACTAACCCTAGACTAGTTCCCAAAAGGCTCTGTCTGCTCTCACAAACAGACTCTGCTTTTGTAACCTAAGATAGTTTTACTATTCATGCAAGAATTGTGCTTCTCATAGATCTAACTTTTACACAACTAATTCTTAACCCTTATTACTAGTTCCTATACCATATAGCCAGACAACAATCAGTGTTTAATCATGACAGATCTCTGATCTGCCTTTTAGAAACAACAGAAGAATATAAAAGGTTCCACCTCTTCAAACGACTTTGGAAGAAATATTTAATAATTAAATTCTGTAAAGCACAGGATTTGATCACACTTAACTGCAGTAAACAGTTTCAACAACTAATACTGCCGAAGAAGGTACAATGACTAAAACCAAAAACATACCAGTAATTTAACCAAAACTAAAAGTTAGTTCCCAGTTTCAGTATAGATTTTGCAATTCAGAGACCGAAAGATAATACAATGGCCTTGATTTCTGCTATTGTGAACCAGTAATGATGGATTCTTCAGCTAAAACACACTGATGTGTCACTGTACAGCAACTTAGTACAGATCAGAATGGACTCAGTTTACTCACCAACCAAGAAACACAGTTTACAGCATGTTTACCTCATATAATTGCCTTTCAATTCTGTCTAGATGTAAAAGTCTGTTTTGGTATTTTTAATGCCCCTTCCTACATTTTAGCTGGTTGTGTATCTGTTCATTGTGGCTCCTGAGGATAGAGATCGTTTTGGAAAAAAATACAGAGGGAGAGATGAGAGGTGACCTCCAGAAATCAAAAACGTGTAACTTGTCCACACTACCTTAGCCCAATACCAGAGTAGAACACATTAATGTTTCCAAGCTCTCCACCCCACTGTGTTCCCAAAATTCTTGAGCATGGCTTCAGGCAGGCATTAAAAGTAAGAAGAAAATACTCAAAAGTACAAGATCTTTGATCTTGCTTAAAGATTGAGGACAGCTGTTGCAAAAGTCAAATTAACTGTATGAACCAGACTGATGAAAAAAATGACTGAGCTAACATCTAAGTATACTGTAATACTCAACAGTAAATACAGCTGACTTAGGAAGGAAGCTGCAGTCTCAAAACACAGAATGGATAGCCTACAAATATAATGCAATGCACACAGAATCGAAACTGGTAGTACTCAGGATGAATTTCATACAAATTTAGTGTGAATAACTTAAATGCCCCAGAGGCTAAAGCAGTGTTTTGTTTCTCCAAAATTCTTCTGTTTGCAAATGTTCTAGAAATACTCTGAACACCAGAGTTCTGCATAGCAAATTCATGACTTACAACTGGTTTGCTTTTCCAAGGTAATTATCAGCTAGCATATCTCCCTCCCACCCCCCCCCACTCCCCTTCCCAGTATTGTGTAAATCGACAGGAATGAGGACCAAGATTTGGAGAGTAAACTAAGCCAAGTTTCCATCCAATGCTCACAAAGATATTGCACTACCTACACACAAAATTACGTTAATGCACTTCTGTTAGCACTACCCTACCCTTAAAGACTGCAGAATATAAACCAGGAAAGTTATCCACATCTCCTAGAATTGCATCAGCTACTTGGGAAGGAAATCACCAGCAAACGTTTTTCCTCACTGTAACAGAAATACACAGTATGAGGCCAAAAAAACCCAAAAACAAACAAAACAAAACAAAAAAAACCCAACCAAGCTATTTATCAAGGTGTAGGATGGCTAAAACCAACACGAAAAGAACAGTACCACATACTTTCAAATTACAATCTCTGCCCTAGTTATCTTCCTCCTCTTCAAATGAACTTTGGTCCCTGGATCCCCTGCTCAATGGACTGGCGAATTCCATTCTCAATGGCACTTTCATGCAAACCATTAAAAAAAAAAAAGTCACAGGAATGCTCTTCAATCCTAGACAATGAGGGACGGTAAGCAAACCGTGCTCACACGGGGCGGACACCACCCGCCGCTTCAGCCGCGCAGTAGGAGCGATTCCCCGGGGCACGGCCCAGAGCGGGGCCTCGCGGAGCCCAGCGAACGTGCGCGGGCACGGCCGAGACACGCGAGACCACCAGAGCCGCTCTCTCCCGGCCCAGAGGAAAAGGGCCGCCGACGCCAGAATCCGCAGCCATCCCGGAATCCTGCCTCCCGCGCGCGGCTGCCCACGCCCCCGGGCCCGCCTTCGCCGGTGCCGCGCCAACACTTCCTGCCCACGCCCAGGGAGCCTCCAACGCGCTCCCTCCCCTCCCGCCGATGGTTCCTGCCCGGCGCGGCGCTCCCCCCTCCCGGCCCCCGGCAGGATGGTTCCTGCCCGGGCCCATCATCTCCAGCCCTTCCCAACAGTCACTCCCTCCCCGCCGCGAAAATACTCGGCCCACAAATATGGCGGCTGACAAAACAGCTCCAGCGGCGCCCTCCCTCCCTCCCCCAGACCGCCGCGCTCGCCTCGCCGCCCGCCCGCCGCTGCCCCCCCCACGCAGGCTGCCGTGCCCAGTCCGCCCTGCTCTTTCCCCCACGCCGTTCTCCCGTCCCGCTGAGGCGAGACACGCAGGTTCCCGGCCCCGCAGCCCCCGCCCGCTGGCCCCGCCGCCCACCCGGCCGTACTCACGTTGTGGGAGCCGCCGAGGAGCGGCTGACAGACCTCCCGCTCCGCCGCTGCGGCCGACGCTCGGCCGGGTTAATGGCGGAGGTCCCGCCGGTGCTGCCGCCTGGCCCCCCGTCCGGCAGCCGCGGGCGGGCGAGCGGGCGCTACGAGGGCCGCGCTGCCCGCGACGGTCACCCGGCGCTGGGTGCGGGGCTGCTGCTGCCGCCGGGCGCGGCGCATTCGTGAGGCGCGGCGCGCGTCGCCGTCCGGCTGCGGGCTCGGCGCTCGGCTCCCGGGGCTGAGCGGCTCCCCTCCCCCCGCGGCACAAACAATGCGGCTTCACCACAGCGCTGCGCCGACGGGGGGGAGGAGGAGAGGCGGGCGGGGAGGGAGGGAGCGAGCGAGCGAGGGAAGGGACGTGAGGGCGCCAGGCACCGCCCAGCCCCGGCGCTGCCGCCGCCACGGGGCGGGGCCTGCGCGCCGCCGCTCCCCGCGCCCGGGGCCGGCACCGGCCGCGCTCGGGGCGGGAACCCGCTGGCCCCGCGAGCACCGCGCTCCCGCCCGGACCGGCCGGGCCCGAGCACGAACCCGCCGCGCGTCCCTGGTAGAACGTTCGAACGGCCCAGCGCGGGGGCAAGGGAACGGACGGAGGCGGGACGCGGCTCGTTACAAAACCGAGGCTCAAAAGTTGAAGCGAGTGGTATTTATTATCTCTTTCGGGGGGAAGTCCAAGCTCAAGATTCCTTACGTAGGAAATACGCTTGAAAGTCAGCTCTTTCGTGGTCTCTGGGTCAAGCTGCTGCTAGTAGATTAATAGATAATAGACTTACATTTTGACAGAGAAAAAGAAGGTTATTTCTGGCTCCTCCTGCGAAGGACACTCTTTGTTAGGTATTATTTTTAGACAGCCATTACAGTCATATTCGAGAACTGGAGGATTTTACTGCAATACATTTCTGCAAGGCAGCTGCACCCACATCCTTAAAAAACGTTTAGCTGGGCAAGCCTAACACAAACACTTGCCTATGCCAATCATAAAGAACAAGTCCTGCATATAATAAAAAACAACTGATTGAGAGTAGGTATGATTCTCTTTACTCATCAGTATTTAGCATCCACTCAACTAAATTGCTGCAAAACAGCTTACCAATTCATTTTTATGTTTTCTCTATCCGTAAGATGTTTCCTTGCCTCAAAAACCAGTTGGTCCTACAATAAATATATGACTAGGGAATAAGAAATAGATACACGTGTTATTACTTGTAGAAAATTAATTAAGGTCCAGAGAGTTTATGCAATTAGGCTATGGAAATCTTGTAGAATAGGAAAAGTACTTTCCAAATTCTTTTTTCCTTATCAGGGACCATTTAGTGCACTGATCGCAGAACAAAACACTTTTTAACACATATTAAAGCAGATAACACTTGTGCAGTTTGCTCACTGTAGGAATAGATCCTTAGCCTCAGACAAAGTACCTTCAGCTTCCAATATAAGAGTATGAGCTATGGAGGCCATCTGGTCACTTGCTGTGAGGAGCTACTCTACAGTTAAATTTTTTTAGTGATCCTGCCATCAGTCTCAGAAGTCTTAAAACATGCTGATATAAGTTAGTGTTGCACTGGAATTCAACCTGTGATAGAAAGGTACTAAAGAGGGAACATCATACCATATCATGTACATTACTGTGCACAGTAAAAAAAATAATGTAAATAATGTTGTCAAAAACATAGTATTATTATATGGAAATATGTTGGTTTCTCTTTTAAGGGATAATTCACACGTGTATCTGCTGTGCAGCTGTACAAACATATTTTAAGTGGAGACAAATTTTCCACACAAACCTCAATGGTGTCCACATTCTAATGTGTCTGACAAACAGCAAGTCTGGCATTTTTCCAGTTTGTTTTTTCTGCCAGGTGGACTACAGCATTCCATATATATTCCATATATAGTCCCTGGATATCCCTTTGATAACGTGGTATTCCTTATTGGTATTTGCACCATTTGACTACTTTTCAGTAATTTAAACTCATGCTTCTAGATTCTCCCAATTATTCTCAGTAAGAAGGTGGTATGTAGAGTTTTCACTCTGGACCATCCAGGCTAGGACACAGAACTCATGTCATTCCTTCATATGATATTTCAGATCAATGACACAAAGATCAGGACACACTCAACAAAAAGCTCTGTATTGGGAGTCTTAGACTTCAAAATAATTTCTCATTGACCTTATGACAGGCTACCAGAGCAGGATGCTCAACCTCCCCATTTTAAGTAATACATTAGCCCATGTATTTCAAAACAGAACAGTATGTAGTATTGTCTAGGGTATATGACCAGTCCTCAGCACATGTCCCTATAACCTCAAAGATCTGTTACCTTTGTCTTTTCCACATCACAAGTGAGGCATGGTTCAATTTCAAGCCAAAAATAAGAAGCCCTCTGATCCACAGTTTGATGGCAACAGACCCCTCACCACCTTTTTTCACACCAGTTCAACATGTGCAAGGGGCTTCAGTCCCAGTCCTCCAGAATCCTCAGACCCCTACCTGGCAGCATCAAAATGCTAACCAAGTTGCCGGTGTTGACTCACTCTGCATGAAAAACTTCACAGAAGGATCTTCTGCCTACTAGTTTTCACCTCCACTAGCTGTCAAATTCTCCATAGAATCACTTCAAGAAAGATCACGTAAAGAAAGACAATCACTATTTATCTGCCTTGGACTCCTCTTCCATTTTCTCCTAGAATCAAACTTCATGAGACACATTTCTATGTTTCTAAAGTGTATCACCTTTGTTTTACATTCTAAAAGTCAACTCAAGACTTACTGTAGCACTAAATACTGGCAGGGGTACTGACCTACTTTGGATGCAATTTTTTATCCCTCTCCTGGCCTGGACAGCTGGGTGAAGGGACTAGAAAGAATTGGACTGACACCACACCTTCCTTAGAACCTGCTGTCTTGGGTTGCAATGCAAGATGTAACCAAATGTATTCTATTACCATCTGTTAAAACCAGGTGGGGCAGTGTTCTTTATCTTTTCCATGACCCATCCCTCATAACTCCAGGGGGATCTTCTGTTAATGGCCCATTGAGTCTCACTGCATGACTGATAAATTTACATCATTCCATTCTGAGATGCTCCACCCAGGGGAGAAGCCAAGCATTCCTACCTGGATATAATCTGAAACTTGGAACACCACAGGCAGCCTTTCTCCACTGGATTCCCAGAGGAAAACAGGACCCAGCTACACCACCACTGGACCTTCAGGGGAAAACTACACCTTCTACAGGACCCCTGCTTCAACAGGACCACATCTGTCACTCCAGGAAGACTGCAGCCACCATTTAATCGGACTGCTACCAACAACCTGAGCAACAGGGAGTCAGATTGTATTCTGACTCTGTCAGGGTTTTTTTTTGTACTACTGCATTTTTATTTTAATTTTACTAGTAAAGAACTGTTATTCCTACTCCTGTATCTTTGCCTGAGACCCCCTTGATTTCAAGATTATACTAATTCAGAAGGGGGAAGAGGGGGAAATTTTTCCATTTCAAGGGAGGTTCCTGCCTTCCTTAGCAGACACCTGTTTTTTCAAACCAAGACACCTGCAAGAATCTACATTTTGAGAAAGGTTTTGGACTGCCATAACATACAAGTGTGGGTCTTCTTCCTCTCATGACAACAAATTTGCCTAACCTTGCATGAGATACTTCTGTGTGATGCCTCAAGGTAATGTATCACCAGTAGTTGTCAAGTTTGGCTTCTCCATTATACAATTTACACCTTCACACTCATCTATGAGATACAACATCACCATGGTCCTGTTATCCTATATGGGAATGCTTTTAGATCTCACTTACTTCATCAGTCATCGTATGTGGCACTGGTAGAATACTCATGGGCATGACTTTTTAAGTTCAAAAAAGAAAGGTTGGTCCCAAACCTCACAAAAGCAAGAAGAGCATTCACTGTGGAAAAGATGCTGTAACCTTACCAACAGACATATTACAGCAATGTGTGGACAAAATTTCAGCTATTTTCAGTCTGTGGGGTGGTGGTGCAGGATCACTCATCTTCTGGGTGATCTTTGCAAATTTTTGTATTTACAGAAAAATACATGTACCACTGATCCATCTCCTAGTTATCATTGATACCTTGTCAGAAAGATTAGTATGTCACACTTGACTGAGTGGGATATATAGTCTAAAGTCCTAGATGACCATCTCAGAATGAAGATCAAAATTTTGGCTTCAAATATATAAGAGAAGTGTTGGTCCATTTTACTCCTACTTGTTTACTGAATATATTCCTTTTTCTCTAGTTAGGAAGAATTGTCTGGATTTTCCTTCTCACTCCTCTGATCTGGCAGTTTTATCTGTATTATGACAAAAGGGGAAATAAAAATGAAATTATATTGGTGTACATAATGTTCATCAACTGCTATGGAATCAAGGATTTTTTATTTCTTACAGACTCCGTAACTCCTACTTCCTGCATTGTACCACCTTTCTCATTCTCACTGCCAAAGTGATTCTTTGTTTATAAATTGATAAGACCCTTTAGTCTGACCCTTCTGAACAGTTCATGTTGATCCAAACGAACAGTCTTCACCAAAACACAAGTTTAAAAACAGACCAGGAGCTGTGTCAGTGCCTTTTATGGTACTGATGAAGGTCTAGACACCTTTTATCGTAAGAGTTCCACCAGAAGTCATGCTTGATCAGGGTGCTTGCTAAGAAATACCTCCGTGAGCTGCATCTGATAAGCAGTCCTATGCAATGTTATCTGTAGATAAGCTTGAAGATCATTTGACAGAGTGGTCTTCAAGTAGTAAAGCTGCTATGCAAAGGTCCTTATCCCATTTCCATTTAAACATTTGTTGGAACTACTGCTTGGGGTCACCTACTGCAAGAAGACATATGTATCCTGTCACTTGCTGACTGAAAGATATACCAAGCTCTTCACTGACATACACAATTGACAGGGTGTAAAGCCTGTTTTACTTATCCACTACTTTCAATCCTTTAACATCATGTACCTTTAGGATTTTGCAGTTTTAAGATGGTCCCTACAATATGTGCTCATAACTGTTGCAAGGTAAAAGGTGAGGATTGAGCTCACTCCTCTGGACACTACAAAGATGCAAAACCAAACTTTATGATTAGGATATACATGAAAACATATCTAAACTATGTTGCAATAATACAAAACAAAAACACACACCCAAATTACAACATGCTGCAGCACAAGCACAGAGCTGCCCATGTACTGATCTGTAGGTCTGTCAAACAGCAAAAGTACCATCTGCTATTTTAGAGACTAATTTATCAAGAACAAACCCTTGGAACAGAGTTATTGGCACTCATGTATAATGATATTGCTATTTCCAAAGGAGTAGATAGAGCCATAAGAGAATAATATTCCCCTTCTCTTCCACCATTGTCTCTTTGGTATTAATTATTCAATTCCTAGTGTTTACAGTTTGGCACCTTTATTATGTTCTGTACAGTAACTCCCCCTACAAAGGTCTTTGTGGGATGCTATTCCTGCCACAGAATAACTGCCATCAGAACAAGCCCTTCATAAACAAGTCACCAGTTTTCTGTTCAGCTCCTAGAGTGCCTCCCTGCATGATAAGATGAAAATGATTTCCAGCACAAGAGAACAGCAGTAAAGTAAATCCAGGATTTGGAAGTGCCCCTTCAGCACCCCCAGTTATTAGCCATCATTAGTTTAGCTTACAAAAGCAGCTATATGTTTAGAATTTGAGTGTCTGTCAATTCACACAGCATAACTAACTGAGCCAAGTTATGGGTAAAGACAGAATGTCAGTGGTAATGGGTAGGAATCAAAAACCAAAACAGTAATTGCCATGCAAAAAGTTCTAAACATATCATACTTGCACAGCAAGGAATTACAAAACAGCGTGGCTAAACAATCTACATTGAGTTTTGACCTCTTTTATTGCAAGACACACTGAAGAAACCTCAATAGCAGATATGACAGAATTTATAGAAAGTTAACACAACTGAACAGTTTTGTAAAATGCTGCCATAGCAAAGGGAAAACAAAGTGTACTTCATACCTATATTGGATACACAATGATTTTTGAAAAATCCAATTTCTTTTAGTATGTGTGATTGTTCTCCTGATCAGGTTCAGATTTCAGAAGATACCTGAGTTTCTGATAAATTAAGTAATTTCTTAAGACAGCATAACCAGTGTAAATAACATTATGCAAATACATTGTTACCATCTCCCTTTCCTACTTCCTGATCCTTTCCTCTACACTGGAAATGATTCTCTACACAGCACTCATCCAAGCAAAGACAAGTTGCTCACTACCTTCATAAAGTTTAATCATACAAAAAGTACCTTTTATTTTTTGAAACCCTTAGTGACTTCCCTATTCTCAGTTCCTCTGGTCTTAGTTTAAAAACTTGCAAATATAGTATGAGGTATAAGCTCTGAGGGAAGTTCTTTTCCTAGT
This sequence comes from Poecile atricapillus, assembly GCF_030490865.1. Lineage (NCBI taxonomy): Eukaryota > Metazoa > Chordata > Aves > Passeriformes > Paridae > Poecile > Poecile atricapillus. The sequence goes on along the minus strand of NC_081289.1, from coordinate 57,872,761 downwards.
TAGCTCACTCACAAACATGTATCTCTAAGAAACAATCTCCAATATTTACAGTGAGTTAATACTTCAGCCTTAGTATAATTAAATTAAAATTCAATTAGCAATGAGACCCAAATTCAGTCTTAATTACTTTACTATCTCTTCCTCATTCATTCTAGAGGACAAACCTGGTCTGCAGATGATTAAGATGGTTTGCAATGAGGAAGTTTGGCTGTTAGAATCCCATGTCATTTGTCTTAGAAGAAATCAAAAAATAGATGGGCTCATTCAGAATTAAAACCTTGCCTCTTCGTTTATCTGGGGAAGGACTACACAAAGGTAACATCAAGATCTGGGAAGGAAAAATGAAGTGAAAAGTAAGTCAGAAGTAAGACTCAACACAGGACATCCACAAAAAAGCCTGAACCACCAAGAGGAACCAACATGGCCTGTAGCTTCCTCTGTTCAGAGAAACCAAACTTGTGCATACCATTTAACAAGTAGTAATGAGCCCTACACAACTTTCTTTGTCCCAGACTTGCTACTGCCTCAGCCAAGGCCTGATGTTGCCTTATAAAGAGAACTTCCAAGCTCATGTATATATAAATCAGTTCTGATTTATACTGATGGTTTCACAACATAGACAAAATCTCCACAGGCCAAGTAAAAATGCTAGAATAGGAACTTCAAACTGACCACTCCTGAAAGACATACTCCAGCACCATGTTTATTCTATGTAAAGGGCAAGTATGAGTAAATCCTGACAACATGCTATTATACGCTCAACTCCAAGTCAAAAATCAGTGACATACACCTCTGATGTGCTACAGAATAAGGATGATAGAGATGAAACAGTTGTGTTTGTAACAAATGATTTAATTAATATAAATGCACAAGGGCACCATGGTTTTGACAGTGAATCCTAACTGCCCATTCCTTATTTCCTGAGCACCCACCTTGACACCTTGGATCTGATGATCCAAGTCCACACTAAAATAAATGCGTACATATGCTAAATAAAAGTACTTTCCCATGTTACAAGTTCTTAGAAATCATAGCCCTGTGTTAGAAACTAAATAGATACTAAGTTGGACATCCAAATTTAGTACTTTTGACCTCTATTTTAGTTTTTTGATCATTAAGTTGATGTTGCCTAAATAGGTTCCTGGAAGAGGCTGGAGTCTTTACAAGGAAGAAATGAGATAATTTACCTCAGTGCACACAAAAATCTGCAATGCTTTGTGCTTTATTTAAGAACTGTTATCTCTTGATGTAGTTTTAATCTTCATGACTTCATACAAAAAATGCATCAGTGATGCAGAAGTTACTAGAGGTGAAGCCAAAGGTTTGAGTGAAAATAATCTTAACAGAGAAGGTTTGCAAATAAATATTAACTGCTCAGTTTTGCTAAAACAATGTAATGGAATCAATATAACTAACTACACTGTTATTATCAACGTTTACTGTTTCCAAATGTATACAAAGGCAGAAAGACAGAACAGAAATTTATCTCTGCAGTATCAACATTATGTTTACTACCAAGAAAGAAATGGAAGGAAGGAAGCAATAAAATTAGATTAAGATGAATAGTCCAGTGATGGAGAAACCCTGAGACCACAAAACACTAAACTCTGTCTGCAGTACTAAACATCTTTATTGGGCTAATAACATAATATTGAAATAGATGCATTTAAGGCATATTTTAAGTTCTGCCACAGTAGGATAGGATATAAGAATCTAATTTTATTTCCAACTGGTCTTAGGCTCTTGTTATAGCCTCCCTGAAAGCCTTCCAAATTCAAGGTACACTCCACTACTGAGAATGACAGAGAGATGGTTACTTACATCACCTAAGCTTGTCATACCTATTTTCCAGAGAACCTGAAAAATTTATTTGGAAGCACAGTCTCCTAGCTTTCTGCTATTCTACAAAACATAATGGGGAGCCAGATACTTGCAGTTTGCTCCACAGACTGGAGTGAGAAATGACTTTTTTATATTAATTTAAATACCATATCACTTTTAATTCATGCCAGGTTCAATTAACCATGCAAATAAAGACATTTATTCACAATATCTGAAACACATAACAAGATTATAAATGCATAAATAGAGAAAAATCAAAGAAAAAAATTACTCTTCTGAAAATAACAGAAGTTTTGGGTTATTCCAGTCAGGATGCCTTGCAGATTTTCCTAATTATCTGTCTTCCTAAATTAATATGTTCTTTCACTTACTTAGACTTTCACACCTCAGACTGCAACCTTCATGGAAAATCACACCAGTGATTATAAATCCCCACACCAGTGCTGCTACATTCACCACAAGCCGGCAGTCTGGAGCCTTCTCTAGGAATCGTAGTTACTTACTCTTTCTTTTGACTGTCACCAGATCACCACCTCAGTGTTTTATTCATCACATTACTTGGTTGTTTGTGAGAAGACATTCTGGATCCAGCTTTGCTCAGATTTTTAAGACCCAATTTTTACAAAAATATTATTTTTGTAAAACAAGAGCAGAGAAATTCCAGTTACTTCAATCAATCTGTGATACACACCTGTAGATTCTATACAGAATCACTGATTGGTTCTCAAGACATCTAAAAGATAATTTAGAGAAACAATTAACTTTCATTAATATTAACTTTCATAACCCTCAAGCTAATTCTCAGAATAAGATGTATGAAAAAAATTAAGAGGTACAGAGAAATGATTACAGAAAGAACAACATACAGTGCAAAAGTGCAAAATTAATTTCCAATTTTTTTTAATTTAGTGTAAAATTTTCAACTATGAATTGTGGAACTCTCTAAAATCACAGTTGTTAAAAAAGGCAATTAACAAAGCCCCGTACTCTGATATTCAGTCTTTCCATACTGTGATAAGCACAACCGTGTCATTCCAACTGTTGAAATTTTATAGTTCTCTAAAAGATGCTTAATGAGGTGACATATTTTGATACTAATAATAACAGTTGTTGCTATCATCACCTCCGTAATTTCCCATCAGCAGAGTGGTGATTGAGACTTCTTACCTAAGCTCTCACACTTCTATTACTGTGTCTAGTTGGAAGAGCTAGTGAAGATCAAACTTTATTTTTAAGCAGTTCTATTCATATAACTGCACTTTGTAACAGTGGAAACCAAGCAACTACAAGTAACTTCACCTGAAATCACTCCAGCCTCAGATGCTTGGCCTCAGTCACCTACAGTAACTAATATATATATACACTATATATATAATATTGTCTGTATATACATATATATACACACAATGATACACTGGAACTCTACCAATAACAATAAACTGTAAATTAAAAAGTAATAAGGAAAAACGGACTGTCTGCACACAGCGTAACAACTATTTTTTTGGGAGTTTGAGTAGTGTATGATTAAAAAACCCAAAAAAACCAAAAACAAACAAACAAACAACAACAACAACAAAAAAACTTGACCTGAGATTTCCAAAGGAAGTATTAACCACAACAGATCATTTACTGTATGTTGACTGGCAGAATCCATTTAGAAAATCACACACGTACTTAAGTACAAACATATACCTAAAACAACAGAATGTTGAAGAACTCTACTATTTCAAATCAAAAAGATATCAACTGTTCTCTTCATGTATTGCCTATAACCAACCAAAACACTCTTTAATAAATCTGTTGAAATTGAAAATAAAAAAACCCAGAAAATTAAGTGATGAAAATAACTCAGATCAAAAAGCAAGGACTTGCTTAAGCACTGTCTCTCTGAACACTGTCTTAATCTAAAATTTAGCATTGTTTCCAAACCAGTACTGTTTACAGTACTCCTAAGATTTTTCTCCTGTTTTCACTCCCAAAGATAACCAGAGTTATGACGACCAACACTTAAAGCAACGAAAGTGAAATCTATGACTGCCACTGGGAATTTGACAACAAATGTCACAATCACAGCAGATTATATCTCTCTCAGCTCTCCGGAGAAATGAAAGGACCCAACAACAAACCACCCTTCTTCACCCTCACCCCACCTGAAAAGCCTGGATCACTCGGCCCATTGGTAACCTTAACAAATGTTTCTCAATCGGAGAAGACAATCACCGGCCTAGAACAGAACACTAGAACTGGAGGAGCTTTATCCAGAACATGACCTTAAGCATATAGCTGGCCACCGTTTCCCTGAACCGGCGCAGTGCATCGCCTTCAGCCCTGAACATCCTCCCCTGGGATGCCTGCTCAGGTGAGACTCGAGCGCCACGTCAAGGGCCCCTCCCGAGGCAGACTCAGGACATCACAACAGCGCCCAGAACCAAACCCGCTATGCGCTAGACCACGCATACCCATCAAGGTGGGTTTAACTGCGGATACGAACAATGGAGGCTATCCTGACAGGGCGAGGGCTGCGCTCGGAACAGCGTGTCCGTGCCCGCTCCAGCCGGCCTAGGAAACCCTCTCCGCGGCCGGCCCATGGGGAACGCGAGGCGCCCGTCCGCAGCCTCCCGAGGAAGGCGCAGCCGGCCGCGGCGGAGGCACCGGAGGTCCCTCCAGGTCTGAAGCACCACAGGAACCGCTCTGAACCCGGCCCGCCGCCCTCAGAGCCATCGCATCCACCGCCCTCAGCCGCCCCAGCAACGAAGCGGAGTGCGACCAGCGGCCGCACTCTTCAGGAGAAGGCCGGTGTCGGGCTCCGACCCGCATGGGGGGCCGCCGCGACTCAGATGCGAAGGGAGCCCGCGGCCCCTGAGCATCGCGGCCCGGTGCCGCCATTTTGCGGCCCGGCGTGCTGACATGTCGCGCGCCGTGCGTGGCGCCGCCCCCCGCGCCTGCGCCCCGCGCCCGCGGCGGCCGAGCCGGGGCAGCTGCTCAGCGCCGCGGCGGCGGCGGAGACAAAGCGCCGGGTAATGAATGGGACGGGCCCGCCCGGCCCTTCCTCTTAACTCCTTCGGGCCCGGCCGGCCGGCGGCAGCGGCGACCTCCGGCTTCCCCCGGGACGGCCGCCCGGGTAGGTGAGTAGTACTGTTCTGGCACCGGGAGGGCGCCGGGCAGGGCGGTACGGCTCTCTGGTCCCGCACTCCCCTCCCGGCTCCCCCCTCCCTCCCTCCCCGCCCCCCCCCCCCCCCGTGCCCGCCACCTCTGCGTTTGGCCTCAGCAGCCTCGGTGCCTTGCGCGGCCGGGGAGCTGCGTCCCGACCCGGCGGCGCCTTGTCCCTCCCGGGAACGCCCGCGGGACAGCGCCGCTAGGCCGGGGAGGGGGCGTGTGGTGGCGGGGCAGTGCAGGAAGCCGGGAACCAGGCCGGCGGTGCCGGCTCTATTGTCTGCGGGGCCCCGCGGGGGGCGCGGACGGCCCGGTGAACAGAGGTTGCTGGAGCCTAGGGGTTCGGTGCTGTCCCGGGCCGCCTGGCGGGCCCCACCGCCCCGCGCTTGGGGAGGGGTGCCCGCCGCGGGGCCGGGTGCGCCTCGAGCCCCCCCCGGCATTGTGGCGGCGCGGGCCGGGCCGGGTCGGACCGGCGGGACCCGCCGGGACTGAGCGCCCGCGCCCACCTGGCGGGGCCGCAGTAGCCGGGCCCGTGGAGGGAGCGGTGACCATGTGGCCGCTGCCATCCCGACCCAAGATGGCCCAGGCAGCCCAGGCGTGGAGAGCCCACCGCCCTCCTCAGGGTGCGAACCTGGGACCGGGGACCGCCTCGGATACAGTTCCCGAGTCGGGTGCCGGGACCGGAAAGCCCGGTAATCCTAAAAAGCGTTTTCCCTCTCCGAGAAACAGGACACGAGGTGGGCAGGCGCCCGCCAGCGGCTTCGGCCGCGGGGTGAGCGCCGCGTCTGTGTTTTTTTGCGGTGAAGTTCTAGCCATCCCTCCTTGGCAGAGTCGCTCAAGAACGGTGGCTCGGAAAAGTGCAGAATTTAGCTTTCATGTAGTGTTGCTCTCGTTTTGTGCTTGGGGCATGGCAATTTTGCTTAAAAATGTCTTGTAGCTTCTAGATCTACACTGAGGCAGCTTCTGATGTCGAGTGCTTGTGTTAGAATGCTTACTTGAGTTCTCAGGGTGTCCGATGCACTTTAAAATTGTCTGCTGCATATACAGCCTACTGAAAGTATAAAAACATGTATTATACTGAAAGGTTAAAGCCTCTTTTGCATTCATAGTGGCTCTATTTATCATTGCTAAGTTTAGTAGTTAGGCTTTGTAGTGTAGAGACCTCTCTCTGTAGTGCTTGTTAGAAGCAGTCCTGTCTTGTTTCTGAGGGGTTCCTTTGAGAAATTTCAATAATTTAGCATGAGCTGTCATGCTACACATATAATACTAAGCAGAGAAAGATTTTCAAGCCCCCATAATATGAACGTACTTTCCGGACTTTCCTTACACGTTGTCTTTATGGCCCACTATACATATGTATCTGTTTTGTTTTTCAAGAGCGTGAGTACAGCACTTTACTTCTGAAGGTTATTTTCAGTAATGCAGTGTTTCACTTTAAGAGCAGGCCTGCACCCTTGGGAGGACATTCTGGCTTACATTCTGGGGGGAGTGAAGTCTGGAAGACTTTATCAACTATCCCCAAGATACTATGCTGCTGCTAAGGAAGCCTGTGTTTGTGCAAATACTGGGCAGGGGCATTCTAGCTATTATTCACTATGGAGACTGGTTTTGCAGAGGAAAAAATTCTGTTCAAAACAAAATAAATTCTTCGGTGTACTTTTAAAAATTTGAGTGCTGTCCACTAGGTATAAGAGCAACAGGCAAGATGCTGACAGTTTTTGTACAGTTGGATGTGTATCTGCTTTGGTACTTTATGTTGCTAGTACCTTGCAGCTTCAGTAGATGTTGAGGAATTTATTCCATAGGCGTTCTCCAGAGCAGTCAAATGTAAGAATTAATTGAGAATAAGTAAAATGAAGTACCTAAACTAAACATCTTGGAGAAAAGTTTTTCAAGCATTTGTACTCTTACATAAAAATAACTCTTCTTGTGGTGTAACACCTCCCCATTCTTGTGACTGCTCTGCCTTGGAGTCTCCTGGGAAGCCTCGAGCAAACCAGCTGAGTGGTGAAGCAGTCCTTTGACTGTACCAGTTGGGCCGCGAGGGAGCTCTGGTGTAGTAAAGGTGGGAAAAAAAGGATAAGCAATTACCTCCTGTAGCTTTGGTAAACCATTTATCTGGATGTAGCCCAAGTGGAACGGTACCATTGTTACTGCACTTTGGGGAAAGGAGCTTAGTAGTTACTGACTTCATTTTTGGTCAAGAAGGAAGGCTTCTGATGACCAAAGTCAATTGTCTTCTGACCCTATAAACAGCAGTCCTAAGTGAGGCTGAGCTCACCTGGACCACAGCAGCCAGTCCCAGCACCTCCCAGAGCTCACAAACCTTCAAGTTCATGGTACTCAAGGACTGTCAGCTTCTCACCCCCCATCTCCATGTTCATCAAGGTGCAACCATTGCCTGTTGGGAAATTCAAAGGGATTTGACATATTTTAGTGAATTTCAGGGGAATTTTTCATAGGAGCCTTTACACTCATAGAAAAGGTGTATACATCATTTACCTGTGTGTATTTGAATCGGTTGTGATACAAATGTTATTATTTTGAATCCATAGTTAAGCCATTGTTAAAATTGTTGTGAAAACTAACAAATCACTTTGTAAATGTTAAAGTACTGAAGTATTAAGTGCTGCTAAATCCTTCTGCACCCTTATCTTTCCACCCATATTCTTTGTAATCTTACTTCTTTTGCATTCACAGCTTTTGTGTAAATTATTCCAAATTGCTTCTTACTTGATCTTCCTTTGTATGCTTTAGTCTGTGTAGTAAGTAGTATAGTGAATCTTGCCATTGAACTCTGTAAAGTTGCTTTTTCACATATCCATATTAAACCTGTCTTTTTTTTAAACACTTTGACAGTGTTCCTTTAAGCAGCCAAACCACTCATTCATAACATCTATGTAGGCAAAATTGTGATATGTACAGCATCCTCATTGATAATGTGAGAGGCAAAGTATAGAACAGCAGAAGGCTAGACAGGTGATGAGCTTAATGTTTGCTATTTGCTATCTTCCTGTTACTTTGCTGCAACCTCTCTGTCTGGTGCTTCCCCCTACTATGGCTTATTTTAAACCAAGACAGTAAATGTCCAGAGCAAGAATTGTGTTTGCAGAAGCAGCCAGTGTCACAGGTGCTTAGTGCAGAGGGGTCTTCTTCAATAAACATTAACATATCCCTAAGAATTATAACAGGGCCTTGGAAAATACAGGAGACCAACAGAATTTTACATGTTTATTTAAGATTGTCAATCCACTAAAGTACTATCAAATACTTTTTAAAACTAGGTATTACAGAAGGAATTGGCCTTTGAGTCTACTGGATTTTTCTGTTTTCTTCTCCTTTTTTTCTTGGATTTTGTTCTCTTTGAGTTTTTAGAATCCTAAATACATTAACTTCTGAGGCATTTTTTTTTCTCCTCTGAGAAGGTTTGAGTGAAAGAATGTGCATGTTGTATTTCCCAACAGCTTGCTGCAATTTATTGCCATTCACAGTGAAGAATATTTACAGGGGGGTTTGTTAATCCTGTTTTTTTGCAGCTTGCTTTTATTTTTTAAGAGTTTCATCTTCAAAGTGATCATGTTTTGCTATGGGGTTGCCACTGTAATGAACAGTTAAAATAATCAGCTATGTGCAAATAACAGGATGATACAGTTTTATATAGAAAAGAATATTATAGATAGTTTAATGGGGAATTTTGCACCATATAGAGCAGAGTGTTTAACTCATCATGACTGACATTTTTCTCCTGAAGTAGGGATGATCTTCCTATTTTACTAGTGTCAACAAAAATTAATGAAATTCACAGAATGTTACCTGTTGTAGTGTATGCTTTCAAAATAGACCTCACAAAGAAAGAGTTCTTATATGGCAGATGTACCTTGTTTTCTGCACATCCTTGGCTATTTAATTTGTTTGTTACTGGCATGCTCAGTATTGCTCAATTTACAGCTATGTAATGATTTCATTTCATCCAATTACTGAAAAAATTGAGTACTTTCTGTGGCCTAATGGTAGCTTTCAAGTGAAATCTAGAGTTTAAAGCTCTCAGGTCAAGAAGTAAGAAAAACTAAAGCTTTTATAATACTTTTTTTGTGGTTTTTTTGTTCATTGTTTGGGTTTTTTTTGTTATGTTTTTTGTTTGTTTGTTTGCTGAAGCGAAGGAACTTCTGTCCTAAATTAGTGTGGTACATAGTTGAACCATGGTAGTATTGGTTTGGGGTTGTGGTTTGGTTTGGGGTTTTTTTTTTTGTGATGAGATAGAAGTCAATATGATGGGCTGTTCAAGCAAAACAGGGAAATAGCTTGATTTTTAAGGCCCTTCTTTTCATTCAAGTGTGATAATTCGGGATAAATAGTGATTTTTTTTTTATTTTTTTTTTTATATTGAACAACATATTGAAAGGTGTGGTATAAATCTTTTCTATAGTCTAAGACTGGTTTTCAGTGGATGTTGACATAAGAAATATTATTATATTACTATAATCTCTATGTAAACTCACAACCTGCGTGCTCTCTTTAGCAATTACTGCGCAGTTGCGTCCTTTCTATCTCTTACCTCTTTCCCTTGCTCCTTTGTTGTTTAAGGACGTGTAGGACAATCCCTTTCTGAAGGTTTAGAAGGGAACTGGTTTTTTGTTGCAGCTGTGTGAAAAGTTGTTGGATTTTTTTTTTCCTTGTTACACTGTGTCTTCTAGTTTTCATTCACGAATGTCATACAGATTGTTTTTCCTGAGATATGTTAGAGTAATTTTTGCAGGGAGTGTTCAGATTTTCTGTATAATTAATATAAAAGTCAGTTCTGGGGTGCAGTACTCATTAGCTTGAAAATCAAGGCTGAAAATAGGATTTTTAACAGCTGAACATTTTAGCAATACTTTTTTGCAATTATTTGCAAAATATATGGGAAATATTTAATAATATATTTCTCTTGTGTGGCAATGATCAAAGAATTTGTGCCTGTTTTACCCCAAATAGGTTAAGTGGCTGTTTAATAATTAATCTGTTTACCTGTTGCTGTCATTCTGTATGCTATTTTCTGAATCAATCTGCCTGCAAAAAAATCAGTTTGCCTCTAAAGAAAGTAATCTGAGATCCAGCTAAAATTACTTTTTGTGATTCTTCTCACAAAAATAAACAGTCAAGAAAACCCAAACATTAATTTGAATTTAATAAAATATTTGGCCTGGCACGAAACTATAGTCATCTTTAACAAATCAGAGAGGGGGAAAATGGGAATAGAAGGGTTGAGGGTTTCTGGTGTGTTCTAAAGACATCAGGGAGCGCAGGATGCATATTTGTACTTTATTTTGCCTGTAGTCTGATGGCTCTGGCACTTGCAAGGAATGTGGGAGAGCCAGGTTCACTTCCCTGCTTTGCCTGAGGAGCTTAATCCACATCTGAGGAGAGTTCCCTGACTGCTCCACTGAGCGCCCTGCCTCTGGTGGGTCTGTGTCTCCTTGGCTGACACCTTCCTCTCTGCATACATTATTTATATGTTGCTGTAATAGGGATAGCTAAAGTATCTCAACAGTCAAATTAGCCAGCAGCACAGCTCTGGAGGTGTTTCAATTGCTTAAGAGGCACTATCGGAATGGTTTTAAGTAAAAAATGTCAGCAAGAGAAATGATAGTTCATTTCATAATGCACACTAAGCCAGTCATCAGGACTGTCGGCCCTCTGAGAGATAATCTTCCTAAGCGAAAAAACTCTAAGTGTGGATATATATATGCATGTGTATGTGTGTATATATATATATTTATAGTGTTAAACATCTCAGTCTGATTAAGAAGAGTAAGCTCTGCAATATAAGAGAGAATGCCTTGCAGATTATGGATTTTATAAGGTGGCAAAATGTTTTCCTGGTTTGTTGGGTTAGGTTTTTCACAGTGTACTGGGGCCTCTGTACTATGGCACTCATTCTGTATATTGATGAGATCACTGGAACTGAAGTTGCAAAACTCAAAAAATGTGTCCTGCAATAGACTGTTTTGGTCTGTTTAGTTGCCAAGTCAAAATATGTGATCTAATATGCTCCACTTGCAATTGCTCATTTCTCATACATGGGGAATGATAATCTTGTGTTGATCCTATCCCATTGCATGTTGATTAATACATGTGGTTGGTGCAAGCAAGTTAGTTGGTATAAGCAATATGTTTGGGTTATGAAGAGAAGGTTTAACAAGGTGAATCCTGTAGTGTATGGAAAGGTGTCAGCAAGCTCCCATAAAATCTTGCATGTAATGTAGACTCTGTTTCATTCAGCATAAGCATTATAAAATGGAGCAGTGCTAAAATAAATACAAAAATTTGACTTTTAAATTTTATTTTAGCAATCATCTGATGGGTTTTTATTATTATTTTTATTTTGCTTTGGAGCTCTAGAAGTGAAAATGTCTGATTTTTCTTGATAATTGTGAGGGCTAGGGATTTGAAAAAAGCTGAGGTGTTAAGTGCAGCTCCTGGAGCTGTCACCTAAAGAGAAATTTGAAACATCTCATGAGTTGCCACTGTGACAGTTAATGTGTTTAAAAAATATTAAAAGCAATTACTTTCTTTTTTTCCTTAGATACAATCATCTCATTAAGTTTGAGTAGCAACTATTTAACCTCAAATGAAGTCGCCTGCCTGCAGTGGAACAGATGTGTAAGTTTGTTTTTCTAAATAAACTAGTGAGCAGCTTGTTTGTTTTGGGTCTTGTATCATTATTTTTATTAATTTAAAGGAAGACAATGGAAAAAGGTAATGAATAATTGTATGCCTGGGCACTGACTTGTCTGGAGCTTAATAATTTAGCACGAGGTTTGTATGAGTGCCTGAGCCTTAAAAATTTAAGTTTAGAAGCTTGGATATCTTTAGAGTGGTACAGAAATAGTAACTGTTTTATGATTTATGGGCATCCCTTACTCCGTGGTATCAGCTGGCATATATACATCCGTACCCTGAATTATACTGTTTAGAAAGTGGAGGTTACTTAGATGCTGCATTCATCCTGTACTCAAATTACAGGCATCTTAATCAAATTTCATGTCTTCACTGAGCGAGTTAGTTTTAATATTTTCTTCTAGGGTTTTTGTCTAAAAATATTAAAACTTTATATATTCAATTTGAGCTTTTGAATACAGATTTTTTGGAAGCCTGAGATTCCTAAGTAAGATGCTGTAAAGAAAAGATTGTTTATATGATGATAAGCATTTATATGTGGAGTAACAATAAATGTTGTTCTTGTATAGTGTTTCAGAACTTTGTATTTATTTCTTATCTCATCCCCTCTGTGCCCTGAATAAAATACTTCAATTTTTAAGCCATCTGTATCACTGGTTAACGTGCATGTTAGCAACAGATGGACAGAATGTGTAAGATGGAGAAAATTTTGAGCTAGGAAGTCTTGGTGGGGTCCTAGAATCGGAAGAAGGCACCTCTAAAGGCCATGAAGTCAAACCCCATGCCATGAGGAGGGGCATCTTTAACTAGACCACATGAGTTAGAGCCCCATCCAGCCTGGCCTTGAGTGTTGCCAGAGTTGGGGCATCTACTGCATCTCTGGAAAACCTGTTTCAGCATTTAATTGTCCTCATTGAAAAAAATCTACTCCTTATATCTAGTTCAACTCTACCTTCTTTTTGTTGAAACCCATACCCCTTTTCCTGTCATTACAGGCCCTACTAAAGTTGGTCTCCATCCTTCTTACAAACTCCTCTTCCTGAAAGGCTAGTCTAAAGTCTCCCTGGAGCCTTCTCTTTGAACAACCACAACTTTCACAGCATTTCCCTGTAAGACTGTGGTCCCTGTAGGAAGAGAAGTTAAAAGTTTGATTCAGATTCATTCCTTGAAGGAAACTTTTCCTTGGTGACCAATACAGAAGATGTAGATTTCATTACATACTAAATCTGTCTGTGGGTTATTCTTCACCAGTCTAAGGAAAAATTGGCTGCTAGCGCTCTCCAAACCTAGAGGAGAGCTGAGGAGCAGGAGTGAGTAGTTGTTTGTACCAGCCTCCCAGGTCAGTTTTAGACCACTAAAGGTGTTTTTTTTCCAGAATATGCAAAAGTTCACTCTCCATGTAGTTAATGCTGTATTCTAATATACTCATCTCAAGGTCACTGAATGCTTTGCACAGTTTCATTATATGATGTCAAGCACTGTAGTATATAATACTCAAAGTGCCTTTCCATTGTGACTCTCAAGGTTAAATGCCTTCAATGAAAATAATCCACTTTAGTATTACCTGTCCAATGAAAATGAGTATCTGGTCTTTGTACCTTCGAGAACTATTTCTTGATTTTCAGTCTCATATGAAATAATGTTGTTGACTGCAAGCTCAGTGTTCTGATAAATCCTTTCTTAATTTGTGATTAAAACAGTACTCTCTTGAGAGTGGGTACCCTAAAAACAGATGCTTAGATAGAGCTGGAGTCTCCTGAGAACAAAGATTCTGTTGTCCAGATGTTACCTTTACTGTGAAAATTTTAAATTTCGGTAGGTCAGCACTGTTAATGGTCTACATCCTTCAGCATCCATTGTAATCCAATAGTCTTTCAGTTTGTATGCTATACAGTAATTCTTATGTGCAGTTTAGATCATTGAAGAAAAGCTAGTTCCTGATTAAAGGGGTCTAGTAGTGCTAGATGTGCCCTGAGAAGGTGGGAGAGAACAAAGCAGTGTGAAAACTGCTGCCTGTTTATGTCTCACACCCAACTACTGGCTCCTAGCTCATGGCAACCTTTCTTAATTTAACTGCAAATCCCAGTGCTAATATGGGCATAGCTCATGGCAATCATGTATTTTTTTCTGGTTTTTTACTCTGTGGTTCCCCTTCTTTATCCTTCATTAAAGGTGGAAATGTGATAGGCATGATATGGGAGCATATGTACAGACAGGGGGAAAAAAAGCAACTGAAAGACAAGATTCTACAACTCATTTCATGGGAGGTTGTCACTTGCTGTGACTTGCATCAATAGCTGCTGAAACAGTGGGAAGAGTGGGTCTGCTTTCAGTAAGTGTGCAGATTGTGCTGTCAGCAGCATCCTTGCTTTGGTACTGGGAAATGGGAGGAATTGAGGTCCTGCTTGTTTCCTTTTCTAGTGATTTTGAGTTGTCTTCAGTGGCTTACTGAACTGTGGGGAGACCATAATCAATTTATGACAGGAAATACAATGATGCTCATAAAGAGCAGGAAGATTCCTCATCCTTTTTTAAAAATGTTTTTATTTCCCTTTTCTATAACTCACAAATTATTAAGTTTATTAAAATAATAATTAATAATAATAGGAATCAAGTGAATGGAAAGGGTTATCCATTTGTTTACCTGTTATAGTAATAGTGTTGTGGATCTTGCAGTGGATAGGACACCCATGTAGTTGTATGTGTCAAACTTACTTAAAAACAGAGTTGCATTACATTAATTAAAGCTCATTAACTGCATTTTTTAAAATAAGTACTACAAAAAGCTTTATTCTTAATTTAAAATTTCTTGTATTTTTTGCTCCTTGAGCAAAACCTTATTTGGTCAAATTTAAGATCTGTCTACGGCAGTAGGATGGTTCTTCTATAAATAATTTCTTTTGAGAGAAGTACTTCCTGGGAGTGCTCAGTGTGGTGCTGGTGGAAACAGTATTGGCTTCCTTTAGCTTGGTTGTCTGAGTCAGTTAAGTCTTTGCAAAGTCTCACCTGTTGCTGTGGGATCTCGGTCTCTTCAGGGCTGAGCTCCTCTGGGATACCCCCTCAAAGGGGAGTTTCCTCTATCTCAGTTCTTTTTCAGGAAGGATACTGTAAAAGGCTTGTTAGCTTCTCGTTTCTCGTGTTTATTAATATATAATCAAAAGACTTGGCAGGTCTTCCCCAGACTTTCTGCACAAGTTCATCCACCACAGCTTTGGTTCAAGTTGGCTTGAATAGCACACAATGGCCCCAAACTACGCAGTCTCTTTATACTTATTCTCACCCAATTAACAATAGACAGGTATATTATTTTTCTTAGTGACTTAATGATCCATCAGCTGTGTGTTGCACTGCGGTATTTTCTATTCAATCACTAACTATTACCTAAAAATTTCTAGAAGAAGATGAAGAAGAAAGAAGGAAAAGAGAAAACACTCTAAATCCTCCATCTTGTCTTCTGTTTTCTGAACTAGTTTAACTTTTTCACCCAGTGACTTGAGAAAACTCTCTACACACACTTTTAGCTTTTCTATTTAACAGTTATTTTCACGGTGTTTTCTTGGATGTCAGAGCTTGTTATCAGAGATAAGGGCACACTTTGTGCCTCAGACTAACTTCACCTTGCCTTGAAGAAGACAAAGAGAATATATCCCTAAAAGAGGTTAAGAGGAGAATCCCTCTTGTTATGGAGGCTACAAACAGGCAGGTTGACAAGTGAATACGAAGACGATGCATTGTCATTTCTCCCTCCCTCGCCCCTGTTCCATGACTAGGAGGGTTTGTTTTGAGAGGGAGAGAGATGTGATCATTGTTTTTTAAAGTGGGATTTCAGGTGAAAATGTCAGATGCTACTGATGAATGTACAATTTACTTAGAAAATACAGAATGACAAAAAATGCGTGAAAGAGGCATAAGAAGTTCACCCCTATTGTGGGCATGTGCATTATGCCTGCATGTGATATGGAAACTTGGTTTTAAAGTTACCTCTTTATTTTCATTACATTTCTTGTTCTCATTGGCATAGTGGTGAAACTGAGTGTTTCTGAACTCTAATTACCTTGGATAGTATTGTGAATATTGTTTTCTGTTTTATTTAGTAGATTTAATAAAGAGATTATCTTTTCCTTACTTTAAGAAAAATCTAGGCATGCTTCTTCAGTTTATTACATGAGCAAGAAAGAAGGTACTCTCAGTTGCAAATGATTCTCCAAAGAAATTTTTCATCTCCATACCAGGTGTCTTCTCACTTGAAATAAAGTTGTGTGACAAAAGGAAGATTAATCTTAGGTTTAAAAAAATCCCTATGAAGTACTTAAACTACTGTTCATACCCTTGAAAATATGTTTTTGTGGTCTTGGGTATGATGGATTGCATTTCCTTTGCATAACCTTCGAGTTCACAAGCATTCCAGGATACAAATGTTTTAATAGAAGCATATTATTATGTCATGTTACACATATACAAATACTATATATATAAATAATGGGAAATCTCTCAATAGCACTGTTGAAACTATCCGAGGTTAGTTAGTTACAACTAACTTGCATTAATATGAGAACAGAATTGGGTTGATGGATAGCTATGAAGGGTTTTTAAAAAAGACATCTTCAGACTTCATCTGGTTAGCAGGAAAATAAATACTACTACATGGTAGTCTTACCAGTTTAACAGGTAGTTCCATTTTGTATATCAGAAAAATTATAGTTATAACAGGTGAATGTAATATATTCTGTAAAGGACTCAGTTTACATTCTGTGAGGACTTTCTTCACTTTCTACTTACATGGATGTTTTCAGCAAGAGTTCCAAGAAGACTGACTACACAAAACATGGTGTGTCTCTCTCCTAACTGTTTTTTGTTCTTCATCATCCAGCCTATTCAGGTTTCTTCTTTACAGGTGTATCATTTCTTAGTGTTGGAAATCATCCTTAACATGCTTGAAGTTTCACTCTTATTGGATTTAAAGATAGACATTTAACAAAAATAAAACCCACAAAACTGTATGGTTTTCATTATGTTGCAAGCTAGGAAGGTAGAGTAGTCAGTAGAAAAATCACTTGTCCTAATCCTATCCCTTTTACTTCATCAGCTGTGGGCTGCATGGGAGGAGGAAGAGAAGAGTCTAATGGGCTATTCAGAGAATTGATCACTTGGAGAGAAGAGTTGTCAGAGGAGCTTTGCTTTGAATTTTCTCATGCTTTTCTGAAAGCAAGCTGCTGTTCTCAAGAAATATGGAGTAAATTTTAGTTTTTTTCCTTTCATTCTTTTCTGACTTACCTGTTGTTACTGTGGTTTTGGTTGTGTGCTTTTCCTATCCTGTGATAATACTGATGCATCTTTCCTACTCTGTTCTTTTTATCTTCTCCATTTTACCCTTGTGTTGTGTTACTGCAACCTTTATTTGTCTCCTGTCAGCTCCAAATTGTACAGCATGTGATACTAAAAGCAGCTTTGATGTCCTGCTCTAAAAATGCTCTAAACCAAACAATACATGCATCAGCTGTGTAAAAAAAAAAATTTCTTAAGAAAACCACCTTACTTCTTCTAACATAAATCATGTATGATTTTCCCCATCATATTAGCATATGATATTTGTTTGTCAAAAATTGTAAAGGATCAAAATATCAAAATAAATATATAATTTGCTGTAGCAACACTGAACTGATGTGTAAGACTTGGGAAAATCCTGCTTAAAGTTTTAATGAAACTATTGCTTAAAACATTGGCATTTTAACCACTGAAAGATCTGACTTTTGGTAGGTGTGAACAATACCTCAGAAACATATCCTGCAAGTATTGCATGCCTGATAATGAGAAGTAACACTTCAGCACTTGAGACAGTTTGGATTCTAGGCAAACGCTGACATGATTTACTTAGCGTGATAGATCTGTTTTTATGAGTATTCTCTTAGTAGAAGCTGGGACAAATTATTAGCATGTGTAGAACACGCATTTTTTTTGTCCTTCATAACAGTGTGCTGCAATGAGAAGTTAGTAAAGGACATGTGAAGGGATGTAGCCCCGTTTGAGATCTGATGGTATTTTTAGTGCACTAAGGAGAAAAATAGCAACAATTAAAGGCTTATCAGGTGGTTGTAGGTGTGAATAGTGCTACTAATTCCAGTGATACATAATGTTATGTGTGGTGGCACATGTAACATGCTTCCTTGTTTTTTTTTTACTTGAAGTTGGGAGTGATGTTTTGACCAGGGTGATTATTTTGTTGTTGTAGCTTTACATTTTTATTTTACTTTCAAGATAAATGCTGTTGAAAACCGTATGGAATGGGGATTTCTGTGCTATAGGCTTTAGCGTGTTTAAGAATGTTACTTAAGTCTAGGTGGTAGAGGATGATGCTTCAAATAGATACATGCTTAGTACATTGGCAGATAAATTATGAAGATTGATTTCTTCAGAGAAAAGGCTGAACTTTGACTCGGTACCCTGTATCAGATACCTGCTTCATTCTTACACATAAGAATATGTAAGAATTGTGCAGTGAGCCTGCATCACTTGAGTCTGATGAAACGTTTGGGTACTGAGCTTGTTTACCAAACCCGGTGGGCTGAATGGGAGCTTCAGAGCTTGTTAGAGATGCCCTCCTGTTGAGTCGCAGGGTCTGAACTTCTTCTCAGAGAGGAGCCTGGGTGTGGCTGGATCCAGACTTTTCATCAGTTTTTGTCCAAAGGATTATAGAGGTGTAATTGAACCTTTATACAACTTTGTCCTACAGGATTAAGGATGGCAAACCATATATTTTTATATAAATATATATGATGTATTATCATTAGATACAAATAATTTACAGAATATTTTACTACACAGTACAGGAACTGTAACAACTATTCTAATATAGTGCACTATGAAGCAGTTGTATGAAAGCTGGCAAAACAATTAAGTAGATTGATGTTACTCACCCGTAACAATGACCTTGGGCAAATCTCTTTAGCTCAGCCTCCAGGAGTAAGAGGAGTAACCTTGAGGGATGTTCCCCAGTAAAGAGACAAATCTCCATACATACACTCCAAGAAGGCTTATGTCAGAAGACCCTGCATTAAAATTTAGGACTGGGCTTTTATAGTGTAAAGTGACTGATGATGGTCAGATGCCAGGTTAGATCACAGTCTCCAGCTGTGTCAACTCAGCAGCTTTGGACAAGTTATCAGTAGTATCACTTGTTTGTTCATTTATCCAGGAACAGATCTACCACACCTTCATCTCACTAGCAGGATGTTTTGCTTTGGGACTGATGAGTCAGGCAGGTTTCAGCATTATTCAGCACCAAAAGCAGTGTGCTGCTCCCTGCTTCATTTACCGCTTGTATATTTGCAGTGTTCAAGTTGGTTTACCCCATTCCAGGCAGAGCATCCTGCTACACCACTAAATAGGGATACCAGAACTAAATGTCAGCCCGATGTAAATAATATACATGCTAACTTGAACATCCTTATTTCTATCACACTTTAATTAATGGGAAATGTATAGTATCGTATAATAGTAATGTATCATATTTTAAAAGTATTATCTCAATTCTTTAAAGAAGCTTTATGATTGAGGATGTACAAGTGTAAGAACTGAATTAAGAACTAGATTCTCCTTTTTTAAAATAAATATTACTTAAATATATCTTCATTTCCACTTTGTTCCAAAGTTGTTTTTTTTTAATGATGCTAATTTGGAAATCATATTGTTTCTTTTCAGCTTTACCACTGTCATTAATTATTTTCAACCTTTTACACATTGGAGTACAAGCCAGTGTAATTTTTTGCAGGGGGAGCTGGCGTGAACACTGTTGCAGATGATTTAGGGTTTGAGGTGTAAATACTGCTGTAAAGCTGGAGCTTTTAGTTTTGAATCTTTTCTGAGGTTTCAGGGACTATTTGAAAATTATTAGTAAACAGCATCCCATTGACTTTACATGTTTACAGCAACAAGAGAAGAAAACAGCTGCACAAATAAAAACATCTTTCAAGAGTAAGAAACTAAATTTGAGGAGTTTGAGTTTGTACAGTGTTACGTGTTTTCTGTGTGCTGGTTACATTTTAACTCAACACTGTCCATTTAACAATAGTCAAATGACTAAAATTTTCACTTCTGAGCTGTTACCTTCTTGAATTGTTATTAATTTGGAGGTGGTGAGGAAAATAGAAAACATAGTCTACTAAACCAGAAAAGTGTAACTTGGCCCTAGCAGGTCTGTTTTACTGCTTAAAACATCTGTTCACAGTAAAATTATTTGATGTTTTGTGGGGCAAGAAAGAGGGGAATATTTACATTTATCTTTTTAGTCTCTGCTTAAGCTAAATTCCTGGATCTGTAATTAGAGTTGTGTAATCAGAGTGTAATGGTGACTGTTATACTTGGCTTTCTACACCTTTTTTCTCTGCCTGCAATGACTGATTTAGGCCCCAGCTTACACCAAGCCTTGAGTTTTCCAGTAACATGAAGGGACATGAGTGATCTTTATACTTCAGCAAATCAGAGGTCTCTGTGTCATGTCCTCACAAGTAGCACAAGCGCACTGGGGAGCTCACAGAAGACGTATTCATGTCAACAAGGAGCAGTGTTCACTATTGGTGGTGCTGTTTCCACTCTTCAATCCTTTGTGTCCAGATGGAACATATAGGGTTGTGGATGTGAGAGGATGTTATACAAGTTGGAGAGAAAAACTCTTGTAAAATCATGACAGTTAGTGGTTTTCATAAGATCTGCCTTTCAGGTGACTCAGAAGTAATGGTAATTACTTTTAGAATAGTAAAGAATAGTTAAAAATAGTAAAGGTGTCAACTCTTTCTCATCCAGTTCTCTAGAAATCATACCGTCCGTGAAGTCCAGAATGATGTGTTTCTTCTATTAAGCCTGACTTTCTGTACTTTGTTCAAGATTAAACTATTGCATACCTCTAGTTCATATTAGTACATCTGTGCAAATTCCTGTGAGCTTCTGTGAGACTTGAGACTGGAACCCACCTTGTTTTAGTGTGACTGACATGCCAATTTTGCATTTCTAATTCTGCATTTTGACTGATCAGTATCATGCAAACCTCTAGTTTCTTACAGGTGAGCTAATACTGTAATTTTGTCATAGGAAATTTCTATAGAAAAAATGCACTGTTCTTAGTTTTCCTTCTTCAAGGGATTTGTAACTTTGAAAAGCAGTAAGTTTCATCTGGACTATAAATCCATATGAATATGTACTACTTATTTGTTCAGGATTGTGGATGTCTGTTCTCTGGATTTTTGTGGGGGGTTTTTTTGTGTGTTTCTGTTTTGTTTGATTGTTTTGCTTTAGCAAGTGTTCCTTAATTAATATAGTACTTGCCACTGCAGTTGAAGCAAATAATTTCTTAAAGTATGTGCTTCTTATTGCTTGTATTGCTTGCTCTTAGGTCCTCCTAATAATGTCTGTACATTTCCAAAAATAAACAAGATTAGCACTATTATAAAACAGACATCCATTTGTGCAAATTACTATTAATGAACTTTTATGTACATCTTATGCTCAAAATCTATCAGTACTTTTGATATTTTTTTTCAAACTAGTAAATGCTTTTACTTTCACTTTCTCCACATCTTTCTTAAAAGAACTGTTCTTGCATTTTGCTGGTGTGTGTCTTTGTATTTACACTGCATGCTCTTCAATAATAATGTAATTTTTTTTTTGTTTTAAACTACTTTTTCTGGACCTTTATTTCCACGAAGATTCTGTGATATAATAAAGTTCATGATTATCGCCTGGCTGTTCAATCTAAAATCTAAAATTGTTTAAAGCTTACAGGCCACGCTCTGCTTTACAAAAAATAATCAGCTTATGGTTCAGTGTTCTTGCATACTTGTCATATTTCTCTGTGTGTTAATGTATGTCTCTGCAATTCTGAGACAACAGCGTTTCACTTTTTACCTCCTTCCTTCAGCAGTGATTTCTTCTGGTCATGGCAGTTTGCTGTGGCGCTCAGTATCAGTGACATTCTCTGCACATTTCTTGACAACTACTGTATGCTTTCAGTAATCCCATTTTTGAATGGAAAATCCTATAAAATGTTTCTGTTGGCTTCTTACCACAGCAAACTATTGTTCAGGAGGTAATAGTCCAGAGTAGTGTATTTGAGTAGATAGTTGTTCTTTAGTTCTATTTATTTTCTTTGAAGATTGTTTTGTTGCAAGGTGACTCTCTATCTCATTGTGGAGATTTCAAAAGCATAAAACACTTTGAGCTAACTGCCTATAGCTTTTTGCCCCTTTGAAAACATTTTCCTTCTTGAATATCCTGTTTGTTTAGCAGTAGTCCTTAATTTTGAGTAGCTTGGGTTCAAGGGTAAATAAGCTATGTAAACATGGTCATAATCAAATTCATACTTTGTTCTAGGAGACTGTAAAATTTTAACACATCCTTTTTGGTTTCTTATTAAAACAGATCAACTTTTACATAGAGTCGGCATGGGAGGAGGAGATGAAAAACATTTGTTTCTAACCCTGAGTATTCTGGGGAGTGTATTCTAAAGAAAGTTTCATTTGAACATGAAAGGGTGTTTGAAGGGAAGGAGCTTGACTTACTTTTACAGTGTGATGTAGCATGATAACACAGAATGATGGGGGTTGGAAGTGACCTCTGGAGATCAACTAGTCCAACTCCCCTGCTATAGCAGGTTCAGGTGGAGCAGGTTGGAGAAGATCTTTGTCCATTTTGGTTTTGAATATCTCCAAAGGAGACTCCACAACCACTCTGGGCAGCTGCTTCCAGTGCTCTGTCACTGTCAAAAGAAAAGTTTTTCCTTGTATTCAGATGGACCCTCCTGTGTTTCAGGTTTGTTCGAGTTAGGTTTCCTCTAACCAGACTGCCCTGCTGATTGCAACCCTCTGAGCTCTGCTATTTGTCCAGTCCTCAAAGCAACAAAAATCATTCTTAGATATTTGAAAGAAAATGGAAAAAAATACATTCAAAATCTTCTAAGGGACATCCAACTTTGGGGATTTCCCAGGATGTGATTGTCTCCTCTAATCTCAGCTATTTCTGAGCTTATTTCTCCTATAATCTCAGGTCATTTCTAGAAGGCAGCAATAAGGCTGAGAAAAATACGTACTATGTAGCCAGAGACCTCTAACAGCCATAAAGTGGACAAGATATAAATAACTTTTTCTTGTCTTACACTCAGTCATAAGTACAGTAAAATAGTGTAAATGACTACAGTCTATGAGTGCTTTTAAACACTGTTAATAGAATAACTTTGTTAACAGCATGCAGTCATTTTCACAGCTAAACATAAAACTAACAGCCACAAAGGGAGACCTGGGTTTAATTGCACAAAAAGAGGACAAAACCCATGTGAATCAACAGCTGAAGAAGTAAAAACTGCAATCAAAAATCAAGGATTCAGAATATTCAGGAAGGATTTTCGGTGGACCAAGAACAATTTTTGGTCCTAAAGAAATGAAGATAGTAGAGTCAGGAGCAGATGAGATTGCTTCCCACATTTTTTGGTGGAGGAGAGTATGAATATTAAAAACACACAGTGACAGCAAGGAGAAATACTGAAGAAAGAAGTCTACCACCATGGTTCCTGCTTCATAGCCCAAACAGCTCCCTCACCTCTTCACCTCAGCTTCAGTAACTAAGACTGTCAAGGACCACAGCCATCAGTATTTAACTACATGGCATCAGCTCACTGGTATTGTGTACTCAAAGCTAATTTAGGATAAGATGATTACGGCCTAAGTATTTGAATATGTAGTGATAATGGCTGATAGTGATTAGGAACTTAACCACAATGTGTTGTTAATGAATGCCAATCTAGTTAAGTGTGGTTATAAAGTTTGTAACTGGTCTTATTTATCAGGTTTTCAAATCTTCCCATCACAGTTACCTTAAGCTTCACTGTGTTAAGCAGTAACTGCTTATCAGGACAGAGGCAATTGAAGGGTCTCTGTTTAAAGCCTAGAATTGATCTTGCATAGCTGAGAAATTAAAGAAATCGCAGGATAAAGATGTGATTACCTGTTTTGAGCTAAAAAAAAATTGCACAAAGCTTTATCAGAACCCGATGCCAGTGGATATACACATTTATTTTGTGTGAATCTAGCTAGTAATCTGTAATGTCCTTACTGTAACTTGGCACTTCCATGCATAATTTATGTTCTGTAAGCTCTGCATCAAGCCACTTGCTTATGAGCCTTTCTGTTCTGTGATCCTAATTCACAACAGCTTATTATATTTTCTTGTTTTTCCTGTTTGCAGTACAAGCTCCAAATTCACAGCTTAGATCAAAGTAAAGATGAAACAAAAATCCTCTTGAATTGATTGCTATTAAGAAAAGTTGACAGTGTTACACTCTTTCTCTTGTCCCAGATCCATATATGTCCGTATCATTAGTATGTGTGTGATCACTAATTTCTATTTCATTCAGTTTAGTACTGAGTCATGTAAATTTAGTCTGGCTGCCAGAATTGTTCTCAGATGTGATTTCACAAGCCAATGGAAAGTCCTGTGAAGTGTAAATTTCCTGTAGAAATCTAAGGTTTTTCTTTTTCATCAAGTCTTTCCCTTCATTGTTCTTCATGCTCAACCCTCATAGCTTTTGATATCTGAAAATATTTTTTTTTTTCCCTGAGAATGAGAAAGAAAGGCATAAATACTAAAACTCACACAGAAAGAAAAGCAGAATTGCTTCCTACCTCTTAGCAAGTTCTGACTGCTCCATCTCCCTTTTCTTAAAATAGCTGCTGTAAGATCATTGCCCCTCCTTTTCCCTGCCCCTTCCCTTGCACTGGAAAAGAAAGGAAGTTGTAACGATGATAGGCTTTCCATAAATGAGAACTACACAGAAAGTGTTTCTAATTTCTCTTGTAAGCAAACCTCAGAAGAAAATTAGTTAAAATAGATTACAAAGCTATTATGACATTGATCTTGATACAGGTGGGAAATGTCAGTGTGAATAACAACCTTCTTAATATGTTTTGTGGCTATGGCTAATTTTAACATTGCTGAAATCATAGAATATGCTGATTTGGAAGGGAGCCATGAGGATCATCAGTCCAACTCTTGGCCTTGCACAGGACATTACAAGAATTACCCCAATTCTTCCTGTCTTTTAGTAACACATAAAAGTTGTGGAAACTTTCTAAAATAATCAATTTAAATTTGTATTTTGTCTTCAGCTGTGCAGAAAGAGTTCCATAAAATATAGTTTGCAAAAATTGCAATGCAGAGTGTACCATCACCAATGTGGCCAAAAATGTTTATTATCTTGAATTAAGGCAGCAATAACTGCATTAATGACACAGAGGAATAAATGAGAAAGGGTCTGGCAAAATTTAAAATTCTAATATAATTGCAGTGTTAAAAAAAGTGACTGACAAATGCAGACAATTTCTTCATATTTGTGAGGGACAGCTCAACAACTTGCTTGTAGTTTTTGAGGCTGCTGTGTTGCCCTTTTGTATGCACCTTTTTATGCAACTTCAAAAACCTACTCTTTATGCTATAGTATATACTTTATACTATAGGTGTATATATAGGTAGATAGAGATACCTATATATTATATGGCTGTAGATATGTGTGTGTATACTTTGGTATTTGTGTGTGCATGCAGTGGTTGTATGATAATGTAGGATGAAGCATAGGTATGGGCATGGAAATACAAAAGTGATGCTTTGACTTGGATTTTTGTCAAAGTTGAACCAGAGCTGCATGTATAGACACATATTTGCCCACAGTAAATGTATTGAATAAATGTTGGGCTTTTTCATTTTTTTTTCAATAGTACATTGAATAGTTTTTATCTTAAAGGAGAAAAAACCCAAAACATAGAATACTAAGTGCCTGCTTTCATTTCACCTTTACTGTAGTTCTTTAATGTGTGTTAGTCAACTTTGTCTTCTGATTTTTTTTTTGTAGATGGTGTAAAAGAATCTCAGTAGCCCAATCAAGATGAACAGAATGGCTTTCTTCAACAAGAAAACAGAACATTCATTTTTTAGGATTATATCTACAACATGAAGCATTTAGCAGTAGCTGTCTTTGAGAACATTCATCTATGACCTGAAATGTCCTGATCCTGAGAAAAAAAAAGAGATTCCATTAATTAAGTCTATAATTTTTAAATGCATTTTCATGACTAATTATATTTGCTTATGTACAATGCGGATACAGAATTCATAAACCAGAGATTATTTTAACACATGCACAGATTTTGTTTTACATTCAGTATACAAGTTACAAAATTTTAATCAAATTTTAAATAATCTTTTAAATTATCTATATTTATTAATAAATGAAGTCTTGGCAAGAATTTATCATCCATGGACATGAGTAAAGCAGATTCCCCCGGAATGGATGATACTTTTGTATTGGGAAAAATCAATAACTTGAAAGTAGAGCAAGAAGACGACAGCATTAACTGTACTCTAGAAAGAACGGGTATAAAGACAGAACAAGATGATTTCAAACATGTGGACAGCAGTGATGAACAGGAAGACAAAGAAAAGAACTTCATTACCAACAACCCTGGCAAATATTTGTCTACAGAAAATGAAGATGATTATGGATCTCTTTTTTCTCAGTATAATAATACGCTGTACGATGTAGCAATGGAAGCTGTGACACAAAGCCTCCTTTCTAGCAGAAACATAAGCTCCAGAAAAAAGTCACCTGCTTGGAACCATTTTTTTATATCTCCTAGAGATAGCACTAAAGCAATATGTATGTACTGTATGAAAGAATTTAGCAGGGGTAAAAATGAAAAGGACCTGAGTACAAGTTGTCTCATGAGACATGTGAGAAGAGCACATCCCACTGTACTAATTCAAGAAAATGGAACTATGCCAGGTATATCTTCCTTTTCTTCATCTACATTACTGCTGCCACCTCAGTCTGCAGATGTTGGAGATCTGAGTTCTATGTTATCCCCAATAAAACTGGTCAAGAAAATGGCTTCTAAAATACCATCTCCAGATCAAATAATTGAGGAATCTGTTTCTATCGTTTCTTCTGAAGAAATATCAGATCTCTCAGTTTCTGAAAAGTGCAGCAAAGAAGAAGTCATGGTTGGTTCATCTCCACAGCAAGCTAACAACCAATATGATGACACTGTTGAGAATGTAGCAGAAAAAACAGTTGTACTTCCAAAGAGTGCATCAGGTTCTAGAAGGAGATCTGCTGTCTGGAAACACTTTTATTTGTCACCTCTAGATAATTCTAAAGCTGTTTGCATCCACTGCATGAATGAATTCAGTAGAGGAAAAAATGGAAAAGACCTAGGAACGAGTTGTTTAATAAGACACATGTGGAGAGCCCATCGTTCCATTGTCCTGCAAGAGAATGGGGGGGGTACCAGCATACCACCTCTCTACACCACACCTCCTACTCTCTTGCCTTCTTTACTACCATCAGATAGCGATCTGAATTCTATGTCATCCTCTCCAGGAAAACTAATAAAAGAACCAACTTCTGTTTCTTCTTCTCCAGACAGAATCTCTGAGGAGATCCATACTAATCTCACTTCCGGAGATACTCTAGTGGAAGACTCAATGCTGTCATCTTCTGATGATATAGGTGAAGTCTCCTTTGTTTCATCTCCTGAAAAACAGTGTGAGGGATTAGGTCCACTAATATTTGAACCTACTGCTGTGTTTCAGCAAAATAAAAGGATTATGAAAAGGCTTAAGTCAGAAGTCTGGCACCACTTTTCACTCTCGCCTGCAGACAGTTTAAAAGCAGTATGTAGATACTGCAGTTGTATGATAAGTCGTGGTAAGAAAGGAGATGTGGGCACAAGCTGCTTAATGAGACATCTATACAGACGCCATCCTGATGTAATTGGAAACGAAAAGAGCTTTCTTGATGTGAGTTTGGCAAATTCTCCTTACGCCACTTTGGCTTCTGCAGAATGTTCATCCTCAAAGTTGACTGACTTGCCTACAATGGTTACACATGATAATCAAATTATATTTCCTGTTAATAGTAAGAAGACCTCAAAACTGTGGAATCACTTTTCAATTTGTTCTGCAGATTCGACAAAAGTAATATGTACACACTGCGGACGTATAATAAGTAGAGGGAAAAAGCCAACAAACCTAGGCACAAGTTGCCTTCTAAGACATTTGCAGCGGTTTCATAACAATGTTTTGAAAACTGATGTTCCAGAGACAGTATTATCCTCATCTACGGATAATCACATGCCACTCCGCACAGAAATACTAGGATCTTCAAATTTTGATGAAACCAATGACAAGTTTTGTGACTCTCACCCAGTTGCCAAAAAAATCACAAGTCTTGTAGCTGAAATGATTGCACTTGACCTTCAGCCATATTCTTTTGTAGACAACATTGGCTTTAACAGGCTGCTTGAATATTTGCAACCTCAGTATTCTTTACCTTCTCCATCTTACTTTTCTAGGACAGCAATTCCAGATATGTATGATAATGTAAAACAAATAATTATTTCACATCTTAAAGAAGCTGAAAGTGGAGTGATCCATTTTACATCTGGAATATGGATGAGCAACCAAACACGAGAATATCTAACCCTGACCGCTCACTGGGTAACATTTGAGTCTTCATTTCGACCACAGTGTGAGGATTACCATTGCTCAGCACTATTAAACGTATCACAGATCGATTGTGACTACAATGGAATCAGTATTCAAAAGCAGCTAGAATACTGGTGGGAAACATGGATTACTTCCATTGGACTTCAGATTGGGATTACTGTTACTGATAATCAGAGTATAGAGAAAACTTTAAATGAAGGTGATCATTCAAGTGTACAATGTTTTAGTCACACTGTTAATGTAATTGTAAATGAGGCTATTAAAAGCCAGAGAATGGTTCAGAATTTGCTTAGTATTGCAAGAAAGATCTGTGAACGTGTCCATCGCTCAGCAAAAGCAAAAGAGAAGCTAGCTGAGTTGCAAAAAGAGTATGAGTTGCCTCAGCATCAGCTAATACAAGATGTTCCATCCAAGTGGAACACATCATTTCATATGCTTGAACGTCTTATTGAACAGAAAAGAGCAATTGATGAAATGTCAATAGAGTGCAGCTTTCGGGAACTAATAAGTTGTGACCAGTGGGAAGTCATGCAGTCAGTGTGTCATGCTCTCAAACCTTTTGAAGCTGCAAGTAGGGAGATGAGTACACACATGTCTACTCTAAGCCAAGTGATTCCAATGATTCATATACTTAACAGAAAAATAGAAATGCTGTTTGAGGAAACTATGGGCATAGATACTATGCTGAAATCTTTGAAAGAAGCTATGGTGAGTAGATTGTCCTCCACGCTTCATGATCCAAGGTACATTTTTGCTACACTTCTGGATCCCCGGTATAAAACATCATTATTTACAGAAGAGGAGGCTGAACAATATAAACAAGACTTAATCAGGGAGCTGGAAATAATGAGTTCTACCTCAGATGATGATAAACCTCTTTCCAATGGATGTGATATAGGTTCACCATCTACAAATTCATATGGGGAAGATAACCTTTGGTCACTCATGGGTGACATGAAGAAAACAAAAGACCTGAAAGAGAGAGCAAAGTTACCAGAGGAAATGGTGCTTTCTTACTTGGAGGAAGAAGTGCTTGAGCATAACTGTGATCCTCTAACTTACTGGAACTTTAAGAAGTCATCTTGGCCAGTACTGTCAAAATTAGCTGTCAGGTTCTTGGGTTGTCCACCAAGCATTGTTCCTTCAGAGAGACTGTTCAGTACATCCAATGAAAGCAACAACTTTAGTCAGTCAAGATTAATGATTGAACACTTTGAAAAGCTTATCTTTTTGAAAGTGAATCTTCCTTTAATATACTTCCAGTACTGAAACTAATGAACAAACTTCTAGACTAAATCTATTGTTGCTCACTGGATATTAACTATCTATAACTCGGATTTTTAAATTGCTCCAATAGGGGCCATGTATGACATCTAATCAGTGACTATAATTCCAAATTTTAGGTTCATTTTTTTCAGCTTTCAATATGTCTACATGTGCCTTATTCATAGTACTTCAGGCCAGATATTGTATATATGTTTTTTAAAAGTTCACACTAGAGATAGCCTGTCTCGTCAAATTATACAAAATTATGTAGGTTTTAATCCATAATTGTAAATGAACTTTAAAAAGCTCAGTCATTTGTTTTAATAGAATGGCAAAAAAAAAAAAAAAAAAAAAAAGATGTAAACAGTTCTATTCTGTAGTTTTTTATTCAATTATTATGTAAAAACCATAAACCAGGTACTGTATTTTAGTTGAACATTGCTTTAATTGCAAGAAAACAGGTTTTGTAGTTGTCAAAAGAAAGATGTACGTGAAAGATGGGGTTCAAGCTGTCTTTTTATCATATGGTGTTTTTAACTGCAAGCCCTAAAGTACTTAAAGGATTAAGGAGTTACTGAGGACGGTGTGTTTACAGGAGACTGTTGACTTAATATCTGAAAATAAATTTTAAATTTAACATGAGATGGAATGTCAGTTATACAGCAGTCGGTAGTAAAACTTCCCATTATGGGTTCTCCTGTTCAAGTTTTACATTTTAAGTGAATTACAGAAATATTCTGGGTATTTATAAAAGGTCTTGGAAGTTCTCTCAAAGTTTGTGAATTAATGCTTGTTATTTAATGCCATGTACAAAAAAAGGCAAGAAACTTACCACGAAGATTCTAATGTAATTCTGAAGCCTTTTCTAATCTTTAGTGCATCAAAACTTTAAGGTCCCTATTGTAAAAATTGAGCCCTTACTCATAGTGTAAATTCAGTTGTGTAGAACAGCCTGTTTTAAAGCTCCTAGTACAGAAATAACTGATCTTCTGGTTTTCAGTAATAGCCTTATGGATATGGTGCACTGCTTAGAACTTCATGTAGTAAGGTTGATTCTTAAATGTTGGTGTCCATCAGGCAAACGGAATATAGAGCCTTTAAAACTTCAAATAATGGAAAAAGTAGCCAGCATTTTAATTTGAAAGGAACATTCTCCTTAGTTTAACTCTAGAAAGATTCATCTTATCATTTCAGTTTTCATTGAATACATTTTTGGGAAACAAGTCATCATTTGCCTATGACCTTTTAGAAAAGTTGTAGCTTTGTTAAAATACTCTACCTATGCCTAATCTAATTTTGCATTTACTATGTTTTAGTGTATTTATAAATGGTGAACTCAGTTTCTGAAATTAAACATTTTATTTGCAATTTTCCAGTGGTAGTCAACACTGCCTTTTTTTTTTTATTGTGGATTTAAGACAACCATTGAATAAAAATTAATTCAAACAGTTGTAATCATAAATATACCACAGAACAAGCTGTGTGAAAAGATGGGTTTTCCATTTAGTTCTTTGGACTTGAGCCTGGATTCTGCTTCTTTTCATTTTCCAAAAGCTGTTTTAACTTCAGAAAAATTAGTTTAATTATTTCACAAGTGGCTCTGGTTTCCATGTGTCATTTCTCTAAACATTTTACTGTTTCAGGTATTTCAAGTGTTATTCCATCATATTATGTTTATACCTGTACTGTTTAAGTAAATTACTACATCGTGTACTTGGGAAAGACTAATACTGTTTTTTCCCCTGCAGTATTTTAAGATGTTTACTTCTGTATCAACAGTCATCATCTCTTTGGTCTTCTAGGGTTAAATGAGAATAGCACACTTTTTTTTTGCAGTAATAAAACAATTTGTTCTCATTTATATATAGCTGGAAGTAGGTGAATTTGAAGCAGCTTATTGGGAAACATGTTTAAATGGTTACTGGTTAATCATTACCTCAATTTTTTCTTCTACATTTTAACTGTGAATATAACCTTGACCCTTGTAAAGGAGATTTTTAATCTCTCCAAAGCAGTGGAGAGAAAATGAAAAAAAAAAAAATCAAAAACAATTTTCTTTTTAAACAAATGATACAATTTTCACTCAAGGCTTGAATGTAAATACAACCTAAGACTTAGAGCATTTTGGAGTCGCATCACATGAGGAGGAATGCTGGCAGTGAACAAGCTCACCTGAAAATCACAGTTCTCTGGACGCAAGCATCTTGGCTTCTAAGTCTTTGCTGTAGCTCCTATCAAACTCTCTGTGTGGAAAGTTGTAGTGATGGTATTTTGTAGCCCCAAATCTGCTTCTTAGTCATACAGATAATTGTATAGTCATGCTTTTTTGTCAAAACTTACAGAGAACACAAGAACTAGTCACTGTTTTTAAAAGTAAAATTTCATCAGTTGAAGTTAGTCTATTTATACTGTGATTTCCCTTTTTCATTTTGGTTTGGCTTGCATTTTTTAAGGGCTCCGTGTTTAAGACCACACTGTTTCAGTGTCAGCTTGGTTAAATTAAATAAAAGCTTATGCTAGAATTTTTTTAAGATAATACACAGGCCCAAAAGACCTTAAAACTGAAAAACTTAGTCTTATATAAAAATAAGGGAAACTGAGAACATAAAGTTGCTATTTTCAGTTGTAAGCCT
The DNA here is from genome assembly GCF_030490865.1 of Poecile atricapillus. Classification (NCBI taxonomy): domain Eukaryota; kingdom Metazoa; phylum Chordata; class Aves; order Passeriformes; family Paridae; genus Poecile; species Poecile atricapillus. The sequence continues at coordinate 57,840,665 of NC_081289.1, read as the reverse complement.
TGATCCTTTTATAGGAGTTACAGGAGTATCTCCTTCAGGTCAGGCACTGCTGCCTGTGAGAAAAGAATGACTCCAAAAGAGGGGCTGGAAGCTTTCATTGAATCTTGAGGTAAGTTATTGAGTGACTGTGTTTTGTGTTGGGTTTGCCTTATTATTTTTAATGTAAATTCTCAGTGATTGCCAAAATTCTGTTTTCACAACCTTTCTCATATTTGTAATGGATAAGATGCCCCCTATTTTTACAGTGCTTTCCCTCAGACTAATAAAGCTGTAAACAGTAGGAGTTCTCATCAACCCGATGTGCTGCACCAATCACTGCGGCAGCAGACAGTTCCCAAATGCATAACATGCTGACCCTGCAACAGTGATACTTAAACATTAACAACTTCAGAAATAAATTCAGTAAGCAGTGCTTTTTCAGTGTTAGAATAGAAAGTAAAGTGTAGATGATACTTGGTCGTCATAAAAATCTTAAAGCTTCTGCATCTTTTAAAAGTAGGCAAAAGTAGGTGTAATAACTATACACTGCAGCAAGAAAAAGTTTGTAGTAATAAAAGTAGGAAGAAGCTGAGATCTGCAACTGCCTTTTCAAAGAACTCAGGTCTTGTGAAGGTTATATAATGGAAACGATCTATTGAGATGCATATTATGCTTCAGAAACCTGAGATAACGCTTCCCCCACATTTACCTCTTTTTGTATGTGGCCTCTTTTCCTGCCCACCAAGTCCAAATGAAGGAAACGTGTTTGCAGAATTTAGTCAGTGAGCACTTACTACAAATACCTTCCCTTTGCTCCCCAAAAATAGCTTCTGAATTATAAAGAACTGAAATTCATTGCAAAGCTGACCCTAAAGTGATTTCATAAAATGAGTATGCCAACCAGAAATAGTAACCACAGCAATCTCCCAACTCAGGTATCAACTTGGGTTCTAAGGACAGGATCTTTGCTTAAGCTGTCCCTGACTCTTCATTTTCTCTATGAACCGGTGCCTTCTTCCAGCTTCTTAAGTTGGCAGTTCTAAAGGACAAGGTGGACTTCATTTCAGGCAGCATTTTTACCTTATACTTTGCACAAATTGACAGATGAAGAAGCCTTAGTACAGAACCAAGGGCAGTTGTAGCTGAAAGAAAGCAGAATTGGTGAAAGAGTGCCATTGACAGTAAGATGTAGAATTTCAGAGGAAACACTGGCTGCCCTTAATATCATAAAGGTTGTCAAAAGGTCTGGAATGAGCAACCAAAAAGTAGTTAAGAGTTGCTCATGTTTATCTGAAGAGCTGCTCTAAAATAAGTAGCTGCATATAAAATGGACCAGTTACAATTTGAAATCATACCTATATAAATAGGAAATAAAGAAAACCTTTGTAGAGCTATTTGTTATTTAGCTTAAAGAATTTTTGCAAATACCCTTTTAATCTTTGGTGTCACATGTTAAGCAGATAGTGATACATTTCATGTATCACTGTTTAACAGCCTCTTAACATTAGTCTTGGCATAGTTGAGACTAATTATGTAACCAGCTCACTGAGATAGCTGTGGCTAAACACTCTTGCTTACATCAGTGATAAACTCATCAGTTTCATCAGTGATGAAAAGTTTTCTTCTTTTCTTGCAAGCAGAAAGTGAAGTCACTTGCACAAGAAAGAGCCTTTGAATACTAAGAAGGAAAGCTCTTTGAGGGTGGTGGTAGAAGGGGAGTATGTAAGAGTGAGCACATGTAGTAAAGGGAAGCAACACTAGGCTATCATTCTTGGAATTTCTGTGTAAGTTATGAAAAAATGCTGCCAGATGCAAGGGAAACACTCTTTCTGAATGTGTAAGCTGCCTCACATGAGACATGCTCTGCTTTTTCTTCAGTTGTAGCAGATAAATGTATTTTATGTCAGATCCAATAAAAGCATTCTCCATATCTCCTCACCCCAATTTAGCTTGAGAGAGAAGACCCTAGCAAGTACTTAAGGGAGGTATAAGGTCAATATAGTCTAGTTTTTTCTAGCTCTTGATATTAGAGACCTTGTGAACTGGAAGTTGTTCCTTAATCTTTAGTTCTTTTGGTTCTTGATGGAAGAGTCATCAGTTTACCTTTATTTTGAAGCAGTTTTTACTTTCATCTTCTAGAAATGTCCTCTACTGGCAGGTTCCACAACTTTTTTTTTCATGCAATTACTTTATTTAGTTTAATAACAAGAATGTCTTACATCTCAGGCTATAGGACTGATTATTCACCTTCTCCATGTGAAATGGCATGATTACGTATTTTTGTCCAAGTAATCTGTTGGACTTTTTACAGGAACAAGCATTGCTTCCAAGAAATTAAGTCAAACTGGAAAGATCAATGTATAATGCTACACAACATTTGACCCTTGGAGAGTTTAAACAAGACACCCTAAAGCAAATTTCATTCTATAGCAGCATTAGAGATGAACTGTACTATCTTTTTGCTTTATTCAGGTTAATTCAACCTTCAGTTAATTCAGTATGCTCACCTTATTTCTGCTTTTGATAAAAGCTGAACTTCATGGTAGGATTGTAATCAGTCAAATCAAAAGGTATTTTTCTTTTAAGAACTTAAATAGGCAGGAGAAATTTGTTATTTTAAAGTCCCTTCAAAAACTCCAAGTGTTCAGTCTGTCCTCCTACCTGCCCCATTCAGTCTGTAACTTGACACTTCCTCAGATGTCCCCCAAATGTAGAACTTGTAATACCCCACTTCAGGTTTGTAGAAGGAGCAAGAGACTTCCCTTATGCCTTCTTTTATTTAAGGGAACTTAAACTCACACCTTTTTCTTCCATGCAAGTACGCTGAATATTAATTTATATTAAAGGAGAAAATAAGCTCTGTTGTTCTTGTGGAGCTAAAGAAAGGCAACACAAGACTTGGAGATTAGAAGATTCATTTAAGAGAGAGATGGCTTTAGCTTCTGTTCCAAGGGTTGCTTGTTTTATTCAAGCAGCCTTTAGGGAAAACTGCAGTAATCTTCATCCCTGTTCGGCAGCTGCCCTGCTTATTCCAAGTGTGGGCCACCATAATATTCCTGGCCTGTGTCTGAGATAGTTAGCCATAGAATCATAGTTAGAAAGGAATACATGAGTTGGAAAGGACACACAAGGATCATTAAAGTTCAAACCCTGGTCCTGAACAGGACATCTCCAAGAGTCACACCATCTCCCTGAGAGTGTTGTTCAAACACTTCTTGAACTCTGCCAGGCTTGGTGCTGTGACCACTTCCCTGGGGAGCCTGTACCAGTGCCCAGCCATCCTTTGGGTGAAGAACCTTTTCCTAATATCCAGCTTAAACCTGCCCTGACAACATGCTGTTACAGATGTCATATAGCCACAGGTACTGTAGTGCCTGGATCACAATCTAGCCCTTTTAGCTACAAAACTACAGTTGCAGATTTTCAAACTAAGCACTTTCAATAACTACATAAGGAGAATAAGATGTAACAGGACCCAAATAGACTTCAGACACTCTTCAAAACTGCAATCCAGTATCTCTTTCCTGTCTCCTTGTATGTATTTTACCTTTCTTTACCCCAAACAAATAGAGTAAAAGGCCAGTTTGAGCTGATGGCTTCTATTTCCATGGGAGATGAGGCTGTGAACAGTAGTACACACGAGCACCACAGCTGAACACCATCACTGGTTTAAGTCCCACAGGTAGCACCTACACACCAGATCAAGTCTGTGGGGAAGGACCCTATGATGTATGAGATTCAGCAAGATGAAACTCTTCAAATGCCTTGTGTACATATTCAGTGCTACTTCAGACAGTAGCTTGAGATGCCTATTCTGCAAGCACAGTAGCCCTACGTTTTTCTCTGTAGGTGATAGAAGCAAGTTCCTACAGAAGGATTCTGACAGCCAGGGATTTGGAAAGCTGGAGCAACCACACAGACATTTGTATACACCTGGGCAGGATAAATTTCAGTTTGGGTTCTTGAGTTGTGGATTCCAGCATGGGGGACAGTTACATGAAATCAATGATTAGCCTTAATATGAAGGCCTACCTACATCCTTAAATCAAAGTTTTCCTTTGTGTGGTTCCAACTCTGCAGCTATTTGCACATGCATTTCCTTCTGTCTCTTGTGAATTGTTTGATGTTCAGACTGGCTCTGGAGGAAGCTACTTTTTTTTCAAAGACAAGTCAAATAGATAGTAAGTGAATGATTTAAATTTCAAGAGCGGCCAGAGACTGGACCAACAAGTTCTGCAGGTTGCCTTTGCCAGATCTGCTCAGGCCAAGGAAGCCTGGGCAACAACAGCCACCCACAGGGGAGCAGACTCCACCCCACCAGATCAGTTCCACTGATATATAATCTAGAGGCTAAAAGGAAAACATGGTCCCAAAAACTGAAACATACACAAGTAAAGGTAGTTCCTGAATCAAGCAATTTTAGAATAAAAAGAAAACAAACAAAACAAAAAACCCAAACCACTTTATTCCACAATCAGATTTTACTCAAGTTTTCAGTCAGCAAGGAATAGTTTTCTGCCTGTGATAATTTCAGTGATGCTGACATTTTACACTAAAGGAGCTTCCGTCACATTACAACTGGCCCTAACCAGAATTTTAACCTTTCTCCCTTGTTCCATTCAGCAATTTATGCAGACATCCTTAAAAAAAAAAATCTAGTAAAGAAACTACAGAGCATGCAATCTTACTCTAGTTTATAGAATGCAGCAAATGGCACATTAGAGTACTCCTTTCCAAAGGGATTACTTAATAAAAAAAAAAAGCACCTATCTTAAAATGGACATTTTCATAGGTAAATTCTGCATAATAAAAGTTATTTTTCCCAAGAAATCCAAGTTACTGCTTTTTCTTGAACTGTTGTAATGAAGATAATCATCCTTAGTACTCAAATCTGTTATGAAACACTTGTCAAGAGGTCCAACTGCTTTTTAAGTGAATATTTCATTAGTTTGGTAGCCTACAGGGCACAGTTAGGAATTATGATGAAGCTACAATGAATATGGCTTTTCTATGTTGGTAACATCATTAGGTTTCACACAGGCAACCTGACAGCTGAGGGGGTTACAATCCTGTAAATACATTAAGTAATACATCTTTGCACACATAGATTACATATCAAATTATTGCCCTAGCACAAACCTGTTGATTTTGTATCTTATATAGGACAATTAGGACATACCTGTGCTACGTGATGAAACAGACTACCAAACCAAGTACACAGGTTTTACTCAATATCAGTGAACTTGTAGGCAACCTCTCTGAAATATATCTAACAATACAACTCAGTATACTGAGAATATACTGAATAGGAATGCACTGTATTATTTATGTAAGAAACAGGACGGAGCTAAATACCAATTGGCAGGTACAGAGATTTTCTGTGCCTTTCCACAGAAGCTGAGTTGCAGTGCTGGAATGACAATTTGTTGCTGTCTTATATAGTTCAGTCATCAGCAAAATCACATCAAAGACTTACTTAAAATTCACAGTCAAGATGATAGAGGAAGTTTCTCCAACAGTACTAATTTTGGTTTCAAGTTTAAAGTAAAAGGAGGTAGTGCAGTAAGGTTCAACCCAATTTTACTGATGCCAGGTATATTTGCCAGTGGCCTGTGGGTTGTCTTGTAATGTGATATTTGAAGAGGATTTGTTTCCATCAGTATATGTGTATAAGAAAACATCAACTGGTCTCCTGGTTTAACATCTTCTCTTTTGTCATACCTGTAAAGAATAAAGAGGGTTTATTTTTATTCCTTGTTTTACCTATTAAAGATGGCCATTATTGCAGTGGCATGTAGCATCCAAGATGAAACACAAAAAGGAACTAATGTTCTCAGTTATATCTCCTGATTAAACAGTACTAGAGGAAGAAACAGTGTTTTTGAAGAGTGTAGGGATTCAGTCACTCCATGCAAGTCTTTCTGCTGCTATTGTGATATAAATCACAACTCCTAGAATTTTTTTTACTAGTTCCCTATTTGAATTTAGTGGAAAAATGACTCCAAAGCCTAAAATTGTAGGAAACTGGACCAATTTTTAAGTTTTACCCTACAAGAATCGCATTTGGAGAAATGGGAAGGGGTGGGGGGGGGGGGGGTTTGGGCTTTTTTGCTGTTGTTTGTTTGTGGGGTTTTTTAGTAATTCTAAAAAGTACCTTATGTGGTACTTAAGCAGAAACCTTTTTCTTCTGGTAGTCATACATTAGAGTAGGAGCCTCAGAGAATAGCAGGGAGAAGACCTCCTTGAACACTGGAGGAAAGAAAGAGCCTGGAAATTACAGTGCTGATTTGGCACTTGCTATTTCTAAGTTCAGTTTCCTGATCTACTACATGTTTGGGCAGGTCACTCTGGGTCAGCTTTTATGAGCTGTTTAAGTACCAGAATACATATAAATTACATGTAAAATTAAAAAAAAAATATAACTACTGAGTTCTAGGGCTATTAATTATGTACACTTACAATTGTTTCTTAAAAGGACTTATGTTCACTAGCTACTGAAGGATTTTACAAGATGAGAAAACAAGTGACTTAGCCATTTGGCAGGGATGTGAAAGATCTAGTTTCAGTCACTTTTCATCTCATCTAAGCCCAAAACTGAAGTTCATTACCGCTTAAGAACTGTATGAACCCCTTTAATCTTCTAGGAATTGAGACAGATCTCCCTCACTGTCTCATGAGGACATGATTCTACTTCGCAATAGTTATTTGTTCATTCACTGAGGAGAGTCAGGTACCATTTATAGCTTAAGGGTTAGGATATCCATACTGGACATGGCAGCCTGATTGAGTCCTCAATCCAGCAGCTTCAAAGAAGGAGGTCGGTTCACTCCAAAACACTCCATAAACCACTGTTAGGCTCTGTAACCTGAGTGAAGACCAGTGCCCCATTTTTCCCCTTTTCTCTTGCCCTGTTCTGTTTTCTACCAGCACTTGGAACTCCTATTCTTAGGCACCTTAATCCTTCCACACATTTCAGAGGCATCTTATTCAGGCTGTGACTTCCCTTGCAGATGTGGACACAGGTAGGGAAGCAGTGCAGTCCCAGCCCTACATACCCTTAAATGCACCTAGGATTAAATCCACCCTGCATCTTTGCAGGCCTGGCCTCTCCTGTGTCTGAATTCCCTGAAAAAAGTATCTATTGATAATTTTGTAATGCTGCCTGACAGGGCATTAACATTTAAGACATCTGAAGGAAGGACTTTACAGAAAACTAGAGGTTTTGTGTGGATTGTTAACTAAAATTTTGGCAACTCAGAAAAGATCCCAGACTGACAGAATTCATAAGGGTCACTAAATACACCATATAATGCAGAATCTGCACAATGAATAGGTGTTTTCTTCTTCTTCTAAAACAATTGCATGCTAATTTCACCTGCTATTTCCAAAAATATCACAATACCCCTTAGGTTGGTAGATGCATCCAAACTGGCAGAAGGAACAGCATTACTTTGTAACAACCTTACCAACTAATTTCACATTTTCTTCATCAGCAAGTAGAAGGCCTTTCATCTGGCTGCAAGCATTTCTGAATTTTATTATTTTTAAATACTTTAAGCTTACACAGCATATTTAGTCAGGGTTCAAAGAGACTGCACTAATTGAAGACAAGATTGTAACACCTGTTCCATTTAAGAACCTGCATCAAGCTCCTTTCAATCACCCTTTGAAGAAAAATAATATATCACTTGCATTTTTCTTGAGGCAAATAGATCTAATCTGAGCACTCTACTGAAAGCTGATAACTTTAAGATGATTTATGGATTGCAGTTACCTGATGAATCATCAGCCTTCACAGCCACCCCATCCCTAATCTGTTTCCACCTGACATATACAGTCTATAAAGATGTTAATTTTTACCCATCTGAAAGGCTGACACTTTCTTGGACAACAAGAAAATGGACAGTTGGTGCCACTAAACTTTGCACTACTGTGCTGTCAGACCAAGTGGTAGTCCTGTGTATGATGCTCAGTTGTGGATTTTGCCTGGTTTTTTTAATGTGAAAATTTATGCTGAATCAGCCCTTCCTTGAGCCTTTGTTTTGCTGAGTACAGATAAAAGTGAGAGAGAAACTGCTTTGTAGCTGCAACACTATGAAACATCAGTCAGTGACAGGGATATTATTCATTCACCTTCCAATCCCACTAGGCCTTACAAGCCTTATAAACACAAAGTAATCCAACACTCACTAACTCAAAAAGCTCATTGGAATGAAGCACCTCTGAGAGAGTAGAGTTGTATGCAGAGTAGTGTGTGTATTTAAGTATATTTAAAAACTGCAAAGATTGAAACATCTTAGCTATCATGCACATTCTATCCCTTGTACTATAGCAGCTTAATGTATGTCTCTTCCCAATTCATGGCTTAAGACTTTCTCTAGATGAAACATACAAAAAAACAACATGAAATAAACAGTGGACAGGTAATTGAGAAGGCTTTTAACAGTGTGTAGCATCATGAGAGTGCTTGGAAATAAAAAGGCATAGCGAGATCGATGATTTTTGTAATTCCCTTGGAAGCATTCTTTCCCCTTCTGCTTTACTTTCAAATTACTTCTATCTCATAACATACCAACAATTAAATTATGTTTGTTCATCTGATCCTGAATACTGTAACTGGGGCAAAAGAACTCTATGCTCAGAATATCTCTTAAATCAAACTCTGCTTGTGTTGCTTTTGTTTTGTGCAGTATGAAGGGAGGCTTTGTGTCACCTTCTAATGAATAATTTTCATTAACATAATTTTCATTTAAATTAAAACCTTATGCTTCAGCTGAAGAGGTAGGCCTAAAAATCAGAAAGGTGCCTATTTTTTTTTTTGTTTTCATCCTGAAAAGCAAATAATGCGAGCCCACATCTCCTACTATTCATTCCAATATTCCAACCCTTAAAAAGTATTTGTGTATCACCCTACTCATAGTAACAAAGCACTCAACAGCCTTCCCTCAGAGCTAATGAATGTGTTCACAGCAGCAGCTTCCATGCCATCTATATGAAGGATGTTCCACATAAAAATAGACTTTCAGTATTAAAATGTACATGAGCCTCACACTGCCACACGTCATTCAGACAAACAAATCATTATATATACTGTTTGCCAAGAACAACTCTTTCAGGTTTAGGTTTAAAGTCTCGTGGGGTATCAAGCCTAGCCTCATTAAACATATTGGTATTAATTTTGGTAAGCCCACAATTTTTGTGCTGTTTCTGATGTCTTTAGAATCATAGAATTATTAAGGGTAGAAAAGATGTCGAAGAGCATCAAGCCAAATTGTCACCTTAGCACCACCACCACATCCACCATTAAACCATGGCCCCAAGTGCCATATCCACACTTTTAACACTTCCAGGGATGGTAATTCCACCACTTCCCCGGGCAGCATGTTCCAATGCTTGACAACCTCTGCCATGAAGGACTTTTTCCTAGTATTGCACCTAAACCTCCCCTGGCACAACTTGAGGCCATTTCCTCTTGTCCTTTGAAATATTCTATGCTATACAGGCAAATCAGAATCAACCAAAACAATGAAAAAACACTGTAGTGCTTTATATCTGAAATGGCAGTACTGCAGACATCCAAAATTCTCTGTAGATTCATATTGTTCTTAAGCTAGTTTAATAAATATGCTGTACCAGAAATTGTGTTTGCAATTATTGTCCCTGTGCATATGCAAAAAAGGAAAGAGCAGGCTACTGTCCACAAATCAAAATACTTCATTCAGAACATACCTCCAATCGGAATTGATTTCTAGAAACCGAGAAACTCCTGTTTGTGCTGCAGCCACATCAATATGAACAGAGACATCTACATAAATAAAGAAAAAAGAATACAGTTTCAAAACTCTTCCAACTATACTCTGATTAGTAATAAATTAACAAAATAGTAACAAAGACGATGCATGTACCTAATTTGAAGAAGTGGTGTTCAGTACATGAAAAGATATACTGAAATCAAAATTAGGTGAACATACCTCAAGCCAGCTTTACATACCTGCTGTAGAAGGTACCAACTCATGTAACTTCTGAATTGCCACTCCTCCAGGATAATTGAAATGTGAAACATATAAAGATGTTCCTGAATAAACAGCATTAAGTAGAAGATGCATTATAATAAAGAAAGATCCAAGTTTGTACAGCCAGGATCTCCGGTAGTTATTCAGACTGTTGAAGAAGAGAAAAACAACAAAGAATAAACTGCTATTTTCTTTCATACTGGTCACTGACTACTGTGACACAACTGTTATGGAACCTCCACCTCTAGATAATAAAGATTAATGCAAATTTTATTAATCCTGCATGGCATGTATTTATTACTAATTTCTAGATAATTAACTTCTAATGACATTAAATTAGAATATTCTCATTAATAAATCTAAGAAAAACTTATCAATAAAGCAAAGTATTTCTGTGTTTAAAAACTTCAACTACGAATATATTCTCTTTTAAAGAAGTTAAACTCTGAACTTCAATTTGTTTACTTAATATACCCAAACATAACTATTTAACTCCATGTTTCACAAGCCTCGCTGGTGTATTAACCTGTCTCCTGAGGTAAGTTGTGTTAACAGCTCAGGAGTACCCTGGAATATCTCTTTTTTTCTGGTAGATGAAATAAACTGCATTGTAACAACGTAACAGTAAAATTAGGGCTCTATCTCAATTCTCCTCCAGACTTCCCAAACAGTCCCATCAAAAGCCCCATTTGACTCTTCTCTGTTTCCACTCCTCTCTGCAGTCAAATGGGTACAAAGACCTCAAACTCCTTTCTACAACATATGAATATTTCAATATTATCCAGAGTTCAAGATGGAAAAAAAGTGCATAAAAATAGTATTAATAGTTTTCCTTTTGCATTTTCAGAGGAAAAAAAACCAATGAATAAACAGGATTTTGAACTTACATTCGTGAGCACATTTTAGCAGCCACAATGTTGAAGACAGGGAAAGTATAGATGATGAAACGTAGCTCTTTGTGTGGGAGAAACGAATACAAGAAAATAAAGCCCAGCGCTGGCAGAAGTAAAATCCGAGTTCTCTTTTCCGTTACCCCTAAAGGTACAAATATTATGCTGCATCCCAAAGCACGAGGCAGGGCTGAATAGAAATACCACAAGAAGGGGGAGGTCTTCAAGGTGAAGAGTTAAGGATGCTTTCACTGCTAACAAGTAAAGTAACCATTCTTTACATTATTTACCCACAAATTTTGCAAATATGCAGTATACTTTTTGTATACACATTCTTCCAGCCTTTCATCTCCTGCCTTATTTTTAGAGAACTAAAAACAGTTGCTTAATTACATTCACATTACCCAACAGAGGCACATCAAATGGCACTAATGATGGGCAACATGAAAAACTAAGGGAAAGAAACCCGGCTTTATATCGGTAGGACACAAATGGGCAAGAAAAAAGTTAGCAGAGGAGACTTACAATTTGCAGAAAAACCTAAGAGACAGACATTGTCTCGTAAGTTTTAAATACTGAAAAATAGAATCTAACACCCTGAGTCTCAGAAATAAGTCACATCAAGTCTTTGCTTTGGCTGGTAGTGTTCTTTTTCTCTGGATGTTTCAAAGGATACTCCCCAGTTGGAACTTTTGTTTAAAACTGTGTTATACCAGAGTACTTTCCCCTCAGGCCACACAAGCTGCCTCCAAAATAGAGAATCCACAGCAATTGTTAGCCCTAAAAGAATTAAAGAGATACAAATCTGCATGAACTAAAAACCAGGGAAAAGCAAAACATGTACAGAATATCGAGACCAACATAAACTGAACCATGCACTGTAAACCTCACCCAAAACCACAGAGAAGACTGAATATGTCTGTCTTGCAGGGGAGATACAGAGAAGGGAGGCACTTCTGAACAAAAGCCTTAAAAGAAGCATGTTAGACATGAATCCAATTTGGATTCACCCCACTACAACCCCAGGTTTGAAAAACATGGTTTAACTGAGGTTTGTTTTAGAAGACTATTAATTAAGAGCATTAAATGTAATGAATGGTAAGAAGCTCATGATAAATTCAAATAATACTAAATTTTTTATTGTGAAGCTAAAACTCTTCTTTGTTAAGTTAGAAGAAACAATCACAAAGTTTGCTACTATTCATTAGGTAGAGGGTGAATGAGAATAAGGGATGAAAAGCAAAAAAAATACCAAAACTGTCAGCCCTATCTCCCCCACTCAGCTCTTTGAAAACTGCTCTGATATTTAAGGATTTTGCTCAGATAGGAAATGGGAGTACCAGTGGTTAATTCCCATCAGACATCCAAACTCTACATCATGAGGTGCCTCCAAATGCACAATTGTTTAGTGTTTCTATTGTGCACTCTGTGGAAGGGACAGCACACTGCTAGGGGTCATCATTACGTATCTGACAACAGCATTTTTAATTAGGCAGTCTGGCAGAGCAGCTTAGAGTATTTATGTGCATATATACACGGGTCTTCCATGGACGGGCAGAGACAAGGGAATTTTTCAACAACCCCAGCATGAAGATCACTTAAGCTGTTAAATTTCATTTAATAATGGAACACAGCTGAACTGCAGCTCTGCTCACAACCCACCTGATTGGTATCTCTGCCACACAGTTATATTTTATCTTGGGACTCAGCTTATAGATAGCTGAGGCAATAGATGTTACAACAGATAATATGCACAAGTAGCCAAAGCCAGGTACTAATTGTACTGAAGTTAACTCACACTAAGCCTCTTTAAGATCAGGACATTATACTGTAAGCATCTGAACTCAGAGGCCGCAGTAGCTTTCTCTGCTTTGCACATCTATTTCCTCACACAGAAATTTTTTCCTCACAAAGATACAAAAAAAATCCTGTCATATTATTAGAAAATAAAATCAAATTAAACCAAAAACAACTCATAACACCCCACTTACCCTTTCTCCACTGCCATGCCCCAAAAAAACCCCTTAAGGACCATTCAACAGATAAATCAGTCAAAACTCCAGATGTCTCTTGAACTTAATGCCATTTGCCTTCCTCTAAGCAAGCACTTACCCAACCAAAACATTCCAGCTGGAACAGCATGGGAAAGCACCTTGAAAATGGAGATTCTTTTAGTTAATAACGTCACGAGGAGCATGAGGCCTAAGAATATGCAGAGCTCTGATCTGAAGACTATAATCGCCAAAGCTGAGAACCAAATGAACTGCCTTTGCTTTTGCTGTATCCAAAATGTCAATGCCAGGAGCACTGCAAAAAAAAACCAAACAATAAAACAAACAAAAAAACCCAAAACATATCATCCAACACACTGAATTACTTATTTTCTGAAGGGTAACATTTAATGGTATCTTGTTCCTCTAACTTCCCATCAATCCTCTCTTGGTCTCTCTACCATTTCTAGTCCAGAAATTCCTCCTTTGAGAGAAATGTAATTTGGAATAATGCACAGCTTTATACTGTTGATGCTTAAGTAATTAAGAAAAGTATAACCACAGAAGGAATACATGGGAACTCTTTCTAGACACTGTATTTAATTGCTGTTGAGGAGGGGAAAGAAAAACAAACCTTAAGGGAGTACTAAAAGTTTCTGAAACTGTGATTCATCATTATTATTACTCAATATCAGCTGGGCAGTTGGTTTATTCTCTTGGATGAGTATATTCTATATTCACTATAACGCAAACCCATTTCAAACATAAAAATGAGACTACAGACTACTGCTGAGGAAGAAAGATCTATAAATTCATTTACATGATTAGGTGGGACACCTGTCTCTACAGATGAAGTTGTCTCTACTTGTAATTTAAATCTCAACATAGTAAAGTGCTCTGGATCCTAAGGAAAACATAAAATACTAAGGTACAAAATCATGAAACAACTTGCATTTTTAAATATGCATAAATTATCTGAGACATTACTACCCAGTTTATCTGACAATTCATCTGCTTTTGTTTCTCATTTCTCATCTATACAGGTTCTTACATCAACCTCCTAATTTTATTAGCAGAACAACTTGCACTGAAGCATTTACTGACTCAGTTAATATCTGTCACATGTGATTAATTTTCCTCTTTATCATCTCTGGGGGAAAATTGTATACAGAGAGAAGGGTTTAACTTTGATTTTTTTTTACTCTAAGTATAGAAACTGCTGCATTTGTAGACAGCTTCAGAAGAGGAAGGTGGAGATGTTGCAGTAGCAATTTCTTCTACAATCCCATGAAAAAGTCCTTTGCAGACCAAGTTCACATGGTTTTTTTTGAACTGCAGGTATACCTCCTCCTTTTTCATAGCTCTATGCTTCATGCATTGGACTGTACTGAAACCTTTAGCTAACCAAAGTTATCTGACAAAACCTACACGTACTCACATTCAATAAAACTTGATTCAACAGTCGTCGTACGCATATATGGTAAAAAAAGAGGAAGAAATTTAGACTAGAAAACTAACTTTCTAGTCTTGTTATCACACAATTTAATCAAGTAGATATGTTAATGTGGTCTGACCATACTTTTCCTGTGCATTAACTGCTGATATATTTGAAAGTAAGTTTTAGGTTTTAATCTTTTTACTTTAAATACCTACCAGATGGAAGTGCAAACACATTAGGGAGGGTTCTTGTACAGTAAAACATCAAATGAAACTGAGTAACAGTGATGAGACAGAAGATTGATGCTGTAGTTGCTCCAAATTGTTTTCTAACTTCTTTCTGTAGCTTCCATAATGTGTAAATCACACAGAGCCCCAAACTTCCTCGGACTATCAGGAGAATAAAAACAGGAATTAAAGAGTATTGTCAGATGGATCACTGATGAATGGCCATGTTACATAAGTGGGAAAACATTCTGAAGATTAACACTTAAGATACCACAATATAACTACCTTCAAAGAAACAAAAAGCCAAACAAAACTTCCTTTAGTTTATCTATTCTAATCCACTTTTAATCTGTCTGGTAGTTCTGCACAAAGGTCAGTGCTTCCATGACAAAGTTAAGGATCCTTTCTGAAGTGTGCATGGGAGTGTACTCTCTGAAAAGACTTGAGACACTTGCTTTTTTTACACTGCCTGACATTTGTTAGCACAGACTTTCTGCGTGCTGTTAGTTACTCCCTTAAGAAGGAATGGAGTGGCCATGTTGGCCCCAAGTACCACGGTTTGAGTTTTCCTTCATTGAAGAAAAGAATATCACAATTTAACCATTGATCCAAATGTAGCAAAAATGTTTTAACTGATGCTCTAATGGGTGACATCTCCGAGGATCTGAAGTTCTCATACCTATCAGCTGAGAATAAAACTTGGACATTCTTAGCACAGAAAGTACGTAGATGGCTGGGCTGGAAAGAGCAGCAATAAAAATTGGTCCAAGGAACGTTCTTGGGACAACTCCAGGAAATTCATGATGGTCATACTGCAAAAAGGAGAATCTACTTAAAATAAGGCAAATCAGAAACAAGGGAAAATAAATCATATTCACACCACATTCATCCTACAGGTACTGCAGGGAATTGCCATCTTTATCACTGTCCAAAAATGAAGATATTATTTTCAATTTACCTTATCCAAGTCCAGCTGGTGGTACACCACATCATGGATAGCTTGTAGGTTAAAGCTTTCCTCCACTTTTGTAAAGGGACAGACAGTTAAATGAACAAAGGCCACAGCAATAAGCAGCAGCAGCAATGGGAATGACCTCCCACTTGAGCTCCTCTTCTGAGCCATCTTAGGTTTTAAGTTCAGATCTATTCTGTTGTAATTAAAAAGAAATTTTTTTTTAAATTACATAAATAATATGGCATGAAGTGCACAACCAGAAAAAAATATTGATTTTGCAAGGAAAATGTATTACAGCAGTTGAAAAGTTTAAACAAAGACTAGTAAGACAAAAAATCCAGGAATTTTTTTACTACATTCAGTGGATTAAGGTAGTCAAAAATATATCCAGAAGCATTTCAGAATTTATGCCACCATCTGTAAATATAATTGTTTTAATTTTCACCTAAAAAAACTCAAAACATGGACCCTAAAAGAAAGTATATCCCTTTGCCTTCCATACTGCCCCACTGCTGAATGTCACCTCAGATTTGTGGGACAGACAGCTTTGTAATTTACCATACTTTAACTGCACAGTGGATTTACCCATGATCTTTAGAACATACTGTCTTGTTTGTTCAGGGCTCCAAAATCAGTGGGAGAGAATCCATAAGCATGAGAAATTATTCAGAACAGAGTACTTTGATCTCCCAGGTTTGACAGCAGCTAGGTCTGGATTTAGCCACAGAAGGACAAAAGATGCCCTCTGGCACCCACACACGTCACTATGGCAAGAGACACTCTGTACCCCACTTCACACTTCTCCCAGACATGAAGGCCACCCCTCCCTAGTGCTTCATTTCACAACACCACTGAGCCATTCTTATAGTAGTATTTATTTGCATTTTATCATCATGATAAAATCATGTGTTCACACGATGCCAGAGCAAATCTATTTCATGCTCTTTTAATTTAAGCTTTTAATTTTTTTTTTAAGTTTACAATTTAATAAAATACAAGAGATTTTGGTTATTGTTATTCTTGTTCTGTTCTCAGAGACAAAATTTCAAAACCAGTACTTTTAAGGTACAACTGGGGTTTTGGCTAGAGATGTTTTCTCCTGCGTTTTGGTCTAAATATGTCCATCAAACAGATGTATGACAACTGGCAGATTCCCTGGCATCACTTAGCAACTGCGTCCTAGAGCTACCTTTTCCTGAACTGATGTTTGTGCTGCTCATCAGTAAAAACAAGTGAGCTCACATTCCTTGTATTCACACCTAGCACAAATAAATCCTGAAATTTGTGTACTTCCTGTAAATTGCATGTATCTGCATATTATTTTAAATATCTCATTGACTCGGCAAATCTTTTTCTGATGATTGCTTCTGCTGAAGACTGTAATTGAAGCTCTCAAGTCTGGGCTCAAAGACTGTTGTCATTGTCAAGAGCCTAAACAAACCCTTCACTCCAGGAAGTAGCAACAGCCTTTTTAACCTGTGTCTAGTATTACTTCTTTACAAGAATGGATAACGATGGTTTATGCTACAACAGAATCCTTTTCCCACAGGAGTAGAAAAAAGATGTATGGGACTGACACCAGGATACCTCAAAAAGTGTCTGGCAGGAATTAAGTTCCTGCACAGGGCATTTTATGTTGCACAAATTCTTGTCTATAGAAGGCAAATTCTTCCAATAAATGCACAAGAATCTCACGTTTCTGGGCAAACTTAACTGAGGAGAAAAACGGACACTGAAGGGTCAATCCACTGCTGCACACAGCAACACAACACTTGAGCAGCTCATGCATCAGGTGAAACCGCATATTCACCCACAATGTAGGTACTCCTTACCCCAAGTTCACAGCTTCTCAACACTGCAGGTATTTTAGGACCCAATAAATCCTTATAAAAGGATCCAAGTGCCAAGAAGTTCTATTTCTTCCTTCTTAGCTACATCATCTGCATAACAACAAGCTGCTGACATCACCTATAAATACTGCATTCATTATACTCTGACCAATCTACAACAGAACCTGCACCCGCTATCTTTAGCTGATAAACCACATGAATAATCAGTACCAAACTTCCTAAATCAGAATGAAAGCAAAGCTATATATCCCACAGATAGTTTATCATAAACTTTTTTTTTTTTAATCTTGTTGACTCCAATCCTTTTGTATGCCTGAAAAAAGTAAGCATGCCAGCATACGTGTACATCTTGAAGATAATTATATGCATTACAGATACTGAAGTTTCCTGAAGGGAAACATGCTAGAAGATAAAAAACCAAAGCATGAAGACAACACCCGGGTTTCTGGGATACAGCCTAATAAATTCAGTGGTCTTGTCAAGAAGAATTTATCAAGGACAGGTAGACATTGAATTTGATGATTAAAATAAATTTGCTATATAAAAAGCAAATAATTGCAATTATGGTTTTTTATTTTTTAAATGCCAAAACCACAGAAACATATTTTCCCGTAATAAAATTAATTTAATAATGAAGCTTAGAGGAATAACCATAAGCAAACACACACAGGTTTGTCCATTGATTACATTCTGGCAACTTCAGAAGAATCTTCCTCAGGCCTCTACAACATAGCCACACTGACTCCTCCCACAGGAATCTACATCCAGATGGAATCATAGAAGAGCAGAGATTTTAACACAAAGGATTCATCCTTTCCTGGGATTAAACTGGGTGAAAAAAAATGTGGGTTTTAATGTAAAAAAAAATATAGCTGAGGTACTTCCATCAAAAATGGTTTGTTTATGTTTTATACTTTTTCAGTGGAAGTATCACTAGTTCACATAAATTTTTTACTCTCCCCGTGAAAAATTTACCAAATTTAGCTTATTTATGTTTTTCAGACATGCTTCAGAAGAGCTAGAGTTTGGCGGCCAAACTGCATGTTAAATCTGTCTAGAGCCATTTCACTGCTTCACATGGAGGCATCTAAGCAGAACTGCCAAGTGCACCCCAGCATAAGGTCTTCCCTCTTAACTTGATCTACCTTTGAAAAAGCTCATTTTGCATTATCTTAAATTTCCATGGCTTTTTTCCTATGCTCTAATAGCTCTTTCAAGTTTGCTCTAGAATTAATACCTCAATGAGGGCAGATTTAAACCTTGTAGTTGCTGGGATTGCCTTTTCTTCTTGTATTAGGAAAAAACTGCAGTTACTATGCTTATATACACATCCTCATGAGTTTCGAGGCTAGATAAAAAAAAAACACAAAAAAACAGAAACCAAAAACAAACTTAGGAGAAAGAAAAGGAGAGAAGGTAGTGGCAGGAAATACAGTGTGGGACACCACTAGACACAAAGGTACGACGCAGCGATACAGAAAGAAATGGCACTCTTGGGGCCGGGATAAAAAAACATGCAGAATGCTCTCGACTGAAACCTACCCAAATCCAACCCGAACACCCACCCTTCCCACGCCGCCATCGCAGGGGACGCCCGGACAGCCCAGCCCAGGCGGGGCAGGTTTGAGGTGCCGCCCGTGTCAGGTCACTCTTGTGAGGGGGCTCCCTGGGGGCTTCAGGCCGTGGCCAAACAGCACCCGCTGCTCCTGCAGCCGCCGACGCCGCCCCGAGGCCGCCAGGCCCCCGCGGCAGGGGCAAGGCAGCGCGCCCCGCGCACACCCCTCAGGAGGCGGCTACCCTGCTCTGCCCTGCCCGGCCCGGCCCGGCCGTGCTCCCTCCCGCCACACCACAGTTCCCGCGCCCGGGAGGCGGAGAGCTAGGGCGGCCGCCTGGCAGCGCCCGGCGGGGCTCCCGGGAACGCCCTCTGGCCCGGCTGCAGCAAAGGCACGGACAGCTGGCGGCTCTCCCGCTCGGCCGCCGCCCCATCCATCCATCCCTCCCTCCCTCCCTGCCTTCACCCGCCCCGCCGCCCCGGGCAGCGCCCGCGGCCCGTCCCGCACTCACCGCGCGCGCGCCCACGTGGCCGCCCCGCAGAGGGCGCCGGCAGCGCGGGAGCGGCAGCGCCAGTCCCGCGAGCACGTGACCGCCTCCCCCGCCGGCCATATTAGGTGATGGCAGGGCACGCCCCCGGCAGCGGGAGGTCTCCGAGGCGGCTGTCAAATACAAATGGCGGGCGGCTCTGAAGCCCCATCGGAACCGGTGCCTGCCCTTTCTCATGATGGCGGCGCAAGAGGCCGATGGGCGTCGCCCTCTCCGGCAGCTCTGCCCCGCCCCCTACCCGGCTCTCTGGGCACGCGGGGGGCTCCCATTGGTTCGGAGCGTGGCGGCCGCTGATTGGACCACGTCCCTCCGCTCCGTCTCCTCGACCAATGAGCGCCCGTGGCTGGTGCGCGCGTGGGGCTGACGCGGAAATCTGAATGGAGCTCGCGGGCCGCCGCCGACGGGGCCGGGCCGGGCCGGGGCGGGGCGAGCGCGGCCGCCGGTGCTGAGGGGGCTCGGCTGGGGCGGCCCCGCTCCGCGTCCAGGGGTCCCGCGCCCTCGTCATGGGGCCCGGCCCCTCTCCTCGCCCGGGCCCCGCGCCACGAGCGTCTCGCGTGGCCTTGGCAGTGCTGCTCTGTTCCGCCCTGTTGCTGCTGCCGCCGCCTGTCCGCGGCGCCGGTGAGCGGCGGCGCCTGGCGTGCTCCACCTGCCGGGGCATCGTCGACAGGTTCAACCAGGTGGGTCGCGGGGTGTGGGCGGACGGCCCCGCGGTGGAGCAGAGCTTCGCGGGGTCTCCCGGCGGGGCCGAGCAGCGGCGTAGGCGGCTCCGCGCCCGCGGCGCCGAGGGGCGGCGGCCGGGCCTGTGGTGGGGCAGCAGCGGGTCCCGCTCCGGCAGCGGTCGCAGTGCTGAGGCGGGTGGGGCTACATCTCTGCCGCCAAAGGTGCTGTGGTGCTTCTTGTACAAAAAGGCTGGCTCCATTGGAGCGTGTCCGGCTCCATAGGAAGTGCTGGTGAAAGCTTCGTACCCAAACATTCACTGTCTGTGGCTACTTGCAGCAGCCGTACGTGTGGCACAGTAAATTCTGGGCCGGCAGCGGGGGCTGCTGCGCCTGGTGAGCGGTGCTTTGTACTCTCCGTACGCATTTCGGCTGCTGCGGGCTCGCCAGGTCACTTGAGCTGCGGCGTTTTCTGCGAGGTGTCGTGTGGTACCATTGGCTACGATTGGGATCAGCTGTGCTGATCGCCCTGTTGTAAGCTTGTGTGCTTAACTTACAACGTGGTGCCGACCGGGCTGTTATCAAAACTGAATGAAGTAGAGGTTCTGCTCATATGGTAATAAATAAATTTCCTAAGAACTTGGGGGAGAAGGGTGTAAAGTTTCATACATACATGGTTTTGTTTGGGTTTTTTTTTTTTTGTAAATCGGCTGTAACGTGGCCTTGTTTACGCACTAGGGAAATTTAATCATGTTATCCTGTAACATACACTTTCTCATTTTTCATGTTGTCATTAGCTGTTGCTTTCATTCAGGAATTTGATCAGCAGCTTGAGAGCTCTTCTGTAGTTTATGCATGGTGCTTTTCACAATTTCATGTAAGCATTTGTGATTACCCTTAATTTTTGTTAGAAACAAACCCTGTGTAATTTCTGGTACTTTTTATTTGTAGGGTTTAGCAGATACAGCTAAAAAAAACTTCGGTGGTGGAAACACTGCTTGGGAAGAGAAGACGCTGTCAAAGTATGAGTCCAGGTATGCTGTCTCAGCACTTCTTATTCAGCTGCATTTTGTGTTTGCTCTGTGTATCAGTGTTTGCTTGGAGCTTAATGTATTGAACTTGGCAGCTAAGGTTTCTCTTGTCCGAACCTTAAATTCTTAATGATTATAATGTTGCATTACATTGTAATCTAAAGATTATAGTAAAGACTCAAACACCTTATTATTGCCTTTATTAGTCTTATTTCTGAAAACAACAGGGGTTAATTCTGTTATTAGTCATAGTAGTAATCACTGAAGTAATTATTAGTAATTATTAGTTTATTAGTTCTTTACTCTGATATTTGGTATGTATTTAAACTAATCCAGGGCACCCCATAAACTGGTGAAATATTCTCACTGAAGTCTGACTGCTCTGCCAGGTCTTGAGTTGTATTGAACGTTTAAATTAAATTTACAGTTTTCCTTCTCTGCTTATAGTGAAATTCGTCTTGTAGAGATCATAGAGAATCTGTGTGACAGTAGTAACTTCGAATGTAACAACATGGTTGAGGAACATGAAGAGCTTATAGAGAAATGGTGGTTCAAGTTGTAAGTATCATTTTCTTGGTGGAGATCTTTGTGTGAGTAAATTATCTAGAAGGATGAACTAATAATGTTAAACCTTGTGCCTGTACAATAGCAGTATGAGTAATTCTTTATTGTCTTTCAAGAGCTGCCATTGGGTACAGCTAGTTTCAGGCTAACTTTTAGTATCATGTGCTGCTGTACTATGTTCTTTTTGATTTTCAATTCCAGCAGTGTTGTGCCAAAGGATCTACACTTGTTTCTTACACACTGTCTACTTAGTTACCAGCAGGCTGTCAAGGCAAACTAACATTGAAAAATTTTGAAGTTTAGTCCCTTATTCTTTTCCTTTGACACAAAACTGCAAGAGGCTTTTTGGTTCTTGTGGGTTTTTTGTTTACTTGCTTTTTTTCCTGAAACTACATTTTGTTCTCCTGGCAATCAAAAGAATAGTTGGTGCTATTCAGTGTAGAAGTTGGATCTCTTGAAGATGGTAGAGTAGTTTTTAGTAGTAGTTAGACTTTTCTACCTGCATTTTAAGTCAGACTGGGAATTGTGTTATACCTAAGTATTTTGTATACCAGTCTTGAATATAATTAGTGCACAGATGGCAGTGTAACATTTAAATTTCTTAATGTTTGGGTTTTTTAGTTCCAAATCACATTTCTTCTAAGTATTTTTCACTAATTTAGACTGTCAGCATTCCTAATTAGCTCAAATTCAATAGGGTGAACTGCTGTTATAATGTTTCATAGCTGGATAAGGCTTTTTGATCCTCCACTTACTTTTAAATGACTGCTTGCTTTATCCTTTTACCTAACTATACAAGATTGCGTATGTGTCAACACATTGTGAAGGGAATAGAATAGCAGAGCAGAAAATACAGTATTTCAGTTGGAAGGAACTTAAAACGATCACTTAGTCCCACTGCCTGACCATCTCAGGGCTGATCAAAAGTTAAAGCATGTTGTCAAGGTCATTGTCCAAACACCTCTAAAACACTGACAGGCTTGGGTCCTCCACCACCTTCCTGGGAAACCTGTCCCAGTATTTGATCACCCTCTTGGTAAAGAAATGTTTCCAGATGTCCAGTCTAAACCTCTCCTGGTGCAGCTGTGAGCCCTTCTCTTGTGTCCTGTCATTAAGTACAACAGAGATTGGCACCTCCTTCTCCCCTTTCCCTCCTCAGGAAGCTGCAGAGGGCAATGAGGCCACCCCCTCCACCTCCTTCTAGACGAGCACAGAGTCCTTAGGTGCTCCTCCTAGGACATGCCTTCCAGAAAGGTAAACTATGCAACCCAAAGTCTTTATTTTGGCTAAAATTTGCGGAACTGGTCTTAAACTAGAAAATTTGACAAAGTAGACTTCCTAAAATAATCAAAACAATTCATAAAACACATTGGGTTTTGGAAAGTTTCTGTTTTTAATAGACCTTTTGAGTGCATGCAATTGATAATTTGCTTTCCTTTCTTTAACCTAAAGTATCAAAATGTCATTCAGTTTCTGTGGTAGTTTCCAAAGACAGTTTCTTTGCCCATCAACACCTTAGGTATTTTTTACGTGTTGTTACATAAAGAGTGGTTGATCACTGGAACAGGTTCCCCACAGCACCAAGCCTGTCAGAGTTCAGGAATCATCTGGAGGACACTCTAGCTCACATAGTTTAGTGTAGGAACTCCTGCAAGGAGCAGGGAGCTTGTATGCTGGTGCTCAAGCAGCACATAACTAACTTCTTAACTTTAAATATGTCTTCTAAAACAAAAAGGGAGAAATTTTAACCCTATTGTCAAGTTGCCAGTAATTTGAACAAATGTTGGCATCTCTTCTGGGCTGTCTTCTGTATACTTGATATAAAGGTACAGCAATTATCTATGAGAGAAAGACATAAATAAGACTGTCTAAACTATATATAAGCCCTCCCTAAAAGTAAGGTGTTTAAAAAAAGGGGTGTGTGCATGTATGAAGATGAATTGATTTTATTTGTTGCTCTTATTTCACTTTCTTCTTAAATATGATCTATAAAATTTGAACAGAGCTTATTAATAGTATTGTATTTTAAAAGGTGCGTTTTCAAGTTGGAGGACTACTTCTAGAAATTGATTCCTGAAATTATCGGAAGAAATAGGTTTCTAATCTGTCATGTGCAATAGGTTTCTCCTCTGTTGTGCTGTGTCAGTTGTGTGAGTTGGCTTTTAAAGAATATTTGTTCTTTTTGTTTGTAAATTAATGTCTTTCATATGCAGAAAGAAGAAGTATCCAGATTTGTTTAAGTGGTTTTGCATTGAAACAATAGAAGTTTGCTGCCCTGCTGGAACTTATGGACCTGATTGCCTTGGTAATTTTTCTTCTGAAAAATTCAGTGGCAGACACAGTTTTTTAACCTGTTTGTTTCAGTCTTTACTGTCATGGACAAATATATGATGTATGATATTTTGCATGAGACACAGGCTGCTGTGTAGTATGTACTTGCTGGGGGCCTCAAAACCGACTGGCTACCTTGTGAATATCCTGCCTGAATAAAAGTCTTCTGGGCATGTAGTAATGTACTAAGCTGTCAAAGGTACTGAGAAACAATCAATGTGATGCTCATATCCACACCTGACCCATCCTCAAAGGCTCTCTGTAACACGAAGTCTGTTGTTTAGGTGGTCTTGCAGAATCTCTCTGGACAACAATAATTGACCAAAAGTGATGAGACATATTTTTGCCTCTGAAGCTGGTAAAATTTATAAATCTCTAAAACTGTACCTTGTTAAGAGATCAATTTTGGCCACTTAATATATTGGTAAAAATTAAGTCTCTATTCTCTATATTGATCTAAATGATAGCCGGTAGACTTTTACAAATGTGATATGAGCTGTCTCAGAGATAAA
This sequence comes from Poecile atricapillus, assembly GCF_030490865.1. NCBI lineage: Eukaryota > Metazoa > Chordata > Aves > Passeriformes > Paridae > Poecile > Poecile atricapillus. The sequence goes on along the minus strand of NC_081289.1, from coordinate 57,816,128 downwards.
AAAAAAATAAAAATACCGATTTTATTCAGGAAGCTAGGAAAATAAATAAAATTTTGATCCATGGTCTTTACCCAAAATCAAATTGATAACTGAACTTTCTGGGAGATTCGTTTGCGTTTCCATTGTACTTGAATATATTATTGAGCATTGCCTTATTGCAAAACTTTTGATTACTCTCAAGGGTGAAAAAGACTCTTGGAAATTATATCCTTCTAAAGAAGGAATAGAAGAATTTAGTGTGACATTTTTAAATTTTTTTTTTTTTCTTTTCTGTGAAGAGGGATGGACTTCGGATGCTTGTGCCTGAAGGTCAGAAGTTATTTCCTTAAACATCTGATTTAAAAATATTTTTGATCCCTTTTTAGCTTGTCGTGGTGGATCAGAAAGACCTTGCCATGGGAATGGCCACTGTGATGGTGATGGTACCCGAGGTGGAGATGGCTCATGTAGCTGTAAAAAGGAGTACACAGGACAATTTTGTTTGGACTGTTCTAGTGGTTACTTCAGTTCCTTGAGAAATGAAACGCACTCTGTTTGTACAGGTAACCAAGTCTTAACACATGCTTCTATCTTTGTGTTAGTTCTTCAGTTTTTGCAAGCAAAAATAAAAGCAGTTGTAACTAACAAATGTAGAAACAAAACATAGTTTGGTCACTCAGCTTTAAGCATAAAAGACAGTTGGCTGGAATTCTAAGGTTTTGCGAAGTCATCCTTCCACACTGCCCTTGATTTTTAAATTGTTTTTTTCTGCTTTAAGAAGCTGAATTCATAAAAATCTTTGCTTCTCTGCTTCCAAAGTACTGTTAAGATCTTGAGCTGAAATTACTGCATACTGGACTGAGTTTTTCCTCATGTCTCAGATAATCATAAATGGAATCAATGGGCATGGAAACAGTTGATCTGTACTGCAAATGACTTAGATTCCAGTTAGATACGCCTAAATTTAATTTTGAAACAAAGTCAGGTTGTAGGAATAAAATTTTGCATTGGTCAGATTTTCAGCTGTTCTTAGACTCTTGGTTAAATTCTGCAACAGTTACATCCTGACCCTGGGATCTAATAAGCTTGTTTTTAAATAGTCTATATTGTTTGGGTTTTTTATTTTAATCTGGTTGTGTAGTATTTCTTCTATATGATTTGTCTTAGATTACAATATATAGCATACTTAGATTACAATATGTAACATACAAATGTTACATAGGTTCTGTTATATGTGTATGTTGTATATATATATACATGTGTACAATATGGATACACAGCTGGATTTTTAGTATATTTCCTTCTGAAGTTCTTTAGAGTTAAATCACTTTACACGTTGCTCTCATAGCTAGTTGCAAACTAGCTATGAGGTAGTTTAACGATTCATTAGGAAAAAAAATGCAGAGTTTTATGTTTAAATTCATGTCCCAGCCTTGAGAGGCTGAGCTAAATTTGCCTTCCTGATCTCCCCTTTCCAAATATTTTAGAAATTGGACCTGCCACTTCCAGTCACTAGAATTTCATGGCAGTGTTCTCAGTGGTGCAAATAACTGTAATTGCTAGATTTGGTTTCCAGGGATATTTTGGGATTTCGCAGTTGTTTTGCTCAGATAGCTGGATGTTTCTGTATTAAATCTTGAACTTAGAGAGGTGCCATCTTGTGAATGGGACTTTGAAGCTACTAAAAAATGATGTCTTCCAATGAAGGCTAGGTAAAGTTTTCTCTGAGAGTTTGTGTGCCAGAACTCGTCTTGGGATCTCTCAACAAAACTCAGGTTGTAATTTTCTCCTACCAGCCTGCCATGCTGCCTGTAAGACTTGTACTGGTTCAAGTAACAAGGACTGCCAAGACTGTAAAGAAGGCTGGATTAAAAATGAAGATGGAGCTTGTGTGGGTGAGTAATGCTTGGCAGACTTCAAACAGGTTTTGTAGTAACAATGGCTAGTAAGATTAGACAACATCACTTCCAAGTTTTATTGTATTCTGTGGAAATGATCTGTCAGTTTAGATTTCTACAATTTTATTAGTCTCTCTTTTCCCAATTTGTTTCATGTTGCAGGAAAACAGTATTTTCTTACCACTGATTGCCTGGTGATGATGGTTATCATACTGTTCACTGTATGTCTTTTTAGTTTAGTGGAATACATAGAACAGCAAGTGGGGTGTTTATTTTTAGACGTGAGTTTTTTTGGTGTTTATTTGAATGCTAAACAATGTCCTGCTCTTGACTTCAGCCATTTTGTCAATTAGTAGAAAATTCATAAACTTAACTACTTTGTACTAATTACACATTTACCTTCACATAACTTTGTTGTAAATGCTCAACCCTGGTAGAGTTCAACAAGTCACTAAAAGCCATGAGGTGCTAACCTTTCCTGTTGTTAGACAGAAATACTAGGAGACATCAAGCTCAGTGCTTCCGTTAATCTCTTACCTGTTTTTATCTTAGCATTTAACTTGGTTTATGAGGCGATGTGAAACACTTCAGGAAAAATGTGAACACTAAAAATACTCCCAGTGCAGGAAAGCACTAGGGGAGAGTAACACATTCTGTTTAAGTGGTTGAATTTGACCATTTAAAGACCTCTAACATAATGCCCGGAAACAGTGTCTTAGAAATTACATGAACACTGCTTCCTTTTCAAAGTGCCAGTGAGAACTGGGCTTGAATTACAGATCTTGCAATACCTGCTTGGGCCACTACTGAGCACTCCCAGGGCACTTTTAAGATGCTTTGGTACTGTCTTCTGTGCAGCTGGGTTTTTTCCAAATAATTATTGCCACTACTGAACTATAAATCAGTTGAGTAATCAATAGGAATGATGGGCGCAGCAGCAAGATGAGAGTGACAGCAATGACAGGAAGAAAGGGACTGAAATAGTATTTCTTTGTTTGAATTTTTTAATGAAATACTGTTGCACCCTTTCTTCAAAATCATAAGACTTGCATGTTTTAACTCTGCAGTAGAATTGGTTTTCAGCTTGACTGCTGCTAATCTTAACCTGATTTGTTCCAATTTGCTTTGTGTAGAATACTAAGAGGTGCGTGTATGTGCATTAGTATAAATTTTTTAGTTATATGAAGAATTCTATAACTTGGTAATGTAGGAGTACAGAAGAAAATTGTGTTCTAAAACAATTGTCTGTCTGCTTGTTTGTTAAAATGTTTGCATAAATGCATGACTTGAAAATGACAAAGATCACAGGTTTACTGGAAGTTTATTTAATTTGAGCTCTTGAATTTCTGATATATCTCTAATTGTCATCACAAAGCATATGAGAATCGATTTTGATTTTCTAATACAGGTTTAAACTGAACAAAACTGTGTTACCATGGTAGTTCTATGTCCACTATGTTGCATACCTGACTCCAAACACATTGCAACAACTATTCTCAATGCAGTCAGTTTATAGCATCTGTCTGTTTAATCTTGACTACTATTTTAAGTAACTTGTCACTTTTTATGTTTCAGATTTAGATGAATGTGCTTCTTCTCCTTGCAAAGATCACCAGTATTGTTTGAACACAGATGGATCTTTCTCTTGCAAAGGTTTCTTTTCAATTTGCTGTTGTATTTTACTGTCTAGAATCCTAAACTAATGCTAGAGGTAATGCTTATAAAATGCATGATATATATTTGGTACAGTGTGGTCTGATCCTCACTGGGCACAGGGATGATGAGGCTTTAGACCTATTGTACAAGCAAAACAAGAGATTTCTGGTTATTTCTACTTGGCTTTTGTAAGACACCCCCCCCACCTTGAGTACTGCCTCCAACATAAGGAAGGCATGGACCTGCCTGAGTGCCAGAGGACAGCTGTGAAAATCTTGATCAAGAGGGTCACCTTCCCTATAAGGACAGGCTGAGAGAGCTGAGGTTGTCCAGTCTGGATGAAAGAAGGCTCCAGAGCGTTTCAATACCTAAAGAGGCCTACAACAAAGGTGGAGAAGGACTTTTTACAAGGACATGTAGTAGACGAGACAAGGAGGAGTGGCTTCAAGCTGAAATAGAGTAGGCTTTGATTATATATTAGGAAGGAAATCTTTACTATGAGAGAGTTGAGGCACTGGACCTGAGAAGTTATGAATGCTCTGTCCCTGGATGTGTTCAAAGACTGGTTTAATGGAACTCCAAGCTACCTGGTCTAGTGAAGAGTGTCCAACCCCCTAAGGGGGGTTGGAACTAGATGATCTTTAAGGTCAACTTCCAGCCAAGCCAGTCTGTGATTCCTTATGTGGGTAAGCTGTCTGACTTTGAGGGTGGTATTTTAAACCCCAGATAAACAAATTTTTTTTACACATAACATATTTTATCTTTAGCATGTGATGCCAGCTGTGTAGATTGCACAGGAGAAGGTTCTGAAAAATGTAAGACCTGCTCATCTGGATACGTAAAGGAAGATGAGAAGTGTACAGGTTGGTGGATTTAGCAGTACCTAGTAGAACGCTGGTTAACTCACTCTTGATTAGCTATGCACTCTAGCCATGCTGAGGAGCTCAGAATTACATTCACATTTGTGTGCTTCAGCTTTCATTCCCATCAAGATGGACCTAGTCCTTCTGGTATTAGCTGCAAAGATGTTCTCAATAACTTCCTTTGTATTACCCAGCTAATATGCTTGACAAGGCTTAAAGTGAACCACTGGTACAAAGGAGCAAGGTATTTTTATAGTAGGTTCAGGAAACAGCTACATGAGTCTGTTGTCAGTTACTTACTACTTCATCAGATCTGTGTTTCTATTCATTTTGTAACAGAAACACAGGCATTCTGATAATCCATCAGTGTCCAAGTTCAAATGATAGTCATTCTTGGTGAATTGTAACATGAAATTAGACTTCCTTTGTGGGAAAGAGCATAATCTGAAGTAGCTATTAACTGTGCTGATGTAGTATTTACAAGCTCTGTTCCCTTTAGCTATACTTTGATGGCATAAATAGAAAATGACTGTGGGGGAAATGTTCAGTAGTTTAAGACAAATTGCCTAATTGTGACAAACATAACTGTTTAATACATTTCTCCATACAGGGACCTGCAAAACATTAAAAAACAACTGTACTGGATGTTACCTGAATAACTTTGAAACAGTCCAAATCATGAAGAATTAGATTATTTTAACAGAAGTTAAATCTGTTGCAGCAGCATTCTGCTCCTCAATGTTTGTCATATTTGAACAGCATTTTGTTTATATGACTGAGCACAAAAAAGTTTTATAACAAAATAACAGCAGTGGACTCTTTCTTTCCTGTGCTATCTCTAGATATAGATGAATGTAACCTTCCTGAAAAGGTCTGCATGAATGAGAATCAAGACTGTGTTAATACGTCGGGTAGTTACAAGTGTGTATGTTCAGAAGGGTTTGAAGATAAGGATGGAACATGTGTTCAAACTGTAAAATCAGGCAAGTAGCTTTTAAGGGACAATTTAAAACAATTAAAAAAATATGGTGCGTCAAAAACTTTGAGTTTTATTTAAGTCTAAGGGTCTAGTTACTTGTAAACCCTTCTGTATTATTTCTCATCTTTGTACAGCTGTAGTCTGTATCAGTAGTTTGTAGTGTAGGCCACACTCTGACCTGTGTTTTTTTACTTCAAGATAGTTTATGTTCGTAAACATTCTGTTCTTGCATTACTAACACATTCTTGCTTAACTCAAGGTTGTGTTTTTAAGTCACTTAAAGGTTTGGCTTTGTTACATAAAATGAGCTAGCAAATTTCTACTGTCATAAAAATGAGTTTGTCCTCCCCAGTTTTTTCCTTTATCATTAGTTGTAGTGACTTAAAGGTTTATCTGATTGCATGCAATCTTCAACTCACTGAAATCTCAGAAAATTACAAATTAAAAAAAGAGTTACAAATTCTCTCTGCTCTATAACAAAACTGAATTTGTTTATTTTGTGATCATGTGAGTGCCAGAGGTGGTGTTAAGGTGAAATGGGGAAGACGTCCATCTGTCAGTCACAGGGAACTGTTTAATTTCATTTAAATTATACCTTTTGCCAAAAAATTCAACTATCATTTTTTTCTAGGATATGTTGGCCCATATGGACAGAACTGTATTCATTTAATGTTCCATTACTCCATCTAGGCCTCTTTTACAATTCCATGGAGAAAGATGGGATTATTTTGCAATAATAGCTGTAGGAGAATAGATGAAAGACACCTAATTTCATACCTTTGTTTTCTTTCTACTTCCTAGCTTATTTGGGTGGTTTTTTTGTCCTCCCATTTCTGTCCCCAAGACTGATTTTTCAACTTGTACTATTAAGTTGTAAAGATGAATGTTGTATTGCTGCTCGAGGCCACTCAGTTCATTTCTTTTACTCTCAGTGCTCACTGCTATTAGTCCTTTAGAATCAGTTACGTACTTCTCTGATACAGATACACAGGGTATCAGTTACTACCTTTGTTAATGTGGTTTGACATTTTGAGACTAAAAGGAAAATAAAAGGTTGACAAATTGGCTTAGGTTTTTTTTGCTTAGATGATGATTTTCCCAGTATAATAAAATTGCTCTGCTTTTTAAAAGGTTGTTTTAACATCTGAACTGAGCAGTTTACTATAAAAAACAATTTTGAGTAAGACTTGCCCTGTTTTTTCAAATAATGGAACTACTACTGAGAGGTTGTGTAGAAAGGAGGAAATTCACTGTGAATAGCTGAAAACAAAAGCCTAGAATAGAAGTGCCTGTGCTGTTTTTGTTTTTCTACTTCCACTAATAGAATTATAAAAGTTTATTTGAAAAAATTTTGTTTGCATGTAGTAAAAAAATTAAATGCATGCTTAGATTAGGAGAATAGTGCAAGTAGGTGTTACATATGGCTTAACTGCTTCTCTGTTCTTTGTAAATATGTTAATTTGGGTTTCACTTTAAAAAAATCCTAATTTCAAAAGTCATGGTTATATTTATATAATTAATTATATATGTATATTTGATAGTAGATTTGTATTGTAATTGTGATATTTTTGTTTCACAGGAGAGGAAGTAGAGAGTGAAACAACTGAGCCTTCACATACTGAACATGTTGACTTATGATCCACACTCAGAACCAAAAGACATTCCTACCTAAAGTTTTAAATTATTGGATTAAGTCTGTGCTAGCTGACATACTGTGGAAGTGGTATGAAATACACAGGTTGCCATTAAGACTTTTTTTTAAATGGTGACAACCTGATCTTTAAGCTGCATTTCTTTATTCTTAAATCCCACTTTTTATATAATTCTTCTAAAAGAACACTCTAGATGGGTTAGTATAAAATTTGAATGAACATAACACTGTACCCAGCAACTGTAAACAACTTGCAGGCTTCTCATTCTAGTGCCTACTGAAAACTATTATCTTCTGGAAGAATTCAGTTGCACTTCATAATTCAAGGAAAATTTAGACTGAAGTTTGTTGTTTCTAATCATGAGAAATATTTCTGTAACTGAAATACAGCTTTTGGAAATTGTCAAAGGGAATCTCTCTGTTGGGGGAGGGAAGCACTGTTCCCGTAAATAAAATAGAATGCTTAATATTGCATTCAATAAAAGTTTATTTTGTTGGAATGTGCCTTAAAATTTTTAAGATGTTAATACCTTGATGTGTTGTCATGCCTATTTTTCTTTTAAGTCAGTGAAAAAGCCACGAAAGCAGCCCAAACAACCCTCAGAAAACCAAAACCCCAGAACCTTGTAAACTGTACTTCAGTTCAGCATGGAATACTAGCACTCAGTTGTATTGGAATATACATGAAATAAAAACCCCAACCCAACAACATCCCCTCTCTCACACACACTTTCCTCTAAAGGAAGAGCTATGTCAACTTCACTTTTCAAAAGCAGGTAAACAGGTCTTTCTGACAGATACTTGCATCAACTATGTAAACTAGTTTAGAAAGTGATGGAAAGTAGGTTTGGCTAACACATGCCCGCAATAGCTCATAGTTATTATGTGAGTACTCGCTAGAACTGATGAATACAGGACTTTCACTACAGCCTACTGCCATGTGTAACAGCTTCCTGTCTACTGCAGAGCAAGCATCCTGCAATCAGATCTTCATCTTGTCTCTTGTGCCATTTCACAGGGAGAGCTTATAAGCATATCATAGACTCAACTGCCTTTGTGTTGTTTCTAAGCTTAAAGGCAAGTATAAGAGCTAAAATGGATATATTCTGTAGGACTGTCAGAGCTGTAAATAAAACAAGGACCATCCATGTACAGTCTCTGGAAGTGAGTAAAGTTTAGAGTACATTGTGGTGATGGATACAGGGAGTATAGCAAGGGGGTTATAGAATACAGCTAAGAAGAGCACAGTAAAGTCTTGACTATGAAGAAGTTATAAACAGTACCCTGAGGTAAGGGGACATAAAAAGGCTATGAATAGGAAATAGGAAAATAGTAAAAATCAGGCATCTTCTATATACTTCTGGAGTCATGTGAGGAAGAGTTTCTCCTCTTTATCACCACAGAAAAATAAATTCTTGAAGCTTATGGTTTTTATCACTCTTCCTCACATGACCTGCAAAAGTAATGAGTAGTCTGATACAATCAGACTTTTTCAGTTCTGGATAAAAATATTTTCAGCTTTCCATTACCAGAGTAGAACCATCAGAGTGTTGTTCCCTACAAAACATACAGACATAGTACCTGGGTATTAGGAGTCACTAGTATTCTATTTCCTGAATTCTCCCATTCTCCTACCACCAATTATAGGCATGTGTTGTTCTGCATTAAATTATTGTGGGGTCCAGAAAGGTGAGTCCAAATATTTAGAGCTTTCACTGAAGGAATGTTGGCCAAGGTATATATGTGATAAATATTTAGTACTGTGCTACTGTCTTATGCCCTCTTCATGCTGAGTTTTTAAAGAATTGTATTCTCCTTTTACTATTTCAGACTGTAATTACTGCCCCATTTTAGAAGTTGAAACTAAAAATTGTTTTGACTGAACTTAATCTTTTTCCCCCCCTCTGCCTTGAATACAGTGGGGATTGGACTCTGAGTTGGTTTGGGTTTTGCCCTTTATAGTCAGAATGGAGTGGGTGGAGGAGCAGGATTTGAACTGATTAGCAGAAACAGGCAATGAAAATCAAGTGCATTTTGTTAACAAAGCCAGTCCAGACTATCAGTGCTTTCTACTGTATATGTTAATATTTTGGTGTTAAAAGAAAGCTATTTCCATTAAATTTTTTATTGCATTGTAGGGATATCTGGTTACATGGCACAAGTCTTCGTACTTAGGGTTGTCTGGAATTATAGGTCTCATGTCCAAGTATGCAAATATGTTGGTAAATACTTCAGAAGTTATCTGAGATATCCAACAAAGAAGATTTGTGTCTCAGTGAAGTGTTGGTTAGGTACTTCTCTCATAAATACAAAGGTGAACTTCTAGGTCCACACGTATGATTTATTTTGTAGATTTCATACTGTGGTATCAAACTGGAAGCAGCATCCCTTTTGCTAGATTGTTTTGCTTTGAGGTTTCTTGACCTAAAACTAAGTGTTCTTTTGCTATGGGAAATAGTACCGAATAGTGTATCTAGTGTATCTTGAAAGGACAAGATTCTTTTTCTTGAATGCTCCTTGAAAGAAACACTTTCCAGGAGCAAGCAAGCTCAAAAGACCTTCATGTTTCAGTTAAGGCTCTCAACATACCAGGAAAGCAGTCTCAAGTATGCAGCATCTATACCACAATCCTGCAGTGTCTAAACTTAGAAGTCAAGGTATGTGCTGAAATGTTTTCAGCATTGATACATAATACTGAATATTTTCTTTGATGAAAATTCCCAACATGTCTGTAATAGACACTGAGTTCTCTTCAAAGTGTAATACAATCAATTCCTAAATAGGGTAAATTAATTTTCTTTTGCAGAACACCTTGATGACTTCAGTAATTCAGAAAGTCAGCGATCACCTGAAAGGGTTCAAATCATAATCTTTTTTCTCAGAGAACATGCCAAAGTCAATAAGTTATTGACAAGATCAGGACATATATGAGGTACATGTACAAACACAGGACTTTCTATGGATGATGAGGACTGATCATACATCATCCTAACGTGTATGGGAGAGGTACTACTCAGGCAGCTGTCAGTTGAAGAGTCAAACAATAATATTTGTAAGTTGAAAAAACACCAAGAATTGTGAAAATCACCAAATCATACTTCAAGCATAAAGCTCTCAGTCTGTGTGGCACTATGTGGATATATTGAGACAATTCTCCCTGATGAATAGGATACACCCTGCCCTTCAGGTTAATTTCAGACCATTCTTAATACCGCACAAAGTACACTAATAATTCAAGTTTGCCTTAATTAACTGGAAAAAAATGTGTTGAGAGAAAAATAAACAACAAAGCTCCTAGCAAGAAAATAAAAGCTTTAAAAATCCAAGAAGTCCTGGATAATATGTAGTAATAATATGAAGGACTGTTGTCCATAATAGTCCTACCTGACCTCCTGATACCCCTCCCTTCCCTCTGTCTGTGAGACTGCTATGGATTATTGCCTAAGATTGTATTTTATGTGTTCTGAAAGGAATCTTCTGAGGTTATTCAAAGTAACTGCCTGTGTTTGGTTTTTTTTTCCCTCCCTTCCTTGCATCAAAATGGAATTTTTCTCATCCCTTTCAGCAACTTCACACCTTGTCTAATTTCATGGTTTCATTTGCTGCAGACATGCCTATAGCAGCCTTTAATACCCTTCAAATTCTTGCTGGTTCTTCTCCAGGCAGGCTTTGGTTTTCTTGATTCCACTCCTTCATGCTAAGACAGTGGGTCTGTATTTCTTCCAGGTCACTTGCCACTGTTTCCACCTTGTGTGTTCCTTTTTATTTTAGTCAGGAACTCGTTCATTCTTGACAGCTTCCTGCCACCTTTGCTTGATTTCCCACACCTCAGGATGGAGAAAGTGATCAGTGAGAATCAACCAACTGCCTTGGATCCTTCTGTCTAGGACTGTCTGCCTTAGTTCTCCTCTCAGGCTGATGCCTGAGCTACCCAGGTCTACTCTTCTGATATAAAGGATTATGATCTTGCTACTGCTTTGAATGCAAAATAGTATTTGGTTACACTTCTTGATCTACTGCTGAGGTAAAAATATTTGCTCTACTTAATGGTGCTTTTTTTGTTGAATCCAGCCCTTCTTATTCAGTCTTAGTCGGTGGGGTGGCTGCAGGCTCTTTGGGACTAAGGGTCATTTTTTTGATTTGCTTTTGTTAGAGGCATGCCCTAATCCTCACACATCCCCCAGTTTGCATCACAGCATTTGATGTGTAGGATTCATATCTAGTACTGCATCCACTAGGGCAGAATTGCGTGAGCAGTAGCTAGAAAGTTGTGCAGCTAGAAGAATTGTTTCTACTGCTGAATTCTGTATTCACAGTGCACAGTAAATCCAAAAGGGAAGAAAAAAGGAGAACAGTTGGATCTTTAAATACATATTGGGACTGCTATGCCAATATTTTTAAGCATATTTGAAAAATTTTGGATACTTTGGTGGTGGTGCTTCATGTTTTGGAAATTGTGACATCCACATAGTGTATCATTTTGGTAGATTAAGTATACAGTAACTTCATAAATCATTCTGTATCTCTGGAGGACTTTTAATAGATCTCATACTTGGACTACACAAATTTGTCTTCCTTGAGGAAAAAAGAAAAAGCTCCTTAATTAAATCAATTCTGGTTCACACTGATTTTTTCAGTGGCTTCTAGGAATTTGGTCCAGATCCTGTTATTCTTGCCCATTCTGTGTGCCTGTAAGAAATTATTTGTAATTAAAAACCAAAAAACTGTTGATTTTCTTTAGTATTTAGTAGTTTAAAAAAAAAGTCTTGTTTGTTTGTTTGTTTGCTTTAATGGAAGAAGGAATACACACTTTAAGAAATAAAGTGTCCTACTTACTCAGGTCTTTTTTCCATTTGTTTGTTTTTTCAGAGATAAAAATGGCTGCCCCAAAAAAGGGATATATGAATAAATCAGTCAGTATTCTAACAAGCAAGACCTTGTGGGTCATCTTATTCTTCCCTCACCAGTATGGAATTTGGAATTTCACCAGATTTCCATTACCATTTGGAAATGCAGTATCTAAAAATTGCTGAGGTAATGTATTTTCCAACATTCCACAATATTTTATCTACTAGAATATATTATCATTTAATAGTAATCCTTTTTAATGACTAGCACAATAAACAAGAACTCTCCCACGTGCAGCTGGGATTATGCCTCGTTTGTTTGAGGTAATGCACAGACAAAAGATAGTCCTATATAAGATCTTTACTTTGCAGAAGGTGGAAGAGGAACATGTTCAGGGAACTGAGACTCATCTTTGATATTTAGCATAAAAAAGATGCAGCCTTTTAGTTGGCTTTTCAGTGTCACATTTTCAAGCACTAAAGCAAAGAAGACCAGAAACTACCATTTAGAAAAGCATAACAACAGCTGACATTTTTGTATGAAATGTAGTCACCTAAATAAAAAGGCTAACCATAACTCTTAGCAGCAGTGAAACATAGTTTCAGTACTGAGATAAATCAACTTGCTCTTGGGAAATTAATCTTTTTTTTTCTGTGTGAGTGTATCCCCTCAGTGATTTTGTAACTTTAAGAAAGTTGTTTTCATTTATTTATCAAGTAACAGCAAGGTTACCTGTGACAGCTCAGCATGGGCAAATAGAAAGGTCACACATAACTGGGAGTGTAAAAGAGGGACTACAAAGTCATCAGATGTATGGAGCAGCCACAAGAAAGAGATGGTGTGGTATCTACCTTCAGTGGCAATCTCTTGGAGCTCTTTAATAATTTGGCCAAGAGACTGGACTGAAGCAGCAGCTTCTTAGTATTTAGGTTAGGAAATAAAGAATTGTCTCTACTCCATTTTTTTTGTTTACTCATCTATGCATTGAAATGCTTATGTTATTAAGAAACATTTTCATAGGTAGGTATATATAGACCTGTGTGCCATAGATAGACACCTGCCAATTGAAGTACTTCATAACTTTAATTTTGTTTTCATTATACATCATAAGATATGCAGTGGTTAAAATAAATTCTTCCTAACTGATGTCAGCTTTTGCAACAAGATATTTTACTGCCGTGTGAGCTGTAGAAGCTGGATAAACTCTTCCCATGAGTTTGCAAGGGAGAAAAGATGAGTCATTAAGGCACAAGCTGTTATGGCTTTTACAACATGATTTTGTTATCAATTCATTGCACACTTTTCATGTTCAAAACAAACAGAGTGTCTCTAGAATAAGTTTTCTTCTAGGCCAAATCTCTTCACACAGATGGTGCTTGACAGGCCATTTGACAAGACAGTCATTCTAATGGAACAGCTCTGGAATTCCAGTTGTTTGGGAAAGAGAGCTCTGTGGTGCACTGTTGCTTCAGGCATTCCCTTTGCAGGTGATAAATGCCACAACACAGCTGTTTGCCCCATGCAGAGATGCGCAGCTGTGCTACTCAGGAAAAGGAGTTTTTCTCTGCCATGCCGTTTCAGTATATTGTGCTGCAGATTTTCACTTCTGTTTTAAGCCAGCAGAGGGTACTCTTAAGCTTCCAATATGTTATATTGTATGCCTCAGGAGGTTACTGCCTCAGAGTTACTTTACTGAGGGGAGGGGCTGAAAATGTGAGCGGTTAATTATATGGGCCTCATTGTACTTCAGTAAAAGTGTCGAATAGACCACATACTTTGTTGAATAAACCTACACTGCTGTTTTTGCAAAAGTGCAAACCAAGATCTTGTCAGTATAACACAATTCTAAAAATGTGGAAATTCAGGCTTGAAGGTATTCCAGGTTGTTTCTCATCCAAACGAGTTGTGAGGCAGGGTTGCTGTGAGAGCTGAGTAGTTGCCTTACCCACTCTTGAAAACCCATAATAATGGAGACTGCATGTCCTCTTTTGGCAGCTGCTCTCACAGACAAAATGTTCATCTCTGTGCTCAGGTTGAACCTGCTGTGTTCCAACTTACACCTGCTGTTTCTTGCCGTCTTGCTGTGCGCTGCTGTGAATCCTTGATCTAGTGGCTCTGCTTCTAATGCATCCCAGAAGGCTGCTGACTCTCTGCTGCCAGGGTACTGCTGGCTCACATTCATCTCACTGCCCACTGGACACGCAGGGCTCTTTTACACAGTTGCTCTCCAGCTGTCAGTCCCCAAACAGACGGTGTCACTGCAAGAGGATCTTCCTTCCAAAGGGCAGCAATTTGGGCTTGTCCTTTTTGAGTTTCATTAGGCATTGTCAGTCCATTCCTCCATCTCAGCTAGATCCCATTTTTCTATGAATTATTATATTTACACTCCATTTTTATTCAAATCAACAGTTCTGCTGCCTTTAATAGAATGAATTTACCAGAATTATGTATGAAACTTTAAAGTTTGTAGGCTTATGGATTACAGATTTGTATACAATGTTACTACAAGTTAAACTACAAAATAAGATAATGGATTTCTAGTCTATTCAGCACATAAAAGAGGAACACGTTTCTTTGAAAAATAATACATCAAGAAGAAAAATAGTCTTCCTTATATAGCTTACATATCTCTCGTGTGATATGATAGTCAAGGTGCAAGGCAAAAATTTAACTTGATAGAGTTAAGAAGTTAAGAGAAAGAACATTTAACTTGATAGAGTGATGAAAACCTTACTATAAGCATTACTTTTATTTATAAAGGTTCATAATCTTTCTCTAAAAACCAAATATATTTATGTCACTACTCATCTGTAGAAACAGAGATTATTAAAGCACAACTGTTGCTACTTCACTGTTCTTCAATCTGCTCCTCTGCCAGTCATCTACATCAACAGTTAATCCTGCTGTCTACGGCTCTATGTTTTCTGCGAATCATAAGCATGACAATGAGGTGGCAAGAAACACCTGGGACCTTTTCAGAATTTTTGGTGGTGCATCTGGAGCTCCCAGGATTGTCAGAGCACTGAGACTAATGGAACCTTTTATGACCAATTTGCAACCTGGCACCACATGAGCCAGATGACTTGCTGAAAGCTGGTGACTCTTTAGGGGCAGTATAGCAGTATTTTGTACAAGACCCTTGACTTGACACTATGGTCAATTAAATTCTACCACTTTCTTCCCAAAACTTTGTGGAAATGTACTGGGTCAGCAAAAATATATGGTTTTGTGAAGGTCACAATCTATTGTATTGCACCTTTCATTTCAATTTTTATGATTTCATGGTTGGAAAAAGTAAGAGATTAGCAAAGGAGGACTTAGGTGCTGGAATATGTATAGACCAGACAGTTACCATTTTTGTTACCTGAAGAAAGGTGAAGTTATCTTCTGTTATTTGTTTCATTTTAAGGTTATGAATAATCTCCGTCTGTAATTGATGCGTTTAAATTTTAATGGGAAAGGGTTCAACATCAGCCTGGAGGGTTTAAGGTACTGCAGAGAGAGGTCTGCATATGGTTGAAATGTTTCCATCTAAGGCAAGAGTCAACAACATAAAGTGCCAGAATTGGGGGAGAGGTCATCCCTTCAGATGCAGTGTTCTCTAGCTGCCGCTGAGCTCCTTCAAGTGCACTTAGCTTCTAGTTGGGGGGAAAAAAAGTAGTCTGGCACATGGCACTTGAAAAGATGCTGACCCCTGTTCTACATCTCACACTTCCACAGGAAACATCCATGGTTGTTGAATTTAGCTATATCAGAGCATGTGTTTCAAATCCTGTAAACTTATGTATCTGTTAACAGCAATTTAAAAACCTGTCAGCTTTCATAGAATTCTATAAACAAGAATATGTAGTACTTCTGAAGAATTATCTGCTATTACTCTGAAAATTGTCTGATATTTACCAGGGAAAGCATCACCCATGGAGGTACATGCTCCATATTGGCTTGCATTCTGTATTATACTAATATTTGGACTTCCCTCAATGTGAAGTAAGAACACAGTGTTTATATGAGTTAGAAGCACAGTACTGGAAAGAACCCGCTATATGAGTTAATGTTCTTTGAATAGCAGTTGAATAAACTTTCATGGGAAATTTGTTTATTTCAGAACTTAAAAGTGGTTCCAGGAAATACTCATGCTGTGACAAAAAGTTTCACTGTTCTTTGGTATAGACAGCGATTTTATCACAGGATCATGAGCTTCTGAGTTTGCAGTAAAAGAATGGACAGGCAACACTTTTTGAGTCCTTGTATTTACAAATATAAAGAAGGAGGAAAAAACGTCATAATTCTGCACACTAAGCATGACAACTGTATTTAAGGTTCCAGGAAAGCCTGAAAACCCTTACAATTCCTCGTAGCAGTTGAACAAGGAGATGATGGGAGTTTGTTAAAATAAGTTGTGGGAAACAGTCACCGGTGAGTTTTATCATTGCTAGTATCACTTCTTTTAATCCTGCTGTCCTCTGTGAATAAGCAGCAAGCAGGAGATTTTTCTCAAAGCATCCAAACTAAGTGAGCTTCGACAATTTTTTTAAAACACAATAGGACTATAGGAAAAAATAGATGTGATGATGTGTAGAACAAAGTACAGAACCTTCTGAAAACCAGGATAGTCTGGAATATATGGTAAAGGTAGTGCCAGTGAAACAGAGCATCAGGCCATTGCCACAAAAGTCATTCCAGTAGTACACTGACATTTTACTTTAGCTCTTTCACAGGAAGAGCTGTGGAACACGTCTCCAAAACTTTTTGTCTTACACCTGTCAGCAGGGACAGATGACTGATGAATTGAGATATGTGTAGAGGCAGCACACCGAGGTGTGAGTTTTATCCTGTAAGATTTCAACAAAGATTGCTCTGAGCTTTTCCAGATCCACCTTTGAAGGACCCTTTTTCAAGCATAGGATGTTCAGAAAACATCCATAAATAAACCCATGGTGGAGTGCAGGCAGGAATGAGATTCCTATGAGTTCTAGATCTAGCCTTCCTGTAAGTTATTTGTGTGATTTTTGGATTGTTTGCTTCATTGAGCTTTATCCTTTGGGTAGGCCTTGCCTTGATAAACTGGCCTGTACGGTGTTATCCCAGTGTGAGGTAGGAGAGCACATCTCTTCATACAGAGGGTGGAATGTCTCTGATGTCTCATTGAATTTGAAGGCCAGACTCAGGAATTAAAACCGTTGACCTTAATTAGGAAATTTAGTGGGATAACTGGCCACACATAGTCATTGTTATTCAAGGCATCTGTGTGGTTACCTGGCTTGCTCTGGAGAACCCGACAGGCCTGCGGCAGCCTTGGCTTTAGATGAATTCAGTCGTATCTGGTGAAAACCAAACATCTCTAGTGAACATGGGGATCATAGTGATTTTGTGCTTTCTAGTGCTTCTGTGAAATTTGTATCACCACAGAAGTGGGAAAACCACTCAAAAACTCCAGTGTGACATGTCCAAAATGATAAAATAACTCCAGGCTTTGGACTGTGGAGCATAACATATATCAGTTCAAACAAATCTGAGAATTAATGTAAACTTTGAAAGGACAGGCAGCTGCAATTTTGGCCAGAATTCAAGGAAAATAACAGGCAGAGAGAAAAAGTTGCTTTTGATTATGCAAGGTTTGGTTGAATGGTCAAAATTGGAATTTATGCAGCCTCTTGTTTAGGGAGTCAATGTTGTGGTATGCCACAGCAAGAACAGAATAGATGGACAGAGAAAATTATAAAATGCAACTTGACAAAAGCATATTCTCTCAATCTCTTTTTTTTTCCAAATGAATTTTTTTGGTTTTTCCCTTTATTTTGCCTAAAAAGTACCAATTCTAAAAAAAACCAAAACTTTTTAGGGGATAGCAATAACAACAGGACAAAACATTCTTCTTCACAGAACCAACTTTTTGTATGAGGTCCTGTTAAGAAATGCTAAACTTCATCAACCTTTTTTAACCTCTCATGCTTTCATAGCTAGTGATGTAACTCATGGTGACAAGTCGTGAATGATTTTCTAGAATACTTGTGTCTACTGCTAGCAGGAGTCACAACATATGTTCCCACATAACAGCTCTTAGGTACAGTGGCTAGTGCTTAAAGTGGAAACTGATTTTCAGAATTGATATTGTAGTGGAAATCAATGAAACCAGAAAAATGAAATTATTATTCCTTTCCAGTTGAAAACACAACTTAAGTTATTATATTTAGATGACATTCTCCATCTTCAAAGTTAAAGACAAACATCTAGCTAATTGGTGAAGCTGTGCATGCAGTCAGAGAGAAGTTCAAGAATGCTTTCCAACACTGAACAAATTTTTGGAGATAGCAGGTGATATTGATTAAGCGATGCTGAGGATCATTTTTTTCTGGCTAACTCCTTGGCTTTCTCTTCCCCTCCCTTCCCCACCTGCTGCATTCCTCCCCACTCCCTTCTTGCTTTTATCTGCAGCCAGTCTCCTTCCTCAGACCACAGCTGTCCAAAGGCCTTTGCTTGCTTCTTACTTTTTTCTTACACTTGGTGTTTTACCTCACTTCTATTGGTGTCTAAAGAGAAAGATGGGATTCTTTCCCTTGCCAGTAAAAACTGGGGTGATCCACAGTGATTCAGCACCCCTGAAAGGATGGAACTAGTCAGCCAACCTTGTCACTTGGGGGTATCACTCTAAGTCAGGTTTACTATTGCTTTCAGTCAGTGGGAGACTTACCCACAGTTTTTAGCTGGACCATGACTGAGACCTTAGAGCACTAAAAATGAATGGTTGGAAACAGAAACCTTTCTGCCAGTGTTTTAGAGGTCTCTTTCAAGGAGAATACCCTAGCCATTGGGGACCTGCTTGTATTGGAGTGAATTAGCTTTCAGAAAGGAACAAAAGTTCAAAAGAGAATAAAGATAAATGCTTTTTGTCAGAATACTTGAATTAGAGAATTAGACAATAACATAACAGATAAAACTTTGTTTGTTCTGGCTCTCTCACAAAGAGAAATCTCTACTCCAAGAGGCTAAACAGAGGGATAAATTGAATAGCAGATGGGTTTGCTTGCTCACATGTAAGAAAAAGCAAAATACCTTTATCAGCCAGTCCCTCATGTGGGAAGTTCTTGCAAATAAGGACTAAGCATGAGTGGAGCAGTAATTTGGGTGACATTGGCAGCTGCATCTCTGGGCCTGCTGGTGCCAAATGCCTCTTAAAAAGTCTCCTTCCAGAACACTGGGCTGGAGTGTCTGAAAATCTCTTGGTATGGTGCCAGTCCACAGTAGGTGCTTCACACAGATATCACAAGTTGTTTATTATGACTGCAGATTTCTCTTCAAGAGTTAAGCAGTACTGAGTGGGGCAGGCAATGTGTTTATATACCTGTACCAAAGCCTGGTTGTTTGCTGAGTCAAACTGCAAGTAGAAATATTTATGAAACAGTTGCCCAAGTAAAACATAGATAACATTTCTGAACACAAAAGCTAGTACCCCTCAGTGAAGAAAATGCTTGATGATGATTCTTGTTTTGGATGTGTCAGGAGACTTAATGCAAAGTCAGACTATTATATCCCCAGTGAAGCTGAGAAAACAGTGTGGCTCAGCAAACAAAGTCAGTCCCTCCTGATTTAGAAATGGATAGTTTTTTGTTCTGCAGGGAGGCTTAATTTGGCTTGAATTAGCAGAAATGTCATTGTAACGGGTATGCAATGATGGAAATCAAGTCTGGCTGTGACTGCACCACTTTGAATGCAGGTTATCACAGAATAAGGATACAAATGAGGCTTGGATGCAAAACTACTAAGGCTTTAGAATCAGCATACATTTTTCAAGGAAGATCTGCATTGCAGTTTTACCAAGGAAAAGATCAGAAAAACGTGTCCTTTCTTAATTGGAAAAGTTTTTCTGACAGTCTGAATACCCCGCAGGCAACTGACAGACGTATTTTAAACCACCTATTTTATCACATTGATAAAAATTTATGCTTGCAGAAATTTCATGGTTCATAGCAATGATAATTAATCCCAAATCCCATCAGTTGTATAGTAGTTTTAGTGTTGTGCTATGTTATTAATAAATAACATGCCATTTCTCCAGGGTGAAGCTTCTCATGAAAGGAGTATATTTTCAATATAAAATTCTATTGTTATGCTGGCTGAGTATGTCTACCAGTTCAGTAAACTGTATTACTCATTTTCCACTATTATTAATAAAATAATTTTCTATTAAATTATCAATGGTAATAATTGTCTGTGAGAGTCTGTTTTCCAGACCAACTCTGTAGTTTCTCAAAAAAAAAAAAAAAAAGGTAAAAAAAAAAAGTAATTACAATAGGATAGTTTATAATAAGATATTAAATGCCTTAAGTATCTTTTGGGATCAGACCTGTATGTTGCAATTAAATTATTTGGTATTTTTGATAACACCTGCTTAATATCTTCCAAGTCTTCTACAAAAAACATGAATTTTCTTTGTTCAGCTTTGTGTATACAAAATTTGTGGTGTCCAACAGTGATGGCTTTTAGGGGTACTTAGGAATTACCTGTTCCTCTATCAAATCTCTCCAGAAAGGCTTCAAGTGTTGTTGTCCTATCTAGTTTACAATACCTTGGTCGCACTGTGTGATAAGCTGCCCACTGCCATAGCCCACAGCCACACTGCCAGGGCTGTTTAAAAGGGTCAGGAGGTGCCCAGGGATCCCTCAATGTAGATGTATTGATTCTGTATCAGCACTTGGGTTTGGCATTGACCCATCTGCACATTGGGCTCCTGTCAGAGCAGCAGTATGGGGACCTCAAATCAGCTCCATCTGTGCACAGCACCTGAGTTTGAGAAATCTTCACCTGGGCATTTGTGGACCTCATGCAAAACCAAAACCTTTGGGTTCAGAAGCTCTAGACAGCTCTGTTGTCTGGGTTGAACTTAGCTGAGGATGAGGGGTTGTTGATTTACCCATCAGGGCAGACAGGGATTCCCTTCACACAGAAACCACCAAAATTGGATTAATACAGCATAGCATCAGGAGAAGTTTGTTCCTTAATTAGACACATAACTCTTACTTAGTAGGTCTTGCCCTGCTAAGATGGAAGTAACCTGTGTGCTGTTATAAACTCTGGCAGAAATCACTTTGACCTCTGGCTGGGCTGAAGGTGGTGGGAGAAGCACATCACTGCTCTCCATATGCTCCCCACTGTGGAAATCTGCCCATTCCTTACTCGTGGCAAGCCGAACGTTTCCTCACGAGGCCCCTGATGAGTCAGCCAAACCCCATAAATGGCTCCTACCCACACAAGCATCTTCAGTCAGAAATAGACTCTGTATTACAGAGCTGTTTTACAGGGTAGCTTTAGGAATAGTTTAAGCAATAAAAACCACCTGTGAAGTGTTAGAGACTCATTGCTCATACCGAATCAGAACAGGAAATTACTTTTTTCTTAGGATATGCTCCACTCCTGGACTTACAGTTAGGCAAAGCTGTGGTAGGTGTGTCTGCTCAGTGAGACAAGAAGTTGCTGAAATTACAGGAGAAAAGGAGATTCTTAATTTTCTTAGAATTCAGAGTAATTAAACTACACTAGAAAAATGCTGTGTTCTTGTCATCTAGTGCTTGCTGAGTGTTCATTAAAAAAAAGAACAGAAAAAAAGCACCCAAAACACAATTAGATTTTTGCAGAATACATCAATTCATCAAATGTAATCCACAAAAGTAACTGAAGCCACCTGTTTCCACTTCCTCTCTAAGAAAAAGGAGATCCATGTTGTATGAAACACCGAGCATCAAGTGCAGCAAGTCCTGCAGGTGCCTTCCTTCAAATGAGTCACACAAAACATTTTTAGCAGGAAATGGCATATCCCTATTTTTTTCACTTTGAATCCAAGCATTTGTGTTCATTATCTTTTGTATAACTTCAGCCTGCTTGATGATAAGCCTCACCTATTGCAACCTAGTGTCAGATTATCTGCAGTGTAGAATTTTGTTAGGTATTAGGATTCTTTCCAGGCTTTATATTAATTGGGTTCTGTTTTTTTTGGAATCTAATGATGAAAATGGTCATGAGTTATCACTAAAGAGCTCAAAATAAATTTCATTCTCACTCTAGCTAAGGAGGTAATGACCATGACAAAAACTTTACATTCTTGTGGTCTCCTGCTTAAGTACAAACTTAATACTGTTAGATGGTGCTTAAACTTGTGAGTGCTACATCAGTGAATGCTGATCTCATCTGTGTACTGACTGGGTAATTAGTGCCTCTGGTCAGCAGATGATGCATTCATTCTGTGTGCTCTCTCTTGATGACTGATACTGAGGTGTTTTGAAACTTTACTCTCCTCACATCCTTTAAAGAACATTTTCAGGTATTTAATAGGTAGCTGTCATTATTCCTGCTGTCCTTAGTAAGATGATTCAAACTCTAGTGTTCATAAATGCCAGGTTCTGATGTTGCACATCACAGTCTTTCCCTTATATACATTAGGTGTCTCTGCTAGGGTGCTCCTAAAACTGCAGCTGGTTCTTGCCCTTATATTTGAAACACTATGTCTCCAAATATCAAGACCTCATAACTTAGACCATTTATACTTTGTTATTTTAATTAACCTACTGGAATGTAATAAGTAAAAGAAAAACATGAAACCCCTTTTCATTGCAATTGGGCAGATCATTAACTTCAGCAAAGTTGCATCAGTTTCCAGGATGAAGCCTTCAGATGCTGCAGAAATCACCTCTGAGAAGACTTTATGCTACTTACATTACGTATATGATTGTTTGCTTTACAATAGCTTCTAACTGATCATTCAAAAATCATGATTAGCAATTTAGAAATCATTAAAAATGTTACACATTTGCACTTCTTGATCTTTCCTTTTGACAGCCTTTTGATTGACAAATCTTGTCACTCTGAAGCATGCATAGTTACATAAGCATTAATGTTACAAAATCTTCTTTTCATATCTGCTTAAAAGCCACAGCTATTGCTCTTGCTTCATAACTGTGGCACTGGAGCCTATTGTACTAGCTGGTGGAATTTGTTTGTGATTTGATTCTCCAGAGATGGTTTCCCTTCAGTCCTCCTGTAACATTCAAGTGACTCCACAGCGAACATGGCCAGCACAGCTAGGCAGGGTGTGTTTGTTTGGTGTCTCTTTGCAGTTCTGGTCAGGTTTCCCTGGGGGGACAAAGCAGTTCAGCAACAATAGTGAAATGACATACACTTGAACTAGGAGCACATGGCACCAGTAAAACTTCCATCCTTAGTGGTTTGGCAGTGGATCATTTGGGAATTAGGGATGAAAGCAACAGCTGTTATGCATTTAAGCACCTGGATAAAGAAATGAAACTACATATATTAAGCAAAATGGTGAAACTTGCATTTGTCTGTGATGTCCCATTCTGCTCAGATAAGGTACTGTTTGTTTTGAAATGGAAATATGGCTTGGCATAACATGACAAAACCATGAAGGCCCTCGTGGCCATGTTACATCTGGGTCAGATGTATTTGATGTTCTTACTTTGATCTCCTGTCTAATCACTGTGTTTTCAGCTTAGATCTGGAATCCATGTCTCTTGTAAACATGAACAATTCCCAGACCTTTTGATCTGCAAAATGACTCATTCTTCCACAACTCTACTCCAGGACAGCAGAGAGAAGTGATTCCTCTTCCTAGGGATTTCTTTGGCAGGCTCCCCTGAGACATATAAAACTCTCTCCTAATAAAACTAAAGAGGTTAAACAAGGTCTCCATTGGATCTCCAGGACCTTTTTATTTGACATTCTTGCCCTGGCTTTCCTCA
Organism: Poecile atricapillus; assembly: GCF_030490865.1. Classification (NCBI taxonomy): domain Eukaryota; kingdom Metazoa; phylum Chordata; class Aves; order Passeriformes; family Paridae; genus Poecile; species Poecile atricapillus. Next base: position 57,792,504 of record NC_081289.1, on the reverse strand, counting down.
GGACTTAAAAACTTGGATAAAGTTTGCTATGATGGCTGGGTTAATTTACTGCATTACCTGGGACTTGTTGGATAAGGAAACTGGGACTGTAAGGTAAGAAAGGAAATAATGGATAGTATAGAGGCTGATGAATTCTGAAGGAAGCAAAGAAAGTGCAAGACCATGAAAGTGCAAGATAAGGTTGGACAGAGGGAGAACAGAGACAGCAGAACAAAGGCAGCAGGTGGAACTTTGAGATGGGCTAGGCAAGGACATGAGGGGAAGGGACTGAGGTTCCCCGGGCCTGGGTGTTGCAACTGGCTGAGGAGTTTGGAGAAGAAATTAGAAATCTGTACTCCTGGGATCAAGACCTGTGGGTGGAGAGGAGTGATGGGAGGTGAGTGAGTGGAGCCAGGCTTCCTCAATGGGCCAAGGCAGGGGTAACTTAACCCCTTACTGCCCAGCCTTCAACGAGGGAGAGCTGGACCACCCTGGGGGGAAAACAGGAACAAATTTCAGAGGCGGGGATGTGGAAAAGACAAGACTGAGGCCAGCCCAGAGGGACTGGGAGCCCTAGCAAATATGGGTGAGAAGTGGTGACCAATAAAAATATTCTTCATCATAATGACTACTCTCCTAACCTTGACCAGGCATCCTCACTTACCACTTTTTGTGGTACAAATTGGTCCTGTTTCTTTCAGAGATCATTAAAATCTCTCACTCTCTTCTATAAATTTAAGATATTAGGTTTTATACTAAACCCCTCCACATTGGTCTTATTAAAAGTGTGAAGGTTAATTTCAATTGCAAGAGATATTTTTTTCTTTGGAAGCTTACCGCCATTTTGGAAAAACATTTTTTCTCACCTGTCTCTATCCCATTCAAACTTCAAGTACTAAAAAAGATATGAATCTTACTAAAAATAGAATGACACCGTGTAAGGAAAGACAATGCCAATGCACTTACAGGAGTCTGAATTACAATAATCCTTTTTACTTTGCCCACGATTTCTATTTCTGTGTGCTGCTTCTATGGTGCTTCTTTTGTGTGATATATTCAGAATAAGGGTAGGAGCTGTGAGCTATTTTTGGTACGTGATACTACACATGCAAGCATTGGATCACGTTTATGAACAGAGGAGGATTCTGAAGAAGATGTCTCAGTAGGTGCTATTAAAAGTATATAACTCACAGATAATGCAAAATGCAGCAGCCTTCCAAGACAGCAAGGCACAAATTTGTGTTGTAAGCAAACAGAAACAGAAAGCAGCACTGCATTTTTCTAATTGATGGGTGCTGTTCACCTTCTAAACGTGTCATCCTTGAGTGTTTCAGCAGCTGTGTATCCCGGACCTGGGGCATCCAGGGGTTGGTAGAAATCTAGGCTGATTAGTTTCCCTGGCATGGCTTTCACATCATGCACAAATCCATGCTTAAAATATGCTGTGTGGGCCACGTCAAGGCACCCTTGCTGCCATTTCCCTTACTGAAGGTGCCACTTGCTCATCAGGTTATTTTTAGCTTTTGGTTAGAAAACTGCTGGGCTTGCTGAAAGGCTTGGGGAGTTCCCTGGGTGTTTTCCATTGCAGAAACCTACATCTTGTTATTGGGGAGTTTTCAGCTTCCCTTTGCAAAATGAAAGAAGTCTGGGAATGCAATGTTTACCTGTTCTCAACTCTTTCTGGCTCATGTTTTTCTGTGAACAGCAGGTGCCTAAATAAAAAGGGAAAGCTATCTAGTAGGGTGCTGATTTACAAACCAACACAGAGTGAACAGCACTAAGAAGTCTGTATGTAGATATAAGGATATGCATGTGTATAAATGTATCAAGCACTGTGTGTGGTGGATGCTAAAATAATCATCCTTCAGGCCAAAACCATTTACATTCCTAACTGAAGATTTCTTGCATATGCCTATCTTTGCCCTTTTCTACCCAGCACAGGCACGGGTGTTCCTGTCCGTGCATCCGTGTGGCACACTCCTGTGGGATGAGACCTTTGATGTTTCCGAGGTGCGGCGCGGTCCCCGGGCAGGGGTGCCGCCGCTAGAGGGAAGTGCGGCTCCGTGCCAGAGCAGCGGGCTCCAGGGGCTCCCGAGCACGGACTTTTTGTTGCTAATACGCGTTTGTTTAATGTTTCGTTGCCAGGTCTGGCCTGTGTCCGCAGAGGCAGAGGAGCAGGTTGTGCTTTCCCTTTCACCCAGCTGGACAGCAAGGGCGGGGGTTCCTGGTGATGAGCACCAACCCCTGACTGCACAGTCGGAGGGCAAGGGATCCCCAAACCTCCTCCTGTCCCCCGGACATTCGATTCCAGACACCTACAAGTGCTCCAGTGGTGCTCACAGGGAAACCTGCTAAGAGCATGAAATCTGGTCAGGCAAAAGTTTAACCCATGCACATCCCCATCATTTCCATAATGCCAAGACAAGTACATGCACACTTGGCTTCACAAAGAGCCCGTTCAATGATACTTCTTTAAATGGTAAAGAAACTGCTATTTTGCTTTTTATAGAAAGGAGAAAGCTTAAAATATGTATGCATTATCTGGATATATTTGGGATGTGGCATTCCCTCATGCAGATATGATATTTATTCAGGAACAGTGGATAAAGTAAGCTTGGATTCCAGATAGAGCTGAGACACCTGGTTTGTGTCCACTGTTGTTTTCATGTCCTGTAAGTTTATTAGGGAAATGTGACAGCTTAAAAGAGTAAACCCATGTGGATGAAATCCTTTTCTTCCCTTGGGGCCAAGAGAAGGGCTCTGAGATATAGTAGTAACAATACTAACTATCTTTTCCATTTCTTTTCAGGGTAAATGCTACCATCTTCCTCTTTTGTGGGATATTTTATTACATCTGAGTATAGTGCCAAATCCCTGACACATGGTCCAAAAATGCCAGAAGTCTTGTTTCCTTCCCAAATCCTCACAGCTTGCTTTGCTGTACTTTCTTGGTACATTGTTCCCTATAGCTCCCCAAAGGTCTAAAAATGCCTTGAAAACTTTTAAGAATAGTCCAGCTTAAAAATCAGTGGAGTCAGTTTGGAATATTTCACTGATTTAAGTTAATTTGAGTAAACCTTCCATCCAGCTTTAAAACTTGTAATCTTTGTCCTATGTTTTTCAAGCATTTGTGAGATGGAGAAGCATGCTGATGGCTTTAATGTGTTTAACTGCCTCAGCACTCCCAAAATCTCAGCTGAGCAGCAAAGCCAAGGGCCAGGCTCCAAGAGCACCCTTCCTGCCCTGAGATCATACTGGAGATTGGTTTGTTTGAAAAAATCAACCTGAAGACTTCATCTGAGCTCTGGCTGAGTTTGACCTGTGTGATGGATGAGGTGTCTGACCATGAAGCTGCCAAAATGTGGCACAGCTCTGGGAGCTCACAGTGTTCAGTGGCACTGGGTTGGAGGTTCCCAGTCAGGGGCTGGCTGGTGGGGAGGAGCCTCTCACTGGGGTAAGGGACCAATAAGCAGGGGCTGCCGTTCTCTCTGGTTTGTGCTGTTCCAATCGGAGTTATATTCAGAGAACCAAAGGTGCTGGAGAAATCAGTGAAATTATTTAGGAGCTTCTCAGTAACTGGGTGATACAAGAAAATCAGCTGGAAAACCCTTTTCTTAACAAAAGAAAAAAAAGGGAAAAGGTGGGGGATTGCAGGTCAAAAGTGCAGTGTCATAAAAGGCAGCAGTGCGTCCAGGAAGGGGAAAGTGAGGACAGCCTAAGAACAGCTCTTATAAAAGCAATAGGAGAGGGAATCCCCTGAGCTACAATTTATATAAGGAAATTCCAGAAGACAGGAAGCAAACACTGTGGTTCAGCCACAGTGAGAAAAAGGCCTTTTTTGGCTTTCTGTGGTCACCTAGGGTGACTTGACATTTTAAGTACTGATGGGGATTGAGGTGAATCACTCCAGGTAGAAGGGGAATGAAAACTCCACGGCCACATGGACCACATCCTGGCCTCTTGAATCCAGCTGGAAATATGCTAGTTTTTGCACTTCCAGGGCGTCCCAGATATTGTCAAATTCTCTTTCCTGATAGTGCTCCAGAGTCATCACCAGATGTCATGGTGGCTTTTAGCTTACACCAACCACACTACAAAACAATCTCTGAGTAACCAGGATATGGTAGAAAAGTTCCAACCCCTGGCTTTGAGCAGGTGCTTTATAGCCTGTGCTAGGCAGATCTACCCCATCCTAATCACATCCACGCTAAGCAACATGCACCGTTTCCCTTTTTTCACTTATTTATCTTTGTGCCTTTTTATTGGGGTGTTTTCTCTGCTGCTTGGTTACATATTCATGTTGGACTGTGAATAATTGTTGTGGCTGGTTTCTTGCTTGTTTGGTATAATTGATCTCCTTCATTTAAAAAAAAATTAAAATTAATATAAGGAAAAACTAAGGTGACTGCAGAGCAGGTTGTTTTTCATGTCCTCATTTTCACTTGCTATTTGACTTTGGTCTACCATGAAGAGCCAGTTGCCAGTGATTGTATCTGCACTCACACACGTATACACAGAGATACAATGAACCCTTTCATAGTCAGGCTTTACGAGTAAATGGAGGTTGCTTGTGTTCATACAGTTAGTTTGGATTCGTTCATACATGCTTTTGAATGCTGCCTGTAAGCTGCTTCATGACCTCAGATGTCACACAACATCCCTCTTATATCTGATAGTTAAGTACCCAGCTGCTGGAGCATCTCTGTGTGAAGTGGATTTCAGAGTCTTTGCAAAAGAGGTTTTTGCTGAAAAATTCCATAGAAGTATGCTAAAGGTAAATATTACCTTTAGTTCAGATAGAAGTATGAAAGACTTCATTTATTAGTATTGCAGAAGTCATGAAGTAGAGAAAAATGTAGGAGTCCAAGAACTTGTTTACAGCATTTTTTTAGCAGGTTGAAAGTTTAAAAGTATAAAAAAAATAATTTCCCATGAATACTCTTGTATATATATTCTATAGTGCAAGAGTTCAAGAAAGGTCAAATTCAACACAAAGTTAATTATTTAAATGTAAATGTCAATTTACAAGCAATTTTGTACAAGTGATTCTGTAGCCAAGTCATACCACTGCAGAAAAACAGGGCTTCTCTTGTTTACCATGTTTCTCCAAATTACTTGCAGTGAGCTGCAGGCATATATAAGCAACACCCAACATAATAATTTTCAAGGTAGAGTGCAAAACACAAATTTTATAACTGATAATCAGAAAGGGCTAGCCTGGGGTTACTAGATATAGGGTTAGCTGAGGACATAATTGCCAGGCACACTATCATACTTGCAAAATGCAAGTATGGAATAGGATGATTTCAATTTGCATATTTGGCGCTGTTTATTTTCTCATTCCCTAAAGCATTGAGGATAGACATTTCATACCAGCCAAATGTCATAAAACTGGCTCCTGCCTTGCACTGGCATGCTGTAAAACATGTATTCTAAACCCTACCAGCAGTCTCCCTTCTGCTCTGTAAGTACAATGCCAGCTGCCACCGGTCAGCCTGATCTTGCCCACTGGCAGAGTGGTTGCTGAGTAGGAGGATGGCCAGCAGCTGGGGTAAGCATGTGCCCAGCCCAGAGCCATGATAATATTGCTGAGAATTTCTTTAACTGTAGTGGCTGATCTGACTAAAACTATCTGGAGACACGGTCATGCAACTTCTATTCATGCTGGAGATGCATAGGGTGTGTATATTTCATGTTTGTGAATCTAAGGGCTGTGATTTCATCCTCTGCCTGGACACTTGGGAACAGGAGATCACTGATAGTTAAAGTCATAGTGTAATGAGTGCAAGGTGATAAGAAAATGTGGAGGAAACCTTTATCCATTACATAAACAAAAATGATAAAAACAAAGTTCATCTGACACCTGTTGCTCAAAAAGTTAGCTGTTTAAATCTAAGCTGCCAAAATTCAAGTCTATTTCATTCTAGAATACACTCATGTGCATCTGGATTCAGTTATCTAAATGTAGATCCTGTGTAATTTTAAATGCTTGTGAGACGTTCCACCTGCTGTTCCAAGAAATGTCAAATATTTTGCAAATTCAGCATCGTATGCAAGCCCCGTGCTACCTCCAAATGGCTTGGAGTACCTAAGTTATCTAAAGTAGCACAAGAATCTACAAGTATTCCTTGAATACTTTAAACAATTTCAACACCAAGACCTCGTTGTCTTAGTCCAAAATTAATCCTAATCCTAAAAATTCAATGTCATCCATTCCAAAAATAAACTTCAAAAAAAGGCTTCAAAGCTTCAGCTCTGCAAGTGTCCATCACTGTGCTTGCACTAATAGCTATCAATATCACACTGGGTTAGTAGTGATGAAGACTTTGGCCAGGAGTAACAGCCTTGAGCTAAGATGGAGAACAGTGCATCTCATTATTCTTTGAAAATATGAAGGAGTTAGATTTTTTGCTTCCTTGAACAGCTCAGGAAAAAAAGATCCTCACAACTCTTCACATTTGGAAAATAAAAAATATTTCTTTAAATATAGTGATGAGTGGAACAACACAGTATTCTCATACATAGTAAGCTGCCATTAGATACTGAATCCAGTCTGGAAGCTGGAGATGTTACTGGACACCTGTTTTCATGCAACATTTCATCCAGTGAGAACAAAAGACCCACAAGTTCTCCTTGAGCCTTCGATTTCTTTCTGAAATATGGCAATTTGTGATTGATCACAAAATGGAGGTTGAGATTTTTCCCTGGAAAAGGAACATCTATTGCTACAATCTCATGGATAATGGCCTCTCCCATGAAGGAATAAGTCCTTGCCCACCTGAGAAGTCCTCTCCTGCAAATCTGTGTCAGTAAAGAACAATAGTGCAGATGCAGTCTGTTCTGAAGGGGAATTTTTCTTTTATAGGGAACTTTACACTTTTCCTCAGGTCAGTGAAGCCCTTCTGTGTCTCCTCTCCATTGGGGTGGCATTTGACTACATGTAGTATTTAGGTCTGGATAATTGGGGGTTTCACTGTGTACTTATTTTTCCAGGTCATTCATGAAGATGTTAAATAAAACTTTTTCCATCATCTGTACCTGAGGATATTCCAGTATTTTCTTCATCCTATAAGTGACACTTAAGCCCTATTTTTTTGCTTTCTGTCTTTTGACCAGCTCTCAAACTCTTAAGTAATGCTTCCTCCAGAATAGTGTCATCTTGATAACCTTTGGTGCAGAAGAACTTTTAGTTTTTTTCTGCACTTCTTGTTACAACATATTTATTCCATCTAACATTAATTAAGATAGTCAGATTTCCATGGCAGATGCTAACACTCACCAAGCAATCATAATATCCTTTTTCATAGTCCTGCCTAGTGATCAGCTCCCCCTAAAAGCTTTATAAATGCTGTGCTGTAAAAATTTGATTTGGCACAGAGCTGCCCAGACACGGGTCTCAGACACAGACGTGAGCTTGGATTCCATTGGGAAGCACAAAGGAGAGGAGCACCTCAGGATGTCCTGCTTCCAATGTGCACATGAACATGGCTGCTGGAGGTCACCTCATTGCTTTCTGGTGATTATGGCAATTCCCAACTTGAGCTAAATATGGTTTAAGAAATTTATTTTGTTAAAAAACATTAACAAATTAAATATTGCTTTTATATATATCAGACACGCTGAGGTGCTCCTCTCCTTTGTGCCATATCACCAATGAATGCTGTATTGCCTGTTCTGGACATTGTGTGGAACCACATGTGAAATACGCTTTGTGGTGTCCATTATGACACTTTTGCCTCTACTGCATCATTTGACCATTGGTAATTCCAAACCTTTGACATGAGTAGAGTCGAATCCTTTATCCCTCATCCTTTTATTGTCTTGGGTTTTATCAGGATACTGTCAGGTAACTAATGATGTTTTTTGTGCAGCAGCTGATTTTTTAGGATGGGCCCCATTTGTGTAGAAAAGCAGTCACCCATCCTTGGTAGAGCAGACCACTCACCTGGCTGCAGCCAGACCCTGACTAATCTCATTATTGGTTCATTCAGCCATACACACAGATGATAGAGTATTTCACATTGGTTTTTATCTTATTTGAGAACACTTGATAGTCTGATATTACCATTTTAATTTAGGCCATTTAATCTATAGTAACTGATGTTATTGCTTATATGGAGTTAAACTTTTAACTAAAAAACCCCATGTTTCTAGCTATGAAGTATAGGGTATGTATTTTTATTTTGCGTGGTGTGTTTAGTAGGTGGCAGTCTGTCTCTTCCTCTCTAAATGTTCCTGAGTTATTGTCATGGTAAAACTACTCTTCTAATTTTGTAAAAGAGAGAAACAAAATGTAATTTTTACCTCGACAGAACTTTGGGATGGATGAAGCAATTTACTGAAATGTCTTTAAAAAAAAATTCACCTTGGGCCAAAAGATAGAAAAGAAAGATTTAGCCTGTTGCAAGGTTCAGGGTGTTAACCCCTGTATAATTGTGTAGATAACTATTAAAACAGTTATAATATAAGGTTATAATATAGGATTGACACCCTATTAACTATGTAACAAAATAATAAAAATCCAGTATTTCCTAATAAATCACCAGTGTGCTATATGGTTTCTAACAATGCATCTGAGGAAGCTGCACAACCCCAATATACAAATATCTGCAAGCTTCACCATTTTCAATGGTTTTTCTCGTACTCTCACTGCTCAGGAGAGAATGCCTCTAAGGAGAGAACCAGGAAGGCACTGCTGTACAAAGACCACTGCACTGAACTTGAACCTCTGAGCTTGTTTCTGAGTTTGTTCCAGCATGCAAGCTGCTGTGGCTCAGCCCTGTGAGCTGTGCTCCTTTGCCCTCTCTGCTGCAGGGGAAGGAAGCATCCAGGAGAGGATACATCTATCTGACACCATAAGCCGTCCCACAGACTGGTGTGTACCTGCTCGGCCCTGCTCCCACAGACATCAATCTCAGCTAATTCTGAGCAGTTCCAGCTGGCCCACACAAACCACAGGGGCTGCAGAACTCAGCCAGATTGCTCAGTGTCCCTGGGTGCCTCCAGGTGACAGTGCTGTGCTCTGCACAGAGCCTTCTGCACTTGCTGGGGTCGTCAAAGCTCTGTGGCTTATTCCTTGAGGCTGGCTGTGATAGCTAGTGGAGCTTTCTGGAATCTGTCTTAGATCTAAGCAAATTTTGCAGCAAATTAGACCTGTCTATCACATGACATTGAGTTCAGCACAGAAAAAAACCAGCAATTTCCAAATCACAGCTAAAGAAAACAGATAGCATTGCAAGACTATAGATGTTAATCAGAAAAGGGGAGATCTGGTTTAATATTTCTCTCATCCTGATGAGATTCAGATTGTCCTTCCCAGAATATTGCACTCCTTGCAGCCTACAGACAAGACTGTGGTGATGGTCATTTAGTCTACAGGCAGAATGCGAAACTGATGGGAGGATAGAAAGCAGAAAAGCATCTAAATCTTCAGGCTACTATTTATAGGTACATCCTTGGCAAGAGGAAAACCTTGTTTCTGCTTCCTGCTTCTGCATTGGTCTGTGTGCTTGCTCCAATGAGCAATTGCTCAATTATATATTATAATAAGGTAAATTCAACACTTAGGCAGGGGTTTTGTGTTGTATGAGGCAGTCATGGCAAAGTGTAGAGTGGGATGATGTTAATCAATAGTCACCATGACTCCTAAGCTGTTTCTCTCAGTTAGAGATCCGTGAGGTTGGAGATTGGTGCTAAATTATTGCTAATAGGTCCATCCCACATGGAAAGAATGGGAGAGTGTTAAGACAAGAACAAGATGAGATCAGTGGGTTAGAACATGAAGGCAGGTGCTGAGAATGCTGGAAGATGGAGCTAGTGCTGCTGGTGAAGGTGGCACTGGACAAACAGGACACCAGGGCCAAGATGGAACTATGTCAGTCTGGGTGTTTGCGGAGAGAATGGGCTGTGCCAACATGAGGAACAGCACAATGGGGAACTGTTTTTTTAGGTGAAAAATGAGAGCAATGACCTTTGCAGATGTCTGAGGAGACACCTAGTCTTTTTTTATCTTCCTTTTTTAGTGTATATAGGGAGCTGCATATCTCTCGGGCTGGGTCATATAATGGTAGTGCTTCTGCTCTCTCCCCTCTGTGTTGGGTGGTGTGAGAAGGGAAGGATCTGTCCACAATGCTGCTATCCCAGCTCTGGAGCTTTCCAGTGTTTTTTTGGCCTTCAGGGTCTCTCTTCCAAGGCTGTTTCCTGAGCTTCTGTTTGTCTTGGCACCCCACAACCAGTCTAAAATCATGGAAGAAACTTTGTCCCCATGCTGAGGTACTGCTGGAGGCAGCAGGGGCAGGTGGGCACTACACAATGGGTTTTCAATGTGTAGAGTTTGATATGCCATAGGGCTGCATCAAACTTAAAGGAGCTCTCATTCCAGATATCAGGATTTTCCTTGGACCTGTCCACATTTCAGCATATATAGAAGTCCGTCAAAACACAATCTCATCTTGGAATGACTTAAAGAGGTTTCAGCAATCAAGGCAAGTGATGTTTAAGATTATTTATGTTCCTGCCAAACCATACTCATGGTGTTACTCATGTATTCCATGGGATCTTTTAAGAAAATGGAGTCAGTGAAATCAGTCAGTCAATGAAATGGCTAGTGTCTTTCTCTGGTAGAAAAACAATCCAAAAATATCCTGGAAAATATTATAAATGAATGGTCTTCTCACAGTTCAGGGAATAGTGCAGGATATGCCGGTTTTTCTCTTTATATGGATAAAATTGCTTGCTAAATTAGGAGATTTTAATAAAGGATTTTGACAGTACCTTGAATTATAGTCAGGTGTCATATTATTCATGATCATAGCAACATGAAAGTTTTTCTTGGCATTCTAGACATTCTCAGAGGACATTAGAAAGATATTTAAGTTGGGTGAGAGATACAGTATGAAATGAAAGTAAGAATATTAAATCTAGGGATTAAGGGCAAGGATGTGTTTGATGACTAGAAGCTCCTATCTCTGAACTGCCAGTGATTGGTTAAACAAAATGTAAGCCAATTTTCTCATGGCTGATGGGCACCAAAACCTTCCTTTTGGTGACCACTGGAGCCTGAATGAGCAACATGATAGTGTTATTCATTATCACACCAGTTATTCAAACCTCTCTAAATTATAAAAATAAATAAATGAAAAAAGCAAAGCTGAAGTGTAATGAAGCACTAGTGTAACTTTTCTCTAAAAAATTATTTTTCGTTTCTTTTTTCTCTTTTTCTGATTCTGCTGCACTTCTGTATTTTTCTTTCTCCTACTGGATTTCTCAGTCTCCTCTGAGCTGAGCTCCTTTGGGATCCTCCCTTGTGGGGAGTCCTGCTTGTCTCAGTTCTCTAGGTTTGAGGAAAACTGCCGAGCTCATTAGAATCTTGTTTCTTGTGTTTATTAGAAGGTCATTACAAAACTTGGCAGGTCTCTCCAGACTGGCTGCACAAGTTTAAATCACTGCAATCTGGCTCATTTCTTTCTGATGGTACGACAAGGCCTTGTGGCTCGCTTTGGCTTTGAAAGCACAAAATGGCCTTGACCTACACAGTTCTTTTATCTTTATACTTATTCTTACACAATTAACAATAGACATGTATATTATTTTTCTTAATGACCCAATGACTTATCACCTGTGTACTGCACTGTGGCATTTTTTTAACCAATCACTTACTATTACCCAAAAACCTCTAGAAGAAGAACATGAAGAAGAAAGAAGGAAAAGAAACAACGTTCTAAATCCTCCATCTTGCCTTCTGCTTTCTAAACTAACTTATACTCTAAACTAACTTTTTCACATAGTGACTTAAGAAATTCTCTAATCTACACACTCACACTTTTAGCTTTCCTATCTAACTTTAACAGTTGTTTTCATGTATCACCATGAAAACATGCTCATGAATTTCATATTGTATGAAATTCAGTGTTCTTCTGGATCTTAGAACTAAGTATCAGAAACAAGGGCACACACTCTGTGTCTCAGACTCCAACAAATAGGACTTGACATCAGATATCATTAATGTAAAGAATAAACAGAGTAGTTGGTTTAGGAAAGTTATATAAGCAGTAATTTTCTTTACCACCACACTTGAAATTAGTTATAATACCTCAGTTAAAATATGTCAAGACCAACAATTTTGAATTGCTGAGTTATAGAATAGACTTGATTGCTATTTATTGTCTCAGGTGGCTGGCTATGACTGTTCCTTTGTACTACATTTCTTAAGTAGTCAATTATAAAAAATGTTTATATTTCACAGTTTGCAAATAGTTTAACACAAAAAAGCACTCTGTTTACTTCAGTAATGTTACTGCAGTTTTCAAAGCTTACTAGTATTGATTCATTATCTACTTTTATGTTCCCTCTAAAAAAAGCATCTGCAAAAAATATTGTGGAGCTAAATCAAGTTTTTGTATGGAATCACAGTATGGATAAGGTCGGAAGGGAGCACAGTGGGTCATCTGGTTCAACCTCCCCACTCAAGCAGGGTCATCCCAGAGCACATGACACAGAATTGTGTCCAGATGGTTCTTGACTATCTCCAAGGAGGGACACTCCAGTTGATTCAGTAGTGAGCAGTGAGTAACTGAATCAGTAAGTCAGACATAACAAAGTCAGCATTTAATTCCTGACTCTTGAGCTTTAACCTGCCACTATTGAGGCAAGTCAAAATTGTGCACTGGTGGACTGCCAGGAGAGCCCAGAGCTCTGAGTGATGTCTTTGTCTATAGCTCCGCTAGATGCAGATGTTGACTTGGCCATAGAAGCAGTGTATTGCTGTGAATGCTGCTCTGAGCCTGAACTAACTCTGCCTTTGCCATGGTTTCAGGACTGCACAGCCTGCAGTGCTGGTGCTCTCCTGCCTGTGAGGATCAGCTACACAACAGCTGTGTGCTGAGTGTCCTGATAGACTGCCTGATATCCTGGGTGCTCTGCTGCCCTTGGGCCTTGCTGCTGCAAACCTGCACAGCTCCACTTGCCTCTGGGTTGTGGGCCAAAGAATGGACAAGAGAGATCTGCTGAGCTTTGTTTTGGGGTTGGTTTTTTGTGTCTTTTTTTGTTCTGTTTTGTTTATTTTGTTTTGTTTTGGTTTTTTTTGCCAAAGCTCTTTGAAGTTTTTATAGCCAATGCAGCCTTAGCTTATGGAGAGCAGTGGTGAAGGACACCTCCATGGCTCTCTGTATGTTAATACTGACCTTCCTATGTAGTGGTCACTCATTAACACAGTAGCTATTCTCCCTTGCTTTACAATTTGGTTAGTCAGAGATTTCTAAAACTAGATCCTCTTTATAACCACAGTGCGTTAGAGAAGAGTCATTACCTTCCTTCTTTCAACTTTGAATGAATCACAGACCTAATCTTGGACATCTAGAAAGCTGTATTTCTAAATATCAGGCAGCTATTTAAAACCTGTGTTCAGCTGTCATTATGTCCTGATGGAGGTTGTACAGTTCTGAAATGTTGAAAAAATACACTATTTGAAAATAAAAGCAAGTTATAACACACCAGACTGTAAGCATCTGTACTGTGAAGGCTGGATGCAAAGCTTAGAAAAGAATACGGAGAGGAATTGCATGCTGACAACTCTCAGGCATTTTTATTCAAATGTTTAATTTAGGATGATTTAAGACCTCCACAAGCAATGCCAGCAAAATAAATAAATAAATGCAGACAGTCTATGAGGATGCCGCTGTCATGAGAAAATGATGAATAAATACCCACATGTCACATTCCCTGGGGTCCCGGCTTGTCCCCCACCCTCATGACACAGGCTCTGTGGATTTCTGAAGCGGTATCAAAGCAAGGCACAGACTCCTGATGGTGTACAGATGTGGATCCCTAAACACTTGCAAGTGTGCCTATGTTCACACATGCAGATGTGCACATTCCCATGCCTCTGTGATTAATCCTGTGACCTGATTGGCAAGACACTTAATCTGTATGTAAGACATTTCTTCTGGTTTTTCCTTGGAGTTGGTAAATCCTTAACACCACCACAGTAATTAAGAGAGTTCCATGCCTTCACACCTATGAAAAATATGGAAGATGGGGGTCTAAATATCAAGCACAGACCCGAACCTTTTATTGTCTATAGGTGTCCTAGCTGAGTATTACCTTTTGAGTTAAACAAACCCACCATCACACTGGTGGGTTGAAATCATCCCAGTTTCATCATATGAAACTCATCTCTCCTATTTTTCCCTCTACTGACAGTAATAAACAATTCAACACAACCTGCAATATCTCTTATCATCAAAACCAGTCACTGCCATAGGAGTCCATGCAGCACTAGTGTAAAGGGAAGGACACAAGCAAATCAGTAATCATAAAGGATGGAACTTCCAGGTTTGCATTTCTGGGATGTCTTCTTTCTTACACTTACAATATCCATTAAGTTGGTAATAATGTCCACTACAGCTTCTGGGCCAAAGAAAGTAGTGGTCTCTTAGAATGCAAGCTCTTTCAGTGCTCATGTATCCTTCTGAAATAGGATACAGGAGAGCAAGTGTTTTATTTGAGCTTGTTAATTCACCCGGTCTAACAGATGGGTTAAAAACTCCAACAATTTCCTTTCTTAGTTAGGAAAAATCCAAACCTAATCTTTGATGTTCTTTGTTATGATCAAATGAAGGTATGACAGGTTACTGTAGATTTTTAGGCTCTGTATTTTGGCCTCTTATGTGTTTTCTGTGCTCCAAAACTGAAAAGCAGATGTAAACTTGTTGGGTCAGGGATCGCCTCTTCCATTTAGAGTAGTACTGTGGCACCTATGAGACACACATTACAAAGTATAACCGTAACAATAGTTGACATTCCAGAAACTTAGCAGGAGTCAACCAGATTTACTTTTCCAGACATTTCCCTCCTCTTTCTGTTTTTACTTTTGAAGTTCTTGAGTTAATCCCTGACCTAATGCCAAAATAATCCTAGGCTGATAAGAGAAATTTTCTCTGGATTTGTGAGAAAGTTGTGCGGTAATTTATGAGAAATCTTTTAGAAATGGCCTCACCATACTTCTGCTCTTTGGCACAGTGAACATAGAATCTATTTGTTTTCTCTGCACTAATCAGGGACACATGACTTTAATTTCAGTAATTTTCATGTAATCAATTCAGTTAATATAAGAGAAAAAGACATTTTTCAGTTTCAGTCCCAGTATGAAAATAGAGTTTTTCAATTTATATATTCATTTGGATAATCTGGGACTCACTTCCTTTTGTAAAAATTTATCAATCTGCCCCAGTGCCTAAAATGAATATACATCCAGTCAAATAAATTTCCCTAAGGATATGGAAATGTTATGGATTTTGGCTAAGTAGGTTCAAAACATTTTAGTTAAATTGCTGTAATCTCTAAGCACCACCCTCAATCACAGGGCTAATCTAGATGACTTTTGTGGGAACTTTTCTTCATCTTTTATCCTTCCATTAAGCCAGTAGAAATCAGTAATTTCACTGTGAAGTGACTCAACAAAAGTTGAACAGCATTAATCAGTAGGAGCAAATCCTCATTTGCATGAACATGTGTCTTGAAATAAGGCAAAAATAGCATGAAACTTCACTAGCCTGTTTCCATGACATCAGGGGGTTACAGCACCCAGCCTTCTCACAGGAATAACTCTTCCTGGTGGCTTTTCATAGAGAGCTTTCTTCAAGAAAGCTCTCTCTGTCTAAGATGAGGCAAAGAGAAGAAGGCATTGACACGTAGCCATGAGCAGACCCCAAAGTATTGGGGTCCCTGATTCATGCATGGAAACTAAGAGTCACAAGTCACTGATTTCAGGATGCCTGATACCAGTGTAAGTTAAAACAGGATTGTTTAATGGGTACCTGTTGAAGAAAAGTTTCCATAAGAAATTAGAAAATCCAGATCTACTGAGGTATGTTACCTCCCATTTGACACCTTTCAGATCCTAGCTCCCAGAACATCACCTGTCAAAAGTCAGGCAGCTGAAGGAAGACAGGCAGCAGAGACAGCACTAATCATGCCATGGGAAGTCACATACCAGTGGAGGACTTTCTGCAGTGGCCCTTTATGACCACTTTCTCTTGAAGATGGTTCACATGCCCCACATGAAAAAAAATTTGCATATGTTTGAGGTGTCAAAAACAATGGAAAGACCAAAAATTATTCTTGGTACAATTTCTCCTACTGACTTCTGCAGTATTCTGGGAGAATAGCCTGACTCCAGGGATAAAAGAGTCTGCTATTTACATTTGAACTTGCATTTGAAATCACTGTTGAATAAACAGGATATGTAGAGAATAACAGCAAGATTAGTAATAGAAATAATTTCAGTATTGTAACAAAAAAAGGGCCTTGGACACTGGTAAGACTTTGATTTCCCCTGTTGTAAACATGATCACTATTGAGCTTCAGAGTACTTTGACCCCAGTGCTAAAAAGATGAACTCAGATTTGCATCTAGCTTCTGGTTTTGAAGGTGACAGTACATCCAGCTGTGTATTCCCACCTCCTCTTTCTTGTTTAAAGGTGGAGCAGTAGGATGCAGGCCGTAACAATTACCCCTTTGCCTGGCTACAAGAGCAGAATTCTTTGGGATAAGGAGGGAGTAGAAAACTTCATGTAATAAATAGTTTAGCTCAACTCTGGGATGTTGAGCATTTCTTTCATAGTCCTAAATTTCTATATTTAAACATTTGAGAAGGGTAAATTGATAAGTTGTAATGACATGTAATGTGTCAGAGTACAGATTAGGTAACCTGAACTTTTTGATTAAACAAGAGAAGCTATAAACTCTGTATATATTTATTAGTAGTATTATTATCATTCAAGTGAATGATTTAGATTTGTTCTGGGCTCTACTTCTGATTTCCAAAAAATGCACATGTCTTTGGCAGGGAAGTGATGTGGTAGGGTTTAGCTTATGTGCATCTGGAGGGTGGATTCCTTTTGTGCTTATAAAGTACAGGTGGGATGCAGAATTTTCATATATATTTCATAAATCTATCAGCCAGAGAGAGAGAGAAGGAAACAGCCAAAAAAAAAAATATGGATTTTCCACCCAAGGATTTGCTAGAGCTAACATAATATTTTAAAAATACTAAAATGGTTTATTTGTGCTTTTCTGATCATAGGTTAGAAATGAATACTAACAATACCTAAATAGAGAATGTCTAAAGTGAATGTATAATCAATAATATCTAAATAGATAATGACTAAAGTGACACACTCTAGAAGAAGAGACAGAGAATTGGTTTGGACTCACAGAAGATTGATGTGCAAGATTCCTGAGTTCCAAAGCCCAGTGACAGTGTCCACCCTGAAGGAATTCCATCCTTGGGGCTGTCTCCTATAACCTACCCAAGCTCTATCCTACAAGCAACATCACTTTTACCTCCACAGAGGTGGGCTTCTTGGGCTTATTTTAATTATGATATTTAACCAAAAGAGACTTAAACACTCTCTCAAAGGGGATACATTCCTTAGTTGGCCCTAAAATGGAAGAACTGGCATGGTTTCACATCAAATTTTGCTTCCATCTCATCCTAAATATGACATATGTTGAGAAGTGGTGAACGAAATCAAATAAACTACAGGAAAAAAATCTTCCTATAATTAGAGGCAGACTGCAAAACAATTCCATCACACAAATAAAACATAAATGCTAAGTGAAAAAATATCATCAGGTTTATTTATTTAATTAAACCTATTTATTTAATATATATCCTGCATGTATATATGTATGTAAATAATAATTTATTTATTGAAACATATTATTAAATATATATCCTGTAGCATCAAAACTACTGCACATATTTAAAAAGAAAACAATAAAAAGCTTATAAAAATATTAGTTATTAAATAGCATAGTATGATGGGTGGATGGTGCTTTTTTAGTGCCAGAGATCTCTCTTTGATAGTTTGTCTCTCTGGTGTTCATGCCTGTCTGATTTTGTTTTCAAGCTATCCTTGTATTTCAGTTTTACCTTGTGAAAATACAGACTTCTATGGAAATACCACCATATAGAAGTGCTTCAGAAGGGTTGTTTTGATTTTTGTGGCAGGTTTCAGATAATATACTTCAGGTAATTTTTTTTTTTTTTAATTTTATGCCTGATTTAGTATTTTCATTCTTCTCAACACTTAAATAAACCTTCACTTTATTTATCCTTATTACCCAAACATTCCCTTGATGAAACTGAATTTTTGCCGTGTACAATCTGCTGGGGGCAAAATCATTGCTCTTATGAAATCAATGGTTACTCCAAATTTAAATTAAAATAATTATTTCTGAAACTTTTAGGAGACACTCTTGTCTTGTAATGAATTTAAATAATTTAAATTTTGATAATGAATTTCAGCCTCCATGCTGCCTTAAAATCAGTTTAATGTTCTTCTAATATTGATGTTTACTATTAAACATAATAGTATGTAAACTGATGTTTACAATTAAACAGAATTTCTATCACTTCTTCCAGTGTGAAGTCAAAATAAAGCAGACCAGATCCATTTATCATTTCACTGCTGTTTTGAACTTTTGGCGTGCTGTGCTGAAGAAAAAAGGTACAGTTTTCTTTTAAACATGTAGTTTAATGTGATCTTTGATCTTTTTACTTCAAAAAGATAATTTTTTTTTTGGTCTGGAACAGTCTTACACAGATGAGTTCTAAATCCCTGAAAACAGAAATTTATAGTGGAAAAGTTGTCACCACTTTAATTATGGTAGCATAAATGCAGTGCTGCTTCTATAGTAAGTCACTGCCTAGAAATAAAAACAAGGAAAAGTTCTGATATAAAGTCTATCCTCACAGTACCTGATGTCAAATGTTCAATGTTCATCTAACTGTATTTCTAAAAAATTATTTCTATAGTGCTTTCCTTTTTTTTTTTTTTTTTTTTCTTTTGAGAACATTCATCTGTTGGTATATAAAAGATTACATTTCCACTGACAGATAGGAACTGGAAAAGAGCAAAGATGACATGTATCAAAAAGCTTCATTGCATGATAAAAGATATGTTGGATGTACTCAGAAAAGGCGGTTAACTGGTTTATTTTTTTTTGTTTTCTTGTTGTTCTGAGCTTGCACTCTTTGTCAGCAGTCTGGATTCAGAGACTCTAAATTTAAAATTTTATATGGATCTCCTGTAGGTCTTGGCTTCCTTCTGATTGCTTCTGGACTTATGCCGGCTCTTTGGGTTTTAAATGAATTTGGAGGATTGAAGTAATTTAAACATAATTTAAATGATCTCATATGGTAAACTTAGTAGACGTTTAATAGATTGTGTATTTCTGCTTGGTGATACAAAGAGCATATATTGTAGCATATTAGTATGTATCTACTTGGCACAGGGAAAAAACATAAATCATGGAAGAGTACAAATTTCATGATGACAATCTTCTAGGAAATATCTAGAGAAAATTCTAAAGGAAAAATTGTCTGGTGATACAGCATGCTGTGCTGTAAGGTTTTCTGGACTTCAAAAGGCATAGAAAAAAGCATAACAAATAAAAATGCTTATGAAGTGGGAATAGATAACTTTGGTGCTACAAAGCACTATCGTAAAGCTGACACTGCAATCCAAAGATTTTGGCCTTGGCTGCAATATTTGTGAACCACTGAATTTTAGCTGTACACAGCATTATGTATTTTACCCTTTTCATGGTTCAGAATGTGACAGAAGGATGTTTTAACGTGACTGAAGATAAACCAAAACAGAGAAGCAGCTGTAGCAGTCCCACTGAGGTATCAGTTAAGCAGCTGGGTGTAACACAGGAAAAAAGACTTCTTTTTACTTTTTGTTGTTGTTGGGGTTTTTTTTTGTTTGTTTGTTTTGACTTCTCCCAGACTGCTCTCTGTGAAGTCTTCTGTGCCATTCTCTTTCTGCATAATTGTGTCACAATCATCTTTTCTATTTCCAGCTCTGTTTTAAAACAAATTTCTTCCTAACAGACTGCTGAACATTAAACCTTCCATGGAAAGATGTGATTGCAGAATTCTTCAGAGAGAGCAGCCCTTCTCATTACTGATCCTGGGTGATGTTATGGGATCTGGCATTACTGCAAAACATGTTCATCTTATTTCAAGCATTGCTGGGTGCAGAAGAACTGTTAAGTGCATGTCAAAATTTAAGTGTTTTCATCACAATCATCTAATTTATGCTACATTTTGACTGGTCCTCATTTTCTCTTCCTTATGTTATAACACACAGACAAGCCAAAAATAACAGTGTGAAAAACGCTATTACTAGTGGTCCTGGTCACAAACCAGCATAAGCAAAACATGGTGCTTTCCTATTATTCCATGCAAAGCAGCAAAGCCTTACATCCTCTGCAGAATTCCTTCGTTCTCCCATGGCCCTGGAGACCTGAGTGATATCTCACATCTTGGGATACTGCCTCACTGTTGCCTCTGACAATGTGCAGGGTGCTGGATGCACAACCAAATTATAAATATCTTAGCATCCAGTGCTTTAATGTTTCTGCAGTTTTTGAGGTTGGAACTAGACCTTGCTCAGGTACTTGGGTATTTTCCTCACTGAAGATAATAGGTACCCATAACTCAGAGAAATTGATGCACAACAATACTCCATTGAAGACAGGGCAGTTTATAGGCTTCAAGTAAGTTACAAATTGAGCTGATGACTGTAGAGGAGCCAAATAAAATCTGAGTTTCTTTGCCTTTGCTAGGATTTAACCTTTAGCTAGCTAACTCATAATGAAAACACACCTTTTGCCCTTTTTTTATTTTTTATTTTTCATTTTTTTATCCTTAATGAAGGTAAGACCTTGCATCTCACATACCAAAGCAAAAGAATATTTAATTCAGGATCCAGATTTTGCAATTTGGGTCCATCTGTGATAAGAACAGAGTGTGAACTCATGGAAATGCTTGTGTGAATTTTTAATAAATTGTCAGTACCCATTTTGATACAAGGTAGAAAACTGCACATAAATGCAGCAAGGAGCTGCCAAAGGGAAAAGAGGTGCTTCCCTAGCAGATTCCAGGCCAGCCCAGTGCTCTCCAACTGTATTCCAATATTCCAAATGTAGAATAACAACTCCCCTCAGCAGCATTTGACTCCATCTCAGAGCTGCTGAAATGTTCATAATGGGGCATGGTCAAAAGCACTGAAGTCTCTTAAGGACAGGACACAGAACAGCAAACACTGAGAGAAGCATTTGTATTCAATCTGGTAACCTGATTAAAACCAGTTACCTCATTTTCAGAAAAAAAAGGTCCTATACTAACAAATGCAAACATTTGTAGTAGGTTCAGTATATAAAGAAAATATTAAGTTTAAAAAAGTTTTTTTGTTCTTGTTTTTGGGGTGTTTTTTTTTTTTGTTTGTTTGTTTGTTTTTTTGTCCTCAAATAATTTTCACTGATTTGTCTGTTTTTTCCAAGAAATTAAGAAAAGTTCATTTTAGGTCAAAGTAGTTTGTATTTCATTATTTGATCATTTTTTGGCAACCAAACGATACAAACAGATATTCACATAGCTTTGGCTTGTAGTTCTGATGATGGCTGTTTTCCAAGTTGTATTTGGGAAACTAGACCATTTATTAGGAAGGGAAGTATATTTAAGATTTCACAATTCCTTCTTACTTATTTACCCTTGTATGCAGTTTTTCAGGATTGCAAGGAAGGAAAAAAAATTAATCTCTTTTTGATTTGAACACAAATTTGAACTCAACACACAATGTGAAGAATGAAAAATTCCTTTTCTGGGTAGAGTTTGAACACTCCTTTAGTAAATTTGGCGGACACACAGTAATAATCTATATTATGTTAAGATACGCAAATAGTTTTCTATGGAAACTAGAAAAAGCTGGAAACTTTAAATCCCAGATGGAGTTCTTATTAAGGAAACATCATACTTTTGAAAAACCTATTTCTCCATCTGCTTGTAATATCTTTTAAGTGTTTCTTTGTATAATTGCAATGATGATTTATTTGGATCATATTCTTTATTGTTTATTGCATAACTCTACTCCTTCCCCGAAAGCGCAAGTGTTCACCTTATCAGTCAGCAAGGACTTAATTCAATTTCCCCTTGCTCTGATCTGACTGGGGAAATGTGCTACAGTTGTGGCATCCTGGCAAAAGCTCCATGAAGGGAGCTCCATGTGTGGTTTGAAACGCCCTTCTTCCTCAAACCTCTGCAGAGAGAAGTTCTGTGCCAGGGACCCTCTCTCGCCTTGTGGTCTGACTCATTCTGACTCACTGAGCTCGAGAAAGCAGTCAGTGTTACTCCTTTCTGGGAAAGTGCAAAGAAAAAGCAATTCTGCTCCAAATAAATGCAAATAAGTCAGCTGCAAGTATCTGGGGAAAAGCAGTTAGAGAAGCGAGAAATTACTTCTTGTCATCTCATATTCAACTGCAGTGTAATTTTGATCATTTTCTTATTTTTCTTTCCTGATGGAGGGAATGAAGTTCATAGGTTGTGAATCCAAGATCAGTACAGGAGTTGGGTAAATAATGGGTCGCATTTAGTTAAATTTGTTTTTCAAGCCATTGTTCAGAGGTGCTTATACAGTCATTTCAGTTCAAGAGCATGAACAATTTCACTGACTTTGGTACATTGTCCAAGTACATTGGCTTCAGGCTCGGGGGATTTACTGGGAGAAACGTTGCAGTTTCTCAAGTACCACTCTGGCTTCTCACCTCATTTTCTTGTGTGCTCCTGGGAAGATACTACAAAAGCTAGAGGCTCACCCTGCAGTTATAAAAAAAACTAAATCATTCTTTACTAGAAACTGCTTACATTAGAGAACAGCTTTAGTTGGCAACATTGCAGAGCTGTGGTGATAAAATACCTGCACCTGCCCTGAGAGCAGTGATGGAGGAGCAGCAGGAGGGTGTCTGCTGCTGAGAAGCCCTCTGCTTTTCAGCTTCCATAGGGTGCACACAGGTGGTGCTGACTGCTCACTGGGGATTGCCACTTGGAGCTGGATCTCAAAATACTGTCATTTTCCGGGTATAAAAGCAGTATTTCACATCAACCGTAAGTCCTGCAAACTCTTGTAGTAGCCAGATGGTGTCAGTCTTGTATTGAACCTTTGTCATTAGTCTCCCCTGGTGATCAATAGATTCTAATAAATTCTGCTGCTCACATATTTTTTCCACCTGTACTTGCCTAAGAACAGCACACACACACACACACACCAACAAAAAAACAAAAAAAAAAGGAAATAAAGAAAGAAAAATGAGTGACTTGCTAAAATCTGCTCTGAGCTGGTCACAGAGACTCTCCTTGAATTGCAGTGAACTTTTGCAGATGAGTGCAAAATCTGCATTTCCCTTAAATCTAAGAGCTCGTCTCTGAAAATTTACCTGACCTGTATGTCTTGATTTTTTTGGTCAGAATAAACAACTCCTGTAGAAATGTTTATCAGCAAGACACACAGAAAAGAAAGAGTGCCTGCAAAGTTTTAAATGGACTAAACCCACTCAGAATTGGAAAAACCAACAGCAGTGAATGACAGGCCTCTCTAAGTCAGGCACCATTACCACCACCACCAAAAGAAGTCCCACCACCACCAAAAAATAATATGAAGAGCTGCAACTTGTCACTAAAATGGTAATTATTACATAATCCATTAGTTAATGCAAACATTGTGGGCTCTTGGATCAGCTGTAAAACCAAGCTCTTGGCCACTTTTAACTTCCAGAAGTGCTTTGGCACTTTGGCCAGGAGCTAGGGTGTTAACATGAGTGCTCTGTCCAAGTTCCATGTGGGTAACTATATTTTTTCTTGCTGACTTTTGCATGTAATTTAGTTAGATACATAATTATTCATTTCTTGTCTTAGACTGTAGTACAGAGCTGCTGTATTAAGAGCTGTGGCTGCCTTTCCAGAGGTTTTAATAACCCAGGGACCAGTGAAGGGATTCCTGTTAGTACCAGAGCAGGGATTTCTGTGGTGGTCAGTGTTTTGGGAGTTTGCAGTGAAAACACTCTATAAACAAATATTCATAACCAAAGCTCTGTTTCAAATATCACAGATACTGTGAAACTCTTGGCATTTGCTAGTGATGCTGAAATCCTGGAACTGCTGGCAATACGAAGGAAATTGGTTAGCTTCCCTGCTGAGGCCTGAATGAATGAGAAGAAAATTGGTAAGAGGGGTCAAGAAATACATATTGTGTGCATTTTTCTTAGTTGAATTTAAACTAATTGTTTTCAAAACTGTTTATCAATCTATGAAAGTCTGTAGACTGCATCAAGTCTGAGCACGTTCTTTCTCCAGAAGCAGATTTTACAGGGTCCCTTGGCCATTCTCCCATGAGACTGGGCAGAGGCTTTTGTTGTGACTGCATTGTCATTTTTTGGACAGGATGTTTTGGAAGGTGTCTTTAGGAAATTTGCTCCGTCTTGTCTGGGAAGTTACTCCATCATTGGATCCTCTGGAACAGGAATATTTTGTTGTCCATATTTTATGTGCATCTTAAATATTTTGACTGCTTTATGGAAAGTCAGTCACATTGCTAGCCAAAGCTCCTCTGAGCATAATAATTTTGTGGGGCAGTCTGGTCTGCACTGCAGTGATTGGACAGAGGAGAAGCTGCCCATGGCAGGTAACAGAGGGTGACACAGGCCAGTGCTGCTACTGCTGAGTCCTGCAGTCTCTCCGGCTCTTCTGAAGGGCTACGAGCACACTGGTAAAAGGACTGCAGCTGCAGTGAGCCTTGCTGTCTCTCCTGTGACAGCCCAGCCTCTGGAGCGTGTTTGGCTGGCCCATCCAGGATTCTACCAACAAGTACCTGGCCTTTTTTCCAGGGACAGAGTGATCCTGGAACTGCTCTCCTTCTGTGACGTCAAGGATGGGAATACTCTGCTGCAGAGGGGCAGAGAGCTAAGCTGGGTGGACGTGACTTGTCCAGAGCTGATTATGCCTAAATTTTGGGAGCAGAAAGAGAACTGGCATTGAAACCAAGCTGTGAACATCAAATTCTTGTGGTTGTGTCCTATGTCTCAGGATTGTACTTGTTTCTGTTCACAAGAAGCTATTTCAGTCCTTGGAAACCAAGACAAGTGGGGCAGAGGAAGACACTGCAAAATTTTTTCCTGGCTCATGGATTACACGAGTCTGTTCTGCCTGACATAGCTAGCCATATGAGAGACTACAGCATCTGGCTGGTTTCTGCAGGAAAGCTGAGATCTGTCAGCTCTGTCTAACAGCCAGGGATTTTGGGGCCATTTTGTGACTGAGCAGGACATTCTGCTGTGCTCTCACAGCTTGAATTCACAAAGACAGACAACCCCTCTGAAACCTTGCAGTTGCTTTCCTCCTCTTGCTGAAGAGAATCTCTTCACCAGTCTGGATTTAGCTTTCTCATTTTATGCCCCTGGAAAAATGGTGACATCTCTCACTTCACAGCCTGATATCAGTGGGGACTTCCAGTCACTGACAATTTAAAGACACATTCAAGTTTGTGTGCAGCATGGGAACCAGAGATATAGCTGTTGGTTTCCAGTTCTCCCTGTTCCATTTTGCCTCTGTGAAGTAGGTTGGACTTTTGCAGTTGCAATGACCTCCATTCCCCCCATCCTTCTATCCTAAAAGCATTACACCAGGCTTGGCATTCTAATCTTTAGTCTTCTGTCCCACTAAAAGTATAATGAAACAAGCAATGAAAGCTAGTACTGTGTTGTACATAGAAAAAAAAAAAAAAGTGATACTTTATGAAATTGGTGATGCAAAGTGTCACTTCCAGTGGGTAGCTCTCAGTTCATCATGCTTGTTGCCATGCTGAATCTGGGAAACACTGGCTCCCATACAAATGGGTTTTATGTGTTTTTTACCTGTTATAAACACAACTTGTTTCCAAGTGGAAACAAATACAAAGAAAACCTGTTATACAGAGTGAAAACTTGATGATTCTTATTTTCTCTTTTGCTCTGTTAGAGTTTGATTTTTTTTTTAATTTTTTTTTTTTTAATTTGTTCTCCCAGGAGTGCAACTCTGAGAGTTATAATCTAGTAGTACCCTATATGTGCTTCTGGTCACTGTGTAAGAGTCCTAAGAAACCTTTCTGTTTCTGGATTACCTTTTTCATTAGTTTATAAGACTAAGAAAAGTGTCTTCCCAAGTTCGTAGTCCTGAAACCGTGATGGATTTAAGCAAAGGAGTATATTCTGTTTCTGCCTTATTGTGATACAGCTCCACAGGACCTCCTTTCACTTTCACAGAGTTTATCTGGATCCACATAGGCATAAATCAGAATTTGGCCACTAAAAATGAAGATGATTTATACACTGGCATTAGTGATTCCCTGTACTTAGAGATTCAGCTGGCTCTCTTCCAACTTAATCTCCTTTTTAGTATTTTATTCTATATTCTGGTGAATATAGAATAAATATTCTATATTTGGTACTTTAAACTATATTCTATATATCTGGTGGCAATATGGCTTGACATCACAAGTTGCCTTACCTTGCAATGCGGGATATAGAGGGACAGAAAACACTGAATGTTAGCTAGTGCTAACAGCGAAATTCCCACCCCCAACCTGCAGGTGCCTCAATCAGTGAATATAAGACATTTTCCAATGAAAAAGGCTCTCTACGCCCTTGTTATTGACAGTGCTGTAGAAAAAGGAAATTAGCAAATTGAAAACAAGGGCCCTTCCCTGATTAAGCTCCCCCTTATCACAGGATATTCCACACTTAGCCCTTGTTACATCCCAGCTCACTTTTGGCTTTCACAAGTCAGAATGAGCTTATCTGTGATTTTTTCATGTTTACTCAAGCTCTCAGCTTGATAGCGATGCACGACTAATACTTGGATGGTACCACATTCCAGAAGATTTATAAATGACAGAAAAAGTGAGAGAGAATTTTATTTCTATGAAGTTATTTCTGGAGTTTTCCTTTCCACAACCATTGCTATAAAATCTGCAGGCAGCACCTTCAGCCACATTTGGAGCCCTCTGTGCTCTGCTGGCAATGCAGAGGGTGCCAGAGGCTGCCATGAGCAGCTACTGGGGATTTTTTGTAGCTACACTTTGCCATTTGGCTGCATCCTTTTGTGGACAGAGGAAGATTTGCCTGTGTGTTCTGGGGCAGCTTCTGTAAGGAACATAGTTCAGCACAGGTTAAGCAGCCCTGAGATGCATCCAGATCACACTGGGCATGGAATCAGTACAGAACAACCTCTTGAACTAGCAAGCTGCAGGAAGTTTCCTCTCTGCTACTGCATGGCTGCTTTGAGTACTTTTTGGAAACAGCCAAGGAAAGAGCCTCGTATCTTCTGTTACAACACTTGGAAGTACTTCCAAGAAAATGTAATTTTTCAGTCTAATGATCTTAAATGACTGTTGTTTGGTTTATTTTTCTGTTTTTAAAGTAAGAAATCTAACTGGAATTGATGGTTTCTTTGGGAAAAAAGATACCTCATATATTCTTACGTTTTTATAAATCCTTTCATTGCATGTAATTTTTAGAGCCTTGGAATTACCAGGAATCTCCAGGAAAACCAGACCTTTACAAAGATATAGTGAACAATGCAGCGTTTTAATTCTAAAACAATGGACACGTTTTTATTATGAATTTCTTTTATTATTTTTGGAAGACAAGGTAATGGATGTGTTTTTCTTGGTACTTACACAAAAAGCAAGAAAAGCATCCTTCCTTTTATTAAGTTTTTCCTTGTGATAATGGTGCAAGTTTTTAATGCGGGCTTTTTAAAGTTGTTTCTTGGTATCTCCCTTATGGAGAGATAAGAAAGGTTTTCCCACATTTTAGGGATGGTTGAGCAATGAAAACATGAACCAATAAGCTCACTTTTATTTTTGTGAGACCTGAAAAGGGTAGAAGAAATATCATACTCCCTGCCAAGTGATCACACTGCCGCTTATCACAGTCTTGCTGGTGAAGTCAGCAAAGGAAAATTTTGCAGAAGAAACTTCCTTTCCCACTCACAAGATGGGACTTGTGTGCAGTGTAGAGTCTCTTCACACAGCAGTCCTGGGGTTCTTAGCTTGTTGACCAAGAAATCTTCCCCTGGCCTGTCCTCTTGCAATGCTTCCTTCTCACTAGGCACAAATTCTCTAACACAATGTCTAAGGAAAGTAAGCTCTGGTGTGCTCTCTGGGTGCCTTGGAGCACATCAGCTGGTATATCCACTGATCCCACCTCCAGGGACCTGCACCAGGTGGGGCTTGTCCCAGGCAGAGTGGGTCACCCACCATCTGTCACATTTGTCCTCTCATGGTGACCTCAGAGCACTTTCCCTAGGAATTCCTCAGAGTTTTGTGTAGTCTGCACCCATATGAATGATGTGGTTCTCCAAGAATGATGCACTTCTATTGCAAGAACACATGACTATTTCATTTTCAATACAGCACCTTCCTTACAAACATATCAGCATCCCTTGCTATTTAGGTGAAAGGGGAAGGCAGACATGAAGAAAGTCCCACCAATTCCTGTCTGCAAGTACAAAATTCCAGAATTTAAAGTCTGTCACTCCAGTCCATGAGGTGATAATTATTGCTATTTTTTTGTAATGGGCCTTGTCCTCTCTCCAGTACACAGTGATGATGCCTGATATCACATCCAAAGATCATCTGTAGGGGAGGACTAGTATGGAATGTTGCAAATTTCTGTGAGAAGACAAATACAAAGGACTTGTTTATGACAAATTGCTGGACTACAGAGCTGTGGGATTCAGGCTAGATTACAGAAAGCAGTGTCAAACCAAGACAGATGCATTGTCACTGCAGAGCTCCTGACAAACAACAACAAAAAACGTCTGAAACTAACAGCCTACTGTTTTGTGTCATCCATATCTGCAGTCACAACTACCTTTCAATTTCATAGCTGGAAGAGTGGGTCACATGCCTCATGCAGAAGTAGTGTAAAATTGGATGGAAGAATGCAAAGTGTGTGGAAGGGCAGGAAAGTATGTTTATTTGCAAGAAGTGACTAGCAATTCTGCATTAGTGAGGAAACAGGTTTGCTTTGGTAACCAGTCTGGCTTGCAGGAATGCTGAGTTCCCAATGATCCCTGTGAGGATCCTACCTCTATCTTCCTAAAGAACATCAAGAAATTCATCAGGCCAGATAAGCAAAAGGACCTAAAGGGGCTCACAGACAGGTGCTTGGCCTCCTGAATAATTTAACTCATATTTAGGCATTAAACTGGTGTGAAGAGAATTCTAAACCCACTCATATATTAAGTGCACTGCTACTCACCACTAACCAACAAAGCATGTTGAGGATGGGAACATGTCTAAATCTAGATCTTTATTCTGCTTTTCTAGAAACACAAACAAAATTGCTCTGGAAATGAATACTTCTCTTTCTGCACATGTATAGAAGAGGAAGCACAGTAAGAATTTTTGCATCATTCCATTAATTATAACATAAAATAAGGGAGTTGAAGATTTAGTTTTACAGTGGTGGTTTGAACTTCTTCTCCAGCTAGAAGCCTTTCTGTAACTTTCTGCCTGTAGTATTAAGAAATGCTTTTCAATGAACCCAGTGCTGCATTTCTATGATTTGTTTGGTATGAGAAAACTTAATGGTGGGATAGATGTTTCTAAAATTCCTCCCTCCTTTGGGAGTGGACATTAAACTCCTCCTATATCCATCTGAGCAACATGGTATTCAGAGTGTCCCGTGAGACTTAGAGTGTAATAGATTTTCCCTGTCTCACAGACTCTGAGAGGACAGGGTCCAGCTGCCATCATGTATGGACCATCATTTACCAATTCTCCACTGAGAAAACTACAGCAGAGGTTACAATGACAAGCCACATAGCAAGAAGAGTTTTATATCAGTGATAGGGACCCCAATGCCCTCACTTCAGCATACTTTAGCAGGGCTTGTGACTGGCTCTTTCATTAGAAGCATTTGCATGGTTTGTGTAACTGTTTGTTTAATGTGTCACGTTTTTCATACTCATTGGTAAAGTTTAATAATAGTATGCTTCAGTAGAGGGCACAGAAAATCTGATGACTGAAGTTCTTACTTGAGCAAATTTTAGCTTTCAATAAAGAATTGTCTTTTAAGGCTCTGACACATTTATAAATATTTCTCTCCCTTTCAAAGTGAGGGTGATATTATTACCTAGGAAAATTGTAGTGGGGGAGAAAATGCTATGCAACTAAAAAATGAGATTGAATATACTCTCTAGGAAAACTCATGTTTCTGTGTTGCAATTAGCCAAAAAATCCAGGTATATTTTCAGCAGGGGGGTATATTTTCAACATAGTCCCTGTGATTCTCAAATTAGCAACTGTGGGATCATTACAATTTGGAAGAAGTCAGCTTGCTACTCTTCACATTGATGATGAAACTTCTGCTTTCAAACCAAATAGTCTGTTCTAATATATGTCTGTATGTCCTTGATATACCAGAAGGCAGCCACAATAGCCAGGACAGTCAGGAAACAGCAGTGCTCTCAAAACCTCTGTGAACAAAGGTATGAAGCCTGAGTACAGACAAGAGCAAAGACGTGAATAAAAGAGAAAAAAGAAAAAAAAGAAGAATGAAAGAATACAGAAATAAGATTTCTTTTTAGAAAGATTATTTGGTGTAAATTTAATGCAGGTTTCAGTGCAAAACCTGGGGACTATACTGGAGGCTGGCAAATATTATGAAAATCAATTATGAATCAGAGTATTTAAGACACCTTTTGTGATTCTTTCCGTTAGTACCAAGATGATACTAAAGTGAAGTTGCTCTGAAATAGAGGTTGGAGGGACTGGTAAACTAACATACTTTAAAAAAGAATATTATTTAACTAAAAGAATATTTTGTAACTGGAAACTCTTTATAAGCATTTCCACTTCTTGGTTCCCTGTTGTCAATCTCAACTGAAACAGTTCACATTTTAAAATACACAAACCCAAACTTATTTCAAATTATTCAAACAACAATTTTGTCATTTGAGTTAATGTAACAAAAAGTGATTTAAAGTTTTTGGCAGAAGGCCAGAAAGAATTTCTTGACTTTTACACACAAATTTTCAAGAATTATGACATTCATAAATATCAGTGGAAATTTAACTCTTTTGTGGAAAATTATATTATGTGTTATTTTAAAATATGCCAAAGAATATTGTTGTAGAGAATTTTAGGATTTTTTTAGGAATTTTGTCAGTCACAATTAACCCCCCCTCCCAAAAAAAATTTGAAAAAATAAAAAACCAAAATAAAAAAAAGAATGGAACCATAATGGAGGCTGTTTTCAGTTACAAAAAATATTATTCACAGATTGGTTCAGAAGGCCTTGTAGAAAAACACGAGCAATGCTTTTCAATAGTTACTGAGTTTGCAGTTTCAGTAGGTACTGAGGGTTCTGATTCAGATCTGAAATTTGTGATGCAAAATCAGCTTTCCCATAAATTCAAATATATCAAGGTTCAACAAGGTTTAGTGCTAAATCCAAATATCAGAACAAAGATCCATCTTTAGGTTTGAGAGACCTCCTAATATCCATTTGACATCTCACAGTACTGTCAATTAAAAGTGATTTCATGAAATGCACTAATATAAATGGCAAACTTTACAAACTAATGTAAAATCAGCATAATGACAAAAGAATTTGGTGTTTTTTTACATGAATATTTAAATAATTCATTTTATTCTTCCATTTTTGACATCCCAGCCCAGCTCAGAAAAGTGTGGGCCAAGAAGACAGCTACACTCGGTAGGCAGCCAATTAAAACAGACTGTCATAAAAGAGCAGGATGATTTTTCAGGACAGGCATCGTTATTTTGTGAGCACCAATATAACTTCCTAAATGTCTCACAGATGCAGTCTGAAAGAAGTTGCATCCCCCTCCCAGTAAAAATATCTTAGCCACCTCAAAAGAAGAGACCATCTGGAGACTTACTCACTTCGGGGGATGCTGAGTTAATTGAGTGAAAGTCCAAATAACTCTTTAGGAGAGACATGCTGAGGAATAGCAGAAGGCTCTAAAGTAATGTAATTCCAAAAGAATTTGCTCCAGTATTGCTATTACTTAATCAGTTGTATTATCACCATACTTGGGAGGCCTAGGCATAAATGAGGGTTTGTTTTGAAGGACTGCAAAAAGGAATTTACTGAGAACAGTTTTATGTATTTACAAGAGAAATTCAGACAAAACTCACTAGTGTTTCAATAATAAAATCAAACAAAATCAAGCAAAAGGAATGTGCTCATTCTTTTGTCCAAAAAAGTGACTCCATCTGCCCAGAGGAGTATCTAAGCTGTGATTGGAAGGTGCAGCACATGTATTCACCCAAGATATTTGGGAGAAGTATAGGAACACCAACTCTCTGGTTCCAAGCCTTCCTGTGCCTTTCTTCTGGGTTTGCTGGTTGCTGGTGGGAACTGCTCTGCCTCTTTAGACCTGTGTGCCTGTTCAGAGCTGTCAGTTGTCTGATCAGTTTTCAGAGTTTTTTTAGTTTAAAGTGGTGATACTGTGTTGAAGAGGTGCTGAGGTCTTTCAGTTAAGAAGTCTCCAGTGTCATTTAGACAATCTACAGATCACTCCTCAGGCTGCTGTCTCCAGTCTGGAAGCTCATCGAGCCTGAGCATTGTAGTGTATTTGCAATCTCTGTGCCAAGAACTGACAGGCTGAAAGACAGAAGACTGTCTTGAGAAGAAATTCTTGCTGACTGTTACTGCAAGATCTGTAGTTTGGCATTTTCTTCTTTGTCCCCTTCTAATGAGACCTTAGCTTTTTATGTAATATGAAAATAGTAAGTTTTGCCATGTCACATACATTACTCTCTTTTCTAGCCTGAGACTCCTCTTTGATTCTTTCTTTGACTAACAATTCTTCTTTCATTGGTTTTTCCCTGGATAAGTTGAATTTATCCTGTTCCAGTGACTGGAAATTTTCATGCCTCAGACCTTAGCCTTATCCTTTAATCCCTTCCTTTTTTCCCATTGCTATAATGAAATTACTTATCTACATCTATTTACTCTTTAATGGATCTGGGATTGTTAAAAATGGGGCAGACTGGGTCCTTTCCAGTTAATATAAAATTTATACCAAAATAAAGGGGATTTAGGAGTCTAAATATATTTGAGGATCTATGTCTGTCTGTCTTACTGCTTTTGGGTGTTATGTATAACTGGCTTAAGAAAATGATCTTAAAACTATACTGTGATGACAAATTCTTTTTGGTTTTCTTTAAGAATCTGTTTCTTCCTGCAGATGCGGTAACCTAGAAGTTAGCAAGAATGGGCCTTGAGAGAGAAGCTCAGTTCTCTGCTGCCTTAGAACACTGAAACCAAGGACAGGCATCAGCTCCTAATGGTTGCTTCTCACATAAGGCTGCAGCAAATAAAACCAAGCGTATTCTCCCTACAGAGAAAAGACTGTAAAATGGATAAAGCAGTTAGAGCTTCCAAACGTAGGAAGAGAGTGGAAGTGGTCCTAGGAGCTGAAACCCCTCTGTTACTGCATTGTTTTGCAGTAAAATGCAGAGCCAAATTTGCTCTAGACTTTCAGGTTTTGCAGCCTTCCAGTCTTTCCAAGATTGACAGAATTTTTTCTTAACTTTTTTGGCCCATTCAAAAAGTAAAACTGCTCAATTCCAGACACACATAACCTTTGGTACCTCTTGTTTTTTCCTATCCTATTTTTCAGAGAGCTGATTTTTTAAACACTTGAATGCTTTCAAGCAAAAACTGTGATGTCTCCTGTGTCCTGTATGCTGCCAAGTACATAGACAGTATGGTGGGAAACAGGCAGAATTTACTGTGCATCTCAGAGAAAATCAAAGCACAGCTTACCTGAGGTCTACAGGTGCATCCCCCTGCCTGGGGAAACTGGAAGTCCTGCTGTGTCCATGTGTTTTGCCGAGGGGATGCAGTCCGGGCTTGTTGTCCGGGCTTGAAGCACAATCTGGAGCACAATAAGCACTACTTCCAAAGAAAACCTGAGTGCACAGGTAGGAGATTGTACAGCAAGGTCCTTCCTGATCACCTGAAGACCAGAAACAAGGAAAGACTATCCTTCCACCTAAACTCAAACTTTTATTTTAGTGATGGCTAGTGAAGCCGAAGAGCTGTGGCACCCTTCAAGATGTCCTTTCAGGAGTTTTGGGTAGCTGAAATTTGGAGGACAGGTATTTTTATTCTTTGAGCTCACACGGAATTAGTAAAACCTCTAACACTGGAGAATCACTTACAGAATGGGAAGGAAAGAAGAAGAAGACATCAAAAAACCCAAGCAAATTCAAATGGTTGAGCAAGAACAGCTAGAAATTGTAAGAGACACAGGGACTTAGAGAGGACAAATTGAAATTAGGGAATGAGAGCAGTGAGAGTGAGAACACATCAAGTGGAAAACTGATACCAGAGGAGCAGGTGGGAAAGGAGGAAGAAGAAAAGGGGATGGAGTATCTTGCAGAGAAGGAGAAAGGAAAAACAGGAAGTAGGAATGTGACAAAGAGGGATAATAAGGAGCTGGTACATCAGAAGAGAAGAGGGAAATGGAGAAGGAAGGGAAAGAAGAGAAAGAAGAGAAAGAAAAGAAAGAAAAGAAAGAAAAGAAAGAAAAGAAAGAAAAGAAAGAAAAGAAAGAAAAGAAAGAAAAGAAAGAAAAGAAAGAAAAGAAAGAAAAGAAAGAGCAAGCTAGTACAGAAGATTGAGAGAATCTTAAAGGATTGATGGAGAAATGGAAGCAATCACAGAAAAAGAACAATGTAAAATGGGAAAATGAGCAATGGAAGCATGAAGAGAGGAAAAGAATAAAGGTAACCTGAAGTAGGGCCTCTACATGAAGTGATAGACTTTTAGATGTTAGAAATAAGGTAGATGAACCGTTCTGTAAGATGTGATTTTTTTTTTTTTTAAACTTAGAGGTTATAGCTGAAATGCAAGTATTTTGTAGAAAATACAAATTGCTGTGATTTTTATAAATGTTGAATTGTGCTACATATTGTTTTGTAAAAAATGCCAAAATAGAACAAATTACATCAAGATGTTGTGCAGAAATTAGAAAAAGAAAAAAGAAACCTGATACTTTTAACATAGGCAGGAAAAAGCTGTCTCATGTATACTATGACTAACAAATCTGTGGGAGCTATTGTGGCTAGGGTCCAGCCCTCACTTTATACATTAGTGGGTGTAAAGGGTGATGTCACAGAAGGATTAGGTTTAATCCTGGACAAGAAAGCCTTGTGATGATTCAACAAGGAGCAGAAAAGACGGAGCTAAATCAGCTTAAAGTCAGGCTTTATGGGTTTGGATAGAATCAGCATTTTGCATGTGCGGTCATGCTTTGCACATAACAACACACTCAGCTCACGGTGATACTCTGTCTACAGCTTTCCTATTCCTGCCTCCCATTTCAGCACGCTGCTGGCCCAGTGTCTGGCTGCCATCAGCTCAAAATAGGAGACTTCAGGATAAATACAAGGAAAATTTTAACTACCAGCAGAGCTATTGGCACCACTTGACAGTGCATTGGTCAATGTAAATGACCAATGCATCAGGGCAGACCTTTGGCTGCCATGTAGTAAATTAGGAGGATACTTGATAAACCAGCTTTAATTTTCCAGTTCTGTTGGCAGTCTTTGAATCTTCTGCCTGGCAAAGCACAGGCTAGTTTGAAATGACCAAATTCACTCACCTGCTAAATGGTTGCTGTGGATTACCCAGCTCATCTGACTCCAGAGCTCTGCTGAATGAATGGCAGATGGGAGGACAGGTGTTTCTGAATAGAACTGCAACTTGTCTAGAAGCTATTGATGAGCCCTGGAACACTGCAGCAAGCCCTTTAGTCAGACTATCACATGCATGAGAATCAGATAGGCAGTAAGGAGCTCAGGGCGTCTGTGTCATCATGGCCTGAATCAGAAGCAAAAGGTGAGTGATTTGAGTGTTGTCTGAAGCGGTCACTGCCCAGAAGCTCTATTCTCATGACTGGTGCTATAGATATCTTTCTTGTATTGAAACAAAAGCAAACTATTTTCAGGGATTTATGGAAAATTAAACTTTTACTAGAAAAGCACCAGAATCCTGTTTGGGGAGGTAACAAATGGAAAACTGCAGCACATCATCATTCTGATAGATATTTCCTCATTTATTTAGTTTTGAAAGTAACACAGAAGTGAGAGATAATTGTTGCTGAGATTATTTAGTTTCTTTTTCAGAGAGGTTCAATTTAATATTTTTCTTTAGGCTTTGAACAGATTAGAGAAATATGGACTCCAGTGATACACCCCAGAGTAATGTTTCTTTACTCACACTTTTTTTTAGTCTCAAAAAAACAATTACTTCATTGAAAAGTACCATTTCAAAAGGATTTTTGAAAGACTTGCAGATTTATTTCAGATGTTTGCTAGACAGTATGGGGACTGCTCTAAAAGCTCTGTCTTAAAGTTTTAAACTTTAAATGGGAGAGCCAAATTTGCCCAAGAGGTAAGTCCCCTAACATGGATGTGACAGTTGGAATAAATT
Organism: Poecile atricapillus; assembly: GCF_030490865.1. Taxonomy (NCBI): domain Eukaryota; kingdom Metazoa; phylum Chordata; class Aves; order Passeriformes; family Paridae; genus Poecile; species Poecile atricapillus. Next base: position 57,756,165 of record NC_081289.1, on the reverse strand, counting down.
GTTCCATTGTTTTCAGTGCTAGTTACTCAATTATTAAATTACTACAGCAAGGCTTGGAGGTGTAAGAAAAGAGTATAGGAAAGACATTTTAGCACATAGAATAAAAATGAGAAAAAATAACAATTTTTCCCACTAGGAAGTATGCAATTAGATGATATTTCATGGTCAAAATAAAGTGTAAACTAGAAAAAACATAACTAAAACCAATGGCAATGGTTATCTGACAGTTGTCACCCTTTGCATGACAACTTTGACATACTTCATTTGAGTCACTTCCCAAAGGACAGTTGTCAGTCCAGCTGTCAAAACCACATCCCATCTGGAATAGTTCTGTAGAGAGAGGCTACAGGTCCCAGCCTGAGGATGTGAGGGAATCCCAGCACCCTGGACACATGGAGAGGGAGTTGCACTGTCCTCATGTGCTACCCATGCAGAGGGCAATAGACAGGGCCAGCCCAGCTACTGGTGATCCTCTCTGCACTATGGAAAAGTGCTCTGGCAGGGGAGCCTCCTTTCTTCCTTCAGCTGGAGAGGCTTTTCTTGTCTCGTGAGTTTCTTGCTTTTGTGAGGAGCCAGCACCAATGTTGATCATGAACTGGTAATTTGCTATGACAACATCTCATAATCCCTCCCATAAAGCTTTCTGAGGTCATTTAACCATTGTCTTGTGTCCAAGTATGGAGGAAAAAAGCAGAAAATCACTTCAACCTCATGTGTTTCTGAGAACGATCTGGAAGAGATTTTGGAGCAATAAAAGGAAAAAAAATCAAAACAAGGTCATATCTGCAAACGGACTCAGTGTTGAGAAAGTTCTGGATAAACTTGGGTGTAGCTGAGCATAATTATGATCCTGAAATCCCCTGCTCAGCTGCAGCTAACCCAGTATAGATACCTAAACTCACAGGGCCTCCCCGTTTGATGTTTAACATTACTGCTATAAGAATTCAGTTCTCTGCAGCCCATCTCAAATTACCCTAGTATGAGAAGTTCAACAGCTGGTTCAACACTTGATCAGGTTTCAGAAAGAGGAATTTTCCCTAAGTCTCTCTTTAAGTTGGAATATATTCTCAGAACATGCATAGCAAACATGCAGAAGAGTGTGCTGCTTGAAGAACACAGTTATGAATATTTTTTAAAGGAAAAAGGATTTTTTAATTCCTTCATAATATGATATATTAGCTTTTTCTAATACTTGCGAAAAAAAAAGTGAATTTTTGTCTCCAGGCCTTTTTTGGCTAGACTAAGAAAGTTCAATGTCAAGTCTTTCATTTCTTGATTGAGCATCAAACCTCTCCAGATACACAATGTTCTGTATATTTTGTTGCATCTTCTTGAGTTAAAGTTGGAGCAGTCACAGGAAAAAGAAGACTAACAAGATGAAAAAGAGAGCACAAAGCAGGAGGAGAAATAAGTCTGAATTCCCACTGGCTGAGGAGGGAAATTAAACCTGATGCTTATATTTTTGAATAATTACTTTTGTCTTGGGTTTGCATGGCAAGTTTTTGGTAGCTGGGTGGCTACAGGGTGAGAAGTTTCCTTTATGTCTGATGAAACCAATGCAGCTGTCTCCAGGTGCATCCCCAAAGTGTTTCTCTGGGGCAGCTTAAGGAAGGGGAGAGCTCTGTTGGATGCAATGGTGGATGAGAAGTCCATTCTGTCCCTTGGCAGTCAACAGGGGGTAATACATGGATTATAAATGAATGGCACCACTCAGGATGTGGGAACGAGGCTGGGGATACTAAGGATGTGGAGCTCAGGGTCTGCAGGAGAGCAAATAGGAATTGGGAACAGAAGGGGAACTAAAGGTCTGAGGAAATATTTGATGAAGGGTTTGGAGAAGAAAGGTGACAGATGGGAAAGAAAGGTTGGGCTTCAAAAAAGATTAGGAAAGCTTTATTTCTCTGTTTTAGATGTTTGGGGATTGCAAGGACTGCCTCTGGAGGAACAGGGTGAGTTATGGGGAAAATAATTGTCAGAGATGAAGTAAATCTAAGCAAAGAGAGATGGGGAGGAAGATGACTGGGAGAAAGGTGATTTGAAACTGCAGAGGCCTTGGAAAGGGACAATGTGCAACAGGAGCCTCAACACAGAAGGCTTTTGAGAGTTTTTAGGCAGGAAGGACTAGGAAATTTAAGGCTTGAGCCAGAAGGGGCTGAAGACAATATGGTGTGAGGGAGAAGTTAGGGTTACCAGTCTGGGGAATATTATTTTCTGGGCTCTGATGTCAGAGAAGAGGCACACACAGAGACAACTGCCTCCTTGTCCAAAGAACAGCTATTTTCTCTGTTTGTAGAAATTAAAACAACCCTGTTTTGGACAGAATAGTCCAGACATTACCTTTAAAGGCAGAATGGCATGAATGCTGACTGATGTGTGGAATAGTTGTGCCATATGAAAATTCTCTACATGACAGCCAATTTGAGAGACTGAAATGTAGTGTTTCTGAACTTGTTTCACACAGAAGGTGTTCCAAATTAATCCCAGTTTTAAACCACTCTTCCGCGCAATGATATGCATCAATTTAATCTTTGTTATTTCCTTAAATATCTCTTCTCTGTGGGAAACTGATCCCAAATCCTTCTGTCAGATCCCAGAATCTTCAGTAGATGGCCAGATAATCCTACTCTCCGTATGCTATGAGTGCTGAATTTGCATCAATTCATGTCAGCACACTTTTGTTCTGCTTTTCTTTCTCAGTAGGGCAATGCTGAGCTCTCTTGAAATCCCGCCTGTAGTACACCATTGTTTACAAACCACTTGATAACAAATCACAGCACATATTTGTGTTGGCTGATAATCCTTTGTCAATGATGGATGAAGATCAGGTGTCATTTCTGGTTCTTTTGGATGTGTCAGCTGCCTCCAGTACTGTTGACCATGAACTGACCTGCACTCTGGCAGTCTGGAAGCAAGGACAAATGGGATGAGTTGTGGAGCTCAGCGTTATGTGCAGCGTTGAGCCCTGAAGCATGTTGGCAGTGGGTTGAGGCAGGGATCATTATTAACATCTCTTGTGTGTTAAAAGAAACTCAGATGATTCTTCATTTTACAGCATTTTTATTAATATGTTTACCTATTAACATTTGGCACTTACATAAGTCTCTGCTTGCTTGCCACATAAATTTTTAAAAAATCCTGTAAGCTTATACAAAATATTTTCTACAAATATTTTTCCTGCATAGTCTTTTGCCTTTAGCTCATACTTGCTTCAACTGCCTCAAAAATAGATGTAAAAAGTCTCCATACAGCAAGCTCTGAAATGCCACCCACCTCCTGCCTCAACAAGCAACCAGACAAGTCTCTGTTGGACCTGGAGGTATAGCACATGTTTTATAACCAAAGATCGAGGCAATTCTGCTGGATAGTTCCTCTTGTCCTTTTTGGCTCCATTGTCAGTATCTCTCCTGCTCTCAGTGAGATGTTGCAGCCTGCTAATTTCTTCCATTCAGTCAGAATTTGGGTTATACACAGCTCCAGGGGCCTCTTCCATACTATGTATCCAATTTAAATGATGGAGGAGGAGGAGGGAATGATTGCTTGTGCTTTTTTGCATCCACTTCTTTGTTCTCTGTGTGGTAGCTGAAGTTACCTCTAAGTTGCAGACCAAAAATCAACAGTCTGGAGTCCACCTGGAAATACCTGACAACTGCTCAAACATGGGTTCAAGCATTGCCTGTGTGTTCAGCTCCTCTTGGGAAATCTGCAGGAGCCATCGGACAGATCCACCAGGTGATCAAGGGACACCTGGAGAATTTTGCATCCAAAGGAGGAAAAAGCATGGACCACACTGATAACCCAGCCTGAAGGGACCCAGCTTCTCGATGCAATTCCTATGGCAAGGCATATTATGCTATGTTAGGTCAGCCATGGGAGGAGCCCATGTTTAAACTTCTTGTCAGGTGCAAATATGAGATAAATAGACACAAACTTCTCTACCTTGCCGTTACTGGCCTTCCAGATGCAATTAGTCAGAGAGGTAGGTAATTAGGTGGAGAGATAACTCAGTGATTAATAGCAGAACCAGATCTGTGTACCACTGATATTCTGGGTAAGCACTATGAGGACAGGAAATTTTGCATTTTACAAAGGGGTGCAGTAGAGGGATTTCTTTTTCTTTTAAAGATTCAGTTACATGTCAGCATATCTCCATGGTTAGACATGGCCTGTGAAATCCTACTATAGTAAGAGATGGTTAAATCCATGCCCTCTACCAAGAGAAACGAGACATTATCTCATGGATTCCATACGTTCTATTAATTTTTCTAGTTATTTCCTGGAGAGAAAAAAATAAGGTGGTGGATTACACAATCCAACAATTGTCCATTTGCTGTTGCTTTTTTTGGCCCCCCTTTAGCTAGAAAGATGTGAGCATTGGGGAGCAAATAGGTTTCACTGAGGACCCTGAACTAGTGCCATGCCACAGCCAACAGCTTCAACCACTTGAAAAAGTGCAATGTTGTGTCTTCCAAAAACTGTTCCCAGGGCATCATAATATTTGATGATTAGACCAGTCTTGTTTACTGTAGGGTGGCAGTTATGCTCAGTCCAGTCTTGTTGCTTTATTATGCACTGGCTCCATCTGTTTGTACAACACTTTGCATGGGGTGATAAAGCCAGTAAAACATTGCCCATGGTGTAGCTCTATTTAGTAAACTATGAAAGTCTGTTTTGCTCTTTCCAGAATACTGAGTGTAGATGGATTTCAACTGCCTTGAAGTTTTATAAGAAATAAAATTACTATGTTTTCATGGATTACTCTTAGATTGGTCTACTATCTGACCTCAAATCTGCCTAATTATCTTATAATACTCCACCTCAGCCTTTGTTCATCACCATCCCCAGCTGTTTTCTCCACCTGCTGTTAGTCAGCACCTCTGTGTTTTTTCTCAAAGACATTTACACAAGATGCCAGAGGCAGGTGCAGGAGACAGATACAGCTGCACAGGATTGTTTTAATATCAACGCTGTGATTTCCAGTTGTAAAGTGTTTCCAAAGTTTGTTTTCCTTAGAGGAATGAAAACAACAAAAAGAGTTAATCTGTTTGTGTAACTTTTTTGTGTAACTTTTACTTACAATTTTTGTCATAGTTCTTCAGTTGACTAGGTTCCTTTGGTTTAGTTTTGTTTTTCATTATTCTATAATCCTCTGTGGCTTGAGACAACAGGGATTGAGTTTAATTTACGTAGACAAGTTATACGAAGAACATTACCACAGCAACTAAAATCTTGATTTATAAGACAAAACATAGCTCCCTCCTCTAGTCAAACTGACTTACAGGTATTTTGTTAATCATACATTTACAGTTCCAAATGAAATGCTGCCTATATTAACAATTGTACTGTCACCTTGACTGATGAAAATTCAGCTGGCAGTTTTATGTCATTTGAAGGGTTTGCTTTTCAATTTCAGATTTTCTGGTTCTCATCTTCCTATGCCCTGAGCCAAAACACTGCCCTTGAAATTATTATATTACATTTAGTATTTCCTGAAAACCACTCGGTGTGGCAGGGTCAGTATGACTGTCCCTTTGATTTTCCTCTCTGAGTAACAGCCAGGTAATACTCTTTCCCTGAGAAAGGATTTTGTCAATCAGAATATAATGGTCTCATTATGGGATGTGTTTTAATTACCTTCTGCTGTTTTTTTATGTTCGAAGTATGCTATTCCATGTTACTATCTAGCCATGCAAGAAAAAAGCCCCCTCCAAAACAGAAGGCGAGCCTGGGATGAAAGTTTCAGTCACTGCTCATTTTTAGATTCTTCTGTCATGCAGGTCAGTCCACATGGTCTTTGTCTTAGGTCTTGAACTACAAAACAGGAAATAAAACCCCCTCTCCTTGACAGACTTTTGTCAGGCTATGAAATGTTCAAATACACTTCCCTAGTGTAACTGTGACAAGGGTAGGAGTGATATCAGTTCCTGTGTTGGGAGCCTGTGTAGATTTCCCTATCACGGCAGAAAAATTAGCTCACCCCATCTTGATTAAGGTGTGTGCAAATCCAGGTGTTGCACAGTTTGGGTGGTGTTTCTTGTTTAAGCAGTTGTCATATCCTTCAGGGACTAAATGGTGAGCAGACTGCTGTAGCAGTAGCAGTAATATGTCCTGAAGGTTGAAACCTTTTAGGGATGTTAAAAAATACTCTTGTCTCAAAAGTATCAAATAAATTTTCAAATAAAGATTGCATTTTTTTGCCTCATTTATATGCAGCCTCCCCTCCCTCCTATTTCTGACCCTCAAAGTCACAAAGACCCTGCCTTATTCACTGGAATGAATTACAGTTTACTGGAAAGAACTTTACAAAACTTCCTTCTAATTTGAGGCATTTCCCATTTAAAAAGTAGGAAGAAACTTTACAAAAGAAAACCACTCTGTAAAGTTTGGTGAAAAAAAAAAAAACCTCAGTGGCAAATATACGCAGCTGAAATACAAGCAGAACACGGCTGATAGCAAACACATTATATCATTCCAGTTAGCTTGTGAGGCTGCATCAGCTGAGAGCATGCAGCTAAAATGGGCTGTTGGGGTCGGGGCCCTGTCCTTCAACTCATAGAAAATTGCATTTTCTACATCTATGGGAAAGCAAGAGATTGTGCCGCCCATGATGTCCCTTTCCATTGTAAGAGCACCTGTTGCAGCTTGACTAATGGTATAAATGTAAGCATGAACCTCATCAATCCCAGACTTATCTCGTGCAGGATGATGAGCATAAGCTTAGCAGCAGTAAAGGGAGAGCCAGGCAGTGCACACAGGTCACGGTGCTGTGTCAGTCCAGCCTGGATGGTACTGCTCACCTGCCTTTGTGCTGGTGCCATGCAGCGATGAAAACCTGATTCCTGGAACAGGAGTCCTGGGTAGACTGTCACACGGAGACAGGCTTTTCTGCTCTTTGTGGGAAAATGCTTATCTGTGGTCTGATTGCTGATGGCCAGCATAGCCAAAGCTTCTTTCTGGTGTCAGAATAATAACACAGGTTGATGAAACCTGGGTGAACATTTTCTGTGGATCAGCTACACTGCCTTTGAAAATAGAGGCTGGACCTGTCTTCAAAACTCGTGGAAATGGAGAACACCTTGTTAAGAGTAAAGCTTTGTAAAAGAAACTCAGACTGGCTTTTATTTTCACTTTTTTTTTCTCTTTGAGCAATTACAATCCCTTCTTGGTCTTCCTATGCAGCAAAAGTAGCTGAAACAAAATAGAAACATCAGTACAGAGCTTAGTAAATTCAATTTAAGGTATTCTTTGGTTTCATCAACTATAGAAAATAACTGTAAAAAAAGACTAAGGTGACTATAAAGGTTAAGAGTATAATAATAGAATGCAAATAGTTTTTGTTTGCTTGTTCCTTAGTCGTTAACTAACACATCTGTAATCCTCTGTTTGCTGATAATTTAGATTACAGTCATGTGAATTCACTAAAAACAGTGGACTTAGAGAACCTTCTAATGTCCAATAACGTGGTATTTCCAAGAACAGATGAGCATCTCTGTTAATTTACTCTCAGTCTACCTGGAAGAGGCCAGTTGCTGATTAAACACTGAGGACTAATCGATAAAGAGCCATATCTTTGATCTGTTTGGTGTTGTTTCTGACTACAAAAAGTAATGCTTTTAATGAAACATGGCTCTCTTGCTTTTTCAGTGCAAAATCTTGTGTTTCAAATGGTTGCTTATTTAAACCCTTATGAAATAGTAACAAGAAGTGGCTTTTGTTTACTTGTTTCAAACAGTGCAATAGCAGCTTGCTCGTGTTGCTCTTAACTGGTTTAAGGTTCTGTTTAGAGGTTTTTTCATGTGACCCAGAAATCATGATTTGATCTTTGTCAATAGCAAATGGGAGGATTCCCTAAAGATACAATTTACATCTATTTTGTAATGTTAAATAGGTCAAGTGTAGTGCCCCAATGTCACAAGATACAATTGCTGAATTCTCTAGGGATAAATCCTGGCTTAGCTGATGGAAGAGCTAGGACCAGCATGGGACATCTGTGTACTGTCAGCCTGCTTTGACCTTACCTCACAGATGTGTGTTTTATTTTCTTGCAGTGCAATCTAGTGAGTGTCTGCTCACTAGTACTGAACACCTGCTGCTCTTAGCTGTCTAAATGGCTTTTAAAAATGACAAGGGACTACCCCCACTGCACCATCACTCCAAGTGCTGCCTCTCTGACAAGTATCTCACTTGCCCCTTCATAGTTCTTTGGAAATACCAGTTGAAACAAATTAATCCTTCACTGGCTTTAAGCTATCTTCTGCAAAGGATGCTAAGGTGGCCTGTTGTTTCCCAGACAATGTCTGCCATAGCAAGCTGAAATGACACTGAATTTAAGTATAGAAGTGGAAATTCACTCTTCCTTGCCAGGTATAGTTTTATTTTGTGTTGACAGACTTTATAGACTTGTTAATCCCTTCTTTCTGGTGTTCCGACTGTTTGGGATTGGCCAAACTGTTCTCCAGTAAAAATAAAAATGATAAGGCTGCTGTCAATGCCTTTCTCTACTTCTCTCTGCTCTCCCCTCCTGCCTAGCACATCCTGTAGATGTGAAGAGATTCTACAGATGGCTTATGTGAGTTAAGGCTGTACCAACCTCTCTTATACCCTCCAGATCCATTCTCTGATTATAGCCCTGGCTGGAGTGTATCAGAACTCCTTGTTGGCTTGTGCGTCCACCAAAGAAAATTCAACCATGTGTAGGGGTGGGAGGGAGAAAGGGACAGACAGAAGCTGATTCTTGATTTAACTCCTGTCAACATATTTTTCCTAGTGACTCTCACCTATAAAATGATGCCAGAGGAGTTCTCAGGAAACGCAGAGAAGGTATTTTCCCCTCTAGTCTCCCTCAGAGGATAGGTAGCCATGTCTTAGCAAGAAAAACATGGAGCAGTTTTGGTCTCTCCAGTGTACTTGCTGGCACTACGAGCCCACTCTGCTATCTGGGGAGGGTGATCCTGAGAGATGTCATCCTTAGCAAGTCATGAAAGGTACACAAGCTAAACTGATGGAGCAGTGAGTGCTGTGGGGAGGACAGGGAGACAGAAACAAGGTCCTCAGGCTGATCAATCAGCTGGGAGAGAATAAGACTTCTCAGTAGTTGAGATTTTTTTAAATGCTCATTTGACTTTTAAAACACAGCTCAGGATATGATCTATGTACTGCTATAATGTTTTGATCGGTACCTCACTTTGCAAGTTGTGACTGAGTCTTGTGGTACCCAGGTGGTTCTTCCAGTCCTTCTTAGAGCAGGCCACAATTGCTCATCAATTCACAAAATACTGAAGGCTTGACATATATCTTCTAGTGCGTGTGTTCTTTGTGCCTCTTTATGAGTTATATTTTCATCCTAGTCATCATCAGTTCTCTTCTTATGGAGGCAAGTCAGATAAATCAAAGGCAAAGGACAGAAGAGTGGGATAATGGCAGCAGTTAGCAGAGCAGAGTGGTTAATAAACACTAAATTCTTTATGGCAAAACTACAAAATGGTGAGTGAGGTAGCAACAAGACTTTAGGTACACAAAAACACAGTGACTGTGTTTTACAGTATAACAAGGCATTACTGTGTTATTACAGAACTTGGGCAACTGCTTGGTCCCCAGACCAAAACACTCCTGGGCATCCACAGGAGCAGCTTCTGGGCACAGATCCATAGGAACTTTGTGTTCTGATTTGAATGTCATAACTGATTTTAGGTTTTTCTGGGGTCATCTGGTACTTGTGAGTAAGCCTTGCAAAACTTAGTCACTGGAAATCTGTCAAAATAGAGTCGGGATCTCAGGCTTTCACCAGCAGGGACAAATCTTACACCAATCCCTTTCTAATTAGTAAATGAAAAATCTTTGGTATCCGTTAAATTTTCCTCTTGTGTTTCTGTTGACAGGATTTAGTTAATTTCACAATCATGAATGCTGGCAAATCAGGTCCCTAAAACTACTAGGAACTTAAAGATGCATTTATGTTAAAAAGAAAAAGGTGGGAAATTATATTCTCCTGAATTAATCTGAGTAATAAGAAATCACAGGAGTGTCCTACCCATTAAAAAAGTAAAAGAAAATATACAATATTTTAACTGTTCCTCTTTATTTGGTCAACAAATGAAGATAAAAACGGCATATTTATTTGTACAAAACTGACCATATTCTTTCATATACTTACAAAGTTAGATGTAACAAAAAGGGCCCAGGTTGTTATGCATTTGTATCGAAAAAAGAGTTTTACATTGAAATCAGGAAAAAAAAAAACCTGCAAAACACAGAGAAGAGTTCAGTTAGGAGACAAGTATATCCTTCAACTGGAGCATTTCTAAAGAATGACAGTAAATACCTTGGCATCTACAGTGCTGAAAAGATCAAATTGAGCATCAAATGTACTATAACACTATCCCTTTCCTGTGAACGTAATTGGTATTTTTGCAATTATGAAAAATCCTGATTTCATTCTTATTTTGTGAACAATATATATTCACAAAAGGAGGACTTTTCATTTCTGATTTTTGTCAACCACAATTCTAATAGTTCTATTTATCTCCAAACTGATCCAACAGATGCCCAAAGATTGGAGACATTTTAATTCTAACGAGTTTAAAGGATGTCTGTCTTTGAATAATTTTCCTAACAAGTAGTTTCTGGGAAATGAGCCTCCATCAAAAGCAGAACAGTAACCTGCTTTCCCTTTGTGATGTGGACAACACATTTAGTTCCTTGTATTTGAAAGAATGTCATCACAGTAAACAATGATTTACTTGTTTATAAGTCACTGCTTGAAGTATATTTTTGGACACAGAAGCAAAAAAGAAAGAAGAATATGAAAGGAGAGCTGTGAATACCTTTTACTGACTGTTTTTTCAATTTCACTATCTTGATGTTTTACTTCTTTTCCTTTGGTTATGGACCTTGTAAATATCTGATGCAAATATTTATTCTTTATGATAGATTCTGTTTATATCTTACAGGCTGTCATATGCTTTTATAGACCAGCACTTCAAACAAAATACAAACATCTCTGAGCTTTTTAAAGAATTATTTAATAAGATTAGGCAGAACTTTCATAGCTACACTGAGATGTTTTCTTCCAGACAGACAATACTCCTTGTTGTTAGTATGTTCTACTAATTGCCTATGAACAGTCATTCAACCATAGAAGGAAAGAGACCAAAAGGTCACCTCAAATTTACCTTCATCTATGACTCAAGTACTGGGGGCATTAGAATACAAGTGTGTATGAGACCACTCTCCTGCTGAATGAAATGTTGTTCTGGGTACCAATTATTTCTCTTGTGTAGAAAATAAACCCTTGAAAGAGTGATATTGAAATCATGTTTTCCTATTAGAATCCGTAAAAAAGTCAATGCACTCTCACTCAAAGATATATCAAAGGTGTCAGGGGGTCTAAGGTATCAGTATTGATTCCTGCATGAAGTTCTGGTTCTACTGAGATCAACAGAAAAAAATCTCATTGGTCTCAATGAGGCCAAGATTTCATTGCTTATCTTCCCTTATTAATAACAAGAGTAAATTTCAGACAGTGTCATTAAAATAACCCAACATTATATTACATAGAAGGGTTCTCTTACCACTCATAATAAATAATGGGAATAGAAGAGCAACAGAAAAGGCAGAAGTAATATGAATGTGAACAGGGATAGGAGCTGAGATTGCAAATATTAAGAGGTTATTAGTCCTTTTCACCCTTAGAGATATTAATGATCCTTGGCTTTAGTTCTCAAAGAACCCATTTTCTATCCTTGCATTCTTTTTCAGAATTTAGTTCAAATTTCCATGGGAAATATAAAAGGGATCAAGACTTATCTATATAACAATTTATAAGGCCTTCATTCACCACCAGCAGCCTCCTCTTTTGCTCTCAGATATTCACACATCTGAATGCCTTGAAAATGTTAATGAATTTATGCTATAACCTCCTGGAGAATTAGAGGAGAAATATTATCTCTATTTTACAGCTGGAGGATGGAGACAGAGAGACTTTGTGATGTGCCTGACATCTCTCTCTGGATTTTTCGAACTCCGTATTTAAACCTCAACATTTTCTTAGCTTCTGATTATCTTTGCTTTTGGGATTCTAGCTTATTTAAATTCTGTTCTCTTGAACACTTTTCTCTAGGCCAAATCCATGCAGAACTGTTTCTTAACCTTAACAAATATCTGGAAAACCCCTTGTCCAGGAGAAAGCCAGAATTTTTCCTGGCTGCTGTAACTTGTGAGGCAACAAAAAGAGAGCCAATAACACTCTGAAGGATCTCAAAACTTTGTGAACATAATGAATGCATGCACAGACTCAGACTTAACAGATTTCCTCATATTAATTTTGCCTGCAATAGAGTTACTAGTAGTTCTTCGAACTGAAGTTACACTGTTTGCACTATTGAAGTTTTTGGTATTTTGCCACTGTTTTTTTGTTTTGTTTTTTTTAAGCTCTCTCCTTAATTAACTGCAAGGGGGTTTTGGACTACTTTTATGTATAGCTTTCATTTTATGAGGGCCGGATTGCATTGTCATGATGCCTTTCACCTCATAAATCTGTCTTCATTTAGAAACTTAAGAATGTAAGTGGATGTTTTGTCTACACTCTCTTTTGTGAAGATGACAGGAACAGCCAGGTTTGCTGTGATGCTGCAAGGAGAAAGCTCCATTATGTGGTACCCCATGCTGCTGTGGTAACACCACTGCCAGCTCCCAGCTGCTTTGCTAAGCGTTATCTAAGCGTGCTATACTTACACATAACTATCACTTAGTAAACATTTTATTTGTTTTCTAATTAACTGTATCATGCTAAGTTTTTTTAAACTAGAGCTTTAATTTTCCCTAGGATCTGCTTTGCACAAACCTGAAATTCAGTTATGCCTTTGTATTGAGGTGTTTATACAAAGGCAGTTTATTCTATGTGACAGAACACACTTATGAGTTTTGAGACCTCTATAATACAGAAAGCTTCATCCTAAAAGAGCCAGCACACCTTCTCCCTGAGTACATTGAAAGCCAGGATGTTCATGAAGTGGAGTAAAATGAAGTAAGAGGAATGAAGTTATCAGAAAGTTTGTTTATTCGGGAAGGAGAAATACACACTCCTGTGGACTCCTTTCCACCACTCTAGGCTTGGAGAACTACAGAGTGGAAAGTTTGCGTTCTGCCTTAGGGAAGATGTCTGAGGAAAAAAACATGGAGCAGAAGTCTTCTTCACATAGAATTGCTGCTGAAAATAATATCTGGCTTTGATTTTACTTTTACTTACACCCATTTCAGATTATGGAAGTACTACTGACTTACTGAATATGTTACCAACTTCTGTAGGAGTAAGGGAAGTTAGAGCTGGGTTGATTATATTTTAGTATGAAACAGTCTGTTAGTGATAAGACTGAAAGACAGAGTGAACTTTGTGGTTTTCCTGGTTTATTTAAAATAAAACATCTTGGACATCTAGAAACTGGAAAATTCTGGACACAACCAGTGTTAACTGGTGCAATGCAATATCTGCATTTCAGCAGCCTGAACTGTTTTCATAATAGGCCCTGCTTTGAGAAGGTCTTTGGATCAAAAGGTTTCCAGGTATTCCTTTTAAACTGAATTGTTTGTTGATTTTGTGTTCCTACTCACTGCTCACTGTAAAGCTATAACTATACAGAGCCATGTCCATGGCATTCCACATGCCCAGCTTTCCCAGTACTTCCAGTTCCAGAACTAAGTGCAGCATCAGTTTCCAGGTCAGGCTCTGCACCAGTCCTGCTCTATACCTGCTACATGGTATTGACACTGTCACCTTCTTTTGCTTCCAGCTGCACCTCTTTTACATCAAATCCTTGAAGTCTGATACAAAGCATAACCACAGAATCATAGAATCCTGAGTTGGAAGGGACCCACAAGGATCACAAGTCCAACTCCTGTTAATAAATTAAGTCTGGAGGTCATTGGCTCTCTGCACATTGTTTTCTTATGGACTCTGGTTCTGGGAAAGGATATCATATCTGCCCATACTTCATGAAGCCAAGTAAAGGTTTGGGCAGCTTATTAGTTCAGACAGGTTATGATATGAAAACCATTACACTGATACCAGATCCAAGACAGCTGAGGAAGCAGCACAGCAGTGTTTTCATGGTGCTGAATCAGCCAATGTCCGCTGCACAGTTAATCCAGTTAATCTGCCCAAGGAGGTCCCTGTAAATGACAAAGAAGTGTAGGTTTCATGTGCATGCTGTTCACTGACATTTGCAAAATTTGCAACTCCACTGGCAGTCACTGAATGAAAATGAAGGAATTTGGTTCAATAATGCAGATGTCAAAATATTAAACATTCAGGACAATTATATTGGGAAACTGTCTTAATCAATTTTAGTTTTTTTTTCTTATTTTGTAATTGTTTGAATGGCATATTTCTGATTGGGGTGAAAGATGATAAACAGAGGAACTGAGCTGAAGCTAAATCACTCCTAAATCCATCTTTCAATAAGGTGACATGTCATTAATTCAGGCACTGGAACAAGTAAGTTCATTAAATATTATGATGCACTTCATCCAATTCCTCCACAAAATAATTTTCTTAATGTTGTTCTTGTAAAGGGAATTAGTATCAGTCAATCAAACATGGACATGCACAATTCTAATTATGTATTTTTCCAATATAATAGAAACAGTATGTTTGGTGCCTTGGCTAGTATCCAAAGTGTGTCAGAAATATTTGGACTCACTTTTAAAAGAATAACCCATTTTCCAACATAAGAATAACCCATGGCCTATTTCTGTCACATATGACTCAAGGGGCTTATTGCCCTAAAAGAGATGAAGAAGCCTGTGTGATACCTGGTGAAAGGTGGGCAGGTAAGACAGAGGAAGCAAATGACACCATTCCACTGAGGGCTGGACCTGGCTGAAACCACTTTTGATTCTCCTACAAGGCAGTGAGATGATCATGATGATATTGCTTGGGAAATGACACTGATCTGAAATTATTTTGATCTGATGCGAATGAAGATATGCAGAGCAATTCAAGCTATCATTGTTTTAATCACCTATAGAATCCTGTCAGGTTTTTGAACTTGGTGCAGGGTAGAATTATGGAGCAAATAATTGAAAATGTAAGAGGACAGAGATGATGATACAGAATTCTTTACATAAAATGTAGTGTCCCTTTCCAGAAATAGTGTTAGTGTAATTTCTATGATCAATGTCTTAGATGTTGATAAGTACTAATAATATTTCTAAATCTGAAGAGAGAACCTGTTTTTCTCTGACCTGTAGATAGCCCTGGTATTTCTAATGAATATTGTTCTTTATTACATTATTATTACTTGAGAAGTGTGTGAACATATTTATTTATTCATTTATCTACTTGGTCAGCTTGTTAACTGCTCTACATAATTTCTCCCTTACTGTTTGAGAAATCATGGGAACTGTCCTAAATCAAATAAATTCTTTAATTAAGCAATTTTTCACGTGCTTTTGTGAGGATTTATGGGTTCTATCTAGGTGAAAATGAACTTTTTCTGTAACCACTGGGAGAATTGGGCTATGAATTACCAGTTAACCAGTGTTCCAGTTGAAGAACAGATTTGATCTAGCCTGAAATTTTCCATACAATTAAACTATTAATATTAGAAGGAAATGAGCCCCATGTTAGAGTTTTGGCATACTTACACTGCCTAGGATGATATTCAGAAGCCTTTCATAGGATAGCACAGGCTCCATTCCCTTCATTGAGGCCACACAGTTTAGGGTGGTAAGGGCTCCTGGCTGTACACCATGACCTGGACTGCCTTATTTTCTCTCAGCCTGGTAGCCAAGAGATCCCAGTGCATGTCTGGGCAGTGCACTGACTCACAGCCACACTGCTGAGGCAGAAGGAAGCTGCAAGGGTTAAACAGTAAGGTTCAACCACACCTGAAGGTGAGTCAGGCAGGAGATATTTGCAATAAAAGAAGAGAAAATGGGCTTGATTATAATCAATCTTAGATGTTTCTGAATTATTTGGCCACCCTCCTGTACCAGCTCAATACTGGATTGTAATACTTATGTTGGCCCTGGGATGGGATTGCTTGAGCAAGCAATCCTTGTTCCAGGCACAATAGTACAACTTCTTTCTATGGACAACTTCCAGAAACTAGAAAGAGAGCTAGGAAAAGTCCTTAGCTCCTGAGAACGTTTTTAGCTCTTCATCCGACCTTCTGATCTTGGATATTATAAAATCACAGAATGGTTTGGGTTGGAAAGGACCTTAAAATTTGTCTAGTTCCAACTCCTCTTCCAAGAACAAGAGCCTTTTCCACTAGACCAGGTGCTCAGAGCCCTATTCAGCCTGACCCTGAACACCTCCAGGGATGGGGAATCCACACCCTCTCAGGACAGCCAAGTTCAGTGTCTCACCACACTTATAGTAAAGAATTTCTTCCTAATATTGAATCTAAACCCACCCTCCTTCATTTTAAGGCCATTTCTCCTTGTCCTATCACTACATGGTCCTCCTAGACCCTACAAGTCCCTCCCCAATCTTCTTATAAGCTCTTTAGATATGGAAGGAGGCAATTCTATGACAAGGTGACCCTTGGAAGAGGGTCTACTGGCACTTTATTAGATAACGCCTTTGGAGCTGTCTCCCAGAACATTCTCCTGGAGAAGCTAAACCAATCATGACTTGGAGAGGCACACTCTTTCCTTGGTGAAAAATAGAATGGCCAGAAGGACCAGGGCAGTGATTGTCCCTTTGTACTTGGCACTGATGAAGCCACAACTCAAATCCTGTGTTTAATTCTGGTCCCCTCTCTACAAGAATCACACTGAGGTGCTGGGATATGTCCAGAGAAGGTCAGCGGAGCTGGTGAAGGGTCTGGAGCACAAATCTTAAGAGAAGCAGCTGAGGGAGCTCCTCAGGGGTGTTCAGCCTGGAGGAAAGGAGTGGGTGACCTTATTGCAACAGCTACCCTTATCTCTACAACTACCTGAAAGGAGTCTGTACCCAGGTGGAAGCTGAATTTTTCTCACATGTAATACATGACAGGATGAGAGAAAATGGCTTCAAGTTGCACCAATGGAGGTTTAGATCAGATATTAGGAAGAATTTCTTCACTGAAAGAGTGATGAAGTGTTGGAACAGGGAAGTGTTGGAATCACATTTCTGGGGATATTTAAAAGACACATGTAGATGTGGCACTGATGAGGGACAGAGTTTAGTGGTGGGATCTCATTAGAGGTCTTTTCTGACCTAACAATTGTGTGATAATTCTGCTCTGTGTGGAATTTCCAATGCAGCAGCTCTCTGGCAGCTCTTTTTAGTTCCCAAGGGAAGAAGACATCTACTGCTTCCCTGCCTAAGCCCAGGGCTAACAACAATGTTGTATTTTCTCCTCATTCTGCCCAAAATGGGTTTTTAAGTTAAGGGCCCCTTTTTGTTACCACATGTAAGTCTGAAAAGGGTCTATAATAACCAATGTGAGTTTTCCATGCTAATAGAGACTCTGAACACAGTAAAAGAGAGAGAGAAGAAAAGAAGAAAGAAAGGAAAACAAACAGGACCTTGATTCCACTCACTGCAAAACTTAACAAAAAAATTGTCCTCACTTCACTTATATGAGAAAAAAAAGTGCTCCAACACATACAGTCATCCTCTTGCAGCCTTTCTTTCTATTTTCCTGATGCTGTGAGAAACTTCTGTCTGCAGTCAGTCATCCTTGCTGTAAATTTCTTTAAATTGTAACCGGGCAGGCTTCCAGGTTCTGAGGGACCCCTTTGCCAGAAGAACTCCTGGGGACATAGACCCTACATAGCCCCTATTTTTAGAAATTGAGGACTGATAAATTAATAGAGAGCTAACTACCAATATGATTCTTTGTTTGTAGCATTGTTTCACCAGCAACTATTTTAAAGGAACCCCATTATGAAATACATATAGTCATACCTTCATGTTCCCGTATTTAATTTTCTGTCAAAAAAGACCCCACATTTAAGATGGTCATGGTCTGTGTTTGTGTGTGTGACACTGGGAATTTGAACCTCAGCCTCTTCACCTACTACCCACCTTCTTAAGGATCACAAACATGAGCACAATTTGAACCACTTTCCCCAAATCAGCTTAATTTTTCACTCTCTCTGTGTATGTGTCTCTCAGTCACATGCAAAAGCCCCAGGCACACCAGGCTGGAAGGATGGGTCAAGGCCTGTTTTATTGACAAGCAGAGCTGGCCCTGGTCACTCCTCCTCTGCTGGCAGCTGGTGCTGCCTGCAGCGTGTCAGCCAGCTAGCAGCCTTGGGCAGTCCTTTGGCATATGGGCAGGTATAGCGAGGAGAGGTGGCAGGGCTGACATTAAGGGATGGGACCAACCTGCTTTGGAGAGCACTGGAGCTGCCTGGTCGTACTTCCAGCTGTCCTTTGGATAGCAGAAGAGTTGGTACCTAAACTGTGTTTTGTTTTGTAGCCCACCCCTGAAGCTCAGCCCCTCTGCTTCCCATGTCAGGGACTTGGTGTGAGTGTCAGGGGAAGCAGTCTTAGCCCAAAGTGGTCATAGCCAAATTCAACCACCTTCTTCAGTGGGCTGACCAGGGCAGGACAGTGAGGTTTGCACTGAGGGACAGGGCTAGCCTTCACCCACTGTGCCACATGCCCTCAAATGGCTGTAAAAATGCTGGCTTTGAGCTTTTCCTCTCCTCTTGGTGGGGTATCACGGTCACTGGGTAATGTCTGTGGTATCATAACCTTCTCTCTTGGACTATGTTTTGGCCTCTGGGTTGCTCTCTCATTACAGCAAAGTTGCATCAGCTCACCTCTGCTGGCTTTTTGCATTATACTAGGGAAAAGTTCAGCAAGATCTGGCACTATCTTTCCAGCCTAGGTTTGAACCTTATTTTAAATACAAATATCTCTCCTTTTCAGCACAGTCAGGAAAGACAGGGTCATCTTTATACCTGATATCTCAAGCAAAGCAGTGGGTAAATATCAAAGATGTTAAGGTAAGGCAAACATAACCCTTTTATGTTTGTGGGCAGCACTAATGACACAGGGTGAAATTTATCCTCTTATCAAAGGTCAACACAAACCTAGGCACTACTTCAAAGGTGCATTGATCCTATAACCGGCTCCTGGCACTGAGCTGTATTTCACCAAACTCTAAAGCATATGAGAACTGATAGATTTTATACATATCTGTGTAAAAAATAATAGAGTTTGTTCAGATACAGACATACTTGGCAATCCACAGGAACTATCTTGATTTTGCTAAGACAATGTATGTTTCTTTTGTCTTGTGTTCACATATTTTGGACAATATTTGTGAGCCAGCTGTCCCATCTTCCCACTTATTCAGTTAAAATATCCATGTTCCTTGCAAATACACAGTATTTACTCCAGCTTTTTGTTTATCAAGAAGAAGCTGACAGTCCAGTGATTGAGTGTTTAGTACTCCAGGTGCTGTTTGAAGAGGAAAGCAAGAGTGAAGATATTGTTAAAGACATTCTTTCAGATCTTAATGAATAATAAGGAAAACTATCCAATGTTTCCTACCATGTTCAGCCATTGCTCCAAGATACCAAAAAGATCTTGTAGATAGGGAAAATATGAAAGTCAGGGGAGAGAGCAGTAAAGTCAGTGTAAGAGCAAGTGAAAAACTGGTGCCTTTTTGTTAGTGGTCATACACATAAATATGTTGCTGCAGAGAAGACAAGGATTTTTTGTGTATGTTGCAATTATGGTCATGCTGTGTGTGAATGTATTAATTGTAAATAGTTTGAGAGAAGATACAGTATCTACACTTGGAGGTTTTTTCTTTCTTTTGTGTTTTCTTTCTGTGGTTGTATTTGAGCAGGGTGTGCCAATATTTGCACACTGAGGAACAGCATCAGAATGCCTGGTATTTGCATCTATGAGCAAAAGTAATGACAAGACTTCAGCTAATTCACAGTAGCTTCATGTGCATTAGTCACTAGTCCCTGTGACTGCCTTAACATTGCAAATGCAAGGATATAGAGCAAAGACTTTACAAAAGTTGTTTTGGTATCTCTTTTTTGCTTGACAGGCTAATGGACAAGATGTTTCAAATACAGATCCATGCTTGAAGTTGTCATTTTCTTGGATTGTGACTGTGGCAGTTAATATGATAACAGTAGTATCAGATGAGATGGATTAAGAGGTACTTCCCTCAGGATAGGTGAACTTACCTGGTAGTGTGCTCTTCCTTTACTTCTAAGAAAATCACACTTTTTTTTTTTATTCACAGGACAATAAAGACATAGAGAGTCTTTTCATAGCTGAGCTGTATTTTTTAACCTGAGTTGCTCTAAATATATAATCACGGGCAGCTAAATCCCATGTGCTGTGGCCCACTGTATAAGTTATAATTTATTAAACTGTTATATTCATGAGATTATGTCAGAATTCCCTTGTTCTGTCATGTACATGATTGCTTTGGGGGCTCCAGGAGGTCAAACTCTGACAGTGTCAAGCATAATTATTTTCTGAATATATTCACACCCCGTTCAAAAGCCAGTGTTTGTTTGGTTCTGCTTTATTTAAGAGTGTACTCATTAGTTTACAAGCTTTGATGAGGCTTTCTGAGCTTCAACTGAATGACTAAAATCTGTAAGAAACACAGATTCTCTGAAGATGGTATTATGACATAAAACACATGGAATAAAAATTTTGTATTTTCATAAAATATTCACTATATAATGTTTATTTTCTCACATTGATGTAGTTATCTGTATGTGTTATGATGTGGGGCCCATGGTGATAAACACACAGTAGTGCACATTAACTTGTTTTTCTGAATTAGTGATTTTATACATATAGAATAAAATAATAATCCCCCACTTTATAATAAATTTGAAGCTTATAAAATGTGACAGCTACTGATGTTCTCCACCAGTAGACTGGAATGGTTTGTCCCAATACAGTGAGTACCATTTGCGTGGCAGGTTTACATACTGAAAATATTAATAGTATCACTGAGGAGTTCATACTACAGTGAATGGGACAGGTGGAAACACTGTGTCTGTAAGTGAAAGACCAGGGCTCACAGCCAAACAGAGCTGAGTTGTGGTAAACTAATATGTTGTCAGCCATTCATTGAATCAACACAACTGACCTTGTGTTTGTTTCAACTTTGGGGAAAATCGTTTAATGTCAAGCTCTTTGACTGATATCTTGTCCACCAGTTATAGAAATACTATTTCACTCTGAAATTCTAATATTCTTTCTCTGTTATCAGAGTAGGCTTGTGTTAATAAGTATACATGATCACAGAATTGTTAGGATTGGAAAAGACCTCTGGAGATCATCCAGCCCAACTCCCCCACCAAAGCAGGTCACATGAGAATACATCCAGGTGGGTTTTGAATGTCTCAGGTGGGAGCGACCTCATGACATCCCTGGTCAGCCTTTTCCAGTGCTCTGACACCCTCAGTGTAAAGAAGTCCTTCTTGATGTTGAGGCAAATCTTCTTGTGCTTCAGTTTGACCATTGCTCCTTGTCCTGTGACTGGACAGCACTGAAAAGAGTCTGGCACTTGCCTTTAAAACATTATATGCATAAAGGAGATTCCCTCTCAGTTTTCTATAGATTAAGCAAGCCCCTAATGATCAGACAAAAAGAATAAGTTCATATACATATTGATAAAATCAAATAAAACAAATATTTAAAAAATTACATTGCAATTTTCACTAGCATAAAAATTTAACACTATGTGAAACATAGTACTGGTTTATAAAGAAAAGTCAGTTACAAAAGTCATATAAACCACATACTCATTTCTGGCTTTCATCTATCCACTGATATTCCCTTAGAAATCAAAAGGGAAAAGTAAGTAAGAACCCTTTCCCTATCATTAAGAATACTGATATCTGGGAAACACAAGTAAATGCCTATGAAAGATCAGCAGAATTAAGGAATGTGGAGACTGGGCCACATGAGGATGGGGAGAGTGAGAAGGATCAGGTCCTTCTGGAGGTAGGAATGAGCAGAGTGGGCTGAGCAGGGAGGATGGAGAGCAGCTCCCTGAGTGGGTGGAACATGATTTCTGGGAGGTCTGGTGGGAGCAGGGAGGGGCTGGTTTTAGTGAACCATGCAAATCTTTCTCTAGTGAAACCTCATGTAAATAAATATATGAGGTATGTTTGGCACATGGTCAGAAATCTGACTGATCATAGCTAGATATTTGGAAAATAGAAATCCATTTGGCTTAATAAAAATGTTTGGAAAATATTTGCCTCCAGAACTGGGGTAAAAAGCATGATGCACTGACCTCTCTCCCTCCTCCAGTTTCCAACATCACAAATATTTATTTTTTTTATTTACTTCAACAGAAGGAGATTTCTTTAAAAATATAAAAAAATTAAAAGTGTTTGCAGAGAGTTTTGGCTTGTTAGCTGTTTGCCTGCCCAGAAAGTACTGCTCTCTTTCCTCTTCCTTTCCATAAGTGAATATATTAATCTTCAGCTGGGATTACCAGCAGCTAAATGTGAAAGGTTTTGTCCTTTTTCTCCACTCTGCTGATGCCCATTCACGGAGTTCTGTTGGCTTTGAAGCTTTCCCCAAAGGCCGAAATGCAAGGGGCTATGGCATGGGTAGCTGCAGCTCTCATCAGTAACAGAAGAGAAAAATGAAAATTGCTACTAGAAAAGCTGAATTTCACGGAACAGATATTTTCTGTTTTAATGAAAATAACCTTAATGAAAAATTGCTGGCTAGCTCATCACTCAAGTCTTCTCTAAATATGTCAGATATGCCATTTTAGTTATTTACCTCTGGTAGAATCATTGAATCATTTAGACTGGAAAACACCTTTAGGACCATCAAGTCCAACAATAAAGCTAACACTGCCACAATTGGTTGGAAGCTAAGTCTCTACAAAGTGTAGGTTTTATATTAAATTATGTATTTTAATGTTAGAATGCCCCTTGACTCACTAGTATAAGGACACTTCAAGTGCAGCAAATTATCCTCATACAGTAGTAAAGTTTTGTGACATTTGCCAGTTTATCTTTGGTTACATCAGGAAGGGAAATGATACTTGTTTTCCTCTTCTGAGTAATTACTTTTTGCATTGCATCTCCTGCTTCACTCATTAAGCTCTGAGCTTACTGAGATGACAAATCAAGAGGCTTCTATATTTTGTTTGGAAATTAAATATTCTAGATATTCAGAGGGTGTATAGACACCTACTCACACATGTATGTATGGGTGCTTGTGTGGCTGTACTTCCATATAATAGAACAGTAAATCTTTCTATAGAGATTCCAGTTGATTAACTTCTTGTCAAATATTTGACTTGCTTCCATTTTCCAAAACATTACGTCTGCAATTGCTGGAGCTAGGGCTTTAGAATAATTTATTTATAAACCTTGCTTTCTTATATTCATACTCACAATTACAATCACAATAATAGGTATTTTTATAACACTAATCAGAGATGCACTAGATATTTTCATGAAAAAAAAAAAGCAAAAGAAAATAGAAGCTCATCTAAAAAAGAATTTATGGGTTAGGCTTCAGTATGGGATGGCCAGTTGATCAGCAATATTGTCTGTTTGATACCAATATTGGACATGACCATTACAGTATGTGAAATAATTCTTCACTCTTCCTTGACTTTATATATTGCATAAATATTTTCCAAAAGACATTTCTATGGTTAGCATAAGAAATTTTCCCCTGAAAATGTTATATAACATGTCTCATATTTTGCTTTCTATATCCTCTCTCTTTTCTCTCTCTGCCTCTCTAATTTTTTACTGAGTTTACCAATTCAAGTTTAATAGGGAAAAAATTTTAGTGAAAACTCTAGTCAGTTCTATCCACTGGGGGATATTTTTAGAGAAAATGTTCTTAAGGACAAAAGTCAGTACTTACATTACTGAGGAGAGAAAATAGGCTGAAATGGAGGTGGGAAAATAAGAAAACAATTATCAACTAAGAAAGGCCATTGCATGAAAGTATAGTAGAGGTTCACTCCCCTTTGGGAAAAAGGAGAGTCAGAAGAGAAAAACATGAACACAAACAGGCCCATAGGAACCCAGAAAGTAATTTGTGGTTAAAAAGAGGCTATGGCTCACAGCTGAAGTATCCAAAGGCTAAAATTAGTAATAGAGCAGAGGCATGACTGTGAGCACAGTGCCAGAGATGTACTGCAGCAAAAAGAGCAACTGAAGCAACTGAGACTCAGAAGTGCTGGAGAAGTGTTTGCTTGAATTCTGTTTTGTCTTGGAGTGAGAGAGCTTTTCTTGCTTTGAGCGAGAGAAAAATCAGAGTGAATCATCAGCAAATACCAAATGACCATGACAGAAATGGGAAATCTAGAGACAGACAGCTTGATACTAAAATAATAAATAGTCTTATTCTTGCACTAGACTTTCCCTGTCGAATCCTCTTTAACCTCATGGCAGAGTAGAACTTCCTTAGTTCTGTACTTCTGAGGAAGCAGCAGTGCTGCTTTAACTAAAGGTCACTTCATGTATGCAGTACAAATTTGGGGAGCGACAGCTCAATATTGTCAGTGCCTTGTCTTCCCTGTTAGAAGATAGTTTTGTGAGGAAGCAATCAAAGGAACATGTTCATCAAATCACAGACACACATGATTTAGATAAGGAGAGAATATTTTTTTTTCTTAAAAAAACAAGCACATCTGGTTACATACTGTGAGTGGGCAAAGGCACGTATCATCCTATGTTTTTGAAGATAGAAAGGAAGATTTATGCTCTAATTCTGTAAATCTATGTCAGAGTGCTATAAATTTAGAAGTAATTTGCTTTGATAACTAACTGGAAAATTAATGCCATTCCTAACAAGAAAGAGCATGTTTATAACATAAACGTGCTGTGATAAAATGCCCTAAGAACTAAATATCCTGGAAAGAATTTTAATTCTTATAAAGATAAGTGATTGAAGGAATGCTAATTCTCTCTTTACTAGGAATGATGAGGAATGACTATGCACTACAGCTACATACCAAATGTCTTGAAGAGACTTATTTTTACAGGAAAGTTTATGAAGCTTTTTTTTTTCTTTCCAAATGTGTTAATACACTTTAGTAAGTAAAGACACATAAGGAAAATGAATATTACATTGTGAAACATGGCCCCACAATTTTATAAAGAACTGTTATGAATAAAATACTGGAACATGCCTAGCAGTGCTGGAATCATTGCAATCAGATGTTAGGCAGGCAAAAGAGCTCAGAAGAAGAAAGGGATGTCAGTAATTTGATGGTCAGTAAGTATTTCCAGAATTACAAATGGAAATAATTCAGTCTACAATAATGATTTTTAAAAAGCAATAAAAATGAAGCATTTCTGAGGGATATAAACCAGTTTCACACTAATGATGTAGGAAAAAACATTCTCTGCATTTCAGATAAGTCCTGAAGTTTGTAACAAGTAATTGGGCAAATGAAGGGTAGAACAAAAGAGCTGTTGAGAAGCTTTATCTATTTTTTTTTTGTCTTACATTAATGAAGAGAGCAAAACACAGGAACAATTAGACTAATAACCATGAAAAAAAATTAAATTATCACATTTGGAAACAGGAAAAGACTGTGGGTTAGATGACACCGCCAGATATGCAACCCCTAGGTGAGAATTTCATCAATTGTTGTAAGACAGTCATTTTCAGAGATGGTCATTTTCATGGCATTAGACATAATATTTTTTAGTTTTCAAATAGTATAATGGATTTGATAAAAAATGTAGTTTGTTGTGAAAATGAGTAATTTTAGCAAGATTGTACAAAAGATGGAAAAATGATTTTCATAAACTTAGAAATTTTTTTTTCACAGACTATCTTATTCTATTTGAATAAAAGATTTACAAGTTTCAAATATTGATTTTATTTTCTAAATCAGCATTATTCCGGTAATGTACACCATCAAACATAATGGTGTGTACTTTATTAGGAGTTTCTTTTTGGGGGGGAATTTTCTAAAAATATGACACTAATTTTTACAGAAATACAGGGAAAACCCCCTGAATTCTGCACCATGCACTACTGGTATATACTATGGATCTGGTATAAACTTACTTATATTTAAATATGATACAAGTATTCCAAATAAATCCATTGATAGCTTTATAGACTATGGTATATCCCTAATTATAATGGTTTATTGGCCATTAAGAAAATATAAAATCTTCATGAATGTTTTTTCTTCTGTGTAAGGAAATTTGTTTTGTGTGATCAGTTTCCTGTAAAACCAGAAAAGGGACATTTACTCATTCAGCACAAAATCATGGCAGCAGTCACATCCCTCAGCTCTTTGGTCCAATAGTGTGTTCTGAGGAACTCTCAGGGTGTTCCAAGCTCACACTTTATGAGCTGTGGCATCCTGAAGGTGTCAGCATATTCTACCTGCTGACCTGGCCACAGTGACGTAGGACAGAGCTGGGGCACCAAAGACCCAGTTTGGGACATTAGCCCTGCCCTTCTTGCTCTTGGGGTAGCAATCAGGAGCTGTGAATGGGAAACCTGGGCCAAAATTAAGCCCAGTGTTTGCTTTGGTGCATGCCTCTGTATGGTGGGTGCAATGGTGCAGCTGCCTGATGCTGTGATTTTACGGGAGGAAAAATGCATACACAAAATTGATAAATTTCAAATACTACTGTCCAACCAGTCCATGACTTCCCATCCTCAGGAACCCAGAAACAAGTGGGAAGGAACTGGAGACAGCTCTTGATATCCAGCAAGATCAGGGGAGAAGT
Organism: Poecile atricapillus; assembly: GCF_030490865.1. Taxonomy (NCBI): domain Eukaryota; kingdom Metazoa; phylum Chordata; class Aves; order Passeriformes; family Paridae; genus Poecile; species Poecile atricapillus. The sequence goes on along the minus strand of NC_081289.1, from coordinate 57,729,492 downwards.
AGTTAGAACAACAAAGAAAAACCCTAATTTTGGCAAAATAACCCCAGTTCCAAGTCTAGCAGTTTTAGTCAAAAAGGCTCTCCCTCTTTGCTGAGGGCAATCAAATACCTTCTGTGCTGAGGTCCCAGAATTTTCAAGAGCAGATGGTGCCTTTCTGTATGGAATGTTTAATGATGTGTGCTAATGAAGCAGGATTTTACACTGTTTTGGGACACAGGAGCCCTTTTTAGGCTCCAGGTAGACTTTGTTCTCTTTTATCTGGTGGAACTCAGTGGATGAAAAGAAGTAAAAGAACTGTTATTTTGCTAGAAGGGAAATTCACTGCAGCCAGAGTGCCAAATGTCTATGTATGCGTTAATCAACTCCAAATGTATCTGCAGGAAGAAAATTGTTTAAATTAACTACATAATTCAACATACACCCCCAACTCTCTTTAAGATTTTCTTCCTTCTGCAGCCATTTACTATGGGAATGTGTTATTTTATTCCAATGCTCAACAATAACAATGTTACAGAGCTTTTTTCAGCAAGGGGTCCTTGTGAAGCCCTTGCCAGACCAGCTTCCCACACGCCTGCTTATAGATCTCTAGACACTGAGCTCTGTATGGCATTATCTTCAGGAGCCACAAAAGTGACCATTTCCTCCCGGAGAATCCTTCCAGCCTTCTGGAAGAAATGTGCCAGGGAAACATTTGGTAGCCAGATATGGTCATCACAATCTCAGATGTCCTTTGCACCATCTCACCTGTGCAGCAAAAGGACGGAGACTCCTGAAAACTCCTGAATTCACCATGTCATGAAGGATTGTCTCAGCTATAGGTACAAGAGGACTGAAGTAAAATGTCAGATGATCTTAATTTTGTCCTTTTTTAGCTGACAGATTTTTTGACTTTTCAACATGTGTCATAGTTTTATTTTAATGTTGTTAGATACATCTAACAGGTCTCTCACATGGGTTGACAATAATTCTGTTGTTAGTATATGTGTCAGTGTAATTATCAAATGTTATCAAGCTCTGAGCATCCATAGTTAGCCTGAACTCTGAATTACTGCAGCTGTCTGGAGGAATAGCTCAGCAAGGGAAGATATATTTGGGCCTTGTACTGGCTTTGTGAAACATTTAAAAAATCCTGCTTTGGGTCTCTGCTTAGGTGGAGATGATGGGTAAATTCACCGTTCACATGGTTCCTTCAGAGCTGAGAATGAGACCCTGAGGCCATGCAACACATCTGAGGGAAATCGAAAGGAAGGGATGGTGGTTTAGATTTCCCTCCCTGCTCTTTACAAAGGGAGTTTTCCTGCACAGAGCTCCTGATGGAGCAGGTGTTTCTGGTTATTTTGTTGTGTGTCTGAGCATTCCTGTTCAGTTGTTATTTTGGCATGCTGCCATGGCTTCGCTGACAGATGGGAATCACACCACACTTGTACCTGGGACATAGACAAATGGAATTTCACGAGAGACACTAGAGGTATTCATCTTCAGAGCTTTCTTCTTGCTGAATTTCAAAGGCCTGCTGTAAGCAATGAAAGTATGGGAAAGCTGAACTGAAGGTCAAACTAGGATTCTTTTTGTCTGATAAGAAATACTTGGCAAAGCATACTTCTTGCACTAAAAATAGGTAGATATGAATATATTTAGTTTTAATTACAGAAGTATTTTTTGGCTGTTTAATAAATTAAGGATTTCATAAAAGCACATTTATCATGTTTTCCCAGCATCTTTTACAGTTTTCAGTGAAAACCACAGTGGAGAACAAGATATTGTCCATGACACAGAGTATAATGCCACTGGAATGCTCCTCTCCTTGTGAATAAGGATAGTTGCCACTTGGTAGATTGGAAATATGAAACAGATAGATTAATTTCTGGTTTAGATATAAAATTACTACCTCTTTCTCAAATTTCTTTTTGGTTCACATGGATCTGAGCAGAGTTTCACATGCTAGAAAACACATGGGAAAATTTATGTTTACATTGACTCCCAGTGGGATTTTGCGTATGCACAAATAATCAAATTATTCACATTTCTTGGACTGGGAGTAGAAATGTAACCTTCCATTGAATGAAGGCAGGGAGTTTAGAATATATATCAAGGTTTACAGTATGTTTTCATTCATCATTGCAGTGCTCTGGGGAAGCCATGGATTCACCTCAGCACTTTCCTTGGAATCCTGAAGATGGAGAATTTCATTTAAACCAGAAAATTTTTATGATTTGTTGTCTTTGTGAACATTTCCCTTTTCCTTTTCCTTTTCTTTAAAGGAGAACATTTACAGATATCCAAAGTATATAATTTGCAGAAAACATATTGCTGTTATCTTTCAGGTGTTATAAGTTCAGAGGTGTTCTGTTAAATCATGGGAAATAAGATTTGACTGTAAAGCTAAGAGAAAAGAGCCTCGTGCTGAAAAATTATCAACGTGTTTCTAAAAAGGGTTCTGTACCTGGTTAATGTGGTGGTGGGCTATCAAGTTTGTAATCTCCACAAGATGGCTAATACCTGCTCAAAAGTCAATGAAATATGTAAGTTGTTTCCCCTGCAGTCACTGTGTCTCTTTCCACTGACTCATTGCTGCAAAGAAATGTACCTATTCCATTCCCTCACTTAGCTTTAAAAAATATTTTGAACAGTGTGTCAGATTAAAATGGTGCAAGTAGGTAATTTGCACTGAGGTAAACCCTTCTATTAGATTATTTATGAGGAAATTATGCAAAGTTTTTCCTGGTTCTGTTTCAGATAATTAGAACAAGAAAAAGAAAGCCGTAAGAAAAAACCCAAACCAACCCAAAACACCAAAAGATACTAATTCTGATACCAGTTGTCAAGACTATGTCTTAAAAATTATGCACAAAAATGTGTCACAAAAAGAACACAGGCTATTTCTTTGATTTCTGTGCTGTTTTTCAATATAAATTTGTGATTCACTGTCATATATTTCCTCTCCCCTCAAGACTTTTTCTTCCATAAAAGTTTGCATAGAAATTTTAAACCATTCTCTATTGTGTGACTGAAGTAAATTTTATTTTTTTAATTGACATAGTGAGAACTGGTATTAACAGGGGAAAAAAATCCCCAAACCTATTTGCTAATTAAATCATAATGGAAGAATAATTGTTTATAATGAAAAAAAAGTTAACTAGTCACATAAGGACAGTGGTCAGGCACTTTTCCTGTGGATTTGTAACTATATTATTTGTAGGTGTGAGAGGTTCAAGGGGTCCAGCTGAGGCTTGGAGAGCAGAGCTCACCCTTTCTCATTTGACTGTGATCTCAGACCTCCCAAAGGCTTTATGTTGGTTTGAAATCTCTCAGCATTGCTGGTTAGAGCAAGTCCTGGGAGATATTGTTAAACAGGAGTCGAACAACTGCAGGAAAGGGAATAATAAATAAAATGCGTCTGGAAGCAAATCCCTGTGTGCTTGAGGCAAGACCAAGACAAGGAAAGAGTCAAACAGCCACCTCTTCCTCACATGGGAAAGCAGGACTGGACTGAATGAGGCAGCAGAAAGGAGAAGACCCAACAGAAGGAGAAGTGCATAGTCAACCTCCCAAGGGCTGGTGTGACCCACTAGCTGGGTACTTGTGGTGCTCTTGGGTGCACCAGATCCTGCAGCTTCATTTTGGGAGTGCAACACTATGGTCTCCATTGCCCCAGAAGGACTCAGTGGAGCACTTCCTTTCATCTCTCTGCCACTGAGGCTTGCACAAGCCTGAAATGCAGGCTTTGGAGCCTGGGATCATACCCTTCCACCCTCCCACTCATTGTCTATGGCATTAGTCACACTTTTTCAATAACTACTAGCAGTTTGCATGCTCTTGTCTGGGAGTCACTCTGAGGATAGGTGGGGGAATTCAGCATAGGAGAGCATTTTGTCCATTATTTTTCATTGAGAATCAAGCTTTATCAGCAAAGATACCAATTCCTATTAACAAAAAACCCCAACCCAAACCAAAGTAAACCCAACCTAACCACATGAGGTGAAAATTTCAACCCGTTCACCAGAGTGCTCAAGAGCCACACTGGTCTTTCCATTCCTGTTTCTCTCAGGAGTGATGAAGTTTCCCTCTGAAGTGACCCAGATTGAAGGTGTAACTTGTGGTCTCCTTCTCTTCTTAAAGGGGGTAATGATTCAAGGAATAAAGATCTAGATGTGCCAAGTCATGTTAGTAAAATACAAGCTGAGAAGTTCCACTGATTGTGAAAAACCCTTGGCTCTGGTTTCACGTCCACCATACAGCACCTAGCACAACAGCATGCAAGACTAGCTGAGGGTCACAGGTGTGCTGATACAACAGCACACAATTTAATCACCAACCTATTGCAAATTTAATTTTGAAAAGGCTGCTTTCAGAAGCATCACTGATAGCAGAAAATACTCACTGGCAGGAGGAAGGAGCAGATGTTTAGCTCTCTGCAGATTTCTAAAGGCTTTCTCAGAAATGGGCAGGAATCAGTTAAGGAGAACGAAGTAGAGCAGAAACATGAGTAACTGCATGGAGTTAAGGAAGGACAAAAGTTAACTGTCTGGATAACCTCTGTGACAGCAAAATCTACAAGTCTATGAGGAATTTTCCCGAAGGAAATGGTGAAAACCTTTCTGATTGACATACATAGACTAGATGAAACAGAATACTTAATGTGTAATTGAAAATATCATGCTTTTATGCAGAGGGATAGAATATTCTAACAGTTTTCTGTAGCTGTGATATGCAGTACAGAAGCAACAGAAAATGGAAATATTTTTTTCCCGTCACCATTTACTTTTTTCTGATTTTCTTTTCCTTTGGACAATGAACCAAAAAAACCCAGAATATGCAAATAAAATCGGTAAGCCAAATATTTAATTTATGCTATACTGTCTGGCTATTGCACCTTCTGATGAACTCCTGAAAGAACCATAAACTGTGTCCTGCCCCTCTTATGCTGCATTGTGAATAATACTGTAGTGAGTAGTGTGCCTTAATGATGACTTGCATTTTAACCTGGTGACACAGCAAAGTTAAGACCTTGATCAGTTTACAGCTCAGATTTATATTCTGTTCCATCACAGGATACTTATCTGAGAACATTTTTTACCTCAAATTTCAGGTTATTCCACATGAAAATACTGTGAACAAGTAGGTACTCCTTGCCAGAAAAATATTTTGCAGTGTTATGCACTGGTTCAATATGTTTTTGTAGAAAGTTACCTCCATAATGTGAAATTGTAGGTTTAATGTTTTGCTTCTTTTTAGGCAGATGACTAAGGTCTCAGATAGAATATTTTCAGACTACAGTGTAGGAGAGAGGTTAATTAAAATGAACAATATTTTGTCAGTTGTAAAAGCCTACAATTATGTAGAACCTTTTTCTATTTTTAAGCTACTCTCAGACATAGTGTTTTTTGTTTATAGTCTGAAGAACAAGATGATCTGACACTTCCTGCACTTGCAGACATTCTGGAGCTCATATGCTGGTGTCACTCTTCCATAAAAGTCGGAGAATCAGATTTAATTCTACAATGTTATTCTAGAAGTGAGTAACTACAGATTCCAAAAACTTAAACATTCTGTCAGGATTGTTCATTGTAACCCAAGTCGCATCTAGACCTGGTTTCACCTCTGGTAAAGACAAAAAATATACTTTTCTCTTTACTGACCTTACATTATTATAGGAGAAGGCAAAAAAAAATATCCCGTCTTCTACGTACCATTTTAAATATTGTTCTACACCTTTTTAAATTCCACTCTGATGCACAGACCTTTCAGCAATTCAGGCGTATGGCTGGGGGAAATAGCAAGTCCAATTTCAATAATGGTAAGAGCTCTATAAAAATCACCAGAGCAATCATATTGGGCTCAAGCTCCTGCTTTCTCATAGTAATGATCTGGAAGTAAAATAAAACTAAACAAACCCAGACACAGACATTTCTTATGGTACAGTCTGCTGTAGCTGTCTTATTTCTAACCAGCAGATCAGCCTCATACTTTATGAAGACAGTTCTTACAAGACCTTCTTTTTTTAAAAAAAATCTGTAGGTGAGAGTACTAAAAAACCATCACATTCTTAATAATATAAATAATTAACAAGTAAATTTCTGCTTACAACTGAAAGTCCTGTCTGATACTAAGGATTATTGAAAATCTACCTTGTGAAGCCTCTAGCTTCACAAGTGAAGTCACTAGCACTAAACAACAGTCTGGCAATGTTCATCTATGTTACACCTACCATGTAAAAGTTTTTGAGAAATTAAGAATTTTTAATTTTTTTTTTTCAAAGACCAGGAAGTTTCCAGGTATGGAAGCAGATGTGCCTCTGTAATATGTAATGGGTGACATACCTCAGAGGTCTAGAAGATGGAAATGTAATGCACACATTTTTAGACTGAAAAATTTTGCAGATGAACTGGTTTTTCAGTTGAATCAAAAGTTCAATTTCCTTGCACTAGAGAGCCATTATATACTTGTGGGTGGTTGTTCTAAAGAAAACAGGTAATATTTATTTTTATTTTTTTTAGTATGCATTGCCATATTTACACAATTTTGCTGATAAAAGATTTTTTATTATATGCTACAGTCAGATACTATACATTATCAGTTTTATTAGTATTCTAGGAATAATATAAATCAGAATATTTACAGGACATTTAAGCAGCTTGAAATCCTAGTGAGATTAAACTATAAATATAAAATTGTGTTGTGTTTATGTTTTTAAAACACTGCTTGCTAAGAATTAAACAATTTCTCTTATATTAGGAAGTTCAACATCCACCAAAGGAAATGACAGAGGAAATCCAGTCTCTGATGTGGGCTGGGGTGAGACAAGTTGTCTTAGGAAAACTGAAACTTGCAGACAGGAAAAAAGCCATATTAATTTCAATAATATTATAAAGACACTTCACTTCTTTGAGATAAAACTATGGACTTAAAGCAGGAAAAGCCTCCTCACTTTGTCTTCAGGAAGTGACAGTCCTATGACATAAAGCTTGACCTCATTTTAATTAGATATTTCTGAGACATGGCCACTATGCCAGTCTGATCAGGTTTTTTCCACACACCTGAGGTTTGTTGGTGCACTGCTGGCTGTGGTGGGATCTCCTCAGAAAAGTGCTATGACTGACAAGGGCCACAGTGATAGGGGTGAAATGGTCCCACTTACCCCACAATCCCCTTATGCTCACCTACAGTTTCACTTTTAGTCATAGTTTAACAGCCTTTGATTCCACATCCCTTAAGGAATCCACTGACTGATAATTGTTTTAACTTCCAATGATGAAAATCTTCATTGATTCAATCTGGGGAAGAAGCCTGACCACCTACAGCCACCTTCCCAGAACTCTGCCTAGCTGGTTTTTGGCTATTCTGCAATGTGAGAGGCTTCAACCTCCCTGGGCAATCCGTGCCAGTGCTCGGTCACCTGCACAGTAAACAAGGGTTCCTGTGTTCAAATGGCACCTTCTCTGTTTCAGTTTGTGCCCATTGCCTCTCTTCCTGTCACCAGGCACCTCTGACAAGTGCCTGTATCATTCTTCCTTGCACCCTTCAGGTATTTTTTCACTGACAGGTGAAATTAAGAATTAATAAGCAATTGGTGAGGCAAGATGTAAATTTTCAGGTCAAAAGTGCAATACAGAAAAAAACTGGGCAAAAAAACAACTACTAGAAAAACTAGTGGCCAGCTGGGACAAAATTCAGAGATATACAGTAGTCCCTGTATTCAGAAGGAAGGAGGAACCACAGAAGCAGGAAGTAATTCTTCACTGTAGCTACTGGAAATAGGCATAGGAATAAGATGTAACAAAATGCACTTATTTGTCCTGTTCTGCTGCTGCTGCACTAATGTATGTACAAACAAACAACTATGTTGTTTCATTGCTGATCGTGGTGTGAAACAAGCATGACCAAATGCCCCAAAATGGGCAGATAATGAAATGAAAAGAACATTGCAACTTTAAATAAAATAAGACCTAGGTTGTGGGTTCTGTTAGTCAATTGTATGGATATGAAATTTGTGAGAACGTGTTTTTGAATTCTTTTAGGAAAAATATATTGTAATATCTATTGGAGGGGCTGGTTTAATTGCAACTGAGTGTCTGATGCTTCATTAGGTTACGGTCAGTCCACTTGAACAAGAGTGACGAGCTGTCTGGATGAGATGAAGTGTCACTGAGATCACTAAAAACTGCACAACAGCCAGTACAGAAGTGGAATGAGATTGTACATTAAAAGGCTATATTCTGCTTGCTTAACTGCCTTAAACCAGCTGAAGAAGGTATGAATATATGAATTACATTTAGCTTTTTACAAGACTAAATAAGTTGTTAAATTATGATTCATAATGTGATTTTCCAGTAAAAATATACTATGGTTAACTACATAAAAATTTGAAATAAATCACTATGCTTTAAATTTATTCCATAAAAATGCTGATTTCTGATCTTATCAGAAAAGAAGTTACATGCAGTCACAGTACATGAAAACTTACTTTGTGTAGCATGGTGCATAACAGATCTCAGGGGAAGCTGACCTCAGTGCACCCTTACAAAGGATATTTAAATGAGCATTTCTAGCAAAAATCACAAGCATCAGATTTAGGACAAAAATTGCCATGTGATAGCCCCTAATTCTCCAAGTGTGAACTGGCCAATAACATTTGTTTTGTAGTCATTTTCTTTGTTCAAATAAGGTGAACTTCTAGACTTATAGTCAGCCCTGTTTTGAAATTTAATATGTATTCAACACCACAATTTGCACATAAACCTCAGAAGAGCAGTTAACTAGAACCAGATGTTGAGCAAGACGCCACATTTGGAGAAACCCACTTTAAACAACCACCTTACTGTAGTGACTTGAGTCAGCTCAGTTTATGGCAAGCAGAAAGGAGCTTTTCTTAGCTGCTATAAACTGGTGCACACACTTCAGCACGTGAAACCAACACCCCCTCAAAAGGCACAGTGATTGGCCGTAGGATTTAGAGCTTTATAATTTGTATCCCGGGTGACCAACTCTGGATGATACAAAAGCAAAAGCCTGGACAATATTACGGCTTCACATGACAAGAATTGTGTTTTTGTTTTTCTTTAATCTGAATCTGAAAGATTATACCTTTGTTGTGTACATTCCAAATCAAAGTCTCTGATACTGCTAGGGAAAAAAAAAATTAAAGTTGAGAGATTCTGCCAACTTCAAAGCTACACTTCAGCCTGAATTTTTATCTGTTATTACTACATGCAAACAAATTAGCTGAAAGAGACTTCAGGAGGAAAATATTTTTCTCGTTGCTTTTACTTTTTTTCTTTTTTTTCAACCAAGTAACTGGGTTTCTAAGAACAGGTTGGAGCCAATGCTATATTTGTCTGTCTGGATGTGCTTTACACAATCCACGAGCTATCGTCATTAGGGAGGAAAGCAGAAAGACCAAAAGAAAGCCTGAAATCTAGGATGGCTGTGGCAGGCTGTGGAAGGGTTGTACAGAATTGGAGACCAGGCAGAACCATGGCAGTGGTTTGTCTGATGCCCTCTGTGCACTCAGCTGGGGTGTGAGTCCCTGAGAAGGGCAGTCCTGTCCCTTGAGCCCAAGATGTGCAGCCAGCACAGCACACAGGGACAAGCACACAGCAGTGAGGGACAAGCTCCCAGTGCTCACACAGGCTGCATCCCACCCCATGTTAGATGTGTCTGCTGGCTTCTCACATCACTCACAGTGCTTCTGCTGCTCCCACCTACCCTTTCTGTTACAGCCTTGAAAACCTAAACTATGGAACTAGCTCCTAACCTGAAATATGGTGATTAGTTTGTTCTGGAGAGTTCCATGGGGCTGCAAAACCAGACACCTGAGAGTGAACTTATTCTACTTGAATCACATCCTTTATGGGTCTTCCTTCCTCAGCTTTTCCTCTGTGGTCTGCAAGGTCAGTTGCTGCTCATCCATCAGGTGGCAAAATCACAGTACCTCACACTATCTGGAGAAACACAATTTCTGCAGGATGTTTTAGGTTAGATGTGTTGCAGGTATTTTCATACTACAGAGCTTCAGGAAAGAACTTGAAAGGCAGTGCAGTTTTTGCTTTCTCCCCAAAAACATGGACTCACAATTTCCCATAATTATAAATTTCCAAGCCAAATTGTCATAACCATGATGCATATTTACTTGAATTCACAGTCTTTAAGGATTTTCTGAAGAAACCAAATTAAATCCATAAAAATGTTTAAAGTGACCACTTCAAGACATGGTGAGACCACTACTTCCCATAATGAACTGGTTACAGGTATAATAAAAACACATTTGTCTTGTTTCTGACTTTTTAGGCAGATGATTGAGATTATTCTTTTACAGTGATTTGTCTCCCCAGTTATATATTACCCTTTCAAATACTGTGTCTCCTAGATAGGCCAGAAAAGGCAATTGATCCCTGTTTAGATCACTGGTAAACGAGCACAGACAAAATGTAATATCTGGAGGATTTTGCTAGAAAATGTCCTACTCATCAAGACTTCACACTGACCATGTTCAAAGATTTTTCAGTTAACCAATGTTTTTAGTCTCTCAAACATAGACCTTGCCAGTTCCATGTACAACAAATGGTTTTTAAAGTCAAATGTCCAGGTACTAAGTCAATTAACTCAGAAAAATCCAGGGTAACAATAAGAACTCAGTTACATTTTCTAGTTAGATTTAAAATGTTTCCAGAAAATATAACAAGATTTTTGGGTCAGGCAGACACAGAAATAAATATACTAACTGATCTTGCTTGTATTTACATCCTTGAATTCTTTGCTGAATCTGCAATTAACCACTTATCAATTCCACATAGAATCAATCCACAGCTAATAAGTCCCCCTTATTCTTTTCAAATATTGGAAGAGCATTATTGATTTCTGTCAAAATTTGCCTGAATTTGTTTAAGCCAGTTTGTAGTGCTTCTCAGACATTTTGCTAAATATTTGGTGGAAGTAAAAATACAATGTTCCAAACCTCCTTAAATGTGTGTTCACAGCCTATTACTTTTCAAAGACAAATTTTCCATTCCACTGAGATCGAGCTTTTATTATCTCTTGTTTTCAGAAATAGTAGAGATTTTTTTTTCCACTGGCTCTGTGAAGTTTGAAATATCCATGACATTATGACTATTCAAAACAGCTTTTTCTTTTCCTACGTGTTATGGGTACATATTTGTTGAAACATTCATATGACTCTTTCCTGAGATTTCAGCAATCTGTCTGGCAGGACAGTGTATTATTGATCTGTTACCCCAGAGGAGCTGACACTTGAAGCTTCAGTCTGGGATTCTTGGGCTGTCTTTACACTTCTGCAACACCTTCCTCACAAGGTGTGCCACTTTCAAGGAGGGATTTAGAGTGAAAGGCAGAATGGCAGATATTGGCTTAAAGAAAATTTGGGCCATAGCAAACAATATGTTCAATTGCAATTAAGAATGGAGATTATATCATTTAGCTACCAGCTTTATTATTGACTGTAGGACTCTCTTCTTTGTTATTTGGAGAAGAAAGGGAATGAAAAAAGGCTTGTTGGACAATAAAGAGCATTTCTTTCTGATCTCTCTCATTCATAGCAGAGTATTATCATGTAATATCCACACACATACATCATGATCTATATCAAATTTTGAGATTTTTCATAATTTATGCAGTGTCTGAAGAAAATTTACAAATCTATAACCCTAAAATTGAAACTCATGTGAAGTTTTAGACAAGTAGAAACCGTTAACAGGATGCAGTTCTTATTTCAAATTAATTTATTCTGTATTTTGCTTGAATAATATTTGACACTCCCATTTTTGAGGATTACTGGCAGCAATGCCCTGAGAATGACATGAGCAAGCTACCTCTGTTCTTGCAGACTTCAGTATCACATACTTATCCAGATGTACAATTGTCATAGTCATTTGAATCACCTGTAATCTAGGTACTGCTGAGTGGTTGATTAAGAAACTGTGTTTAACCCATCCGTTTTAAAGGACATAGATATGTCCTTTCCATAGCAGGAAAGACTGCTTACGTATCAAATACTGACACACAGAAAAAAAGGAGTTTGCTTAGTAGGGAAAAACTCTCTTTTATATTTTCTCTGTTTTCCAAAATCAGCACTCATCACCTACCATCTGTTCCTGCTTTCTGCGTGGATTTTCTTGATTTGATTGACATTCTTCCCAATGGCAGAACTTTCAGTGCATGTTAAGTTACACAAGAGAACCAATTTAAGCATCTCTTGTGTATAAATTAGCTAGAGAGTCTTAGAAATATACTGCTTATCTGATGACATAATTGAGCCCAAAGCTCTATCATTGGTCTTTCACAACTTGGCTGTCAAATATACAAAAGTTGAAAAAAGGTAGGGGAGGGAAATATTTTCATCAGAATTACAACTTTCTCAGCTCCTCATAGAATTACATTTCGTTTTCAGGGAAACTGAGACAAATTTAAATGCAACAGTAAAGCTCATGTTATATTTCTGACAAAAAAAATGGGCCATTGAAGAAAATGCTATGAAGCTCTGTGTGGAAAGGTTGGTGTGTTACCCATAGTCATCAAATGTCATTAGTAATTTCTTTTTCAATGTTTTGGTATTGCAAACTTACATTTGTGACAAAACTGACTCTTACTCCAAGCTGTTAGCTAAACAGTTAGGAGGACACTTCCAAGTGTGTCCTTAGGCAAAAAACTAATGAAATTTTGAATTTTGAAACAACATTTGAGATACAGCCATATTAACCCTTGACTGTATTGCAAGAAGATCAGTCTGGCAAAATATCTGGGAAAAAAATGGTGATCATATTGCTTTCTCCCCATCCTGTCACATTATTCGATATTTTTGAATGCTTCACTGCTCTCCAAAAGTTTCTGTAATTTAAAATTGATGCTCTTGTCAGGACTTCTGAGAATACTGTGTTGTTTACATTATTTCAAATGCACTGAATCATGGGATAATCCAGTAACAGACCTTCTATAAAACTGCTATGGCCTAAGTTTCCTCTGAATGTGTAGTGTATATGAAAATAATAATAAAAATGTATATATATATATAAATACATACACACACACATACAAACATATATATAGATGTATGTATGTATATATAATTTTTGTTGTCCACAGTGCAGAATCTTTACCCAAAGGATCATAAGAGCAAGCATGTGACCCTTTTTTAGTAAGTTAAAATAATAAGTGATGAGACAATGGTGCTGCTGCTGCTGTGTAAATGTACCTCCTCTTGCAAGGCAGTCATTTTGTCTGGGGCTTAAACCTATCATGGAGCTCAGAACTGTGTGACCGCTCCTGTTTTCCTACATACTGACTTCAAATTAGCAATAAAATGTACACACACACAGGGAAACATGCACATACAAGGGCATAGAAACATTACAAATAAAATAAATTTGTCACTGCAAAATACAACAGAAAATTAGATGATAGAAAAATTCAGACAAAGGTATAATAAGATACATTAGTACTATATTGCTAACATTCTTGACATTTACCAGCAAACTTCCCCATGCACATATCGTCTAGGTCTGAATTTTCCCAGCACTCTATGAGTAAATGGTTGCACTCTATAGTAAATGGTTGGATTCCAAAAGTGGATGACCAAGGAATTACATGTAATATATAGGGCATATCTTGAGGTAATAACCTTTACAGATCACTGCAGAATTTGTATTTAATGAATTATGGTGTCATTGACCTTATGCATGTCATGTTTAAAGTAAACCTAACATCCAGTTTTATCTTCTTTCATTTTATCCTCTTTCTATTTCATCAGGAAAAAAAAATCCAAGAGCTATATATTTTAGCTGTGTCTGGGGCTGATGGAGAAAGCCACCTCTGAACTCCGCTGGCTGGATGCATCTACTGTCTTCAGCCACTGGAATACAGGGATCTATGGAGGACATGTCATCTGTGTAGCAGATGAACTCTGCTGCATAGGATTGTGTGCAGCAGAATAGAATGGAAGGGAACTCCTGCTCTCAGCAGCTCTGGGCATCTACTACTCTCTCCCCCACTTCCTCCTCAACCACTCTGCCCAAATTGCTTTTTGCCTAGTTGTGCTTAGTTCTCCATGTAAAAGGAATTATCTTTTTCAGTCTTTCTGCAGGACAGATCGTCATTTTGCAAGTGTTATTTACTGACATTAGTTTTTTATTGTGGTGACTACAAAACCCCTGAACTGTTTATTTTGAACTAAATGCAAATATTTTTCAGCCAATATCTGAATAATCTTGACACCAGAGAATGAATATTTCTTTTTATGTTCAAATTGATCACCTTGACAGCCAAGCACTTCAAAGTATTCTTCAATATATATAATAATATTTGATATTTTTACCTGGTCTAGTGTAAGGTGCCCCTGTCCATGGCAGGAAGATTAGAACTCGATGATCTGTAAGGTCCTTTCAACCCAAACCTGTCTAAGATCACTTTGTTTTTGCATGCCCCATACCTTGTTCACCATACCTTGTATAGCAATGCAGAACGACTTCTTTCTGCAGATCTAGACTGGGTTTTCATCTAGGTCCCTTCTCACTTCTATGCTGTGTAAAAAGATCTGATTTCACTTTAAAAAAATCAAACAGTGTAAGTTAAATGTTACTAAAAAGAGATCTGTATGGAGACAGAGTACACAGCACCAAGGCTGAGACTAGGCTTGGTCAGAGGACGGAATTTTGAAAAGTGATGCATTTTCAGAGGACAGCAAAACAACCTGAGTGCTGGCTACATGTGATGATGGCAGCCAAACCTCAAAATCCCCATTGGCTCACACCAGTCTTAGAAGGTGCAGGCTTTTGTTAGCTCTGGACTAGTGATGGGAAAGAAGGGTGTCTGTCCTCTTCAGTGGGGCAGTAAGCCCCACACTGATTGATGTCCTGACAGCTGTCTGTCTCTTCTGCCTTGTCTTTTCCTCTCCCAGCCAGAGCTCATGGCTGTCAAATGTCAGAATAATAATTTCTCAAGATACTTAGCCTGGAACTGGTCCTGAACCTATCCTGGAGAGACTGTAAAGCTCTTGGAATTATTAGTTTCAAGCACGTAAGTTCCTATTTCACAGAAGAATCTTTTGACAGAAGTTCCCAGCTTCTCCTCAATGTAAAGTCCATCATTCCTTAAACAAGGTCTTGTCTCTGCATCTCTCTGGCTTCGCCTCCCTCTCTCAGTCTAAGTTCAACAGTTACTCCCTTTGAAGGTAGCAGAAAAATCTTTAAGCTCCTCTGGCATTCATAATATTAAGCACAGTCAGCTTTACAGTGTGCCCTTGTACAATTTTGGAAGAAACAAGATTGTTCAGAAATCTTCATTTTCCATCATTCTTTAAAGAGAGCTGATAGCTGCATCCACTCTGAGGCCAATCTTGGACATATTTGGATGTGAGGAAGAGTGAAGACAGTCTGTAGCAGATCCAGCCAGATATGGAATGGGATGGGAGAATGTGCTGCACCCATTTAAAGAATGTTATATGAGTTTCCAAGAGACCTGGACAGAATTCATCACTGTCCCTCCTGGAAAAATTAGCTTTTGTCAGTCCTTTGCACCAGAAAGCCTGGACAGGCACAAAAAAGGCATTCTCAACCTAGACCCTTTGATGTTCATGATTCTACTAGCCAATATATCTTCTTATCATAGCTGAGTCTCCAGGTAAATTGTGAGAACAAAATTGAGTATCAGGAAGGATCCTAACTAAGTTCCTCTCCTCAGTGAATCTAAATACATTTTACACCCTTCCTTAAAATCTTGATGCAGTCTTGTTTCTGCTGAAGTTTCCTGCGTGACAATCTGCTGGAGTCAGAATCCAATGTGTGTAATTTGGACATTTGAGCACGGTTATATCTTGCATATATCCGGGTACAGTGCGGGATATAAAATTAGACAGAGACATCTTGGCTTCCTCAACAGCAGGTGGGGAGAGAGGCACACAGTGAAAACATTTGCTCCCTTATATCACCTGGCTTTCATTGGTTCACCTGTTAAATCAGGTCAGGTCAATCCAGGAATAATTGGGCTAATTTTCAAAGCAGGTAGCTACCAACAGATAGGTATATCATAAAGTATCTGCTTAGATAACTGATCATAAAGGATACAGGTCTGAGCACAGAATCCTGATCAACCTTATGTTCTTGGGACAGGGATTTTTGTTTCCCATATTCATACAGAACATTTTTATCAAGGACACGAACTTCTTTTGGTTTCAGCCTAACCTTTCTGTTTGAAAAAAAATATTCTTATTATGAAACATATTTAAGAAATAAGGAAAGTGAACTGGATGGAGATGTAAATCTGGAACTTGTATCTTCCCCTGGGCTCACAGAACATGAATCCTCTTGAGCTAGTTTAAAACCTAGTTCTGGTCTTTTTTACAGGATGTTTTTCTACTTTCATATTTGTCTTGAAAAAAGGAAAATTTTTCATTGTACACCATTAGCTAAGAAAAAAACCCCATGGACATAGGTATTCTTGCTTCTTCCTACTATCTTTAACTATTAGTTATCAAAGAATTTTCACACTGTAGCATGATAAATAAAGGGAGTGTGCCTCAGGACTCTGGACAAGTGGAGTCTGCTTTTGCCACTGATCCTGACAGATGTGTTTCCTTGGGAGGTCACTTCATCTTGCTGTGCTCCACTGCTTCTATGTGCAACAAGGCCCAATTTCCTGAGAAGATAATAATGCAGTGAATGAAGTAGAAGTCGTGTGTCACAACAGATTTGTATTTATCACTCTATTTGGCAAAAGAATTGTGCTTAATATGCAAATTCATTGTAAAAGGAGAGAAATTTCCCTTACAGGTTTGAAAAGTAATCTACATAACTGTTTCATTAAATGCTGTGTGTCCTCTGTTCTTGAAACAGAGGAAGGCTAATGTTATGTGTTTATCTGATAATAAACAACATGCTGCTCCCAGCAACTACCAAGGACCTGCTCCTACAACAGCAACATTAGTGGGAATGATCTCACCCATTTACCATCCTGATCCTATTCTGACAACAAATCCCATCTGCATGTGTTTGTTTTCTAAAGAATAGTATTAGCCCAGAGTGAGGTGTTTGGATTGAAGCAGCTCACTGATATTCACTAATGTTATATTTACAGGACTGAAATTGTAGTACTTGATGACTCTATTGTTTGTTAGTTCGAGAGTGAGTTTATTACCATCAGGTTCTCAAATGTTTACAACCAGTTGCTACTAGAAACTATTTTGATTCTGTATTGGAAACCACGATCACATAGACAACCGTTAAGTCAGTGGCCCAGGGAGACCTGGACTTTCCGTTTCTCCCTCGTAATCCCTCTGTTCACTCTGCTGCAGACTGGGGGCGGGCTGGGAGGTGGGACTGTTTACTACTTTAGTCCTTATTTTTTGTCCTCACCATGAAAAGGAGGTTAAGAAGTACTAATTGCTTCTGGAACTGATGGATTTTTTCTCATGTTAGCAGCTACTTTATAGGTGACAAAGTCTAGTTTGCTCCTGTGTGGAGCAAACTGTGTTTCTGCCTCTGGACAACCATCACCCCTGTCACAGAGCACACAGGAATGCATGGAATCACTTGTTTATGTTACGTCCTATAATTTATCCTGGAGGCACTAAAGCTGACATATATTGCTGTAAACCCGGTGATCTGAAGCCGTAAAAAGGATGAGCTTGGTCTTAATACCCATCACTGAAGTAGGAGAAAAGCAGCCCAGAATGCCTGGAGAGGTACAGAGGTTTCTGCCAAGCTGACGGATGCTCTGACTGCATCTGCTTTTGAAAAAGTGGGAATTACTGGATGGGCCAGGCCTCTGTTGCATGTCAGTTATGTAATAGTTTATAAATTTTCTGGTTAAAAATAAGCCATGAAATGTTACTGTTGAAGTGAATATAAGGTTGGCACTCATGTTTAAAAGTGTACAGGCAAACATGCCCAGGGTACAGGAGGCCCTGGGTGTGCTGGAGATGGTTTATGAGGAAAAAAATGACATTTGACTAGGAAAGTGTTTATTTTGTAGGCAGAGGGATTACTAAGGACTTTTCTCTTCTGAAAAACATCTGAAACCTTGAAGGGTGTGTGGGAGATACGTCCAGCAGTTCAGGGTCTGAATGAGAGCACCAGCAGGAGTAGAGCAGAGCGGCTGTGATGCAGCCGCTGTACCAGGTGTATCACTGAATTTGTGTCACTTCAGCTGAAATCACCTATGGAGCCCTACAACATGATCCACAGGGAATCCTGTCAACCCATGAATGAGGGGATGATAGCAGTTAGCTATCTTTGCTGCGAGGAGAGGGCTGGGAAAACGGGATAGAAAATGGTAATCTTGCATGCTGCCATCTAGTTCTTTCCTGGAGCCACTATGCTATCATGTTTTCCTTTTGTCCCCAATAAACTGTTGGTTTTAATAATTTTTAAATATAGGGAAATATCAGTTGCTGAATTATGGGTGTAAGACAGTTATTCAAGTTTCTAACAATGTTTGCAACAGCCCTGTTGGAATGCTTGTAGAAACCCTTAAAAATTGAACACACAAAATTTGCACCATTTTTTCCATGGAGAATGATTCAATCCCTTTCTTTTATTTTTATTCAGGAGAGTTTGGCACTGCAGACATGAATCTCTCTTGTGTTACAGGGTGTTTTTCTCCCTGACTTTCCAGACAAGTCTTGGGATGACAAAAAATATAAAGAAAAAGGAGGTTACCTGGAAGGTAGAAATAGTGCAAGCTGTTAGCCATGTTTTGGACTGAAAACTGTTTTGCCCATTAAAAGTGTCTTTTGATGTTTCTAGTTAACATCATCACACCAATAACCAAAGGAATTGCTTTGCAACCACATTATGGACTGTGCAAGCACCATGTGCACCCTCCCCTTGCTCATGCCAGTAAAGTCTGCTGTATTGGCTCTGACATCTCATCTGAACAGCACTGGAACTTGTTCTGCAAAATAATGATTCTACAACCTTTTAGGGGAGGGAGTTGCTTCTTCTCTTAATTTTTCTGCTTCCCCCACGCTGGGAGAGGTATGAGATATCTCCTTTTGCTAATAAAGATCACATTAAGGAGTACCTAGATGTAGTAAAAAAAATAAATGGTTTTCAGACAATGTTTTGGAAAAAAAAACCAAAACAAACCCACAACCTTTTCTAGAACTTTTGCAACATAAACCAACAAGTAGGAAAATTATTTTCATCTATGCCTTGCAATTTTTGTATTATAGGCAATACTAACATGAATGGGTGCAGGTTCATAATTCTCCTTCCACATTGTGACTGGTATCAGTCATTTAATTTCCAAACTGAACTGTGTGTTGTATTTGAGCTTGCTGTTCCAGCTGGTGTTGAAACACAAGTCTAAGCTAGAGGTTTCCAAGGATAAAGATTTCCATTTGAAGCCCAAGACAGATGTTACATATAGGTCACACAAATCCCTTTATGAAACTTGAACAGGTCAGAGAAATGACATTTTGATATCATAAGTGAAATAAATATATTTTTTTTCATGTTCTATTTTTGATCCTGAAAATATGTGTATCAATTGCAAAAACCTGATGGGCATACTGTTAAAAGATGTGGAGCTGGTTTACTCTTTCTCATGGGAAAGTATGCTGCAGGAAAGAGACTTGTGCATCCAGACAGATTCCTGATATTTTCACACAGAGTGGAATTGCCATATTTTCATGGGAAATGAGTTTGCACACTTCCCACCCTGGAACAAACCTTGTGATAGAACCATCTGGAGTGAGTTGAGACCTGACACTCCTCATTGAGTTTCTCAGAACACCGGCTTAGCTGCAGTCAGATTAATAGGGACACCAGAATTAGAGAAAAATAGTGGAAGTTGAACTCAGTCTGCCTGTGTGAATGTTTTTTTCTTGTTTCTGGTTTTTGACTACCTATTTGTTATTTTTGATGCTGAAAATTGCTGGTCTTCTGTTTCTGTCTGGCAGTTTGTTGCTTTGTCCTATTTGCTTGGATTTGACATAATTTTCCTGTCCCTTTTTCAACTTTTATCTGTCTAATCTCCTTCAAGTCTCAGCTAAGTCCTCCTTTCCCATTGAGACATAGTATAAGCAAAGCATCTTAACTTTAAAAGGCTCCATTGCCTAAATATTTGTTTACTTCTGAATCCTCCCTCTCCTTCCATGTGTGCCATTGGTTAACTCAGCGGATTGCTCATGCCAATGCCACACTGACTCATTCCAGCAGAGAACACAAGAAGTGAAGGTCTGCTCAGGTTATGTAAGGTCAGTGCTGCCATTCCTGCTCCTGAAGTCTACTGCCTATGCTGCTGCATGTTCTCAGTCTGATGTGACATTCAAAACTTGCCCCAGATTGGACATGGGGTCAGTTGGGATTATGTACAGAAATTGGTCATTGTGAGAAAAAACAGATAGCATCATGGAATCACAGAATCTCATAGAATCACACAGAATCACAGAATCATCTGGGTTAGAAAAGTTCTCCAAGGTCATAAAGTCCAAGTTTTGACCAACCACCACCCAGACAATGAGACCAGAGCACTAAGTGCCACATCCAGTTGTTTCTTGAACACGCCCAGGGATTGTGACTCCACCACCTCCCTGGCAGCCTGTTCCAATGCTTGACAACACTTTTAGTGAAGAAATTCTTCCTCTTATCCAACATTAAACTCCCCTGATGTGGCTTGAGGCCATTTCCCTATCACTTGTTTCTTGGGAGAAGAGACCAGCCGCCACCGGGCTACAGCCTCCTTTCAGGTACTTGTAAAGAGTGATAAAGTTTCACCTGAGCCTCCTTTTCTCCAGACTAATCAATCCCAGCTTCCTCAGACGCTTCTCATCAGACTTGTACTCCAGACCCTTCACCAGCTTTGTTGCTGTTCTCTGGACTTGCTCCAGCACCTCTATTTCCTTCCTGAATTGAGGGGCCTGGAACTGAACACAGCACTCAAAGTGCAGCCTCACCAGTGCTGAGTACAGGCAGCCAATAATTTTCCTGGTTCTGCTGGCCACACTATTTTTGAAAAAAGTCAGGATGCCATTGGCCTTCTTGGCCACCTGGACACATGCTGGCTCATGTTCAGCTACTGTCAACCAGCACCTCCAGGTCCTTTACCAGTGGGAAGATTTCCGGCCACTGTTCCCTGGCTCTGTAGTTCCTCACTGTGATTGAAGTGCTGAACCTGGCACTTGGTCTTGCTGAGCCTCGCACCATTGGCTTTGGCTCACCAATCCACCCTGTTCACATCCCTCTGCAGAGCCTCCAACCCTCCAGCAGATCAGTGCCCAGCTTAGTCATCTGTGAACTTACCAAGAGTGCAGTTAGTGGATGGAAATCAGCACACCTGCAGGACACGTCCGCATGTCGCAGCTGGAGGCTGTGAACCCCTTCCACTCATTAAAGGGGAAAGAGTTGTGTGTACTCTCCTAAGGTGATATACAACACAGAAAAATGTATACATGTTTGTCCTTCCAATTTTTTAAACTTTGTTTCAGTTAAACCCTTTGAGGGAAATAATTTTGCTCTTACCATTCTTGGATTGTAGCTCTTGCAGAGCAAGACCTTCTTGTGCTTGTGTACGGCATAATGTGGTGGGATCCTCTAGCCCTGGCTAGACTAGTATAGATTCTATAGCAGTGCTTCTCCTCCTAACATCATCAAAAGATTGCCAATTTGGGGGGCTATGTTGGAAGCTGTTGAAACTGGTGCTTCAAGGCATCTGGGAGACATTGAGGTGGGAACAGAAGAATCTGTGCTGACTCGATAAGGTTTTCTAAGAAGGTTTTTCTGCCTCCTGATTCAGTGGCTGGAAGAATGCCCACTCTGGAAAGTAAGGATAAAACTGAAGCTTTTCCAAATGTTTTCTTGGTAGCTGGCACACACTTTAGAAAGAGTTTTTAACTTAATTAAATTAACCAGTTAACCCTCTTCCTTAATTATGTGCTTTGGAGAATTTAGAAGAAAAATTACCCAAAGGAGAATGTTAAAATGAACATCAGACAAATACCTCCCCAAACAGGAAATCATGTGAGCACCCTGGTGTACACCTACTCGCTCCCATTTCAGAACAACACCAAGATTATGCGCTGTCTACCGTGAAAACACCGAGGACATTTTGTTCAGCTGCCTGGGATTTGAGCACAATGATACTTTCTAAAGCAGAAGTATTCACCTGGGACATCTTTGCACATAAGAGCAGGCATTCATTTAGGTCACTGTAGTTACAGTTGCAAAACAGTTTCCACTATTACCTTCTTCTTTCTCATGCTCGTAGCTTTCCAAAGCAAGAGAAATTTGGACTGATTTTTGCTATGCTATGATGAGTGCTTTATGGACCAGAGTTTTTCTTAGGAAAGACAACAAAATTAGACAACTTAGTTTCACAAAGAAAAAAGAAAGAAATTTCTGTAATGGAACAAGGCAAATACAGTTCTTGCTTCTCTAGTCAATACATTAATAAAACTACACAGTAAAAATCACTGAATGTCAGAAAACAATAATTCCAATAATCACACTGGACATGCATCTTTTTATTTTTCTATTCTGGTTATGAGTATCATTTTGCTATTGATCTGGAAACCTTTTACTTCTCTCGTGTCTCCAGAATGCTGAATTTTATTATACTTAAATGAAGTATTTATTATACTTAGAAGTAATTCCTTTATTACTGAAGGCTAATACCAGAAGAAATTATTTGAATGAATGTGTCACTAGCACCCTAGTCCTGATTAGATCAGTGTCTTTTATTGCTTACTATTCTTGTACTACATTGCTGTCCTCTGTGATTGCAAGGGGTTGACCTTGAATGGTGGTCAGACACCCACTCATCTACTCCCCACCTGCAACAGGACAAGAGGAGAGAATAGGATGAAAAGCATGTGGGTCAAGGCAAGGACCAGTTGGCAGCTATTGTCATGGAATAAAAAATGAAATTAACCTGGGTAAAATTAATTTAATTTGGTCCAAATTAAAATAGGTTTGGATAGTCAGAAACAAAAGCAAAGTGAAACAATTTCCTCCCATCTCACCATATTTTCTCAAACTTTGATTCTTCACTGTTGACTTCTCTTAGAGGAGAAGAAGCTAAATCACTTATTGTGTCTTGTCAGCTGTAGGCAACGCAAGAGAGAGAAGGATTTTAATTCATGACAATCTATTCAACCAGGTTTTCCTTCAGCCATGGTTACCACAAAAGAGATATCCTTTGCGCAGTCTTTTCTGCTGGCTAATATGCTCTTCCTCATACATCTATGTTTATTTCAAACTGAGAAACAGAGAGCCATGTAATCTTTCAGCTGCAGATGACAGAAAATCAGTTGCTGAGTTTTAGCTACGAAGAAGGCTGATACTGAAGCTAAGCATTTTGGATATGGTATGTGAATAAATATTTCATATTCTAATAAGATAGTCACTAAGAACTGTCTTACTGGTATTTTCTAATTATGCATTATTTTCAAATAAATGCATTTAGAGTTTTCTTTAAAATTATTCATTAAAATGAATTTTAAAAATTCATAAAATGAATGATTATCCCTATTTTTTCTATTATTTATTTGAATTTTTCTCAGTCATTGATATTTCTTAATTAGAAGGGCTATTTATTCCCTTAATAGATGTTTCAATAAGTAAAATTTATTTCCTATTTCAGCCAAATTTTTTTCTTATTAACTATAGAATTGATTCTAATTTCAGTGTCTCAGCATCTGTTTTTTCTGACAATATATTTAAAAAGCCTTGCAGCATCCAAAAATTTTTAGAAATAAGTATAAAGTTAGATGAGTAAATAAATGTAACTGTGACTGATGATTTTCTCATCTGTAGTTAAATACTGTGGCAATAAACATTGTATAAAAAATCTAGTCATTATTCCCTTGAATAAACAGAAACACCTGCTCTTATAAACAAAGAAAATCAAGCTATTTTTAGTAGTTGCATTTATTTATCCTTTCTACTGGACTGTGCCAATTCCTAGAATTTGAGCCTCACCACCATATTCTATACTTTTTAAAAGGGTTTCCATTTATTTTCAAGTTTCATATAAACTCTGTCCAGGAATGCGTTTTTGACACTTCAGGTGTTCTTTCCAAAGATATAACAAAGCCACAGAACAGGAATTATTAAAGAAAAAAACTAATAAACCAAACAAATTTTAAAAAGTCCCACAACTCCCAAACCCCTAAAACTCAAAAGTTATTTGGGAGAATATTTATTTCTGACTTGTACCCACAATGGGTACTATGCCAAAATTCAGTATCTTATTTACTCAAGGTTAAGGTGCCATCCAAATGAAAGTTGTAATATGTAACATATTTTGTGTGCCTTAGCTTCATGATAATGAATAGATTATTAAAAATGTCACTTTAAAAAGAAGGTGTTTTTTCTCTAGTCTTTATCTTTGGCCACTGAAAAAGCTGCCTAATTTCTCTTTCCAAGACAGAAGAATGTACATGTAAAACTTTGCATTTTGGTGAAACAACGTGACATAAAAAGTACCAAAGAGCCGTCTGTCTTATGACCAACACTCCATACTTGCAGTTAATCTTTTTTTGGTAGGTTTTAAGGTCCTCTTTTTTCCTACTGCTGAAATAGGACCTGCCTCACAGCATCACTCTTGTCTGTGATAGGGAGGTGTGTAAGCTATGAAGTAAACCCAAGATGCACAAGGTGGAACAACATGGTCCATGTGCCCATGAAAATACACCCTAGTCACAGAAAAATCTAACTTTGAAAGGCAGAAGGGCTACTGTCAAAACTAGACCAGATTGTGTGGGGCATTGTCCAACCAGTTCCTTCAGCTTCACACTGTACACCATGATCTGTGCCTCTGTCTTGGTAAACCTCTGCTGTGCTCTTTTCAGTTTATCCATGCCTCTCTTCTACTAATACAATGATTTAAGAAGGTATCAAGTAAGATGCCACGGAGAGCATACATAATACTACCTATTCCATAAACATATGCATAGCTTTTTCTTTTCAGTTATCCTTCATGCACTGCTCTCTCGGATGTAAGCAATTCTGGCTGAAAGTAATCATTATATAAAATTACCTTCCACATTTCATATGAGCAGATATAAGTGTTTACTTTGTGCCCTGCATATTGTTGCCCTTTAGGTGTTATATAATTTGACATTCACACAGACACAAATGTTATGTTTTCACAGACAAGCTTTTGGTGAGAAGGTAGGTCAGGATGATGAAATGTATCCTCCAGTACACGGTAAACAGTTTCAACAGCAGCAGTGGATGGTATTCTTGTAGGTGGATAAGTGTTCAAAGTGTCTGTGTACAATGAACTTGGGCAGCTTTGTCTTAAGATTTTGTTATTCCCACTTCCGTGACTCCTCAATAAATACTTATTCTGTTGGTTTTGGCTGAGGTAGAGTTAATTTTCTTCATAGTAGCCAGTATGGGGATGTATTTCAGATATATGGTGATAACGGAAGTTGTAATACAGGGATATTCTTGCTGTTGCTGAACAGAGCTTACAGAGCCAAGGCCTTTTCCACTTCTTATATTGCTCCACCGGTGAATAGTCTGGGGATGTGCAAGAATTTGAGAGGGGACACAGCCAGGACAGCTGACCCCAGCTGACTCAAGGGATATTGCAGACCATATGGCATCATGTTCAGTACATAAATCTGAGGGAAGAAGAGAGAAGGATGTTCAGAGTGATGGTGTTTGCCTTCCCAAGTAACTGTGATGGAGCCCTGCCCTCCTGGGGATGGCTGTACACGTGTCTGCCCATGGGAAGTGGTGAATGAAGCCCTTGTTTTTCTTTATCTACTAAGCTGTCTTTATCTCAACCCACAAGTTCTCTCATATTTTACTCTTCTGATTCTCTCCCACATCCTGCACAGGGATAGTGACCAAATGGCTGCTTGATACTTCATTTCTGGCTGGAGTTAAAGAATGACACCTATATAGCCAATGCCTTAGTTTCATTTATCAAGCACACGATAGAACCATTTCTCATCTCCAACTTCTCCAGGGCACTCAAGGAGTTTGATATAGGTTTTTGCACTGAGCTGAATTATCTCTCTGCTACACATCCCCAAATCAGCTTTTAAACAAATCTTTCTCATACAGCAATAGATGACAGATATCCAGGAAGACTTACTAAAGACCCTAAAAATTCAAGTCAAAGCGCGGCAGTAACAATGCATTTCCACTCCTCAGGCTCAAACCTCAGCTGCTGGTTGAAGGGCAGGGGTTTAATCCGCCGGGCTGTCAGAGGGTGGCAATGTAAGAACACAAAATCAGCCCAGGACCAATTAGCGGTAGCAGCTCCGTGCCGGGAGCGGCGGCTCTCCCGACACCGCCACACTCGTCCCTTTGTTCGGCACCGTCACACGCGCCTTTCTGCCAGCGCAGCCCCGCGGCTTTCACCCCGCGCAACCAGGGTGGTCCCAAGGAAACACCGCGCTCCATGTGGGGCTGCCTCCTATGCAGAAACCCTTCCAGACACACGAACACGCTCCTCTCAGTCACAGTTCAGCCGTGCTTTGAGGCTGTGTGGGTTGCTTCCAGACACGCCTGAGGAAATGGAGCTGGCGGTCCCGGGAGGCGCGGCCGGAGCCGCTCGGCTGCCCCGCTCTGCGTCCCTCGGAGCCGGCCGTCTCTGTTCGGAGCTGCTTTATGGCTCTGCGGAAAGCTGCGGGGCTTGCAGCTAGGTGTCTATTTCAACAAAACAAGGCAGAAACTCTCCAAGAGTGCCGGTGACTCCTTTTAATGTCACCCTTTCTTCCTTTGCTCATAACTAAACAACTCTCCGCTAACTACCTGTGCAGTCATGAATGGTCCCGATGCTCTCAGCCTCCAGGTGTTCCAAAGAAATAGCTTTCTCCTAACCCTCCTGGGATTAGGTACCTTCTTACTTGTTTTCAACAAAATATTCCCGTGGTGTGCAGTGAGACAACTCAGGTGACAAAGACTGAAATAATCTGCTTTGTGCTAATTTGGCTGGAATGATTAAACTACATCTTACTTTATCATGACAAGGAATGCCTAAGAAAATAAGTGCTTTCTGTTGTCCATTACTACAGGTGTCCAAGATACTAACAGTGTACAGGCTGGACAGTCAAAACTGCCCTTTTCCGAATCAAATCATTTTAATGGGGAAATAAATAGATTTGCCTTTCAAAGTAAAAATTATTTTTCCTTGTCCTGACTTCTGCTGGTAGAGTTTGCATCAGTAGATGTTGCTGAGGTGCTGGGGTGGCTGAGGGGAACATCAGCAAGGAGCACCTGTAGGGCTGGAATAGGTTTTCTGTCAGATCCCTGTGCCCTGGTGCAGAGGGAGGATGCTTTTTCACAGACTAAAGCAAGAGAAATGTTCACTTATGCCTTTAGAGTACCTATAAATGTGTAAAAATATTTATTTCAGTCTTGTAGCATTACGACTCTTATTTTTCTCCCACTAGGGCCAAAGTTCAGTGCCTAGTGAGATGAGTCATTATTCATTTTAGTTATCCATCTCTTTTGGTGCATAAGAATTGTGTCGACAAAATGCTACAGGACCTTCTTCTGAACCAGTTCTGTCCTTTCTGCACTTGCAGAAGAGCTTGCAAGAGGAATGAGTCTAGTCCCATTTTGACCATAGCACCTTTTCTTTTGTCTTTGAATAGTATATGTTGAACAAAAAGGATACAAAGGGAATTTTTCACAAAATCTTTCAATAAATTCATATATTAAAATGTATTCCTTCCTCAGTCATTTTACTGTCGTCATTCCACATGCCACATCTAATTTGTAGGGTGAGATCTCTTGGAACAGTGACTCATCTTTTCCTTATAAAGCACCATGCATGCAGAACTGTTTTAATAAAGGAATAATAGTGGGATCTGCTCATCTCTTAGAAACTGGGGAAGAGATAACTGTTTCTGTGTCAGATGCCAATAAGGTTGCAGTATAGCTCATGCTGTATCTTGGATAAAGCTGGGGACTGATAATGCAAGGACTATAAAGTATGGAGGCCCATGGATGAGGACTCAAAGCAATTGGGTCTTAAAATAGAAATCAAGGGTCATAACCCCAAAGAAGATGCACCATCAGTGCAAGCAGTTTGCATTATATTCAGCTGAGATTCTCAATATGACTGGCAAGCAGTCATGGCCTAAAACATTGTAGATCTCATGAGATAATGGAATAATTCTATTCCACTGAATAAGGAGACCACATAAAAACAGTTATCTGTCAAATAAATTAATTTTACTTCTGAATGTGGAAATGAATTTCTTTGCTACTGACAGATAATTCTACATAAATAGTTAACCTTGGATAAAATGTGGTAAGTGTGCAATTCTTATTTCCTGAACCTTCTGCTGATTATCTGAGGCATGGAGTTATAAATTTAATGAGAAGGGTGTGGGAAAGACAGAGTCTGGTGCTTCTCAACAATAAAACAGAGTTTGAATACTAACTGTAAGCTGCTTAAACCACAGTCTCTGCCTACTCTTACATATACACTACTACAGTATGGTGCTATTGGCACAGTATGTCAGTCCTTAATGTTTGAAGCAATAAATACAGAGTGCTTTTAAATAATTGATATGAACAGATTCCAGACAAACTAGTTCACACATTTTCATTCTTGAGCAATGTAATCCTTAGCAGATGTTCATAATTAAGGATATAGGTATTTAAAAAATACAGTAAAATACTTATATTCATTCTCAGATCTATCATATTAACATAATTATCTGCTTTAGTTTAGGGTGATCCTGAAAAACTTCACTGTTTCTTTAGTTAATATCAGATATTTATAGCTTAAGCAAAATAGAAAATGACAGAAGAGTGGACAAGCTGTTTATATTGACTAAAGAAATAATTATCAGATTATTCATGGCACTGTAAAGAGTAGGAAGGATAAGCCCAGCCGTTGTAATGTGATCAGCTAATGTTAGTTAATCATTGCAGAGACTGAAAGAACTCTGCAAAGGTTAAGCATTATTATTATCACTGTTAATTCAAAGTGATGGAAAGCACAGTGAAACCTCTTACCATGTGCTGTGTAAAGCTCGAAGAAACCAAAATTTAGAACTGAGGGATGGGATAAAGAGCATTACCAGCTGTTGAGCTTTTTCTCTTTGTTCCTTGCTGAGGTTTGAGTAGCTGATCACCTGAAAAGATACCTCACAGACAGTGACAAAGACACAGAATCCATCACTGCAGGAGGGGCCGATGTGGGTCAAACTGCATGCCTGCCTGATTCCTCCAGCTGCCCCGTGGGCTGTCAAGTGCCCTACAAGCAGCAGCAACCCTGATAGCTGCAGGTTACCATTCACAGCAATCCTTCGTCCTGGTAGGCTTTTGGACATAATCCATACAGGCATAACCATCCTGGAAACATTAATTTTCTTTGGCTGCAGCCTTGTATTTCTGAACAATTTTGCATTTATGTCATAGATTGTTGCCTTAGGCAAGATTTCTTCTATGTTTTGCATAAAACAAAGGTGCTTCCATAGCATGTTTGTTCCACCAATCTTTTTTTTTTTTTTTTTTTTTTTTTTTTTTTTTTTTTTTTTATGTAGAACTAGTTGAAAATAAGCATATTTTTAATCCTAAAAGAAATTCTGGTGTTCTAAAAGTAATATTGTTCCACCTTGGAAACTGAAAAAGACACAGACTCTTGATACACTGAGTACTAATTAATCACTTCACACTATAGATATATTTTTTTGTTCAGATTTTAAAATGTAATTGAGATAAAATTATTTGACACAATGACTGTTGGAAGAACGTATACTTTGTTAGAAATTAATTCTGTCAAGTATTTAATCTAGTTCTTCCATGCTAAATGGAAAAACTCTTATGAACAGCATGGACAGAGGTCCAGTCTTTCAGAAAAATCAAGTAAGAAGTTAATACTGATTAATGAAGAGAGTTAGGAATCAGAGATGATCTTAAAAGACGAGTGCAAGTTCAGATGAAAATGCTTCCTGACCAGTTTCTATTCAACTGGTAAACTTCTATATTTTAATGTTTCTGAGATGTATTTTCAAAGAGCCTGAAGGTGCCTGGTCCAGCTGGGATTTGAGACTACATTTGCTCTTCAGACTTATTGCAGTATCTGTGCTAAAGCGGGCATTTATAGTGTTTTGCATTTTCATTAACTACAGAAATTTGCCATCCCAAAGTATTATGAATCTGACATACTGGGGAGGAGAAGCAAAGAGATGAGGTCACAGAGGGAGGAGAAAGCAATAAAAAGAGGACTGTTGGAAATCTGATTTACCGTGTAATATTTGGAGCCTGTTCCAGCTATTGGTGAATCTTACCACTGACTTCAGACCATTTGGTTCACTGAGAGCTGACATTCAGAATAACAGTATTATAATGGCTCTTAAAATATCTCTGAGAGAAAATCTGAAGTGATTCAGAGGATGATTCACTTATATTGATAGCAAAACACTAGCAGTAGCTAAACATGACAGATCCAATGTGTACAGGGACAGCCAAGACAAGTTTAAATTGGAGTTTTGAGCATACATTTGTGATTTAGTCATCTAAATAATAGGATAACAGGATACGAGCTGTGAGAAACCAGTCCTAAATAAAGGGCATTGCATTATCTCCACTGTGCATATTCCCAAAGGTACAAGATGTTTGTCCTCTTAAAATTAACTGTTGTCAGTTTTGGGGTGTGATTCAGACTAATATTTAAAAGATTATTCAGACTAATATTTAAAAGATTATCTATGTCATTGTTTTCAGCTAATTTGTATTATGAGAAATGAATTTAATTTAACTCAAGCTTCCTCTGCATTACAGAATTTGGCACATACTTCTGCTGATTCATCAGCTGCGATAACGAAATTGAGCTGCAAGGGCACCACAGGTCAAGGAGTCTGTAAGAGCACTGCATGTCCTCCCATTTTGCACTTTTGCTGGTAAAAGCCCATGTAGGTCTTCTGTCACCTTTTGATGTAATGCACTACAGGATGTGAAGTAATATATCACAAGGAAAGCAGGTCACACCACAGGCACAGTGGGTAGAGTTTTTAGTTTTTCTATGTGGCACAAATGAGGAATTTGGAACATAAAACATGGGGGAAATTGTGAGAAATGGACAATCTCCTTCCCAGGGTGTCATTCTGACACATTCTGTTCTCTTTTTGTCACATCTCTGGGTCGAAGTATCCCCAGTCTGTGTCAACGGACATGCCACTAGCTTGGATTTCAAAGAGCTGTCCAGTGAAAGAATATCCATCCTGGTGGTGAACCATGCCATCAGTTTTTAGTTATGCCCTGGCGTGCTGAAGTAATGAAACTTACGGAGGAGGAATTGCCTGGCAAGGAAGAGAAAGGATTCTGCAACAAAGATCTAAGATTTGAAGTCATTTGTGAAGCTGTTCATTTACCACCTGAACTTAATACTAACTGATGTGGCACATCTGAAGAAATTTCCATGTATTTGCGGATCTAAAGCAAAAAACAAGCTGCAAAATCTTCCCATGTGAAAGGCAATTTTTCCAAGTACGGGCAAAAAGACAATAAGAATGCTCCCAGTGAGCCACCACAATTCCCATCAGAATACATGATTTTGGACAGTGGTTGAAGGGGTGGTTGTGGTAGGGGGAAAGCAGGAGAACAGCAGGGTCCTAAGTGACAGTGGGATAGTGGGAGGTGGAAGAATTGTCCACCAGCTTTGAAAGCTCAACATTGGACCACAAGTAGAGTTTATTGTGATGTTGGATAATGGTGGAGTGCATTTCCAGTAAAATATCAAAAACACAATATTCCTGAAGCTGATCACAGGGACCTTAGTGTGTTGGGATGCCTGAGTTATCTTTCTTGCATATTTAGATAGATGTAACCATTTTAGTAAGTCTCCTGGAAGCCAGTTATTTCTTAATTAGAAATTTTTTAAAAGTGTTCAAGAATACTATGAATCTTGAGAGTCTAGACAAATAAAACAATTATATGGAATGAAAGAGGCCAGATTGTGTTATTAAAACACAGAATCCAAAATGTTATTAAGATATGGACAGGCTACTCATTGATCATATGTTGCCTTTTCTTTACAGGAGCATCCATCTATCCCAGGATGCAAATAGATCTTTGCATTATCTCTGCCACTGAAAGCTTTACAAGGCCACCCTAACAGGGAACAAGAAAAACAATCAGTGGGAGCACATATGTCTGATTTAACTTGTATTTTTTATTAATAAGTTGCTATTGAAAAAGTGAGGTGAAGACCAGTCTGCTTATAAGAGGAACTTGCTAATGAACATCCGGCATGGCATGTTAAATAAGCCTGCTTCTTCATTGCAATGTAGAGGGGAGCTTAGGGAGGCACTCAGGACCCTCAGAAGGGAAGACTACATGTATACGAATAAAATGATAAATTCTGGTGTTCTTAGACCCTGCAGCTAGAGTAAACAGAATATATAGCAATATATAACATTCTTAAAATAAATATCTTGCTAGAAAACCTCCATGCCCAGAGGGCCCACTGTTTGGTAGAGGTGCCATCCCAGGGATCATAGCACAGTAAGATGCAGAGGAGCAAATTCCTGTGTTTGGAACTTCTCTTTAAACTGTTTACTCTGCTGGGGAGATACTACCAAAGAGTACATAAACCTCTGAAGATTGTTTCCACTGCTATTTCCTCTGTGTAGCTATGGCAGGATGATTTTTTTGACAAAAACTTGTCCTTCTTTGTTGCTCTATAAGAGTGGGTTAAGTTGTCCTCCTCACATGAAGTTTTTCCTGAATCCTTTTTCTTCTGTGGTCTTTATGACCACCTCTGTGTTGCACTGTGCTCTCAGTAAAAAGAACCCCTCTGATACAAAAGACAGCTTCTCTGTTCTTTGGTTTGGGGATTTTCCTACTGTGTGTGTGTGCACCTCCGCAGAGAAAAACAGGTTTTCCATTGGGCATTCTCTTTAGTTCAAGCACTGTTCATCCACTGCTAATGACATTTTTGTTTGTGCTGTAACATTTTCCAAAAGGGTGGGGAGAGGTGTTGGAAAATCATCTGATGGCTAGCCATTTATTGAAATGCTTAACGACACAGCAATTTCATAACAAGGATTGGGATTATTTACATTACCTAACAAACTCCCCAAAACACCAGGCTACATTCTCATTGCCTAGTCCTGGTTTAAAGAGCAGCTCTTCACTCTCTGTTCACTAAAATGTTCTTTCATTGTGTAATTTGAAAATTTTAGCTATCTTGTTTCAAATAAATATGCTCAAGTGGCATTTCATTGGGAAATATTGAACCAGTACATCTTGGGTTTGCCATGTTCTTTAGCAGGGGGGCTATAGGAGCAGCTTTTGTTAGAAGATTCCAGAAGTTTCCCATTTCTCCAATGGGGCCAATGGCAGCCAGAAACAAGACAGACCCGCTGCTGGCCAGAGCTGAGCTCTTCCACTGGAGAGGAAGAGGTGGAGAAATTGAGAATTAATTTGAGCTCAGGAAGAAGGGAAGCACAGAGGAAGATGTTTTAAGATTTATTTCTCATTCTCATTACCTTGTTCTGATTTGATTGTTAATAAATTAAGCTAATTTCTCCAAGTCGAGTTTGTTTTGCCCATGATAGTAACTGGTGTGGGATCTCTCCCTGTCCTCATTTTGACTCCTGAGCTGCTTTTCTCTTCTCTGTCCAACTGAGGAAGGGAGTGACACAATTGTTTTGGTGGACACCTGGTATCTAGTCAAGGTCAACAACACCACAACAACACCACACCGTAGCACAAGAATACCAACAGAATTGCTTCTACCAGCTAACAGATGGCTTCCAGAAGTATGAAAGAATTATTTTGTTTCATATGAAACAAGAAATTTCTTGTACAAATTGATTTCCCACAAATGAGGATCTTGATGCTGATACGTAAGTCTGATGGGCAATCAGGTAAATAAGCATTTTTATTTAGTGCAGACATGATGTTACAGCATTTGAGTAATAATCTTAACAGGCATGTGTACTTTTGCAAGAAAATGTGATAAAAATTCTCAAATGTCATACTAAACTAACATAATTCTAAATTATGTAATTAAATCCTGGGTCTCCATCTTCTTACATCTTCTGTGAAAAAAAATATGAGTGGCCCAGGTTAGGAATATGAGCAAAAATACAGAATCTGTGTCCTCGGGATTTCTTCCCCACCGATATTGAGCGAATTCCACACTACTCATCAGCTCTCTTTCCATTTCCTTTATGTGAAGAGTGCCTTTACAGAAGCTGGATCCAGCTCTATTCCTCTGAGGTTCTCTGAGCTGGAACCACTGCTGTGCAGCAGTACACATGCAGTGAGCTGCCAGTGTGGGGTCTGCAGACTCTGAAGCAAAGCATGTGTGGAACTCCTTGTATTGCTTACATACATTATTTGTTTGACTAACCCATAATTTTGAATAAGTTTAATTTAAATGCAGAAGTTTGGTTTAGGCCCTGTGGGTTTTTTTTCCTCCTTGAATGATTTATTAT
This sequence comes from Poecile atricapillus, assembly GCF_030490865.1. Taxonomy (NCBI): domain Eukaryota; kingdom Metazoa; phylum Chordata; class Aves; order Passeriformes; family Paridae; genus Poecile; species Poecile atricapillus. Next base: position 57,695,123 of record NC_081289.1, on the reverse strand, counting down.
TGAAATCAGTGGTTTACATTCAGTTTAAAAACATGCAGTGGAATAGGTCACAATCTCTTTTCCATATAGCAGTTTTACAAACCTTTTTCACTATATAAGGAAAATAGTCTTAGTGATCATTTCCAGGAGGAAGGTGGATAAATGTTTTACTTCCAGCCCAATCTCAATTTCTTCTGTGCAAAGTATGATATAAAGTAAATAATGAAGGGTAGTAAGTTTTTACCTGTCTCTGGCAGAACAGTCAATGATTAATGCAAAATAATTTTAAATGTTACTGAGTGTACTGCAACAGTAGACTCAGTACCTCACAATTTTGGGTTGTTTCTAAAACATAAAAACAAACCAGTTTAAAAAACCCCTCAAAAAGTCACTTTTAGCATGCTGATAATGGATTCATGCTCTTTAGAGCAAGAATCTGTTAAAACTCTAAATTAGTTGAAATTCACAAAGCACATCATGATGTACTTTTTCAGCCTAAAAAGCTGATGAACAGGTAAAATAATTATACATTACACAGAGATTTTATAGGAATGAAGATTAAATATATAGAAGGCAAGAAATCTGAAAAGCCTTGCTGGTAAGGCAATGGACTAAAATGCTCCACATCTACAATTCTTCATTTTTAAAATATTTTATATTGGTTTGTGCATTTCTGTATTTTTTAATTCCAAAATATCTCCCAAAGGATTCACATTGAAAGCCTTTTAAAAGCAATAATAATAATAACCCAAATATTAAGTTTGAGGCAATACAGGAAAAATAATGCAAAGGTGACAGTTAAGATGTTTCACAGATTCATGTCATCTTCAGATCATTTTCTCCAGCAGTTCAGAGAAGTAAAACAGAAGCCCAAATGCAGTGACAAAAAACAAACGACAGTAAGATGGTCTATTTGTACTTGCGGATCTGTTCTGCAATAGATCATTTTCAGGTTTAACTTTGCTCCAATAAAATGGGAAATAAGAAAAATAAATAGGATTCAACTTTCTGTGCAAAATTACAGCATTTAGGCACTGGCCTGCATGGGTTCACACCTTCCCCTGATAGCCCGAGTAATCTGCCTCCTGTGACTTATTCTCATACTCAGGCTTTCAGGAGGAAATATTCCTCTGGCCCACAGCTGAGGGTCCCTGCAGTTGTATCAGAGACCCATTAGTAGCAAGACAGTCATTTTTTGATGGATACAAATAGTTTTTAAAAGTTCATTGTTTCCTTGTGGGGACTGAAATATCCAAGAGAACAGATTATACACTGTTTGTTATAAAGCTTTTAGGGAAAACAGAGGAAGTCTTGAAAGGCTCTAATTGCAAAAATTCAAACAATTTTACTGGAATCAAGTAGCAAAATCTCTGTGCTTTGCTTTGAAATTGTACTGGAATTACAGATATATTCTCATCTATGGTAGACATTAATCAATGTTAAATCTTACTACACTTCTTAATTTTTTGGTGTATTATTTCCCTCATTTGTATGACGGCAACTTAAGCAAAGAGTTTTCATAGGTTACGTATCAGTTGGCTCTGTAAATACAATCTGCATTGAGATGCTAAGATGGACTCACACTCCACAGTCAGCATCATGGTTAGGAAGGTTACTCTTGTGTGCTTATTGCCCGTGTGAAAACCTGACTGCCAAGGAATTCTGCTGGGAGAAGCCATTACTGTGCTCAGAAAAATGATCAAGGCTTGTAAGAGCTCTGAAAGCTGATGAAAACATGGCTTTATAATCAGTTGTTTCTTCAACTGTGGGTGGCAGCAGTGTCCAGGCAGAGGGAATTTTTGGAAGCCTCCCCCAGGGCTTTGACCTCCACTCAGTGTTTCAGGAAGAGGCAGCATTAATTGCTGCCTCAAGACCGTGAGGCTGAGCTCACAATAGGCAAGCACATTACTTTGTAAATGAAGGATTAAGTCAGAAAACCTTGCTAATAACCTACTTCAGAAACTCCATAATCACCGTGGTGTGATGGTGAGTAATTTGCAGTGTTTGTAAGCATGGGTTCAGTGGCCCTAATTGACTCAGTTTCCTACTCTAGATAGTTGTGCTGATACTTGGAATCATTCTGTAAGATGATCTTTAAGTACTGCTCCATGTGTCATGGCACATGCAGCATTCCTGACTTCCACTTCTAGCTTTCCTCATTTGGACGATTTATGGGCTTGTGTAAATCAGTCTCAAATGTAAGTGGGAGTCTGTCCTTTGCTGATTCACACTCTCTCCATTGTAAGCAAAGTTATCCCCTCGGAAAGTCTCCATTATTCACAGGCTTTGCCTGCCTTGAATTTGAATATGAAGGGAAGAGTGTGGTTTTGAGGGGATTTCTAGCACCAGCCAATACTTTTATATTTTGTCTGCCTGAAAAGCAAGCTGAATATTTTATGAATAAGCAGGTGTACAAAGCGCAGCTTCTGGAGCATAATCAGCATTCCCACTTGTCCTCCTGGTAAATAATTGCAGAACAACTGGGGAAAGTTGAAATGAGATGAAAGTGAAGATGTCCCTAATTCACCCACTCCAATACAACATATGCAAAAACACTTGAAGGTCACCTTTAAAGATTCAAGCTCTGTTTAACTGTGCTTTCACATGCTGGTTTCTAATAATTATTAAAGCACATTGACAGTGACATTTTTGCAAGGGCACTATGAAAGGACAAGGCAGTATATGAAACAAATATTTTATAGTGAACACCAAATTCCTGCACTTGTAATGAACACTGCATGCAATGAACGATCCACAGAGTACTCTACGCTTTCTAGATATAAAATGCAAATAGATCTTTTAAAAGTGTTTGAGGTTTTCAAGCTCATTGAGGGGATTTCCCTCATTAGCTTTGGAAATCTCAGCCACTGTGTTTGAATCATGTAGTTTAATCCAAAGTCATGCTTCATAACATTTCTCTTCAGACTCAGTGGAGCTGGCTTTGATACAGGAGGATAAGATGGTTTAGTCATGGTTTTTCATTGAATCAACTCCTCTCTCATACTGGAACTTTGACCTTTTGCTTCTAAGACTTGCTGAAATCACCAGACCTTCTCAGAAGAACACAAGAATGAATAATAGTGTAGAATCAGCTTAATGAACTTGAGTAACAGGAATAGTTTGCAAAACACTGTTACCTAAAAATGAGAAACCTAATGTCAACTGCAAACTAGGTTGTGAAAGTTTCTTTCTTCCTCTGCTGGAAGCAATTAAAGTGAACAGGACAGGGAAAAGGAACAGTCTAAACTGGACTTACTGCTCCTCATGTATGGAGGATTGGGAATTTTCAGAAATGTGCTATATGACTCATTCTCTTCTCACGAAGAGTTCAATGTAAAATGCCCATTGACAGCAGTGGGAACAGTGTGCAATTCTACACTACAATTTATTGATATGATCTCCCTGCAAAGAACAGAACAAAGACCCAGCTCCCATGCTAGACAATTTGCAGCCTTAGCACAGAAAATGAAGGGTGAGGCTTGCAAAGGAGAATGATGAGGCAGTGCAAAAACTGTAGTTGCAAAATATTAGTGTCCCACTTGTGTTGTATCCACACATTGTGAGGTTTCCAAGTGTTTTGATTTTCATTTCATTTTGCCTGTTTACCCTGGATGGGTACAGTTTTGCATCATTATTTTGAAAAAATTCTAGTTTCTATATAGCAAAATAATTTGAGTTAATATTTGATTAATGGGGAATTCAGCCATGAATTAACAGTGCATCTCAAATCCTATATTCCCTCCTCTAACCTTATTCTATGGAAGAGTGAATTTTGAAGCATTGTACCTACACTTCATAATTTATCCAGAAGTCCTTGCTAAAGTCTTGCAAAACAGAAGCTGGGAAGCAACTATCAGGCACATTATGTGAAGGTATATGGTAAATGTCTTCCCACTTAGGAGTCAGTCAATGAGCCCAAAACACCTCTTCAAAGGAGATGCTGTAATTCAGAACTTCCTATCATCCTATCCTATCCTATCCTATCCTATCCTATCCTATCCTATCCTATCCTATCCTATCCTATCCTATCCTATCCTATCCTATCCTATCCTATCCTATCCTATCCTATCCTATCCTATCCTATCCTATCCTATCCTATCCTATCCTATCCTATCCTATCCTATCCTATCCTATCCTATCCTATCCTATCCTATCCTATCCTATCCTATCCTATCCTATCCTATCCTATCCTGTCCTGTCCTGTCCTGTCCTGTCCTGTCCTGTCCTGTCCTGTCCTGTCCTGTCCTGTCCTGTCCTGTCCTGTCCTGTCCTGTCCTGTCCTGTCCTGTCCTGTCCTGTCCTGTCCTGTCCTGTCCTGTCCTGTCCTGTCCTAGCCATATGCCACTTTAAGGGAGGCTCTGGGCAGCTCTTGACAGCTCTTTGCAGAACTGTATGTGAACATCTGTTTTAGGTCATTTACAGCTGATTTAGTTTGGCTCTTCAGCTGTGCTCTTCAGAGGTCAAATGTTTAATTGTGTTCAGAGAGTCAGCTTCATTCATTCTCATGAATGTAAGGTGCCTCACATTAACTGAGAACTGGCCCTGACCATAGGGTTCCAAAACAGCTCTTAACTTCTTGGTATAGAAGTGGTAATAAAATTCTTACAAGAAAATGCCTAAGAGCAACAAGCGACAAGCCATAGCAGGCTTAAACTTGTCACAGAGAGACAACTAAAGTCTTGACAAGGGAGACTCTCCAGTAAACAGAGTCTGATGGTTATGTTACTATGTTTCTATTTTTCTATTCTGAAAACAGGACAGTTGTTTTTACCTACATCCAGAAAAATCTGATAAATAACAAGTTAAGCTGGAATTTTCTGTCAGTTATGAAGACATGTGGATTAGTCTTAACCCAACTCAAAACTTAAAAATATATGATGGAAACATGATGTTAATTTTTTTGCTTGCTTTAAGAGATTTGCAATATCTATGGTGATGGAAGGTCAGAGAAGAAGAGGCTGTTAATTGATAGTTTTGTCAATAGAATGATTAACATTAAGCTGTGAGCCGGATGCAAGCTAACCAGGAGAGAAATTTTGGAAAATATTTCTGCCTTTTTTATTTATTTTTGAAATGGAAAATGAAGAAAGTAATTTCTCACTATATTTCTCTCTCCCTCTATATATTTTTTTCCTCATTACACTCTTGTTGTGGATAATTGTTGTGAGCAGCCTAAACAAACTTGCAGTTGTCTTTTTTCATGTGCCTAAATAAAAAGTGTAATGTGTAAATATCTGTATTGTTGGGTGCCTCTGGTCTGTGAAGAGTTACATGTGTGGGAGTGCAGTGTTTAAAGGGCTTGCCAACATCTCATCATTCCCAATTAGTCAGAAAAATTGGCATAACTATGGCTCAATTAAATTTATGAACCAAAGAAACTTCCTCATGTCTTTACTTCTGCTCTTTGTGGAAGGAAAATGCTGGTTTAAGGATAGCTTGTAAAACAAATTTGTAAAAAGTAGCCTTTTTTATTTTCTATTTTCTATTTGCTTCATCACCTTCAAGCTACGCTGTAATCATAAATATTAAGAGATGTGGTAGAAGCAATGACCAGAAGTCTGCACTCTTGTTACAGTCACCTGATACTGGCTGTAGGCACATGCTCTCCTCATAGAGCAAATGATGTCTGACACAGTGTGCCCAAGAAAGACAACAAAAATATTTAGATCTCATACAACATGTTTGGGGAGTCGGGGAAGAATGCCTTCCTGACCACAGATTTGGCAATCGTTTCACTTTGTATATGTGAGTAAAGAATTGCTATATTTACAAGCAACTCATTTATACCCCAAGGTACTTCTTGTGTCCTGGTAATTTTCCTTTACAATTTTCCCCTTTTTAGTTAATTTTAGTGATTCACTCAATTTACTTCCATTGGCACAGAATTTGAAGCCTAGTCTTTAAGGTCTTGATATCCTTAAGCACTCAGGCAGTAGCATTTGCAGGTGGGACTTGGGTCTCCTAAGCATAGCCATTTAAAAAGGAGACCTTGCCATAAACTCAGATTATTCTCAGTGAAGAATATCTAAAAATAAGAAAAAGAAAAAACTAAAAAGAAAAAAAAAATTAAAAAATTATACAAATCCAAAGGGAAACTCACTCCTTTCTAAGGTTTTAGGGGAGCTATAGCAACCTCCCCTGCTGAAGATTCCTGTCCCTCACTTCTGGCTGTATTGCAGTTACTTATCAGAGCAGATGCTTGATTTCCTGATGGCTAATGATGTCTGGATGAGCCCCATCCTCTTTTATATATTCTTCGTGTTGGTGGAGTCAATGTGCCTAATCAGAGTGACCGATGAGCTGTTCTGACTCAGCAGAGTTAACATATTTACTCGTTTCTCTCTCATGCGACACAGAAATTATTAAACATTCAAATGCCAGCCTGTGGAAAACAGTGCCTGATATTCAGAAAAGACAGCAGCTGATGCAAAGATAAAACTGATCTTTGAATGAAACAAATTCTGCTCCTTGGTACCCTAGTGCAAACCTGGAATAACTACATTAACAGCAGTGTAAACCAGAAAGGACTTTGGATCAATGTGCCAGTACTTTGCTGATATTGTTTACATTGTCAGGAGTGACCATATTTTACTGTTGTTTGTTTATTTGTCATACAATAAAACTCTTTTTGCTTCCTAAGTCTTCATTTTTTCCAACATAGATAAGGGAATGAAAGGCCTATATTTATTCAGATGGATTTTTAGAAAAATAAATGATGAAGAACAAAGCCATCATGAAGAACACAAAGAATTGGTGTATTTCTCCTCAATGACTTAAAATATCCTTTCTATAAGAAAGTGGGAGCGTTCTATCAATTTATAGGTAATTGCATGTTAAAATTATGTTTACACTAATAAAACCTACAGTTCTGCCTTTTTGTCACCATCTAGCCTTGATTTCTTGCATGTATTGTTTTTAAAGGGACCCACTGTGTTCTCAGGAAAGTATGTGTTAAGCTTTTTAGCTTTCAAAAACCAGAGAATTAAATGTACCATCCATGTAAGAAAAATTCTTCCACCCTCATCTAAGCAGACTTAAATTATGCTGCTGATGGTATTTACAAAATATCTGTGGCAAGTACAGTGTGTCTGTGCTAAAGTCAATGAAGCATACAATGAACAGGACATAGTCACATGAGGCTTGAATTCATTCCAGTTTGTACTCTGGCTTTTTCTTTTTTTTTTTTAACTCAGATGATTGCAGTGACCAACATGTGATTTGGAGCAAGGATCACTGGGGTCAGGCCTGCAGAAGCAAGTGGCAGAATGCCTGAAAGCAGTTCAGACCAGGAGAGTTTGTGCGTGGTAGCTCAGAGGGCATCACAGGAAGATAGATACAACTTTTGAGAGAGTGCCAGCACAGCAGTTTCACGCTGACATTCTAACAAGGTGTCCCGTTGAGTGGTAAGCACCCCAAGATAAAACCTGAAATCTGGTTACCCTTTGCCACTGAAGGGGGGGTAACTGTTCCCTTCTCTCAGCTGTTGCAGGAGCATTATCCTGGGTGTGGGTCTGTCCCATGCACCTCTCAGGGCAGAGCCCAGTTTCACAACAATCAGTCAATTTGCACAGAATTTCCTCGTACTACTTAAATACATTATGTGGGTACACGTGTTTACAAATGCATTATACTAATGTCCATAACTATTTAAATAAACTACATAGCTTAAAATAGAGTCACAATGCTGTAACAATTATGGAAAGAGAGGTTGTTAGGAGCTCTGCTGTTAGACTGTGTGCATGCATTAGACCACAGCTGACTTTAAGCCCTGTTCCCTGTGTATGTGAGTTGCTCTGGGTTTTGCTCGCCACTGCTAATCCACTGCTCTGTCATTTCATGTCTTGCACAGACCACTGTAGCCTTAACACAGCCTTCTAGGGAAGAGTTGAAGTAGCTGAAGTGTTTATCAGAGAGAAGTCGCTGATCATGTCTCCAGACACGCAGAAACTGCAGAACGATAATACAGTAATCTAGGAACAGCTTTGGTGTTTGGATGCTCCCAGCTGAATTGGCAATAGAGATGTCTTAAACTACTTCTGTCTTTCTGACTCATCTTGTCCAAACTATTCTGGGTGCTTCCTGAAAACAAATAAAATTTGAAAGCCATTGAAACTATTTCTCTAGCAACCAGAAATCTTCATTTTCCTTTCTTTTTGGAGGCAAAATCTTCTCTCCCATCAAATATCAACAGTGAAGAATCCTCACCCACATATACGGTAGAAAGGGCACTCAAGTCTAACATTTAGTATAATTATGTAATAGCTCCCCCACATTAGTCAGACCTCGGATATAGGAAGATTGTTAAATTAAGGAAGATTTAAAATTAAATTGCAGCATCCTTGTCATTAAGTTGTCCTTCTGAAAAAGCCACACTGGAGGTATGGAACATGTAAACAAACATAATTTAGGCTGGAGTATTTAGGGAAGTGGAACTAAAGCACAGGTGTACTGACGCCTTCCCCTTTCCATCAAATACTTGTAGAAAATAAATAGTCATAGGCAAAGGCCATGGTAATACAAAGGTAAAGGCAGATCTTTGAGCCCTGCAAAAGTGTTAAGTGCAGTAACACTGCAAGTCAGGTGGCAAACAGGCAGATTATTTGTCAGATGGGCTGCCTGCTCCTGCTGAGGTGCAGGAGAGAACAGAGCCATGGCACCTATACATGATAATATAAGCAATTAACACTGGCTGTTATTACTTATATGGGACTAAATTTATAGAAACCTAAAATCATTTGTCAAGTAGTTCCAGCAAATGGCAGCCTGCCTTTTTGTAAGGCTGACAGACATGTCAGACAGTACACTCCATAGAGCCACAGAATGGGTAAGGGCTGAAAGGGACCACCTTAGTGGGTGATTTTGTCCAACTTCCCTACTCAAGTGGGGGTCACCCCAAAGCACACAGCACAGGATTGTGTACAGACTGTTCCTGAATATCTCCACAACCTCCATGGGCAATCTGTTCCAGTGTGCAGTCACTCAAACCGTAAGGAAGTTCTTCCTCATATTTAGGTGGAGAATAACTTACTTAAGTAAGTTATTGCTTATAGTGACCCTTATGTGCACTGCTACTCCATTTAGGCAACTCATGTACTGGGATGATCTTGTGACTAAGAGCTAAGTACTCTCGTTTAGGGGATAGGTCACTTTTGGAAGTCTGGCAGCAGACTCTAATATTGTGCTGCAACTTTTCTCTCCCAGCATTCTCTTTCAACTCATGCAATGAAAGAGAGATGAACTCCGTGATGTGCATTCGGATTCCTCAGAAATACTAAGGGCTTAAATTCTTCTATTTAAAATAAAAGTTGGAAAAGGAATATTTTGTTTTAATAGAAATTCAATGTCACCTATTTCTGTTGTTATCTAGCTAAGTGCAGCATTCGTCATGAAGAAATGTGAACAATTCTAAGCTTTCATTGAATATTGAGGCAAATAAGGCTTAAAAAAACTAAAATAGAAAAAAAATATGATATACTGCATCAGTTCTGCAGTGTGGCATAGCAACTCTATGATGCTGTTGCTGGACACCACAGTTGGCAGAAGGGAAGAAATTAATTGACAATATACTACAGTAACTGTGTTTGTACTGCATTCACAGGGTTATTTTCACTCTAGTGTCGAATTTACTAAGAACAGGGTTTTTTAATGAAGAATGTAGTGTAACTCATTAGCCATAGTTATTGAGCCAAACATTTCCACCACGTCATGGTCATGAAAAAGTAAAAGGGTGCAGAAACAGGACAACATGACTCTTTGAATGGTGGTGATAAAAATATTTTTGTCACCAATCTGAAAAAAATTATTTTCTAGACTTTATTAAGCAGGAAGTTCTGATAGGAGTTATTCTTGCAACAGTTTATTCCATAACGGTGAGTAGGTGAAAACTAAAATCCACCAGCTTGAGCTAGTACATTTTTGTAAGATGTTCATTTCTAGCATTTGGCATGTAGAAGGAAAATTTAATTTGAAGGTAACTGAGATTCATACTCACTTTCAGTTGTTGGTTATATTTATGTGTGTATTTATCCTAGTTTTGGAGAGGAGTTAGAGACTTCCATATGGAAACCCCATGTTCACTGCTTTGTACACATATTTGTCTGGCTTATACTGACAGCTGCTGCTTTGAAAGGCTTGTTTAAAAGGGGTGAAGAAAATAAAGTTGTTCCTGAACTTGTTTATTACTAATTCTGGCATAGATATTCATACTGTCCTGTTAACATTATAGTGTTACTGTCCTGTTGTCTTCAATCAGAGTTCAATACTACCATTATGGATAATGATAGCTAGTCCATCACAAGGCATTATTCTCATTTGGACTTGTATGTTTAGATGTCTTTAGAGAAGTCCAAGAGTCTGGAAAGTGTTTTAACAGAATGCTAGGCAAAAAAAAAAAAAAAAAAAAAAAAAAATCTATCTGTTCATGGTAAAGAAGTACATACAGCTGATTTAACCAGAACTTTTTTCAGGCCTTTAGCAGATACCACTGGAGACCCACAAGTCTAGAGATGATAGTCACAGTGCCAGAGTGCTTCAAGGTAAGTGGAAATAACATTGTTCCAAACCCAGTGTTGACTGTTATGGTGCTCTTAATTTGTCACATATCTAGCCAGGTGTGAATCAGGTTTTTATTTTGCAACAAAAGGGTCTAGGAATGGCATTTTAGACTGCATTTTGGCAAGTTTAAATTAAGATTTCATTACTGTTTCATCTGACATCTTAGTTGTGATTAAACGTAAGACTTACAAAGCTGAGGGTTACATTTAAACTGTTCACCTGAACTCCATTTAATAGGTCTGCAGTTTCAGAGCCCTATTAAACTCATACTGAATGAGTGGGCTAGCATACACCAAATCAATCATTGTAGAATTTGAATGTAGAATGTTATAGTTCATTTGGTACAAATATCTCAGACATTGCTATTATAGAGAAAATATGCTTTAAAAACAAAACAAAACCCAAACCAAACCAACAAAAAAAAAGTATTACCATGGTTTGCAATTACAGTATCCCTCTGGAGGAATAACATCTACAAGGTGAAGTCTTAGAGAACAGGGAATCACAGTTAAGATCTGGACATTGACAAAGTTGTGGTTTTTTTCTTATAGATAAAACAATGGGTACACAAACTTGTATATATTTTTCTCCATTATACCCAGCATTATACCCACTTCAAATAGAAGGTGTTACCCCTTCCCAAAAACCTGGAATAACCACAATTTCAGTCAAACTGTTGTTTCTCCAATTTCCAAGACATGAGCATCCCAAAGGATGTGCTGGACACTCATGACAGAATTTGATATATTTGGAAATTTACAAACCTACAATAAGTAAAATCTTGCAATCACAGGTCATCCTGATTTTTTTTCCTAAATAAGACTAATGAAGACATACAGAGAAAATGCTGCAGTTTTCTGATGATCAGGGGAGAATTGCTAAACTGCACGAATCATTGCTTTTGCTGTGCCTACTGATCAACAGCTAAATTCTGATCAAAATGCCTAAATGCCAGCTCTGATGTGTATTATCCTGAAGGCAAAACTGGGCTGGACAAAGTTTTCCTCCAGGAAGAGAGTTGTCTCATTTGGTTGATTTCAATTAACAACTTCCTTGAAATATTGTTGACCTTTCTGGCATAGTAGTACACTTTCAAGTAAAATGCAGGATGCCAGTCTAATCCACTTAGCTCCAGAACAGTTTAACCAATACCCGTAGGGCACACATCCTGTGACTTGATTTAATCTTATGATCAGGGGAGTGTCACTTGATGTGTTAGGTATTGAAGGCTTAAGAGGCCCTTGACCTTTTCTAGAACTGTAAGATTTCCTTGTTTTCAGAAAAAAAAAAAGTGATGATGAAGTGTTTACTTTTGTATTTTCTTTCATTCCATGAACGGAAAACAGATGAGGGCTAGCAATGATAGTACTCATAGAAAAAACACCTATATTTTAAAATTGAGTATTTTAAGGTGTCTCTTTTCAAAATTAACTCAATTATGTTCCAGAAACATACAGTTACTAATCACTGCAGCATTTCATTCAAGTAGCCATAGTTGCAAAGTGAACTGAACATTTCCACAACTAAGATAGAGAGTTGTGGAAATTGATGATAGAAATTGTCACAATTTCTGCTATTCAAAGCAGCTAACTGTTCTCCAGGAGTAATGTTTTCTCTGAGATTACTTCAAATTATGATATTTATAGGGACTACTATTAGCTTTTATTTCATTCAGGCAATTTAAGTGGTGAATTTATTGCAAATTTCCAAGTCTTTTGTTTGACATGTCTGGTAACATAAAAATAATATGACCTTTGTGATGATTAAGGTCTCACAATCTGTGTGATTCTGAAGAATGTTGTGTAAGCATAAATCTGCCTATTGCTCTGCACAAGTCCCCCCACATAAATGAAATGTTTCAGCCATTGTTCAGAGATTGATCCTAAATCTGGAAACTCTTCACACCATTGACTTCCCTCAACATAACACTTGCTCTACCTTCTGGAAATTTTAGAGCTATCAGGAAAAAAAAAAACCAAAACAACAACATTGAAAATGCCTTCCTCTTGTGTGTTGTGGTTTCTTATTCTAAAATTCAAAGTAGGTAGCACTGTAGTATGGACTGTTCCTGAAGTCAATGAGAGTTTGACTTAGAAATGTAGACTTTCTCCATGGCTAGAACACAAAGACCTCTGAGTGTCAAAAGCAGAGACTGAGGATTAGGGCTCTTTCCTTCATATCTTTGCAAATATCAGGATTGTTTGTGTCTGTACAAATCTTTAGTCTGTTTCAGTCTCAATACTTCTTCTGGGTGGTGCATATTTAGCATAAGAAATTCCGTTTATGGGATTGCAACACTAATGAATGTATTGTCCATTTTCAGTTAATTTCAAGAGTCGAGTAATGTCTCAAAGACCATAATTGCTATTAGAGACTTGAGCAATGTATGACCCATGGCAAGGGCACAGAAAATACAAAACCGGAGAAACCCATCCAGAAAGGCTGAGTTACACAGCTCTGGTAGAGCAAGGCAAGAAATAAAGCCTGAATTACCAGCTTCACTTTAATGGAGACTTTTAATTACAAAGCTGATGTACTCAAATATCTTAACTGTCAAAACTTCAATTTTGATGAAATCATTTCAAATTTATTTTAAGGGTCAAGATTTTGGTTTTTCCCTCATTTATTTACAGACCATATTTCACTGCTGATAAAAACATGGAATGGTCTGTCTTTGTTAAGTAATCTTATATATAAAAGCAAGCATTCTTGAGAAAAGCTTCCCATACTGCTGTACATACTGTGCATACATACTGTACTGCTGCTTTTTTGCTTTAAATGTAATCAGGTACATAAGGAATCTTAGACTGTTTCCAGGCTTCGTTATAACACTGACTCTGCTTGTAATAGACCTTGTAATGATTTACTCATTCACTCACTCATTCATTCATTCATTCATTCAACCATTCATCTACTGTGACGACAGTAATCATGTGGCTTGGACCACACTTGTTCTAGCAGCAGCGTATAATCTACCTCATTAAAGAAAGTTATTCAGATTTCTTGGGCATCTTTTGGGAAGTCTTTGAATTTCTATATTATCTTCAGATTTATATCTGCAATCTGGACTCTCATTGACGTTAGGATGCACTCAGTATTGGAAAAAAGATTAAATTCTAGACTATTATTTTATATATCCTCAAAAGGTCAGTCCTATTTCTCCCAAAGGCCAATTTCAAATTTTACATGGATTGACCTAGGAAATAATGATCTTTCCTGAATACATAAGAAGGTTTTCTTACATCTGATAGGCCAAGGCATAGATGTACCCTGCACTGATGTTTCTTTGTCTGCTAATACAAGTGTTACACTTTTTGATGCTATTTTTGACAGTGTCTAGCTATGTCTGGTTAGCACCATGTAGAGACTTCACACGAGTGAATCTCAGAAAAACTGCATCAGCCTAATTTTATGGCCAGCAGAATTTTTGTGCTGCTTACAGTTACATGACTTCCAATTTGAGACCCAGCTTGTGCGGCACTACCTGGAGTATCTTCTTATGTCATGGCATAGTGCAATACAAATATAACCCTCTCACTTTTGACAGATCTTAGGCGCAGCAGAAACACTTTACTTAAACTTTTTACTTAAAAATAACAAAATTATTAAAAATGTCTTATTCAGAAAGTAGACATTAGGATACAACTACATGCCAGAATGTAGCTCACTCATGCAATCCCTTGGCAAGTGTGAATGGTGCTCTGTATTTCATTAAGCAATCACCATAATTTCATAAGGTCTTTGCCCTGCTCATTTGCTGACAAATAGAAACATGGGGCATTTGAGGGAACAGAGAGTGGTCATTGTAATCAAAATCTTCAGAGAATTCTTCTCTTAGTTTTCAAGGCTCTGTTGAATGGAGATTTTATAATTACACAATACATATTAGATTAGGAGTGTCAGTTTATTGGATAGGAAAAAGTATGTTCTTGCAAATGTGATCACACTATACTTAGGACTCTGCTCAGAGATATGGCCTTTCAGTAAGGAGGCTTAAACAATTTTTAAAGATAAGCAGATATTTTTGCATTTTTCTCGGATTTGAAATAGATGAAAAATATAAGCTGAAAAAACTAATCTGAAAAGAAAACTTTTCCTAGTAATTTTGGGGAAATTATTGAAGATAAGTCCATGAAAGCAGAGTGTATAAACCTTTGGGGAATCTTATTAACTCAAACAAGTACATCATGGAATCAAGTCTATTTGATCATGAAGATGTAGAATTCCTGTTTTGTTTAAATGCTATCGTTGGAAGTTTAACTATGCTATTCAGAAATATTCAAGTTATATACAGGATTGTAAAGAAATCTTCCCAGTTTGTTGCTGTTTCTGATATGTTTTGTGCAATAACACTTTTTTTTTTCCATTCAGTTTTGAAGGAACAAGCTATTTTATATGGCAGTTTCTTAGTTGTTTCTTCTCTCCCTACTGAGCGTTTGTTTGCTGCTGTTGCAGGATTGCAACAAAACTGGGTTGCAACAACTGGAATTTGACCTTTATCACACAGCTTCCCATTTACTTCGAGACATGCATTTAGTACATTTGGGGGGTAGAGAAGGGCAGAGGTTCTTGTCTGGCTTTTTTTTTTTTTTTTTTTTTTAATTTTGCTGTGGTGACTGCGTTTGATCTTTATAGTAGGGACTCTCAGATCCTTGCTGGCCAGAGCCCAAAGTTCCTGGTCTAGCACAGAGGGCACCTGCCAGGCTGCCTGTGGAAAGGAAATGACATGATCACGCTGCCACCTGTTCCCAAAGGGCTACACTAGCAGCCAGGTTGCTCATTCACCAGGTCACCTTGTTGTAGCGAGGCCAGATCATGCTGGGTGCTGAGTTCATTGGCTTTCCAGCACCCTGGGTGCCTTGGGCAGAGACTGCCTCAGGCTGGCCAAACAATTGACAGTGTCTGTAGGAAGTGTGATGCAATCTGTTAAGAACAGTAGTTTGGAAATGTCAGAAACAGTTTTTTACTGTTTCATACGTAGATGTCAGCAATAAAAAAAGGGAAAGAGGTCAGTGATGCCAAGGAGAGTGTCAAGTAGTTGTCCTGAACTACAAATTGATTTCAACAAGCAGAATACAGTTTCTGCTTATACAACAACAGTTTCTAAGACTGAGATTTATTGTATGAGTTCAAAACAACTTTTTATCATGACTACATTGAAGTGAAGCTGCCAGCACAGATAATGGGCAGTCTCTAAGGCATCTGAATGGTGTGCTAGGAATGCAGTATGTACATTAGGCTTAATTTGCCAGACCTCCTTTCCATGAAGCTGGGAACAAGCTCTGGCTTTTGTACCCATCTCTTGTGATAGACATATCAGAAAACCAGCTGATGAAGAAGGAATGGGCCCTGATTGGTAGTTTTAACATTAAATCTGTCCTGATAATGTAAAGTAGAACAAATTCTCTTTGAGTGGCTTTGAGAAATTTGTCATTCTGGAGTTATGCTTATCTAGAAGTAGATGTATTTAGAGATATATAGGGCAGAGTAAATACAATGTATGAGGAGGAAAAGCTGTGCTGTGCAGTGGCTCTTCTACTTTGAAATTTGGCTCACATATAGGATCACATGGTGGAAAACCCTGAAACCTTGAGGTAAATTTGCCCTTGGTCTCCTCTACACCGAGAAGAGGAGGGATATCCCAGTGTTGCAGTGACACTGCAGCAATATGCAGTGCTGGTGGGATGCAGCTGGTGGAGCAGAAGAGCTTCCCCTGTGGTGACAGCTGCACTTCACACCTCCTCTTGCCCCATATGAGGCTCAGCCATCCAGATCTTCTTGCAATGACAGTAGCTGCTCTTATTTGCAATATACACTTATGGACACTTTTGCTGGTACTATGTGGTCAGAGCTTGTAGCCCTGCAGAAATAGGAGAGCTCCTCAAAACTCTCAGAAAGCAAGCCATTTGACCTTGAGGGTTCCCTCCAAATGAAGCATTTTGCACTAAAGCAGAACAAAACAACATTGCTTGCACATTGCTGGCTTTCCCCCTCCACAACATAAACACAGAGTTTTTGACTCAGCAACCATGCTGACAAAGATCCATTATCTGTGCAGCTCTAGAATTTAGACCGAGATCCACAAAGGACTCAGGGTACATCCATGCATGCACTGCAGGCAGACACAAGCAACCTCTGTCCGCACTCTAAGCTCACAAAAAGCCCACATGACCAGAGTTTAGTGAGTCACTGAACCTCAGCTAACGTGCTCTGCTGAGATGAACAAACATATATTCTAACTGCAGGGCAAAATATTTAAAAATGTGTTTACTGCTGTCACATTTTTTTGATATCCAAACAAATGTTTATCAGTACCATTTTTGTCCAGCAACCAGAGTCCCCTGGCTCCTGCTGTGTTAGGCTGAAAACAAAAATATGAGAAAGACATGGTGCCTACACTTCACAGTTTATCTTCTAGCAAAAGAAAGCCAGCAAGTAGAATGTTGTATAAACCATTGATGTGGCTAGAGAAAGGAAATTAAGGAAAACACTCCCTTTTTGCCTTTGGTAATTAAAACTTATATTAATTTTAACATAACCTTAGTGGAATTGGAAGGTAAAATTTAATTTGTACATGCACTTTTGCAACAGTAGAGTAGACTGCAGAAAATGCATCATCAAACTTCTGAAGTAGAGCCAGCCTTTTCCCTTTACACCTTAGTGTCTTGTTACACATTACATTACCTATTGACTAGATTTGTGGGGGGTTGTGGAAAGCTGCTGTCCTCTGGGTTAAAAGAATGGCTGTTTGTGGGAGAAGATGCTTGATACTCCTCATAGAGGGCATTACTGTCCAGTAAGAGTATTATTTGTCAAATTGATGGGTATTCTTATGTGTACAAACTAAATTCTCTTTGCAAATAAGGTGAATAGTGTTTTTGGATGTATAGCTCTCAAAAAATAGAAAGGGATGGATGGGCAATTCCAAATTCCCAGTGCTCAATACTTTCTTGAAATGAGATCTTTGAAAAAGTCCTAGGCAATCAAATTAATTTTAAAAAATCCATTCCTAATTGAATATACATTTTATTACATCATTTAAAATAAAGGCTGCATTAAATGATCATATGTTCCAAAATTACTTGGATGTTACAGGGATAAGCTCCTGCATACTTACCACCAACTCTTGCTTCTCCAGTGCCCTCCAATCCCAAGTAGATATTTATTTTATTGCTCTCTTTTCTGAGCTTGTGGCTTCATGGCACAACTGCTCCATTTGTCTTCCAGAGAGGTTGATACTTGTTGGCAAGTGACACTGTCACTGGGGGAAGTATTCCTGAGTAATGACTCCAGGATGGAGTTTGAGGGAAATCCTTGCTGATAAGTAAATCTTAGACAGTCTTCAATTCTGTACCTATCTTGTTCATTTTCCCTTGATAAAGACTATTACATTCCTTTTAGATGCTTCAGTTTTATGCTGTGTGGGTTTTCAGGAACAGAAAATAAAAATGGTTTGAAGCAAAAAGTTTGTTTTGTTTCATGGAGGTGGCTGGTGAATAAGCTTATTCTTCTTCATTTTTACAATTTTATTTACTTTGAAATGGAAACTTCACAAAACTTATCATGCACTGGAACATCTTGTCTGAAGAGGCTGTCTCATCCTTGGGATTTCTTTTAAAAAGAACATAACTGGACATAACACTGAGAAACTTGTTTAAAGCTTTGAAATTAACTTTGTTTTGAGAAGGACTGGGAATAGACAGCCTCCAGAGATCTTTCCCAAAAAAATGTATTCAGTGGTCTTCTGATACTACCATTTGGGCCATGAACTTCTTGCAAATCTTCAGGTATGTTTACACATTGCTGTGGATATAGAGCAGAGGTCTAAAATGAAAACAAAAGCTGACCTTTGCCAGTAAATCTATATGTCACAGAGCATCACTTCACAGGTGTGCTGAATCCAGTCTCACAGCATTATGATCCAGAGCATTATGATCCGCCCTGATCACTCAAGGTTCCTTTAAGAAGTTACTGTACAGGTTATTTAATGCATGATGCTCCTCTCTAGGCCTCGAGGAACCAGGGAGAAACCACTGCAGTAAATACAGCCCAGTTTACTTTTGCTCTGCACCTCTTGTCTGGTGTTGCTAATGCTACCCACTCTGTTCAGGCACTTTGCAGTGTAAGATTTGACTTTAGCATGATTCACTCTGCTCTCAGACTAAGGAAAATCTCCACTTTGAAAGATGAAGCTCTCACAGTAGTTGAGGAGCTTGAGGATAATCACCTGATATCAGTATTAGCTGTTAACAGAGTAACAAAGGGCAATCAGAAGGATGTTTTTCTTTTTTAGCTTACTGTGAAAGGCAAGGCATTTAATCAAGAGGTTTTGAGCTAATAGTATTTAGTATCATAGTATGAGTAATATAAAATGTCATAAAGCTACTGGCCAAAGGGCTTTTGGAGAAATAAAAGTTTAGTCATGACAGCTCTTTGCAATCTCTGAAAAAGGAAACTTCATCCTAAAATTCCCCATCAGGTCTCATGTCTCTACATCCTGGATGAGGATGCTGAACCCATCACCCAGTTGTACTCTGTTAAAGACAACCGGTACTAAAGGCACTCAGCACTTCACTTTTTGATACTTTGTAGTGTAGGGCCTTATATTACATCATACATTACATTACTTCACTGTCAGGAAGAACATCATTTAATCTGTTTTCAAAGACTATGTATTTATAACTGGTAAACAAAGATATTGTCGTACGGTGACTTTACCTTTAAGATAGCTTTGGGAGCTAGGGAAGTTGAAGCTGCTGGTGGCTGATGGGAGTCTTTTTTCCTGACCAATTATCAGTCATTTCTAAGAATTGACAGCAGTTTTGACCATTGAAGAGTGAGATCAACTTGTGAACACCACCTTAAGATGTAAAGCCAGGGCTCTCTTGCTCTCTTTAGTTTCAGGCTTCTGAAAAGGTAACAAGGCTCTGTCTTGGCCTCCTCCCCCCGCTCCAGGCCAGACAAGGCTGCAGAGGACGGGGGGGGGGGGGGGGGAAACGGAGCCGGCCGGCCTGGCTTGGTTTGTAGTTTCTGCTGCTGGACTAAAACCAGACACCATGAACATCTGCAGCTTTCCAAGACTTTAACTCTTTTACTACCTGGATAAAACTTACAGATTACTCCTTTTTTCTGAGAGAGAGAGAGATAACATGAAAGAGACATCATAAAACTATCAAAGACAGTGAAGAAAAGAGTTAAGTTTTAGATGGGGAAGAGAGAATAAGGAGATGCTTTATAAGCTGAAATATTTTTCTGTTAAAGCTATGGAGATGGACAACAGTGTCCTGAAAAAACTCCTTTAATTCATGACAGAGTATATTGGGAGGAATGGAATGTTCAAAGTGTGGATTTTGAGCAAAAGGTGGAGTAATTGTGATACAGTGAGGTGCTGGAACAGAGGGGGGAGAAGTAATAGTTGAAGAGTCGGGGCCGTTGTAGAGGCAAAGAAAATTCTTCTGTTTCCAGGGAAGCTCACAGAGACAGATGAAGAGAACTTTTGCCTTTGAATCCTTAAAAATGACATCCCTAGACTCATTGACCCATACACACCTCAGAGTGATGTGAAATGGGAGGAGTGAACTGATGACAGGATTTCCAGGCAGCTGGCATCGGAGAAATAGAAAACAGAAATAGTTTTCTTGTGAGAAACTCCATAGATTAGCAGAAGATGACTTCTGTTTCTCTACAAAGACTGATGAAAAGACGCTAGCAGGAATTGGGACTGTTTTAAACACCAAAGTTCCAAAGTTTTTTGTCTCTATGTTGTCATGTAAACAAGGGAATGGATGGGTAGTGGGGGATAAAGGGGTTTTCTGGAGGTTTACTCTGGTGTTCTTATTCTTGCAGTTTTGCTAATAAACTTTCTTTACTCCTTTTAAGTTTTAAGCCTGTTTTGCTCTTGTTCTAATCCATATCTCACAGCAAGAAATGAGTAAGTTTTCTAGTAAATTTTTTGGTTACTGCTTTAAAACCATGACTGATACACAAAGGATTTGAATAGACTGGTTAATTTTCTCACAACTAACAAAAGATCTCATAATACAGATTCATAAAGAATCTTATCTACTTGCAACATGTATTTGCTGCTGGTATTTGGTTATTACTGCTGATATTTTCATATTATTTTACACATAATTTATAAGGGGCTTTTGTTTATTGGATTTTTATAGGAATTGAGCAAAGTTAGCAGGCTGCTACTTGCTGGTTTTAGCTAGGATCACAGACACTAGGGCTCTAGCAGGTGACCAGCACAAGAAACAGAATTTATCCCCCCTAAATTTCACCATCCAGAAGTCAGGTATATCCTCCATGTTAGCCACTAGGGCTTCCTCCAGAGTCTGTGAGAAGAAGGAATCTCAACTAGGCACAATAATTTCCTGCAGGTACCTTATTCTCTCCCCTGACTACAGAGAAAGCATTGATTATCTGAGATCAACATCTAATGATTAATTCAGTAGAAAATCACTTAAGTTTGTGTATGCATTATTTGAATGTGCTCAGATGAAAAAAATGCAAAATAAGTTGAAGAAGATTTGAACACTTAAATGGATTTATTTTTTTGATTATTAAAATATTGAACTTTTTGCATTAATCTGAGGTGAATGTCTACACATTTGTTAATACACAGTAGAAAATAGCACTGCAGTTTCCAGAATTATTGCTATTTTAGGAGACAGTGAGTGCTGAGTGTCCTCAATAACTCTCAAGATAAGTCCTTTAAAGTAGTTATTTAAGACATAAGGTTCATGAGGTTTCTATGGAGATGACTCTTTTTGTGTAGGTGTATCAAAATAAGCATTTGCATCAAAGGAGTGTTCTGGAAAATGGTTGTTACAAATTCTGTGTATTCAATCCACAGCTTGTCATGGCATATAATACATTATCCCTGATCTAAATATTGAAGCCAAAAAGAGTAGCAGGATTCCACCACCTACGCAAATCAGATCATACAGAATAAATCCAATCTTATCAAATCCTGCCTTACTACAGAAATTTAGTAAGCAGAGCCTTTGCTCTACTTATGTCCTAGGTGACAACCCACAGGACAGCTGCTGGCTCTTCTCTACCTTGATCTGAGGTCCTTCCCTCCTGCTTTCCACATTTTCCCTTCACACGTACTACACAGCACTTGAACTTGCTCAAAACTGATCAGCTTGGTGGCACCAGCACTCCTGTCCAGTGACAATTTCCCTAAGTAATTCCTGGTAAATTCCCTAAGTCTCGCCTATCATGAAAAACCTTCTAGTATTGATGGAACTTTGGAACTGAGTCAAATATCTAGGGGTGCCTGACACCCCGTGCCTACATGTTGGGGTGAGAGCATGGATGTCTCTCGACATCCCCCACAGCTTGCAGGACCCCAGACTTTCAGGATCCGTTTCCCTGATATGAGCCCCGGTTACAGAAATACAGGGAGGCCTGCTTGGGCAGATGTCCCACTTTGCTGGTCAGCTGTCACAGAGCTGAGGAAGAGTGGGACACCCTAAGAGGGCTGCAGTGCCTGGTGGACACTGCAGTGTGGCCACGTGCCCTCCAGCACCAGGCAAGGTTGAGGGTGGAGCTCAGAGAGATGCCTTTGTCTCCATTAGCAGTGAGTTCAGTTTCTTCTCCCTTCCAGAGATCCTCTGTGCTTTTTCTGACTACTTTTTTGTCTCTTTTGCTTTGCTTCTCAAAGATCCTCTGCTCCTTTTCTTACTTTGGAGCTCACATCTCTGCTAAAGCCTAACTTGAAAATTTCCTCTGCTTCTGAATGCCTGCAAGAGTCTTTGTTTGGGATGGTGTACCTTGGATGGGGGCACACTTGGGATTGAGGCATCTGCTAGTTAAGCTCTCAGAGTCCATTCAGAAGCTTAAATATTTGAACAACTATCTTCATTAAGGGCAAGGGGTAACACCCCTCTGTTTTTCAGAAAAGAAAATGTTTTCAGTCTGAGCTGTTTTTCTAAGCCCTATTAACCATCATTCCTAGTGAAGTTAGACAGCCTGCAGACTAAAGTTCAAGAATGTGTATTTGTTGAATCCATGAATATATGAACATACCCTAGGGTATTGATTTGCTGTCATCAGATACTGAAAACCAGAAAAGCATTTTACTTTAAAAAACCGATGTTTTTAGTAACTGGCTATACCTCTAGACCTCCTCCCTCAGTTAAAAATTAACCACTGTAGTTAACAAATCTTTATCAGCTAGCAGCAAGTTCACTTTGCTGATTCTCCAAATATTCAAATAGGATGACATTTGATCCACAGCAATTTCAGCTCATGTGATTACAGACATCTACCAGATCAGATAGGTTCAGCTTTCACTGTTCACTGCCACTTGGCTAAGACTTACCCTTGACCCACATTTTTCATGTGCTCAGATGGAAAAGAAATGGGCAGATTATAGTAGAAATACAAACGAGTACTATGTACCTAGGGTTTAATGCATACATAAGACTTTGCAACTCAATAAAAAGGTGAAAAATCCATATATTAACACCAAATATGAAGAATTTAAAGCAATAGCCTAAATATTTCACAAATACACAGATGCCATGGTAAACATACTCCAAAAGGCACTAAAGGAAGTAGTCAATGAAATGTTCAATGAGAACATCTTGTACATTTTACTGAAGAATAATTTGAAGGAATTATTAATACTATCACTGGATTCTGTGAAGAATAATTGCAGGAGTCTAATTTTATTAACTTTAAATGGTATGCACAGTATCTAGACTGTATTAAAGTGTGTGAAAAAAATGGATATACCTATCCAGAAAAAATTACTAATTAACAGTCAAAATATATATTATAATGTATAAGAAGTGCTTGAAATCACTTTGTGTTTTGATAGAAGAGTTTTTTTGGATTTTACAGTAACTATTAAATGAATTTACACAGCAATATATGGAGTCCCTGTTTCTTCCATATACCAAATCAGAGCTGTAGAGATTATTGCAATAGCTATAACATGTTTTCCAGTGTGAAATAAATAAGCTTTATGAGTCACAATATTTCATCTCTCTATGTGGGAATTTATGCACATCCTTCCCAGCACCATTAAAAGAGATAATGCTTATGTATGCAAATCCTAAGATAGCAAAGGGAGACAAAATTGGTAAATTTTGCAGAACAGCTATTAGCCTGAAATTATAGGGAAAACACAAAAGGCACTCTCCTGTAAAAAATAAAGTATTCTGATCTTGATCTTTATGCTCAGAGTACAACTGAAGAATAAAAGTATAAATTGTAAGACTAAGATGTAAATAGTACAATAGAGAATGTTTCCTCCTGTACTCTCTGTCAGGGGCAGGGGGTGACAGAGTGTGCTGTGGATATGAACTGAGAACACGTAAACCTGAAGGTGTGCTAAGAGTGGGAACAAAGAGCTATATTCAGATGATGTGTCATAGGTACCTGATGTAGGACTTGGAATTGCTCTGGGATTTAAGGTCAGGAGGGTGACAAGTGATCCAAGCTCAGGCTGGCATATCCCAGTGTCCTGCAGGAGCCATGTGTGGGCACAAGTACAGCAACATTAAGTAGCTCTGTCCCTCCTTATAAACTGCAGGATATGGTTTTGGTCTGTGAAGAGCAAAGTTTTAGAAAAATTTAGAGTTATAGAGATACATGTGTTAAGCACCCACATCTCTGTAGAGCCCTTTCCCCAGAGCAGTTCAGGAAGCTCAGGACTCCCACTGTCACCTGGGGTTTGGGGCACATGTTGCTTTATTTGTGCAGTCTCTTCTGCTTTGCCAGTTCTGACTTATGGCTGACCAGTTAGCAGAGGCCTTTCATCCCTCTTTTTTCTTCTTTTTCCCCTTCTTGGGTTGAGCAGGTACTGAGATCCTATACCTCATTTTTATTTTTAGAGTAGCTTTATGTCCAAGATCTCACCTTGCCTGTGATTCAAACTGTGCATGCTGTATCTTTTTGTGTGTGCCTTAGGTACTTTCCAAAAGATGATGTGACACGTGGAACTGTTACACAAGGCTGGATAGATATTGCATGTGTCTTTCTGGATCACAAGTTAGTAGGTGATGCCAGAAAGCATCTCTGACACCTTCTGCTGTATTAGTCATGGTTTAATGCAATTAATGTAAATAATATTGATTTTTGTACATCCTGTAATTACAGTACATTTTTAATCATCCCATCTGGAGAGCTATTGAATATGAAAAAACATATGGTGACTTTGTTTTGTTGATCAACCAAATAATTTTTAAAAATATATAGTGTTTAGAAAACCTGCAGTTTAGGGAGGATCTAGTGGTTTCATTGAAGTTCCTGTTCTGTTATAATGATGAAAACTCAGGAAACACAATAGCCCTACTAGATTTTCTGTCATTACACTGGTAAAATAATCATTCTTACAGTAGACTACAGGGCCCATCAACAGGTACTAGAGCTCAGTTGTACTGGAAATGGTACAAAGAGGTGCTGAAAGTTCTTATTCCTGAAAACCTAAATATATTTTCTGATATGAACACAGCCATGTGGAGTAACTAACAGTTTTGGCAACTCCTCATCCTTCTAGTATATAAAATCAATTAATATTTATTTTAAAAATAATAATATTACTTTGCAAGAGATAATGACCTTTCCAGTTTTTTTTTAGCAAGAATAATTTCCAAGTTCAGATAATGTCTGCTTCCCTGCTGCTTGTGCTAATGGAGAAAGCTCCTTCTGTCATTTTGAGCTATGAAATTTAATTGCCCAGAGTGGCTGATACTTATTTTCAACAACTGCTGAACAAACTCTTTAAAATGCTATAATTGCATGGACAGGAATCCTTAATTTAATGTACACCTTGAGGAATTAAAATGTGAGCTTATGTGAGGGAGATAAAGAGCTCTCTGGCCTTCTGAAGCATCTTCTGGGGAGGGGCACACCTTTTGCTCTCACTTATATTTATTATAGACAGAAGTAAAGTACACAATTTAAATGAACTTTTTCTCTTTTGCACAGGTAGCAGTGAGAGGCTTTCAGAGTTCCCTTTCATGAGTGACTTTATCAGTGTTCTGTAGCACCTGAATGTCACATCTCATCTTTGAGAGTCACTGTGTAGTGCTTGTTTGTGTGACAAGCACAGCATGCTTTCTCCCCAAAAATATTTTTATCTCATAATTTTTAGTTCATATACAAACTTTTTCCTCTGAAAGGAAAGGCCTTTGGATGAGGGTGGAAATGAGTTGGAGGTAGGTAAATATAGAATTAGAAAGATGGTCTTTATAATGCTTCAGTTAAGGAAGTTTTACTGAGCTGAAAATCAAATATTTTGGTTTTCAACCCTGCCTTTGGAACCTACAAAATATATTTTTGTCCTTCACAACCACTTCTGCTTAAATGAGCTCTCTTATCCTACATGAGGAAAAGATTATCCTATGACCTATGTCATAACTAAGATAACTAAGGCTCTGCTTAAAGCCCACTGTCAAAACAGGGAAGAGATCCATCAGCATTGCTTTGCTTTTCAGTGGTCTGATGAGTGTGCACATTCTGCTGGTTAAGCTCCACTTGAAAGTTGGGAAGGTATCTCCTTAAAATATGGTAACTAAGTTGTTTGTGGTCACGTAAATATTTCTTCATAGGCCCTAGACTTTATTAAATTTGTTAGGTTTGAATGTTTAAAAGAATTGACCCAGAATAAAACATCTAGAGCTGTCTAATTATCTGAAAGAATGTAGAAAGCATTTGTGCCAGCATCTGACAGCTCTGTTCCTCTAAACAACTGGGTTCTCAAGTGCTTTTACTCACACTGGGAACAAACATATTTTCACCATGATTTGGCATCTCCTCAGAGCATCTTGTAATGTTCAGAGGACATCCCTAGAAAGCTTTTTCCTTAATTAGAAAAGGAAACAGAAATTCAGGGTTACTGAACATGCAAAGCTTGTACCCACTTGTGGTAGAGAACATATTATAGAATGTTTTTTCAGGTTTAAACTTGGCTCAATTTTCATGCAATTCTTTAATGCAATTTTATAGATTTTGTATGGGTTTCTAACAATTTTTGTATAATTTTTTTTCCCTTTAATTTTCTCTACTCTTTATTAAGTGCTGATTACTCATGATTCCCCTAACCTCATCTTTGAAAGGTCAAGGTACATTTCAGGTGGATATTATTGTAATCGATTGAGGCTGGATAAGAGCTGGAATATAATTGAAACAAAATACTGCATATGTTATAAAACTTCAAAGACTTTTTCAGCTTGAAATTCAAACATGGTTCCAGGTCTTATTTAGAAAATCACCTCTAGCAAAAGTAAGGGCAAAGCCAACCTCCCCTTTTTGCCAGAAGTCTTCCTGGTAGGAAGGAATTTCCTTTCTTCTGTCCTGGAACCAGCAGCTTCATTTGTCTCCTCTGGCAAATCACTCCAAAACTAGAAATATATTGGCAATTTCTTCCGTGTTACAGAAGTCATTCTGCTTTGCTTTATTCCCTGCCTGCAGGATAGCTGAGGGAGCAAGTTGGGAGAGATGAGAGATGCCACACAAGACACCTGTGAGTGTCTGGAGTCTGTGGGCAGCAATGCCCAGGCTGGAGGCACCAGGACCATTAAACTGCCCATAGCCTCATGCCTTACAGAGACCTAGTTTATGCCTGGCAGGATTTCTACCTGCTTGCAGGCAACATATTTTGAAGGAGTTCTGCAGCCGTGAGATGGCAGCAGCTTTCAGTGGTCACTCCTGGCCTAGTTTGTCTTCCAAACATGGGGTGAAAAGAGAGGTTAAAGACTGCACAACTCTTCAATTCCTCCATAAATCCCATTTTGCAATACAGCTAAAGCCATAGCATAAAAGATAAGTTTGGCTTATTTACATTGTAAGGTGTGAGACTGAGGTCCCCTCTAGGGGCTCATTCCAAGCTCTGAGTTCTGGGCAGCTGAGTTTGTTGTATAACTATGTCATCATCAGCTGAGTTTTGGTATTTTGTTTTCCAGAATTATTTGTGCAATAATAATAAGCCCAGTAGTAATCTTTGCAAAATCCCTTCTCATTGCCTACTATATTGAAGTAGAATGAAAACAGATTGGCAATAGACATCTAGAAAATTAGATATTAACTTTCAAAAGTTCATGCTAGTTTGCCCTGTAATAGCTGGGAAGCAAGAACATTATGTTTCAGCACTGAACTTTTTGTGGAATCAAAATACTCTCTCACTATAGCCTGGTTCACATCTGCTGTGGGCTTTAATGTTGTTAACAATACTTGTGATTGCAGTAATAGAAATGTAGTCAGGGAAAAGAAAGGGAAAAACCCTCTTATTTGTATTCAGAACTCTAAGCCTAACAATGCAGTTAATCCTACTGCAATTACTGGAGAAAAAAGAAAGGAACAAATCTGAGAAAAGAAATTAATGTGTTAAAAACTACTCCTCTGCATTTAATTAATATTAAGGATGTGAAATAAACCCACATAAGGAAAAAAGTGCACAACTGTGACAGAAAATTTGGATCAAAATCAGGATCTTGATAAAGACTGTTATTATAGAAATAATGTAGCTGACCACAGAGAAAGCCAAAGGGAAAAATTGATCCCTTTGACTATAAGGAGTTTTAGGGCAAATCAGATAGCTGAGGCTGTTATTAAAGTGACTATGGGTTACAGGTTAGAGGTAGCAGTGTTACTGAAAGGGAAGTTGCATAATATCAGAGTTGCTACTCTGCCCCATGCCTGGAAGTTCAGATATTTTACTGAGCAATGCTGATGGGGCAGAGGAGCTCCAACCTCTTTGCTTTCTTCTTTCCAACAAAACTTAAAGAAGAGCATCAGTCATTTCCCTTGAAAGGAGGGATAATAAAATAGAAAGTATGCCCAGTCTCCTTGTTTTCAGCAAAAGGATACTTTATCCCATTTCTTTCATTTCACATTTTCCTTTAAGCATTTTGCTAGGCTCCTAATTTCCTTTCATTCACTGCTGCCTGACGTGAAACTTCATTGGCCATTCTCTGCTTTTGTCATCTGTGTCTTGAACTCCTCATTTCAGCAACTTAAATATAAACTTTCTTTCCTAGATTCGTTCCCTCTTGTAACTCTTGTCATGTGAAAATCCATCCATGCTGCTTTCTGGCTAATAAGTCTCTTATTATTCATGATATCCCTTTTTATCCTGGCTGCTGGTACCACCAGGCTTCCTGAATAGGTTTCATCTCCCTTAAGTTATTTGCACGTTAGAATGCTGAAGCTGAATTGCTGACCAAGGCTTCCTTTGGCAACTGTTCACAGGAATAGGCACTCATCTGACTAATACTATGACTCATCTGACTCATTTTACATCTCTTCATTGGGATGAGATTGATTCTGGAAAGGCCCATATGTCTTGCTGAAAATAACAGGAAGTTATACAAGTAGATTAGGTGAACTTGCTGACATTGTATCTGTGTAAAATGAGGTGAGATGCCTCTGTTATGCTTCTTCAGAAGGTAAGATAGAGAAAATATATAACGAGAATTTATTTGAAACTTCTTATAACTAAATCTAAAGTCAATTTCTCTGAATTATTAAAGAATACAAAACACTTTACACCGTACATGATTTTTATTGCAAAAATAAGTGTACTATTATCAGACTATTAAATAATACCAGGAATGATTCAAAAGCATGTTTTTCTTATATTGTTGTTTTGTTTCCTACTGACTATAAAATATATGTTTTTAATCATGACTGAGAAAAATTGTGATTTAGGAGTACCTTTATGGTATATTGTTAAAAGAAGATGTAGATATAGGAACTTAATCCATAAATTATTACACTATTTCCAGTGCTGTGAAATAGGATATTTAAATTATGAGCTGTCTGAAAACTACCTTTCAATATTATTTTTGATATGTACAAGTGTTTTGCAACACATTTTTTTGATTGTTAAGTTATGGTCTTTGATAATAGGAGTATAAGGTTTTAAATCAGTCACTTAAGTATGTCAAAACATTGGGCTACATCATTGCTCACTACACGCCAGGACACAGAATAATGGATTTTAGATGACACATTGATGTTTTACAGTTTCTCAAATCACCTGCAGTATAACACTGCTTACTTTATAGTTATGTTGGTGATCTGAGTTTTGGGTGGTTCTGCAAATGCTGAGCTGCACAGTCGATAGACTATAAACACATCTCCCTGCCTTTTCCAATGAACCACTGCCCTGCCACTGGGGGTTCTTTGGTCTTGCTCACTAGTGAGGCCACACTGAGATCCCTCTGCTTTACCCCAGTTCACCTCACTGAAAAGATCATTGTCTGGCTCATCCATTTGACTCAACTCCCTTTTATTTCTCTCAGTGGCTTATGCTTCACTGGTGCATCTAATCAGTGTCTAGCCTTGAGGTCTCCACAGAGTTCATCCCTCTCCTATGTGACCATTCTTTTCTTCTATTCCATCGTTCTTATCCCTGTTGCTGCACCAGTGATTCCATATCCAGTTTTCTCTTCATTAATTTTCCTGTCTTCTGTTTGCACTGTCTCCCAAGCAAATCACTTCACCTGGGATTCCTGTCCTGATGTGGCCTTCAGCTTCTATCTTCTGCAAATTGCTTCTCAGGACCAAATTTTGTCAATATGGCTACAAATTCAACCAAAATTCAACCAATTAAAAACTAAAAATTGTAGAGAAGTGTAAATAAGGGTATATCTCACTTTTATAATATAGAAAAAAAACCATAATCTGAAATATAGCTCATATATTTTTGCCTTTCTTCCCTGTCTTACTATATTTTTTCCTCTGTAATGACAAGTATTTACAAAATGTATTTATAAAGCCTATCACAACTTGTGTGTTACATTAACAAAATGTTAAAGGTAAAAACTGTAAACATTAATGCTGATTATGGCACAATATTTGCTACAGCACTATATAAAGATGTTTTTGAAGGGTGTTGTCTTTTTATCTTTTTATCGAGTGCTTCTATGAATCTTGTTATCATTACATCCCCCAGTTATAATTCATAAATTATAGAATATTTGTCTTCCTAATTTCAATCCAGCACAAATGTGTGCTATTCTTTCCATTTAACAGATAGAGAACTAGAGAACAGAGAAGCCAAGACACGATAAAAAATATTGACATCCAAAGCAGAGCCCAATTAAAAAGTCTAAATTATCAAAAGAAAACTTAAATGAACATTTGATAAACTTTATTCACAATAAACAGCATTGTAACTATATGCACATTGTAACTCTAAGAAAAAAAAAAAAAGATTATTTCTAGATTAATATCTCAGAATTTAATGCACAATATCTGATCAAATATTAGAGTTACCCAAGAGCCGCCATGCAACATGGGACACAAAATATTCAAATTTCATATCCTTGTAGGTGGGAAAAAAATACAGTAACAATGATCAACAAACATACCAAAAAATTCTCATCATACTCCTGTGATGTGTACCACCAAAGAATAACATTGTGTTAAATGGAGAAAAGTAGTTAAAAGGAATATTCTAGCTCAAAGACTAAAATACTAATGGGTTTACACCACCTTAGAAGCTGGAAAAATATGCACTACTCATCAAAAACACTCCTAAAAGCACACTGTTCTTCAACTTTTCTTCCCTAAACTAGTGAATGAACAGCAGAAGCCAGGGGATTATAAGAAGAACAGAAAAAGCCTTCCCTCAGGAATGGAATAAAGATTTTCCCAAAAAGAAAGAAACAAAGAAGAAGAAGAAGAAGAAGAAGAAGAAAAAGAAGAAGAAGAAGCAGAAGAAGAAGAAGAAGAAGAAGAAGAAAAAGAAGAAGAAGAAGCAGAAGAAGAAGAAGAAGAAGAAGAAGAAGAAGAAGAAAAAGAAAAAGAAGAAAAAGAAAAAGAAGAAAAAGAAGAAAAAGAAGAAAAAGAAAAAGAAAAAGAAAAAGAAAAAGAAGAAGAAGAAAAAGAAGAAAAAGAAGAAAAAGAAGAAAAAGAAGAAAAAGAAAAAGAAGAAGAAGAAAAAGAAGAAGAAGAAAAAGAAGAAGAAGAAGAAAAAGGAGCAGGGGAGATGGAGAGGAAGAATTTAAAACAATTTAGAAGAAAAGGAGTCTGCTGAAGAAAGGGTTCATTAGTGAATAAGCCTCTGTTAAAGACAGACTAGAAGAAGCCTACACTGTACATTATTTTTTTTTTTCCCTTGTTTTATGGTCATTATAGGAAAGATTAAGGAACTGCCTGTCCTGCAGATTTTCTCTGCAGGTAAAAATCTGAGCTCTGTATCATGGTGAACTGGAAAGGGGTCATGGGACAGATACTTTGCTACTTGACACCAAAATAATCTAAAGTGACAAATGAGCAATCAGCCATCAAAAAGGGCTCTTCCTTGCTCTAGCAGGTCAGTAGGTCAGATATGATTATCAGAAAAACTGGTAGAAATTATGATTACAAATAATTAGTAGACAAAAGGATAATTAAAATGTATTCAACTAGAATCAGAACAACTTTTGTAGAAAAAAAACATACTCTACAAAACTATGGCAATTCTTTGAAGAAGCCAAGGATTATTTGGATAATGTTGATTCAAATTTATAAAACTGAATTTTCAGAAAGATATAAACAACATTAATGAAGTGGAATTGTTGTAGGGTAGAGGGGTAAACACTCTTCTAAATTGCTAGGTGAAAAGACAGGAATCAAAGGGTAGGGAGAACTGTAATCAACTGATAAACTGTACCATCAGTACTCTAGGGATTTGGACACAAAAAAGTTGTGGAAAGGTAGTGGGCTGAAAGGTAATTTTACATGTAATGATACCGAATTAATCAGGATAGTAAAAGTTGGATGTGAGGAGTGATAGACCAGTCTCATGATACTGAGCAATGAAATGACAGATTAAATCAATGTCAATAAATGGAAAGTTGTGCACTGAGAAAAAATAACCTTCACTGTTCATTCACAGTGATGGACTCTCAATTAGCTATTGCTGCTCTTGGAGGCAATGTCAAAGTCTCTGAAAACATCAGGGAAATATTTTGTTGCTGAGCCTTCAGCAACAAAAAAGTGACAAAGTAGGAATTATTGGGAAAACAACGAGGATTCAAGAGTCTAAATATTTAAAGCAATCACAGATCTATATTTATCATACACAAAGCCGACAGATCACTTGGAGAGAATGTCTAGGTAGCAGATCACTTCTCACTTCTCAGCTGTAGGTGCAAAGTCAATGTAGACTGAGGAGGAGACACACAGCTTGCCAGGGCTTGTGCTGTCCATTGCTCTGGACAACACTTTCTGGAGGCTGTTGTCTCTCCAGCCCTCCTTATAACTGCCCAGATATCACCTACCTCTAAGTGCTATTTCTCCAGTAAGAATTTTTTTTTTTTTTTTCATGAGCCCACTCTCTGATTGTAGTGTTGATTTTGGCATTATTATGAGACATAAAAAAAGTCAAAAAATATATTTTAAATATAGATTAGTTGCATCTTTCACTGGAATCAGATGATTTCACTGATGCTTAATTGTTCTCAAAAAAATCAACTAAACCAGGACAAGAGGCTCCTTCTTTAAAAAAAAAAAAAAATATGGTACAAAGGCTCTAACCTTCAACTATGTTTATTTTTCTGGAAAACAAGAACATTGTTAAAATTATGTTGACGCAAGTGATTTGTCAGGAACTGGTCATATGATGAAGATATACTAGCAATTAAAATGAAATTAAAAAAATATCAAATGTGAGATTATACTCATGACAGAAGTGAGATTATAATCATGAATATTTAGATAATTGTGTAACAATGAACAACTGAATTAATTCTGAAAGCAATAATCTGAGTACATATTGAACTGAAAAAGAACCACTCTCCATAAGAAATTATTAAGAGGTTTTAATTATAACATAAATAAAAATGTGGCACAAAGTGTTTGGGTATGCTTTCAGCAGAGAGGAGACAAGCCGAGATAAGAAAGGAATCAGAAGAATTTTGTCTAAGGACAAGAAGTATTATTCTCAGACCCTAATGTTATAGATGTGATTAGGGCTACATTGTTAAAATAACATAAAGTGTTTCACAAGTCTACATTGTGGTATTGCTGTTACAGAAATTATATCCATGGCTCCAGGGAAATCTAAGCATTTGACCTTGACACTTAACACAGGTATGCTCCATTGGTATAATTAATACCTCTAATGAAGTAAATTCATTTGCAGCTAAACACTGCATCCTCATCCATGCTCAGGAAGGTTTATCTTTTACTCAGTAAAGCCCATGTGATCCCCACATGCACAAGTGTGGCTCTGACACAGAAGTGGGTGTTTTCCTGAGGCTTACTCCAGCCTCAGGGGTCTGGGGCTCAGTCCAAGCTGTGTGCCTTCTCAAAACAGTATGGAAGTGATTTGTCTTGGATATGTACATTGGTAAAAGAAATAAAAATAAGTACCTTTTTTTTTTTTTTTTTCTGTTTTGTATAATTTTTTGCCATTGTTTTGAATTTGGGATTTACTGTGAATAGTCTGTATTTGAATTATGTTGCTTGGCCAAGTCAGGCTTATAAAACACATAATACTACTTCTAATTCAACATTGTGTGAGGTGTTTTCAGAACAAAGAATCATTGTTACTTAACTGTTCCTTCTCCTCAAATGTGTGGGGAAAAGCTCATTTCCAATAGGAAAGGTAGCCTCACAAGGTAACCTCAGTATTGCTATGAACATGTCTGAAAAAAATTTTTTTTTAAAAAATCAAGCATCTCTTCACCAAAAGATATGTAACTTCACCATGGATATGTAACTGTTCAGCACCCCTTAACAGATGCAGTGAAAACTTGACAGGCACTTAACAGAGACTGGTCAGTTGAGTTTTAAATCTGGTGGTCTAGGAGGATGACGGATGTGATAGTGTGATCCAGTTACTGTGACCCATTCCTGGGAATCTAAGTGCTCAGGTGGCTAATCTCAGCTATGTCCCTCGTGGCAGCTATCACTCCTACACAGGTCACTTAAATTGGTTTAGTTGACAAAACTATAGATGCCTCAGTGGCAGGGCACTATAAATGTTATATACATCCCACAGAAAATTATGACAAGTGCTCACCACTTGTCTTCTGCTTATCTGCTTATCATCTGCTTATAGAGAAAACTATACTCATGAAATGTTTCCTAAGACAATCCTCAAGTGCATGTCCACACCAAGCTCTGTCTGAAACCAGAAACTGTGAGAACAATAGAAGAGATTCCAGAGGAAAGGGACAACAATGATCAGGTCACTGACTAAAGAACCCTGGCATGGAAAGATGCTAACTTGTGGTGCTTACTCTAGGGAAAAAATGGTGGGAGGTCGTCATCCTCAAATATGTAAAAAATCTGTTGTAGAAAATCAAGGGATAAATTAAAAAACAAATATTGCCAAGTCTGACACATCTAGGTCAAGAAATAAAATTCTTAAGATGAAGCAATGTTTAGTATATTAAGAACAGTTCACTGGTATAGAAGGCTCTCAGAAAAGGCATGGGATGTCCATCACAGGGGACAGACTAGAAAGAAAATAATAACTATTCAGATAGAGCTTGTCCTGCCTTTGGGTAGAGAGATGAGATGGATGACCTCTTAAGGTCCTTTCTGGTCTTATTTTCCTCGATCTTATGACCATGGCAGTCCACTCAGACTGGTGCATTTGGGTGCAAGATCTTTCTAATATTACTGTGATGCAATTCAAAGGTGAAATTTTTCCTTCACTGAATTAATGAACCACTTAGTGGTAGCTTGGGGATACCCATACCAGAGTCCAGTATGGCCTGAAGATCTGCTGTTTAGCTTCAAATAACTGCCTTAGACACCCAAAAGATACACAGTGGGAAGGCTGGGTACAGCTTTTATTGAGAACACCTTTGTGCTCAGGGGTCGGCTGGGGAGACAGCTCTGTTAACTCCTGTCAAACACTCTGTGGGGAAGTCACACAAAGTGACACTTCTCTGTCCCAGGCGTCTCACATTCTTTCCACAGCCCAGTGCATGTGACCACTTGGTTCCATCTGTGACAGCCAGCAGTGCAGGGGGGTGCAAACAGCTGCCATAGCTCTCCTCAGACTCTCTCTTTTTAGCTCCTACTCTTTGGGCTTGTGCTTTAGGGGCTGCACACCTATGTGCTGAGTGCTGGTGACACTTGACACTCTGCTTGCAGACCACAATCTGCTGTTCTCTATTACAGAAGTCAGCTTTCCAACCTCGTCACTTTTCCTTTGATAAGCAACTAGCACTGCTGTGCTATTTCTGATCTACAGGGAATTCCTAGGAAATACTGCAAATGCTGTGGTGATATTGCCTAGTGTCAGCTGAAGTGTATGAGCGGGTTCAGTTGCCTTGATGGGGAGAAAAAATTGGGTCATGTTAAATCCAGAAGGTATGTCAGCCATTCTTAATTTGGTATAACTGCAGAAATCCAGTGATGGATGAAACACATGCTACATGCACAGCTAGCATACAAGAAAAGCTGTGGATTTGGGAGCTTCCTGAGATTCTGAAACCTGAATCTCTGGGGAGCAGAGAGATCTGCAGGGCCCCCACTTCCTCAAATTCCCACCTGTGAGATATAATGCTTGGATTGTAAGTGTCCCGCTGGCTTTCGAACAGCATCCTTGTGAGCACTTCAGCCACAGCTTCTGTACTCCCAGGGTAGCCTGCAGGGCAGACATCCTTGCCCAAGGACAGTTGGGTGATCTTTAAAGGTACCTTCCAACCCAAAATATTGCATGATTATTTAAATCCCCAACTGTTATAAGAAAGAGCTCAGAGAAGTTTTCTGCTGCAGCAAAGATCACAGGTTTTCTTGAGATCTGGCAGCAGAGCTAGTGGTGTCCAACCTTGCTCTGCAGTGTTTGGGCAACAATGAGAATTTAGGAGAAAGAAACTTGGTTTATTTTATTTTATTATTGTTACCTTGTCTAACTTATCAAAAGAGGAATTGTGGGCAAGAGAAATTTAACATGGGAATTTCAAAGCACTACTTAATGCAGAGCCAATGCTGTCCTAGAGGACTACTCCTGCAAGGAGAGAGTAATTCTGGTGTTCATCTGATTAGACAAGGGACATTGAATCATGAGACACCTTGAATCCCTTAGGAAAGACAAGAAGACCCATGTATGAGTCTCTTAAGTCTTTCAACAGAGCTCTAATAGTGTACTAGTGAAACAACATTCAGATATTACAAGGAATTTCACAAAGCAAATCTTTTGTCTTCTGTCTGCAGTTAATTTAAAACTACTGAGTTGTGATTTATTGAAGGGTTGGCTATTTTTACTGTTTAAAATACTAAAGTGACTAAAAGTGACACATGAGCTTCTTCCTTCTTCTGGAATTCAATTAACCTGAGTACAGGGCTTTAAGATCACATATTCTCATCCTTGTTCTGAAGTTACTTTTGTTTTCACAGCTCCCTAATGATACTGGCAAATGCCAGTTCAGGTTTTCATGACAGAGCGTATGCTTTTATGTTCTCTGCTCAACAGTTTTTTTACAGATCCTGATACACTTCCATGTATGCATCAAACACAAGCTCGCGTGAGTCTGTGTAAAAGAGATAAAGAAATCAAATATAGAAAATAGCATTAATTGTGAAAAGTGAAAATAGATTAAGATGTTCTTAAAATATGATTATCCTCCAAAGTGTACTGACACAAATTTTCAATCATTTTTGATTTCTACTTTCAGTTAGTAAATGGGTTTTCTCCAAAATATGCCACTATGCTCTTGGTTGCTGCTTTTCTGTGGTGCTCAGCTGGCCTACCTTAACCATGATGAGACAGATTGACAGTAATCTTTTGCTGGTATCAGCCAGATAGCAAGTCTGCAGAGCAGTGAGCTTTCATATACGATTGCAGTGATTTCCAGAGGAACTCTGTATATTTGAGTCTGGCTTTTATTTCTGAGAAATATGTTGGTCACAATGAAATGTGCTCCCTCTTAGAGGAATTTTTATTTTCTTCACGGTTTTAGTAAGACATTTATACTATGTTCTCTTAAAAAATCCATATCTTTATAGAAAAACTTCTATTTAATATTTTTTAGAAAAGGTATAGTATTTTTGATCTCTAATAAAGGTAAGCATTATTTCTGTTTCCTTAGTTTTTTAAAGTTTATCTACTTCATAAGATGATCACATGATGTTCACTCCCCTTTTATTTCCCTGTGTGAGCTTTTTTGTAAGAAACACATTGTTTTGCCTGTAGTTCAAAACTGTATCTGTGCAGCTACAGTGCTGAAAAGTGCAGATAATAAACACAGACATTTTGCTTTGTCTCATATTTAGACAATATAGAGGTCACCACAGACAACACCTGCATAGATTATCAACAAACTCCAAGTCCATGTGATGAGGTTTTGGGTTTGTCTTTGGTCTAACTTTGATTTAAGAGAAAACAAAAGCACAGGCTAATTCCCCACCTGGTATAAACTGATGCAACTCCTCTGAATTTGGTTGACACCAGCTGAGAATGTAATCTTGTGTTTGCTGACTGGAAACTAGATCAAATATCTTATCCAGGCTAAGTAGGGTTAAAATGATTGCATTCATTCTGACCTGAACAGCTGAAGGTGTCTCTTTCAGCTACAGAAGATTTTGACTAAATCAAGGATGAAGCAATGTGTGTTCCATTTCATACCTGAGGTGCTGTGGCCTGGCTGCAATTTGTTCATCACTGGATCAGCAGCTGGTCAAAACCTTGGGATGAATTCAATATAATTTAGGAAGCTTTGTTTCTGTTGTTTGAAAGCAAGTTGGACAAACCTCGTGTAACTTTTTCATTTGATTAATGGTAAAAAATTTAAATCTATGCTAACTGAAAACCAGTTTCTGTAGCATAAATACAGAGCCCACCTTAGAAAGACCAAATGTTGCCCGATATGAAGGTTGCCTGTTTACACTCATTGGATCTGAATATTGGAAAATACAAAAACTCCCTAAAGAACTGCAATATTACAGAGTTTCATATAGAAATAAAAGAAAAAAAAAGAGAATTATTCTGAAATAGGTTTAAAAATTAACCCACTGCTCACCACCCCCCCCCTTTTCTATTTGTTTCCATGATATATTAATTTTTATCAGTCAAGATTTAATTTAATTGCTATAAGTTACTCTTACTACCTGTAACAGACTTGGAACTGAGCCTGAATATAGCAGTAATCAGAGGAGTCCTTGAGTATCCTCTGTGGCATTAATCTCCAATGCTACTTGCTACTGTTATTAAATCTGGTTGGTGATTAGAAAGAGAATTTTTCACAAATATCATAATTTTCTTACAGGTAGCCAGAAATGAGTTATATATGAGGAAGTTTTTCTGCTGTTTACAGACACATGTCCTTGCTCTTTTTATCTGGAGACAATATTCTTTCACAGTGAATATTTCTTTCATTGGAGCATGTGGTGTAGAGAGAGGTAAGAGGGAAGTTGATAGATAGGTTAAGGACGTGACTATCCTAATTTCACAGAGGGCAGCCAGAGACTCTCATTAGGCTCCAGACTTTGTAGTAAGACATGCAGTGGGTGTCCACACTGCAAAAGCTATAATATCTTTAATATTTTAAATGGATTATTGGTACTCATAGGTAACCAATCTACAATCTCTTCTGGAGAATCTAGAAATAAAGGTTTTGCCACATATATTGCCAGTATCTGACATAATGAATGAATCACTTTAAGTATAATTTCTCACTATTATAAAACAATTATCATCAGCAAAAGAGCTGGCATAAGATATTGTTTCATTTTCTGTTATTTTCTTAAAGGCTTATTGCACAACCTTAATAAAGCAAAGGCAGCTTTAAAAGAGTTTCAATGGATACCATGGTACCCATGTGATTTTTACACAAAGTCAAAATCAGGTTTGTCATTTGTCCCTTGGAATGTAGGAATAACGTGGGAAATTGATTGTTTATTGGCTTTGCATTTATTTTTGCATATTACTTTTAAGAAAAAAATAAAGATTGTAAAGAAGAGGCAAAGCTTTATATTTTTTAATTTATGTTAGATCAGAATAAGAGCTTCTTTGCATTTGGCATTGTAAAAAATGAGACCAAAATGTAAACTTTTATGCTAGAATTAAAAGAAAATAAACTGCTCTGATACCCTTGGTTGCACAAAATCTATAATATCATTGGTTATTTTATGAGAAAGTACTACATTTTTCATAGCAAATTGCAGTTTACCAAACATATTCTTATTTAGTTTTATAAAGTAACATTTTTGCAAACATTTTTATTCACTGGGCACCCCTGCTTGGGATTATTTGTCCATTAGGTAACACATTGACTCCTGCCAGCCCACAGGCTTGCCTGGAACCAGTCGTGTTTGTTAACCCTGGGCCTTTGGTTGTTTAAAATCTCCTTAGCTTTGTGTTGTTTGGAAGTTCAGCATGAACTGACCTCCTATTCTAAATCAGCTAAGCAAACAGAAACAAATTTGACACTTCCCTTAAGAAAAAGAATTAACAACAAAGCCAAAAGCCAGCTACTAGATATTACACTGTTATGTAATATGCAGCTATTACGTAAATACGAATCTCAACCTTTGATATTTCTATGAGGTAATACCTTATAGTGCCCACAGTCCTATTCACCACCTTAGAACCATGCTGAGGCACAGTGTGTGCAGCATAAACAGAGCTATAAGGACTCACACATATTGCCAGCTGCCAAAAGTTATAGAACCAGAATTAAATTTTTTTACATTTTGATAATATATGATATAACCTTATTATTTAATAGTCACATGCAAAGAAAAAACAATTCAAATTCTCAGTGCATATTACACTGTACATTACAGAGCATCAGCAACTATGTTGTATAATATTTTATATAAATATCATAAGCTGCAGACCTTCCCAAAATAATTTGCAGTCCAGAATAATAATAATGAATGTAGTAGAAAGCACTTCATTTTCCTGCCTGAGTAATACATAAGATCTTTGAGAGATTTTTGGATTCTCTCTGTTCCATCCAAATCGCTGTTTACTTTTCTCTCATTCCTTTTATCTGCAAATAGCTTCCCTTTCCTTTCCTGATACCATGCATTGGCCACAACATTCATCTTGCCTCCCTCTGCTACAGTTCCCACTGCCTACATTGCTCATTTCTAATTGTTCTTAATATCAATGCCCTCATTTCTTACCTTTCCACTGCCTGGCAACAGCCCCCCACTTTTACCACTGTTGATCTAATTACTTTTTCTAGATTGGCATTTAGTGGAAATATTCATGTCTTTAGCAGGATCGACTACCTGCACACCTCAGAGAGCAGTGCCACTGCTTGAGGGGAGAACAATTAGTAGCTTATATAAATAGACAACTTCTGAAGTGATTAAAGTGATATGTAAAACTGCAACACTAAGTGAATGTTCTAAAGGCCTTTGTTTCAAAAAAAGAAAAGAAAAAGGAAAAAGAAAAGGAAAAAGAACAAACAAACAAACAAAACCCCAACAAAACCATAACAAAACAGGCCAAAACCTCAGCAGAAAGCACTGTATTTAGCAAAACTGATATTGAAACTCAAGAACTAAGCAGATTTACTATTTGATAGTAACTCTATATTGCCTTTTTTTTTTTTCTTGATTCTTATTTATTCTATTGAATGAGTAGAATGTCCTTTTCATGATGATTTGGAGTGGGACAATTCAGAGGAAATCCCCAAGTGAGACAATGATTCATCAGTGGTGAGTCAGTCAGGATTTGTCCCTTCAAGTCAGCACTAGGCCTGTGCCAGGCAGATGGTTTGTGTGGTAAAAAGCCAAGCTGCAGTCCCAAACTCTTCAATCAATTAAAGAAGCCAAAGCAATTTTTTTAAGAACAAGGATATCACTATTTCACTTCAGTCATATTTTATCATTGTCATGTTTTCATGTTTTTTCACGATCTTCAATTCAATAAAACATATGGGTTTTTGTGAAGGAGAAAATTATTAAGAGATTTTTAAATATTGTTTTCATTTAAGCTGGATGCAAGCATCTGAAAAGCACAGTGATACTTGGTAGCTGAACTAAATGTCAAGGATTCTTGTTTGGGCTTGGTTGTCACTATCAGAGACTTCCATGGATGAAGCAGCATCAATCTAGTATGTTAGAGAGGATCTGCAAACAGAGACTATAACAGCAAAATACATCAGTCCTTGTGACAGGAATCACATTGAGGTGGTGAGGCATTTGCATGGGGAAAACAGGTCACTGCAGCATATCTTGATAAAAAATCTCACAGTTTATGGAACAATGTCTGCACAGTTTCCAGTGAGTTCAGTAGAAATGGA
This sequence comes from Poecile atricapillus, assembly GCF_030490865.1. Lineage (NCBI taxonomy): Eukaryota > Metazoa > Chordata > Aves > Passeriformes > Paridae > Poecile > Poecile atricapillus. The sequence goes on along the minus strand of NC_081289.1, from coordinate 57,653,421 downwards.
AGACCTTCTTCCCCCATTAATCTGGATAATCCAACTTGGTATTCAAAATGTGGGGCTTTCTCTGTGAAGAAAATTCATACTTCAGAGAAAATATATCTGTTTATTTCTGGCATGCCAATTCATCACAGATAATTAAAATTATCTTTAATTTTACTCCTTCAAAAGTGCAAGAGACAAAATTTCCCAGCATCTTGTTCCCAAAAGATGAATTAAATTTCTTGGACCTGGTTCTCTGTGATAGGAAAGCAGTCATATATATGACATGTAATGAATTCATATTTAGACCACTGAATAACTAAACAACATCAGTAACATCTGTCCTCTCTTTAATCTCCTTAAGTTTAGGTGGCTTTTTCATCTTCTAATTGCAAAAATATTTTGAATGCACATGTATATAGCTAAGAAGAAATGTAAGCCAAAGCTTGTAGGTGAATTGTTCAGCTAGGCTCTCCCCTTTGTTAAAATGACAGAAGCTGTATGTGAAGTCCTAGCCAGGACTTGCAAACCTTTATCACACTGCTAAACTATGGGGCTTTCACACACTAGGTTATATTTTCTTCAGTTGTTTCCAGCTCGGATCAAGCTGTAATAAGAGAGCAGGAGATATGAGACACCAGTAAATATCAATGCTAATCTCATTCAGTGAGGCAGGTACTTCTAGCCCTAGCCAGTGCTCATCCAAGCAGTCAGCTAGCCTATACCATTGCTATTTGTGGTGGGAACAGCGAGCTTGCTTGGGGAAGAGATGGCAGGAATAGGCAATCCTGTGTGCAGAGAGTTGGGTAAACACGGAGGCTGGGGAACAGTGAGCCATATTTTCAATTTGCTCTGTAGGAACTGTTTTTGTCTGACAATTTGAGGGAAAACAAACCCTTAGCAATATGAAGACAAGTGTCCCTTAGAGGAACAATAAGTTCCTACCAGTCCTGGCAAATTAGGCCAAGAATCACATTTACAGTAATAATTTTGTTCCATAGAATTGTTTTTAAGAATTATTTTTTTCAGGGACATAAGAGTCCAGATTCTGCATCCAAGTGCCCTGCTAAATGTTGATCAGGAGTTTACTTCCAAAGGATTTTTAAAGGTCAGTCCTCCATGGGCATGTTGCTCCCAGCTCTGCTTTCTGGATGGTTATGCCTGTGCTACTCTGATTTATTTTGAAGGATATGAAGTGGAGGCCAAGGTGAATGTGCCACAGGAGCCCTGAAGTCACTTGAAATTGCTCATAACCACTTGTCTAGCTCCATAGGAGCCCTAACATGGGTGCAGTTATCCACAGGCTAATTGCAGTCTCCTTGGGGCTGTGAAGTGCTGGCCTAACCTCTGTCGCATGCACCAATTTAAATATATGCTGAAGTCCTCTCCTACAACACAGAAGGTTTTTATGGCATTGTCATCTTGTCTTGTTTATCCCTCCATGTGCCTGATGCATCTGTTTGTAAATCAGGGTGTTAAATTTTAAGTATAAAATTTAATATGAATTTAATAAAATAAGGATAAAATTACTTATATGAGAGTTTAAAGTGAAACAAGTAACAGTTTTTAATTCAAATATTGGAAGCCAGAGAAAGGTTTATTATAAAAAGGAAACTGCAGTCCCAAATCTGATATATTTCCATGTTCCAAACCCAACTATTTCCCCACATAATTTTTGCTGCTGAGTTTGTTGTGTATTTTAGTCATGCTGTTACCTACCGCTGTATATGACCAGAGCTTGAGAAGCTCTATGTACCTGTTTATCTTCTTCAGGGTGTGACTGCAATGGAGTTCAAAGGGATATCCTCACTTCTTGTGAGGATACATAAGTTGATTTTGAATGGTTTAGGTCAAGATAAGTGAGTAGTATAAATGACCTGGATAAATGACACGGTTACTGTTCTGAGCTGCTGTTGGGAAGATACAGTCAGCATCTTATCTGAATAGTGTAATGCAGAGGTAGAGAAATTTTCCTGTTACAGGACTAAACTGATTTCCCAACAACCTTTATATACCATAAAATACTATGCATCTTAAAACCATGAGGCCACAGATTATATCAAGTGCAGTCACAAGCTTTACCTGTTCCCAGCCTGGAAGTGCCCTCCAGCTTTGATGTTTCCTGCTTAAAAATACCTTCTTGCTAAAAGCATTGACTCAATGTATGAATAAATGCTACAGACCAAAATCAACACCTCCTGGAAAGACAAAGGTGAGAAAGAAAAAAAGTAAATACAAAAGTGATATATACAATATTACAGTGATATACTGTATATGATATATGTATTTATATGATATATGTACATGATACTGTATCCTTCAATGATTTCAACTTGTTAGCAAAGTCAGGCCCTAAACTCAGGTACTCTGAATTTTATACCTGCTGCCTGTGTGTGCAGGAAAGGAATTTAATGATAGCCATGAGGGAGTTCTCTAGAGTGTTTTATGAATGGAGTTTGAGATAAGTACCCCAAGGTATAGTTTTAGTTCTTCTGAACTGAAATGGAACATAAGGTATCTAGCTGAACAAACACAGTACAAATGGAGGAAGTTTGTAACTAAAGATCAAGAGTCAAAGGTGTATGTTGGGCTCCCAAAGCTCTGTTGAGTTATCTTGACAAGTGTGCTTGTGTGACTCTGCCGGTTCATGTGCACGAGTCCCCGTGAGTATTCTCACAGAGCATTCCAAAATGCATCACGGTTGCTGTGGAATGTGGCTGCTATCCTGGCAGTCTCCACATACTTTCCTGGAGCAGATGTATATCTGCACCTGTTTGTCCTCCCTCTTCATTCCCACCACTACTTCAAAGGACCTTGAGCTTCTCAAGTGCCTCTGCTGTGCCCCTGTGTCCTTGTGCAGCTCCCAGTGGGTGCTGTGGCAGTGGGTGCTGCTGCCCTACACGTGGCCAGATGGGCTTGAGGTGCAAGGGTGGGGTGTCTCCATACAGAAACATGGCCACTGCCACATGGGAATGGGTTTCACCATGAGAAGGAGCTAAACTCTCATGTCAACTCATCCTTATCAGCAGACTTTGTGTTACTACGGTTTTCTCTCCTTTTTTGCTCACTTTTGCAGGTCAGCTGCCTTCTTCTTGTGTATTTTGACTTGGTTTTCACAAACATGAGTTATTCAGGGTTAGCATACGCAAACTATTCTGCACAAATCTCAGGATGCTCCTTGCTTGACAGGTAGCCTGATACTTCAGGAGAGACAGTGCAAGTAAATATGTTAGCAGAGAGAGCGCACCTCAAGGAAATGAAAATACAAGCTCTTAGGACCACTTGATATGAAATGATCAAAAGAACTGATTTGATATACTGACTGGGCTCTGGTGAAGTGGTGCAATCTCACACAAAACCCAACATACAGCTTCCAGGCATGAATTTGATCATCTCCTTGTAGGTATAGGGGCTAGACATGGCCTTTGCTTTCTAAATTTAGAAATTTGGATTTCATAAGAAAAACCTTTTTAAAGAGAGCTAACAGGTTTTTGTTAAAGTATGTAAATGATCATGAAATTAAATCTTGAAATAAATAAAAAAAAAAACAGAAAAAAATATATTCTTTGTCTCTTTTAGTCCTTTTTCATCTTTCTCATGATTGTTATTTCAAACATAAAAGGTATAAAACCCCACAAAAGCATTAAGCAAAATGGTTTTGATTCATGCTTAGGTCATAAGATCCATATCGAAGCATTTTCAAAATTTCATTTTGTGAAATAGTTCCTAAATTTTAGCTTTTTAGTATCAATTTTAGGTTTTAGCTTCCAACTGATTTTAAGGAGATCAGTTTCAATTTTAAAATTTATTATTAATTAATTACCTTTTCTCCAGTTTTAGTCCAAGGACTAAACATATGTGGCTGAGGCAACGTGCAGAGAATTTGCTTCTTTACCCAGATTTTGAGTATGAAGTGATTTTTCTATTATCCTTGCACTGAATTGGAAGGCAAAACCAGCTAAGGAAGTTCTTATAGTTCAACTTTTTTCAACATACTTTACATTAATGTTTTGTGTCATTCATTGCTGCTTTAGTAAAGCAGGCCTGGACTAGGAGATCCAGACAGTCACATGTTTTGTTCATGATCTGTCACAAGCCAATAGCTCTCAAATATTTCCCTAGTGCTCCTTCCCCATCCTGCCTTCCCAGCAAATTCCTGGCATCTGCTCCCATAAGGTGCTATGGGAAGGGACTGACAAGGGTGAATCAGTAGTTGAGGTGAGGAAAAGGAGTATGGCACCTCAAGAAAAAAGTATAAAGCCTTCCCCAGCTTGAATTTATGATGGAGGACGGGGGAAGCCTGCAATTCCTAGGACCTCCTAGACATCCCCTACCAAACACACCTCCACCTTTATTCCCAACAGTTTTGTGCTTATGCACTTCCACCCAAAAATCCCTGAATTTTCTTTGAGGCTTGTTCCAAAGCTCATGTGTGGCAGTGGCCTCAGGGATGACAAAGGGTTACATTGTCCCACCCCAAACCCCTTGTGAAGGGCGGCCCAGGTGCTTTGATTGGGTTTGAGTCCCTGGGGGGTTTTCCCTTGGTGTGCTTCTACTGGTCCCTGACCCTGAACTCCACCCTCAAAGGTGGAGACCCTCGGGGGTTCTGTCCCTCAAAAACCCCTGCTGTGCCTCTGTTCAGAGCACTCTGTTCTGGACCTGAGTTTGTTCCCATGCTGAATAAATGGTTTCATGAACAGGAGCCCGTCTTGTTGGTGTTTCATGCTGGTCCCCAGAATCCTGCTGCTTCCCTGGATGAGATCCTGAGGTTGCGGACTGCAACACGCATGGTCTGCTCCTCTGAGCTGAGGTGATGAGAAAAGCAATTTTCACAAGTGGCTAACGTAAGTAAGTGAGCAGGGCAAGAATAGAAATTTTGCAAGATGTGTATTTCTGAAATATAAAACTATTCGTAAAGGCATGTTCTGTCTTAAAAAAAACCCAAAAAAACCCCCAAAGAAACCCCAACAAAAACTCAGGAAGCCACGAAGGCATAAGTGCTGTATCATAGCCTGTATTCAAGGTACACTTGCAAGCTAACACTCACATAAGCACAGAGTGTGTATATATGCATATATGTGCATATCATCAGGATCTACTTCTCAGTTGTGCCTATCAAAATGGTGTCTGTGGTGGAAGTGAACCATCTGCTTCACAGCACTTCTATTTATAAGATCTGCAGCCTGGCAGTGTAGCACATGCAATGTCACTTCAAGCCCTACTCCCCCAGATGAACTCCAATATGTCACTGGGTCGTCCCATCAGCTCCACGCTGATTCTGTAAACAGAAACCCTATCTCCCTGCAGTCTGAGTCAGCAGCTGTACTGGAGCAGGACCTATCTTTAAGACTTGCAGAATGTGTTATCTGATGTCAAAAGAACCACAGAAGGGTATTTGCCACCTGACTCTGGAATGGACAGCAGCCCTTTAATAGGAGTTTCTGCGTCTGTCTTCATAGATTAAACTTCTGTGGCATTTGCTTGACTTTTCCAAGGGTATAAGAAGCTCTTCCACTTTAAACTATTTTTCTGGGACTTCTGTCTCTCAACTTCTTACCTGACTTCATGCCATTTTAGGACTGAAGTGTTATGCGCTTATCAGTTTTGCATATTAGATATGCATTGTGCATACAATATCTACCTTTAATTTTGGGATTTAGACATAAATCCCCCACAAAGATGCCTTTGCTACATAAATGTAGCAAGAGAAATCTGTCTGAGAAGTCCAGTTGTACAAAAACTTGACAGAAGCATAAGCAGAAGAAACATTATGAAGCAGCATGTTGACATACAGCTGCTCGCATTATGCATGCCATTAGAACTTCTACACACATTTTAGTGCCCTCCCGCCAGCACAGCTTATATGAATTCCCCTCCAGCATTATCATTAAACATATTCAAGAAATAGCCCACAGCTTATGGTAGATAATGGTTCTTGTTGACACTACAGGAGGGCAAAGATGTTTGTGCTAGAAACTGTAATATTTTCCAGAGGCAGGACATGGAATGACTGTTCCTGGGTCAACTGACTCCTTTTTCCTGTTGCATTTTGGTAGTAAGGATGAATTTCTTGCTTTCTTTGACCTCAATCCCTGATGGAATGGAAATCTAATTAATGAGATCACAAGTTGTCTGTGGCTGATATGTATTATTGACACCATTCTGTAATCATAAGAAGGTGGCATAGGCTCATCACAGTATTTTTTGTCTTTTATTGTCTTGAAGGGGTTAAAGTCACACCAACTTCTGACTTCTTCAGAAAAAAAAACAACAAAAAAACAACAACACAATACTTCGTCACAAGTTATGTTGTGTGGGAGACCAGACAAAATGGAATTAGCAATGTTCTCCACATCAACAGGGCACAGCATGATCTTGTTAGAGAATTATACTGCTTCATAATCCTCAAACAAATAACATTATGGTAAAATGGATTGTTTTTTACTTTCTAAGCCGAAGATGGTAGGTTTGTTTTTCCTATTAAGCCTAATTTTCATTTCAGACACAAGATAAATGGTACATTGATGCATTTACTTATCTCTTTCTTGAAGTTTACAGCTGCAAAGAGGAAACTTTTTTGGTGGATCCATTGGTGTCAACAAAACTTACTCTCCTGATTCATAATTTATCCTTCTTTTCCTTTTCTGTTGCTTTGAATCTGAGTATTGATGGAAGAAAACAAAATCAAATACACTTGCCATTCTTGATAGCAAACAAGTTGATAGATACATAATTGTTTTCATCATGATTTCAGAAATGGATAAAAAGTAATCCTAGGTCAAAATAATCATGATTAAAAAAAATTCCCATTTCTTGCTTTCCTGTGCTGCAGCCCTTTGCCACCAAGACTGACTGGTAAAGGGGTCCCAATTGAAGTTTAGCCCATTACTCTGCAGAACCTCTCCTTAAAGCATAACCAATAATAGCACTATGAGCATGGCATCAGGTCAATTAAAATTTTGTATTTCCTCTTTATTAATCTTCTTGTTTGATGCTTCAGTCTTCAAATGAACATTTCCAAACAGAAAAAAAAAATGTATCTCACAAAAAACATTGGAACTATGCATTCCAGATTTAAAAGAAAAGGAATAATTTTTAAGGCAAAATTGTTTAACAAATGCTGACAAATACTTCTAAATAATGTTGATCTACTTTAGAATTATTTAGAATTATTAAATTCAAAAGTCTGAAAAACATTATACCAAGTAATTAAAATTGTTTAAGTTAAAAAACTTTGTGCCCCTGGGTATTAGCCACTTATACCTGCTTTTCTGCATAGGATTGAGAATGGAATCTTCCTGAAAATTAAAATATCTTTAAGACAAATATGTAAAACTTATTCTATTCCTGAATTTTCAGGGTTTATCCCATTTTCTTGTCAGAGTCCTCAGTTTTCATTTTGCCATGACAATGTTTCCTGTCAAATTTAAAAAAAAAATAAATAAAAATAATTTTTTTTTGCAGTAGCAAAGATCTTTTGGTCATTTCTCTTTTTTAGCATTGTGCCTTCTTTACAGTAGCTCAGTAAAATGTGATGTCCCCAAACCCTCTCATTAGCAGCTGGCTTGGAACAAAGCTCAGTCTCAGAAATTATTAAACATAACAAAACCCCCAGTATGTCCAAAAAATTTGAAGGATGGTCTTGTCTTTCATAGGAGATCCCAATGTGATATTTTTTTAATTAATTATAATGTGTGCACATATGTGTTTGTCTTTCCAGCCAGCTTTCCTGAGAAGTGATGGAGACAATGACTCTGTGTCCAGGAAAGACCATTGTACTTCAAATAGCCCTAAGGTGTTGGTGAGTTTAGTCCTTTCTTTTTTGAGTCTTTCGCTGAAGGTTATAAATTTTGCAGGAGATTCAAGTATTCCAGAAGTTTTCCAGAAAGTGCAGATGACCATGAAGACAGAAGAGTTTCTGTCCACCTGCTTATCAACACACATGGTAAAAAAAAAGGCCAGATTCCAAATTTGGCTGTATCCCTCATTTTCTTAAAATAAAAAGGCTCTCCCACAGGCTTTCATGTGGATCAGGTAGATGAAGACTGAATACACTGGATAAATTCGCTAGTTTGCAGTCTCAGCTCTGTCCTCGAATAAGCAGCATTTAGAGCCTCCCCCTCACTCTTGTATCTCCAGGGTGTGTCTTTTTTTCATGGATGAGCAGACCTGGCAATGGTGGAGGGACAGCTGCCACTCATGGAACTGCCATAATCCAGTACCAAGATACCAAGAGGAGGTGGGATCATATATACCTAACAGACACATGCCTCCTGGGAACTCTGTGATGTATTTACCCAACCACCCGAAATATTTCCCAAACACTAGAATGGTGTAAGTAGATCAGTAACAAACATCAGGAGGAAGAATATTTTTGCAAAAGAGGTAGGTCAGTGAAGGAGATAGGGAAAAGACAGATAAAAATAGAGCCAAGAAAAAGCCCCAGATAAAATAAAGGTATATTTTCAGATGACAATTAATCCTCACTATAAGAGACAAAAAAGGGGAATCAGTCTGATGGCTCACAGGAGCTGGAAAAATGCATTTATTTTGATGTTGGGGATTTCTCTGCTGAAGGGGAAACTCCAGTTAGAAAAGGCAAACTTCACCAACACACGTTGCCTCTTGCCACCAATACACATGTTGCCCTGGGGTTTTGGCTTGCAGGTGGGGGGAACTCCCTCATTATCTTTCTGCCACAAAGATAGTGTGCCATCTGCACGCTCTTTTCTTAGGGGCTGCTGGATATCAGCAATGCACAGAGCAGAATGAAGACAGGTGAAACTAAAGCCAGCGTAAAGCTCCATTACCGTCCTAATGTTTTTTCCTGCTGTTCCTAGTGACTGCTTCATAGTGTTCTCTGCAAGTTTAGGCCCAGTGAAAGACTGGATTGCACTGACCTTGAACGCTAAGGCAGCTAGTATTTTAGGAGTCGGGTCAAGAAGGTGACCCAGACCCGGTTAGTTAATGGCACCAGAGTTCTGGAATTAATGCAGAAGTCAGGGTAGGCACCTCAGAATGACATTCACTTGAAGGTAGAATTTGCTTACAGCTATAAAATAGAGAAAACTGATCCCTCTCTTGAAACAGAGCTCTTCATTCAGAGATGCAGGAAGTCATGACCATCTCTTCCTATCATACTCTTTCTAGACAGTGGGCATGAGGGCTGTTTCAAAGAACTGGTCAGGAATTGCTCTTAAGAAAATGTATACCTTTATAGATGGACACAGTGCTTTTTGCAAGGGACAGTTTCAGAGTGGGAGCACTTAGTCACAACTGGGAGACATCGACCAGGTCTAGGCCACAAAGCAAAGCAAGGCATGGGACTGCTATCTCTCTCTGCTTGTACAGACTGATCATGTCCATGTAACAGACCACTTGACTCTTCATCACTTTTTGTCCAACAGTGGTATTACTAAAGCCCTTTATGGACTCTTTTCTTATGAAGTTCACTTATTTCTCACTAAAACTGCCTGAATAAATGGGGAAATTGTGGTGCAACCCACCAGAGCAATGCCTATATATAGCATGAGATGAAGGATGTAGTCAGATGTGGTCTAATCTGCACAAAAGTTGAGCCAGGCTATGCTAATAGGCAAGCACTGAGGGTGACTAGCAGTGTCATGCATGAGTATGTTCTGTGTGACATTATGAGCTCAGATTAGTATTCTAGGTCTTCCTACATTTCCTTTCTCTCAGGACAATCTCAGTCATGAGCAAAAGCATAGGAAGGATAGTCTCCAACTGTGAAATGGGAGTGCAGGATTTTCTAAGGATGAAGAGTGCAAGGCTGGCCAGATTTAAGCATCTGCCATGGAGAAAGGGTGCCTGGGGTGCCTGTCCTTCCCTCTGGGCTCACATATCTTACAGTGAACAACCCTGGGTAGAATGCAGAGCTGCACAACTAGCTCCCTGCCTGCCTGAGGAAAGAATTTGCCTTACATCTGTTGACAGATCTCCAATCGCTTGGCAGACTTCTAGAAAAGATAAATGGAGAGTCTGTCCCCATGTACATATGTATGAACATGTGCATGTGTTGGAGGGGGCTGTCCCGACACCCACTCTTTCAAAGTGATACTGCTTAAGGATGCATTTTCAGAGGGTCTTAATATGAGTATGTTTGAAGCCCACTCACTAGGTTGACACTCCTCCACCCCTCCTTGAAAATGTTAACAAAATTATAACTGCTAGCTATATCCCAGCATTAGAGACCAAGCTGCTCTGGCTTGTGCAGTCTGTACATATGCAGAAAGAACCCTTTAAAAGTCAAACACAAAGTTTAGAAGTCAAACACAGATATTTACAGAAAACAAAAGTCTTCTAGGGTGAGAAGGTGAATGATTTTTAAAATTATTTTTAATTTTGCCCTCATTTTTATCTCTGATAATTTCCATGTCTTTTATTATATGTTTTTCTGGCTTGGCCTGATTCTTGCATGTTGGTGCTGAAACAGGATAACTTTAGGTCTAAAAGCCAGGAAAGAGGAAGATCACTTTCCTCACTGATCTGGTATAGAATCTGGAACTGATTTTTCAATTCTCTGTTCTATTTAATAAACACTTCATCCTTTCTGGAAGTGGTGTGGTTCAGGATTATTAGAAGACTGACCTTTGAATATGGATCCCCTTTTCCTCTCATTAATTCTGTTATGTCAATATTTATATTATACTCAAAGGAATGTCTTTATTTGTGTTTGGGAACTTATCCAAAATTTGATTGTCTGGGAGAAAATGGTCTGTTTTGTGCATGTAAAAGCTGTTTTAGGTCAGGCAGAAAAGAAGTAGGTCAAATTTTATATGCTCACATTTTGATCTAAGGTCTGGGAAAACAAAAATATGAAAGCATCACATGATAATGCTTATGCTTTGAGACTCTTTCTACTAGAGTTACTCTGAGGACACTCACACAAATCTGTATACGCAGATACTAGGGCAGTGGCTAATAAACAAGCTCAGTTATGTGAAATGGGGCACATCAAGTTCATTAACAGCTGTATGGTCCAGGTAGCCATTTACTCTCATTCCCCTTTGTCTTGGAACTGCAGCACATTTGGAGACAGTAAAAGGCAGAAAAATAAGTTTGTTGTACAATCAGCTGATATTGCATGAAGTTAATATCTGCACACAGAAAAATATTCTCCACTTATCTCATTATCATGTTTATCAGTCAAACAGTGCATTTGCTGTTATTTTTTTAAATGGTCTAATATAGTTTAAAATAAATTAACTTAAAGCTTTAATCACAAGTTGTGTAGCTGAAGACTTTAAAATCATTTTTCCTTAATATGTTACTGCTTCTGAAATATGATTGTGCATTTCTAGGTAAGTATTTTAAGAGCAACAGCAGTGGCAATAATGTCCTGGACCTTTAAGTGCCAGGTGTCCGTAAAGTAGCTCTTCTCTGGGGAGCTAAAAAGAATGCAAAGAGAAGCATTAGCTGCTTTGGCTGGCAGCCTAACCTGCAGTGCTTTTGCCTGTACTGTGGGAAAACTTACTGCAGTGTCACAGCCCTGCTACTATCAATTAGTGTCAATATGAACAAAGAACACCAGATTTAAGGCCAATGTTCTGGAAATATAACAAGCAAAATGATGTTTTATAGCAAAGCTGAAATTCCACTTTGTATGTGAAAGAGGATCCAGGAAAGGGAAAACAAAAGCAGATTAGTCATACATCTAAATTTAGGGGTTTTTCCATACATGCTACTGTTTCAGATCAGTCATGGAAATTAATGAGTTCACTGTTATGAGATGAAAAGAATCTCATAGTGACCTGATATGAACTCATGGAAGCCTGATAGGAGGATTTGGCAGGGAATGTAGAGAACCTTTTTATATCATCCAATGGCTCCTTTTAACAGCAACTACTATCATGTTGTCAGTTGAGCAAATAAAACTGGCCCACATCTCAGGCCTCCCCTTTAGTATGTTCTAATATCAGAGAGCTGGCTTGATTTTCTGACTCTGCTTGAAGGCTGCACATGACTCTTCCCAGAGGGAAAGGGGATCTGTTGACCAGGAGAATTGTTGCCTCAGACTTCATGTGGACCTCTGTCGGAGTGACGGACTGCATGACAGACACCTGCTCTCAGTGCAAGCAACCTAGTCTTTGTGCTCAGTGCAAAGTTTGGAAATAAGAACAGTTAACCTCTGGTTATTCACTTTTCTTTGTAACCTCTGCTCTGTGTCTCTCTGCGCTCTGCAGTTCTGTACTTGTACAGTAAAAGTGAACATAAAGGCCTATAGAAACTGAACCTCGTGGTATACAACTATCCTAATTTACATGTTTGACACTATTAAGTGCACCCCATGGGTGGAGGGACAACACTGATATGGCCTTATTGTGACTGTGTACTTGCTAAGACCAGAACAGAGACTGCAAATTGGAGAAGCTGGGTTAACAGTCATAATCAATGTTTTAGCATCTAAATTAATCAAAATGACTAAACAGTTGGAGCCCAGCTTAAAATCTAGCCAAGACCTTTGCTCCACTCTCACTGTGGTATACACTATATTTACTTCTTTACTTTAATTCACTTTTTTTATGTAAAAATGACCTTGTAATGTGATTTCAGTAAGGCTTGGAAATGAATTTTTACCCTAATTTTGCTCAGGTGTCCAGTGCGTGTAAATCAGAATCAGCCTGTAATTAATCATAATTTTGTATGCCTGCTTAGAAAATAATAATGTCAAAAGTGTTTTTATTGTTTCCCTGTGCACTGTTCTAAATAATGCACAGTTCAGAGAACACACATGTGCTCTCCTCCTCTTAGAAAAGGGGAGTGACTCCTTGCTGGTGGTAGAAATAATGCAGTATTGTGCACAGTTGCCTGAGCCAACAGTAAACAATCCATCTCGGACACTGGAAACAGTTCAGATTTGTAGAGACTTCTGACTGGGTTACATTAATGGTACATAAAACTGCTGGTTCCTGAGCAAATTCCTTGGAGTCATCATCAGCATCTCCCCAGGGCCACTGCAGGACCATCTAGGCAAATTTTGAGTCCCAGGGACTTCAGTCATTGCTGGGCAGCAAACATAGATCTTTTGAGAAGCTAGAGCTTGAAATTAGCTCCTAGGTGAAAACAGGGCAGTAGTCCCTGATGGACAGCTGGGCTGCATGATGGTGTAAACCTGAGGACCCTCTCCAGGCCATTGGTTTTGGTACCTCAATCCTGGAAAGCAATAAAAGAAACCTGGGATGACTCAATCAGAATTTCTTACGATTAAAGCAGTTGCAATATGATTCCCTATACAATCATCACTCTCTTCAGTTTACTTGAATCTTTGGCAGAAAAGTTGCCAATGTGATTATGCAAGAGAAAGAGAAGTTCAGAAAAGTCACTCTCTAGTAAAACCTAGAGAGTTTTTTTTCTTTTCTTTTTCTTTTTCTTTTTTTACTTATTTTACAAAGTATTCTCCTAATCTGAGTGCAGCCATTGGAACTGCCCATGAACCAGCAGCTTTTTCTTTCAGATATTTTGTTGCATAAATAAAATAGTTATAATAAATAGGAAAAGTGTTGGGTTTTTTTATTCAAGGTGGCCATAACATCTTGAATAGAAATAAAGTATTTCAAGGAACAAAAAAAGAGGCACGGACCTACTCAAACTTGGGTCTTCATGATTCTGGTACATAGTAAAACATTTTCATAACTTCATGGTATTTTTCAAGTATTGTTTGGTCTTCAATTCCACTTCAACTCAAGTAGATCAAAATTCTTGCTTACTTGTCTACCTTTGTCTCCAATCTATTTTTTTAAAAGAGGACTTGCACTTTTCAAGGTTTTATCAGTTTTCCTTGATATGGCATTAGGTTTCCCAAAGCAACAATGCAAAGTTCCATCTCAAATTGTCAAACACTATCCCATGCCATTTAAACTTCTTTCTCATTTATGTTCTCTCCTTCAGAATTTGGAGGTATGAATATCCTGTTTTAAATAATTCTGTTACCTGTCTTGCACATGATACATGCAGCGTGACTGGACAAGAAGATGAAGCCTTAGATTCAGCAGGTCAAACAATGCCAGAATGATCCTAGACAGAACTGATGTAATCGCACTAGAAAACACTTCAGAAAATCACTCAGTCAGTCTCCTTGCCCAAGAAGGATCAGTTCTGTCTATGGGACTCCTGACATCTTACTTAATTTATACTGAAAAACCTTCAAAACTGGAGATTTCATGATCATCCCACACAACTGATTTCAGTGTTTCACTATTTCATTGTTAGGAACCTCTTCTTAATGTCTTAAATTAAGCTCCCTTGCTGAAATGTAAAACCGTTGCATTTGGTTGTAAAAACATGTGAAATTTGTGGTCTGGACACACAGACTTTAAAGTAACTCACCACAGATTTTAACACCTTTCCTAGAGTTACGCTTATTTACCACTTCCTGTCTTATCTAGATTATTTTACAGTGGTGTGACTTTGTTCTTGTTCTAATAGGGATGACATTTTTTTTTCCATGTCATTTCTTCAAATAATTAACACTATTTTGAATTCTGGTCCTATCTTTAAAAATGTTTTCAATCCTTTGAAACTTAATCTTTTTTCTATCATTCAGAATTATTTGTGAAAATATCAAGTGTTAGGGCCACAATATACATCTCATAAGCTTCACTAAATACATCCGTATGTTTGAACTTGAGGGAACAATCTGTGATAATTTGTAAATTGAGCCAATTTACTTCCCTCCACACTGAAACAAGAGGAAAACCAGTGATCAGGCTATGAATCAGGTGCAACTCAGCTTTTCATGTTCTCTTGGGGCACTGTAATCAGCTGCTATGCTAGATGTGTAGTAGTAGTGTCCAGCATAAGTCTTTCCATGGAAGGAACAAAATTTATGCTCTGGAATATTAAGTAGAGCTTTTGATACAGTGGCAAGGAAAATGAAGAAATCAATCATTAGAATATTAAATAAAAGAATGTGAAGGATATCACAAGGCTCCTTGAGTGAGTGTAAGAGGAAGATTTCTATATTAAATTTGAAGCAATTATGACTGCAGTCTGGGTTTGAAGTAAGAATAAATGCTGAATGTTGGGCAGAGATACTTTCACAGAGGACAGAAAGAGAGCAATGACAGATACAAGGTTCAAGGAATGGTCATCCAGTGAAGTGGTTTACCTGCTTAAAATTATTTACTTTGTGAATAAAAAATAATTAATTATTAATAAGCAGCTATTTAATCCTTCTGAAACTTGATCCAGACCCACTGACACCAGTGAAAAACTTGGATAACTTCATGGGATTTGGAGTAGATCCCTTAGAGTGTGTCATTGAAACATTACAGGATAAATTATTACCTGGTGTAGTTTTATTAAAGTAAATCAAATTAATCTGAGGAGCCTGTTATGTCAAATAAACATTCCTTCTTTCCTTTACTAGTTCTTCCATTCATTCATTCATTCATTCATTCATTCATTCATTCATTCATTCATATGAGATCTTAGTGTGCTGTAATAAGTGTGCTTACTGGAAAAAGACAGGAAATGTGCACTGTGAACATTAGCTAACAAGAATTATGGTTTAAAAAATTATTTCATTCAGCACATATTTTTAAATACTTTTCATAATTCTGAAACTTAAAAAAAAAAAAAAAAAAAAACCACAAAAATCCCGCATACACCATCGGGGGACACTCCTCATATTCCATTAGATTTGTGGTTCCTATCTGATGAAAACAGCACTGAGCTGGAACAAACAATGCGTCAAGGATGATTATGCAACATGAGATGAAGAAATATTTCTCAACCCAGTGCCAGGAAAGCTACAGGCAATTCTGGAAGTCACATGCTTTCTGGTGGTATTTTTTTGCATTTTTGTTTTTGTGTCTTGTACAAAAAGATAGTGCTATTTCGGAAGTCAAGTTGCAGGAGGAAACAGCAGTAGAGAGGATCTTTTCTGTATTTGTGAATTCCGGTTGAACCACAATGAGCACATTCTTTCTTCTCTCTTTTGTGTGTATGTTTAGAGTTTTGTTCTTTTAGTAGTGAAAGTTTAATGGATAGAAAGGGATCAATGGGGGCATTGTTGAACTGGCCTCTGGTGACCATCAGAAAACAAATGAGGGCCAGCAGATGGACACTGCTCTAGCTAGCCATATCTGCAGTCTATGACAGCTATTTTCAGCTGAATTTTTGTATACTGGTTTCTATATGGTTATGTTTTGCTCACAGTGTCATAAGGACTAAATGCCTGTGGGAGATTGAACACTGTATTCTAAGAAAATAGCAGATAAATGTCTGGGGAAAGAACAAAACAAAGCAAAGCAAAACATAACAAACCAGGGATTTTGCACAGTAGCATATAATATGTCTGAAAAGCAGTGATAAAATGATAAACAGAGCTATGAAAAATTTAAATACAAATCAAAACAGATTATTGTGATTTCTGTGTTTCAGCTGTCCCAAGTTAGCAAAAACATGTCTGAGTTAGACGGAGGCTGAACAAACCCAAAACCTCAGTGGAGATTTTGATCAGGCCACAGATGGGTTGGTTACACAAGGCTGGTGGACTATCACCCTAAGCAGTTTTGTCTAACCCCATAGTCTGGAGATAGTCCCAACTTCATCTGTATAAGCTGTTGCTATAATATGGGGCAAAACTACTAGAATTCTTTTTAAACTGGAATCCTTTTATACCAGCATGCACACACTAATTTTGTCTTGATAAATTCAAAATTTTGCATAAGTGTTACTAACTCCAGTCTGTGAAAGGCTTAATTCATTTGCCTCAAAATGCTATCATATGTGTATTGTCTGAGACTTCAGTGTTTAGATAGTCAGTGAGGGCTGGATGTGACAGAGGAATAATGACAGACAATCTTCTAAAAAGGACAGCCTGATGCAAGAGTAGCAACACAGAATTACAGAGTCATAAAATCACAGAATGGATCAGGTTGGAAGAGATCACTGTGGGTCATCTGGTCCAACCTCCCTGCTCAAGCAGGATCATCCCAGGGCACAAGGCACAGAGTTGTATTCAGACAGTTCTTGAATGTCTCCAGTGAGAGAGACACCACAACTTCCCTGGGTAACCTGTTCCATTGCTTGATCACCCACACAGTAAATAAGTCTTTCCTTCTGTTAAGGTGGAACTTTCTGTGCTTCAGTTTCTGCCCATTGCCTCCTGTTCTACTGCCTGGCAGCTCCGAGCAGAGCATGGTCCATCCTCTGACACTTCCCTGCAGATGCTGACAGACATTGATAAGGTCACCTCTCAGTCTCTTTTCAAGGCTGAACAGGCCCAGCTTCCTCAGTCTTTCTTCATAAGACAGATTCTCTAGTCCCTTAATCATCTTTGCTGTCCTCGCCTGCACCCTCCCCAGGAGCTCCATGTCCCTCTTGTGCTGAGGAGCTCAGAGCTGGACCCAGCACTGCAGGTGCAGCCTCACTAAAGCTGAGTAGAGGGGCAGGGTCCCCTCCCTCAGCCTGCTGGCTGTGCTCTCCATAGTGCAGCCAGCCTTGGCTGCAATGCAACCATTGGCCTTCTTGGCCCCCAGGACTCACTGCTGGCTCAGCTTGGTGTCCACCAGGACCACCAGGGCCTTCACATGGCTGCTTTACAGCAGGTCAGCCCCAGCCTGGGCTGGTGTGTGGGGTTATTCCCCTCCAGGTGCAGGAGCCTGCATTTGCCTTTCTTGGATTTAGGAGGGCTCTGTTCATCTCTCCAAACTGCCGAGACCCTTCTGAAGGGCTGTACTGCACTCTGGGCAATCAGCCACTCCTCCCAGCTTTGTCCCATCAGTGAACTAAAACACCATACATTCATGCTCTGGTAGCTGAATCCCACCCTAAGCACAGAACTCAAATCACA
Organism: Poecile atricapillus; assembly: GCF_030490865.1. Lineage (NCBI taxonomy): Eukaryota > Metazoa > Chordata > Aves > Passeriformes > Paridae > Poecile > Poecile atricapillus. The sequence continues at coordinate 57,635,627 of NC_081289.1, read as the reverse complement.
AAGGAAAGCTGCATTTAGGAATCTAGACATGAGGGATGGCGCCTGGATGCCTAAATTTGGTTTGTCAGTCTTGATTTTTCATAGACCGTAGTAAACAAATCTCAATTATTTTCAAGTCCAGTTTAGAAACATTTTAAATGCCTGTATAACTACATTTTAGTATCTTCATTTGAAGGCTAAATCTTACCTAAAGGTTCATATACTGCTAGTATTCGTCATTTTATATAACATATATTGCACCCTAGCCACCAAAATGACATATTCCTAAAGAAGTGGATAACTGTTGTTGAAATCAGGGTTATAGTGAGTAAAAACTTAGGGATAGTACTTTAAATAAGCCTATTATCTATTTGTCTCAGGGGAACTACTTAGTTGCTATGAAATAGACACTAAATATTAAAAATCAGAGAGCTATTTCACATTTGCACCTTCACCCAGATTTATTTGCCAAGTAGGTAAACAAGATTAATTAGTTGGAGGATTATGTTTTGTGTTGTGGAAGTGAAGAAAAAGATGTTTAATCATGTGAATCACTGGTAGTATCTAACAAAAGCTTACTCATTCCTGTGGGTAAATCAGGTGATCAAGAGAAACAAAGACTGCTAAAGGACAGGCAGAGTCACAGCTTCCTGCCTCTTGAATCAGGAGTCTACTATGAGTACAGCAGGGTTTTGCTTCCTTATTTTCCGTAATGTCACTTTCTCTTCTAAGAAAAGGAGAAGCAACCTTCCCTTCCCACATCCCCAAGAGAAAAGAAAAAAAAAAAAGAAAAAAGAAAAAGAAAAAGAGATGTGGTTATGCACATCTTTCCTATTTTCCTTCTTTCCTTTCATTGTTCTATGTTGCATTCTATGGAATGATTCTGTATGATGAAAACAAAACACAATACTAAAACAATCCTTTTACTCTCTTCTATTGAAATCTAAACCAGATGATGTTCTGATTAATGAGGAAACTGATATGAAGATAAATATATATTTTCTCTTCTCACTTGAAATTTAAATATACGTAACCACAGCCTGGCACCAATCCCACAAACAACTTAAAAGATATGATTCAGATATACTATGCATTTCTCTATTTTGAAAATTCTTCAAACAACTTTTATATGTCATTATTTTTCTTCCACAGCAGATGATCCAGTAGCTTGGAGAAGGCTGACAACCATACAGAGTGAATTTCCTAACTTCACAGACATCTTGAAAACATCTGACAATGCCAAGAAAAAGAATAATTAAAAAAAATGACAGAAGGATGCATTAAAAAATCTTGATTGATGAATAGATTAAGGTGGTGCTCTTTTATCTAAATCTGAGCATATTTGTGTTCTGAGGACTTCAAGGCTATAAACACTGTCCCAAAAATCAGACAAAACAGGTCAGATTATTCTCTCAGTTATACTGTTATACAGGAACTCTGTACTGGATTCAGTATGGTTTTGAACCGAGACAGAATCTTCACCACAGGATATTAAAACCCTAGATTAATTGTTCTTAGCCTATTTTGAGTGCCTATGCATATTAGCAAATATAATATGTACTTAATGTTATTTCTTTTTATATCCATTTCACTTGTACTGTTTGGTGCTTGGTATAATAAGCTAAATTTCAGCAATGAGAATTGCTCCCTAACAGGAATAAGCATCTAGAAAACCTTCAAAAATTATGTCTGCCTTTCTTGAGCCTTTTGGGGCTTTGGCCAGCAATGAACAAACATTCTGGGAAGAAAAAAAAGAACAGAGATTAATTGTAACTTAAATGTGTGCTATGTATTTGCTGCTGTTCTGAGCTTTCACATAAAAGGTGATTGAGATCAATTGTGTTTAAAAAGGCACCATGGTAGAGTTCTGGGAGCCCAGCCACATTGTACTCTGAGCACAGGATTGTGGGTCAAAATAAAAGGTGATAACAGTGTTAACAAGTCAATGACTTTTTTTTTCCTCCTGTTTCACCTAATACGCAGATCATTTGAAACAATCCAAATACATACTATGGTGTATTACCCCATGTCTTCAGGAAAATCTATTGAGAGGAGCCAGCAGATAATAAACAAAACCGTTGTTGCTATGCATGTGCTGACATGGACTGCAGCTGAGTCCTAGTCTAGTGGGTTTTTGTATGCTTGAGGGAAAAATCTTGTTTTCTGTTCTCAATAGTTCAGGTTAACAGAAGTAAGAAATCCTCATTTCACGGAGAGGAAACAAAGTAATTGCTGAAGAAAATTTTCACTGCAGTGTCATTTAAGTCCAGACATGAAATAAAAGTCCTCACAACAAGTCATCTTCCAATCTGAAAAAAATAATGTGCTTCCACAGAATACTTCCTGCCAAGTGACATTGAGCATGACCTGATATCTGCTTCAAAGATAAATATGTGAATTTGTTGCTTATGTTGTTAATATAGGCAATGAAATAATAGAATCAGAGAATATGCTACATGGGAAGCAAATCTGGAATATCAGAGTTGGAAGGGACCCACCAGGATCATCTAGTCCAACTCCTGGCCATGTGCAGGAGCCCCAAGAGTCACCACATGTGCTTTCCCCTGTACTTCCCCTGTAGAAATGGCAGGATATGCGAGGCAGAAGGTATATATGACTTAGTCTGCTCCATCTCTTCCTGTGCATTAGCTTTCAATTTATCTCAGATGGACAGTGTTCTAGACTTGCAACAGATTAATCAATATAATTCTCCTGTACTGCTTCTATTTAGTCTGCAATATACACAAGTGTTTCCTCTTCTGGACCCAAATATGGTATGTCCCCAGGTTACCCTGACCAAAAGCAGCACACCCAGGATGAACAAAAATCAAATGAAAGTTAATAAACATAATGGTTTAATCACTGTGATTTCCTGAATTCTATGGGTGGCCTATATTTTCTCAAAGGTCATTCAGATTTGAGGTTTCAGGGTGAATACTTTTCAGTGCCTTCATAGTGGAATTTAGTGGAATTTCCAACCTAGTTTTACATTCCTAGGTGTATGAAGAGAGTTCATCACCTGAATAACTAGTGGTCTGGAAAGGGTTTTAATCATTATTTGAATACTGTCTTTGCCTTGATCTCACAGCAGGGAAGAGCAGCAAAACTTTTCATTGATTCTTCCATTGTATGTTTGAAATTGTACTCTAAAGCCTACTTTTATTTGTTCATTCATGTATTAATTCTAAATACATTGGTGAAATTTTTTATATTATCAGTGAGCTGATGTTTTTGACTTCTAGTGAATTTTAAGTTCTAATTGTCATCCTCAAGTGATTAATATTTTATGTGAAAAAATAAAACTCCAGTATGTTTTAGATATTTTTTTTAACTTGCCAGTATATCAAAACCAGAGAGACATTGAAAGCCTTCATTTCTACCTCCTCTATTGATCAGCCTGAAACAGTTAAAATGGAATTCAGATTTCTCCCTAAGGAAGTACAAATGCACTAAAAATCTCTTACTCCAGCTAATAATTTGTTATGCCAGAGTAAAATCAGAAAAGAGTGAATTTATTTGCCCTTTCAAGGACAAGTTCCTGCACACCATGTGATCTGTGACCTGTAGTAAATAAAGTATGCATAACTGTGAACTAATCTACTGCTTTTGTATGGTGCCTCCCTCTCATTAAACAGATGTATGGTTTGACTGTAAGGATTTCCCATCAACCAGGGGTTGCTATTCTTTTTCCTTTAGCTTGAAACTTCCTCCTCCCCCAGAACTTATACTGCTATCCTAAGTAAAGTACATTTTTGCAGTATTTTCTCTTTAAATACTTTTTTACTTTAATTTCTGCTTTTTAATTGCACTAAGTCCCAACATTCATTTAATCCTGCTTCACTTTCTATAGATTTGAATTATGATACATTGCACCCCAAAGTTCCAAAGCATGTAAAAAACTCTATAACTCTATTCTGCATCTTCAGAAGAGAATGGGGGTGGGGGGCAGAGGGGGGTTGGCAAGGAAAGAGAAAACTGCATCTAAAATTTGATGAGTAGAATCTGGGACTAGGAAATAAAAGATTTGTCCAGGAACCTTAACAGACTTAAATGTCAGGCACATTTTTCACAAGTACTGCTTGCATGTTTGAAGGCCACTGTGTTCAAATCTTGTTCTTATTTATACAGTACTGGAGTGTATGAACCCTGGATGTATTAGTTCAAGGCCAAAAAAGCTCTCAGTGGTTTATATTTGAATTTGATTTATGTATACAAGAAAAAGTTTATTTCTTCTCTAAAAACATGTGAGAGGTTTCTCAGGGTTTTCCAAGACCAGGGTACTCTAGGCCACTCTGGCAACATCTGTAAACACCTGCACTGCAGATGCTGGCTTCAGTCACATGCACTTGTGCAAAAATAAAACATTTACTTTGGTCCAAGAGAAACTTTAAAAAGTTCTCTAAAATAGCGGAAAAGGATTGTGGAATCTGGTGAGTGGATGGAACACATAAGATGATGAGTAATATCATTATTATTATTATTGAAGATGAACAATAATCAACAAGATGGAATGGATTTAATTCAGTTGAATTGCCTCCTCAACACCTATGAAAAAAAGAGACAACTTATTTTACTACCTTTAGTTGTCCTGTTGAGTGAGACAAGGAGGTCTGACATTGGCAGTGCCAGAGCCTAGGATAAAGGGCTCCCTTTTGTCTCCAAATCCCCTCCCACTTGCTCAGTGGCAGCAGCAATTTGGAGCTTCTCCAGGCTGCTTCTGTTTTCTGGCCTTCCTCACATAAGCAAAGTTATTATTAGCCTCTAAGGAAAGAAGCAGAATGTGCCTCACATCGATCCAGGACTCTGAGCCTCCTGTGAACACTCCTGGGGCTGTGCTCAGTGCTTGGGTAGCTCTTCCCTTTGTCCCTCAGGAAAGACAGGGGCACTAGACACCTGTCCCTGCAGCTGCAGGTTGCTAATGGGGCTATGATGAATAGGGTAAAAGTCATGTTAGCATGGAGAAACATTTCACTCCTAAACAGACCTGCAAGACTGAAGGGAAAAGTAGGCATAAATTGAGTTATTATGGCAGGTGTTGGAAAAATAGGATCTGTGTCCAGAGAAATGGACAAGCCTTAAAAAGGCTTGGCAATGTAAAAGAGAGCAGAGGAATGCCTGCTCCTCTGCACTTTTTCCAGAATTAAAGGGTGAAAGAAAATTAGGGTCAGGAGATGAGCTGAGGAAAGAAAAAGAGTGATTCTGTCAAACTCAGCTCTACAACTGGCATCAGGCCCAAAACCTGTGAGGCTCCTTGTTTTTCTATGTCTTGCCATCTTGCTGGCAAGTGAAGGGCAGTCAGAGCTGCCACGTGTCACAAAAAACACATGGCACCTGAGCATCTGTCATGCCTCCAGGTAGAAGGTCACTCGCTGTACTCCCACGGAGCACTACTTGTCTCACAGGAACATGCTGCAGGCCGAAAGTCAGGCAATCATAGCCTCCAGACTCAGTGGACTCTTGTTAATAATTCCTTGTAGTTCACAACCTTTCTAACCGGCCTGGGCTTCATTTCCCTTAGAAACTCGTCAGGCAGCTATCTGGAGATGTGCAAAAACAGACATAAACTGAATGCATTATTAAACAAATAGCCTCACACTTAGGAAATGTGGACCTTTCAAGCTTTAAGAGGAACATGTTCAGGTTCACCCTGCAATTCAGGACCTTGTGCAGTCCTGTCTGGTGTGAGGGGTGTGGGGAGCGCAGCATGCTGGAGCCCCTCCAGCCTCACCCAGAGTTCTGCAGCTGTCAGCTGAGCACAGAAAAAGAGGGTATCCAGAGTGGCTTCTCAAAATAAATTGATCCATACAGGTGAAGCAATCCTGGGAAGATAGCCATCAATAAAACTGAAAATCCTAGAAACCAGGAAAATGCTGTGGTAATCTGTGACCTATTGGTTGAGTGAAAGATCAAATCCTTTGGGATTTGTCCTAAAGAGCACCATGAAACCCTTTTTCTTCTTAAGAGTCTGTAATCTCTTGAGGGTAAAAAAGCCAGGAACAATAAAAACCAAGTTGCTCCCATTGGGTCAACTTGATTGCTGTCTCTGCTCTTTCTGTTTTCAGTGAGGTGTGGTGTAGCTGTAACCACAGAGCAATAGAATAGAATGAATATATTAATTGCTAAACTGTATTAAGAGTTTAAGTAAGTGATAAGTATGGAATTTTCCTTAATGGCTTATTTAATAGATTTACAGTAATGTTTTGAATTATGTACTGAACTTTTAGATGTGTCATAAGGCTTACTTTGCCTGGAGACACATAACATGTCAGCCTGCTGCCATGAGCTGTTTTGCTGTGCATTGCTGGGGATATGTTCACTCTCACGCAAATCAGCACAGACCAAATTGCACTTACAGAACAATTTTGTTTTCAGTAAGCATGAATGAAAGTTTCAGGAAACAAATTCAGATTTCCTAAGGTGAGAAAAATTTTGCCCTGTGAAGTCTTCTCAGTGTCAATGGAAGGCTTAATTTTCTTGTTCCTTAAAAAGAACAAAGATAAATTATGAGATTTGTGGTAAGAATTGCTATGGTACTAGTGAAGTAGATACTGTGAAGACATAAGGACAAGGTGTATAGAAAGCTGATATATTTATAAAACAAAGACAAGCTCCTTTTCAGAAAGAAGAACATTCTAGAGTTTTTTATAGGGAGATGTATTTGCTGAACGCTAACACAGGAAGTGATAGAATACAGTGAAATTTCTCTGAAAGCTTTTGCAGACTAGCAAGAATTACACAGAAGATGTTATTGTCCCAGTCAACTGTCTGGTGGGAGTTTGACTATGGCAGAGATGGGGAAATGCATGTGTGACGGCTTTTTTGAGCTTTAAATATTTGCTTTGCCCCAGTGTAATTTTTGCATAGTGACCTACATCTTTGGGGCTTCAGTAGAAGTTACAGAAGGGCTTTAGTCAAATAGTAATGCAAGGGTGGCACAGCAACTTCAGCAAGAACAGTTCATGAACTAATTGAAGTCACCCTGCTCCTCTGACTGCTTTGGTAACCAAATAGTCACAGATAGTTTGAAAGCCTCACTGTACGGCTACGTTTAGGGCAACTTGAGTTGCCATAGGTGGTGTAGTGCAAGTGTGCTGAGGCAAGCTAACCAGCTCTATGAGTGGGTAGCATACCTGATAGTGTGCAGCCTTAATTTAGTAGTGACAGACCTTCTAATTCACCCCAAAACATTTACTAAGTTGACTGTAAAATTAAAGTATCTAGAGTAAAGAGAATTCTCAAAAGAAAAAAGCTCACTGAAGGAACTGTGCCCTTCCCTTGTAAACTGTTGCTTCAACAAATGTCAAGCTGTTGCATTAAAACAGAGTTTGTTTCATCAAAAAAAGACCTGTTGGCTAGCTAGGGTAAAAGTAATCTAACCTAACTACAAATGTCTTAAACTTGGTAATTTCAGTCTGAGATGGTAATTTTAGCTTTTCCATATAGCAAGAAGTGAGCAACCGGATGATGCAAGTGACCTGTCTTTCCATCACTATCTGAGACGAACTGTCTCTGACTATTTCCCCTCAGTGACTGTAAAAAGTTTAGGGAAAATAGTTCAGGCTTAGATGTTTACATTTTAGATAGGAAAGTTAATGTAGACTAAATCTTATCCTAATATTATAATTGTGCAATAGGACCTCTAAAAGTTTAAATTATCAACCCTTGCATTAGGTAATGATTGGAAAAATACATAATAGTAATTAAGCTTTCTTAGTTACTATTATAATGCAGTAGTAGTTTATTATTTTTTTCACCCCATTCTTTGACCCTTGGCTTTAGTATGTGGAAGCTTCTTCTGAGCATGCAAGAGGAGCTTGGTTCTCCTGCTTGTTGAATATTTGAGTATTATATTTTCTTTGAACTAAAAGCCCAGGCAGTGGCTACTTTGGAAACATTGAAATTGCATAAAACATGAGAAAGGGAATATGCATAGCAAATAATTCAATTTGACACAATCCACTATGATCTAGAAAATCATTACTAGAGAAATTGTTTCAAAATTTCCCACTAGCAGCACTTACCAGTCTGCCTGTCTTGTGGTCTTATTTTACAAATCAAAGCAACACAAAACAGTACAGAGCATTGAACTTCATCAAGCATATTTTTGCCTCTGTTTTTACTGCTATCTTAACATAAAAGCCCAAAATGCATAGTCAGAAATGTAAATAGCATTCTTCAGTTTGACTGATTTTGCTTTTTGGCAATTATGTTAATTTATTGTATGTTAAACATACTGTATTTATAATATGCTTGAACTGTATAACTTTCCACATTTCTGTACAGCACGTGTTACTGTAATTTGTTAATGACACAGTAATTGTGTTTTTCTGAGCTGGATTATCACTGAGCCTGTCTGATCTCTATGGAAAGGATGGCTAATATTGGCTCCCATTGGGAAAACAAAGGAAAGAAGATAAAAAAAGAAAACCAAATTACAACAATGGAAAATTATGAATATCATTTCAAAATTACTTATAATCTATGAGAACCAATAGAAAGATGAAAATTTTGCATTTTCTATAGAGAATTTTTTGTTCATTTTCTTGTTCCATTGCTACTCTGCTTAGCACTGTTCTCAACAAGAACTTCTGCAGGGCTTAAACAGGATACTGGAGTTTTCTCTTGGATGTATTAATCTAGAAAACAATTAAAATTCAGCTCATTTAATTCTGTAAGAAAACTGCTGAGAAAACTGCAGCCAGCTGAGAAATCTGAAGAGTTCTGCAGTGTGTTCTCACCAGCTCGGTGCTGGACAGAAAATGCAGGCTCTGATTCATAGAAAAATTTGGGGGTTGGAATTTTCAGGTTAAAACAAAATATTTGGAACATATATTCTCAAAATGTAGTTGTACCAAAACATAGGTCAAATTTTTGTTATTCAAAAATCTCACTGAAAGTATCTTCAAAAGCTGTTCAGTCCCATTAATGATTCAGCTTAAATGAAAGAACAACAATTCAAGAAAAATTAATTTTGTCAAAAACTGCCTGACCAAGTCTGCCCTGTGTTTACAGAAGCCACGTAAAAATAACTTTAAATGTATTTTTAGAATTGCACATTAGGGGAAATCTATTTACTTGTGAAGTACAGATCTATAAATATTGCTGAATTTCTATCTTCATCTAGAAACAACTGATATTTCTGACAAGTTGTAATTACTATTCAAGGACAAAAGTTACACGTGACTATTTAGGACAAACCCTTCAATTCCTGCTCAGAACTCAGTAAACTTTCTGTTACTGACTTCTGTTACAGAGCTATCTGCCCTTTGTTGTCTTTTTTCAAATGCCTGACCTTCTGTAGAAAAAAAAATAATAATCCTAACAAGCAAGAAACATACTACAAACAGAATATCTTATAGATCTGCCCATAAAACACCTCTCTGCTACCAGTTTGTGCCTCTGCTATTTATTTTTAGTGTCCTTGTTCTCCTCTGCTTACCATCATCTGTGATAATTAGGTTGGTAACACTTCCAGAAAAATTCTCCTCTGGACAATATCCTTGCAGTTTTATATATCTGAAGACTGTCTTGGTCACAGAGGAGATTTGACATACTCACCAGGATTTCAAACTGGCCTTGCAGTGAAATGGAACTTGTTTCTGAGGCAAATTTACAAGAAGTAAAATATTTTTAAAATTCAGAGATGATTTTGTGAGACCCCTGTATTCAGGAAAGGGGTTGAAGAGTAAATGAAGAGAGAAACATTTCTCACTCTTACAGTATTAACCAGGCAGCTCTAGTCTATACATAGTGCTCATTAGGTCACTTGAAAAAAACAGGACCATAAATACCTCTAACAACATTGTAAATGTTTCATACTAAGCCATTATATCACAGTTTAAGGTAGGTCAGACAAACAAAATTATGGAAGACCTTTTTAAATATAAGCAATCAGAATATGAAGGTACAGTGCTAAGGAATTCTCTCTAATGTCTGTGAAGATAATGGAAAAAGAGAATGAGAAGCTCATGTAAGGCTGGAGCTAAATTAGTCCACTCTATGAACATTCCTTTAAGGTTTCAATCCCTGTTTCTTAGCCACAATTAAATAAGGTTGCAATTTTTTGCAAGAAAGTAAGTAAGCAATAAGTACTTGTGAAAGATTGTGAAAAAGGCTGATTTTAAGAAATTCATTGTGGTGGGTTAAATAGCTCCATCTGAAATTAATTCCAGATTCAGAATAATAGGAGTTGAATAGACTATCTTCTCAGCCAGTGTATGTTTGAATTTAAGAAGCCTAAAGCACCTTTTGCCATGCTATTATCAGACCTTAAAAATGCTAAAATTATAAAATCCTTCAGATGATATTTTCCCTGTTAAATGGTTTCTTGTTCTGAGGTAGCTGGAAACAGGTGTGGTTTTCACCCATTGTCTGTTCAGCCCTCTGTGAAAAACAGACCAGGGTGGTGTTTTATGTGTCTCCATCTCCTGAGGAGAAGTGCAGGCCATGAGGAAGGGTCTTTAGGTCTGCTTTCACAAGCAAATCCAAAGGGAAAGGACCTTCCAGATACACAGCACAACAGCCATTGGGCTGCCATGGGATTGATGGTGCCTCCAACATACGACACCCAAGCACAGGAAAGAGGGATCAATAATTCAGGCAATACCAATTTGGAAGTGCTGGAAAGTCTCATATGTAAGGTATTTTTGATGTTTTGGACCTGACCAAAATTTTGGTTTCTGCTATATTTTCAATATATTCTAATTAGAACTATCAGCTACTGCTAGGTGATAACTCAAGAGATATTCAGGGAAGGAGAAGGAGCACATTGTTTGACCTGGACTTATTAATTCAATTGACAACATAGAAGTAATTTTAAAAAATAATGAATCTACTTTCTCTGACAGACAGGTTCCTACCTCATCACTTTTTTGTGCAACCTATGCATGAGATTGCAGATGGAAAGTTTTGTGTTCTACCATAGATGTAATTTTCTGAAAGAAAACAAGAGCAACGTATGCAAACACGAGGAAGAAAAATCTATATTACAGATAAGTGTACATCATATTTTTCTTTATTTCAGTCTCAGAATCTTTAAAAGCACTTTAGAGTGCTTAATATTTTGTCTCCACCAGCCTGTGTTGAGTTGCTCAAGATTTATGATCAAGTATAGCCTTTTTCAGAATCAATAGTCTGCTGGTCAGAAAGGATTTCCTCGAGCATGTACAGCTGTGTGGCTGGCTAGCTGAAGATTCTGAACACTTTCCTTCCCTGCAGTAAAGGGCCGTGGCAGATTTTATCATAAGGTCAGTTACTTACAGGTGGATGCCGCTTTCAGGTCTTTTGCACAGTTACTTTGCTCTTCATTTTCTCTTATCAGGGAGAAACAGAAAATCCAAATGTCTCAGTAATCTTATTCAATGTAGGGGTCAAATTCCTGTTATAAATTGTTGTAACTCAGTTTGCTTCAAGAAAGCAGTGGTGATTTACCTCAGGTGAGTATATACAGGTAGCTGTTTTCTGTTTCCTAGCTCTTGCTTGCCAGATACCATGTTGTAACAAAACATTTTATAATATCTTTTGAATTTATTGTGGAGTTTAGTATGCAATGAAATATTTATTGTTAGTCTGTATAGTTATTTGCTTACTGATATTCTTCTGCCAATTGATATTCCTTTGCCAAATAAGATTCAGCCAATGTTCAGGACTGCAGGGATGGGGTGCCAGGAGGTTTTCAGGTGCAGAGGAGAGTAAGACAGCAGCAGTGCAACAGTGTGAGAACAATCCTCTCCTCCAAATCTGAATGCTGACCAGAGGGAAGTAGCAATTGGCTTGGAGAACCACAGTTAATGGTCTCTACTGCCTTCATTGGTGTGAAACACTTTTCCAGTGACTTGGTCAGGTAAAGAGCACTTAACACCAGCAGTCTATCAGCAGTCTGTGATTTCTGAGATTTTCCAAAGCTGTTGAGCACTTAACTTCTGTTGAAATCATGTTGCATGTTAGTGCTTTTATATAACATCTCATTCATTCCTCTCAGTAGATACCTCACTATGTAAAGGACACTATATCCAAAAATCCAGACAGAATCTTTTAGAAATCCAGTAAAGCTTTCCATATATCTCCATAGATATACTAACACAGCTGTACTGAGGGAGTGATGAAATACCTACCAGAAGGAAATAAACCATTAGGAGAAATAATAAAAGGGATAAGCAATGCCTAAAGCTAGAGAAAGAGAAGGCAAATTGAAACCCAGACAATAAGAAAAACATATCACTTAATCATTTGATTAAATGAGAATACAATGGGCAAATGAACTTTTTATTGTTTCCTGAGATAGTGTAACGCATTCTGAGTAGGCCTCCTTCAAAGGTAACAAAATGCATTTCTTGCTTTTTATGGAGCAAAACACGGCAGTGACTGTCTGCTTTCCCAGACATAGATACTAATGTATCCACAAAGAGCAGCATTTGTCTGCCTCAGGCATTTTCAAAGTCTACATCTAGATGAAAATAGTGCAATATTGATGTCCAACAAAGGCTTTAACAGGAAATTCACATATAGGGCAGAGATTTAGGATTCTTTGAATAAATTACCCTACTGCAATCAGAAGTGGGTGAGCATTGGATAGAGTCTTGTTTTCATGAGAAGCAGAAGGAAGAAAGAAATGTGCTCCTTCACCTAGTAACTCTGTCTTATCTTCTCTCATATTTGTACTCTGTCACTTTTTTCACTTAATGACTCCCTAATTACCACTCTTAACTGATCTTTTCTAAGGCTCAACTTTGTCTCTCTGTTGAAGAGAGTATTGTAGGACCATTTAGATTTAGTAGGCAACATTTTTCTTCTACCTTCACTGAACAAGGTGAGATGGTGGACTATCTTCCAGTCATTGCTACTTACTACTGAATAAGACTGCAGATTTTCACATAAATATTAGGAACTGGCATTGGTTATCTTTCTCTTTAATGTTTTTGCACTTACTAGTTTTTCAATACTCAGCTGTTCATGTATGTTCTCCATGATTTGCTTTGTTATGTAAGAAAGTACACTATAATATCTGCCTTAAACAAAATAGATTGAATAGATTGAATTTATTTAATTTTTAATCACCTCATGTTTCTTCAGCTCAGTTTGTCTTACACACCCTGAATTCCCACTGCAGTCAAAACTGGGGTATAATGAAAGAAAATTGATCATTGCTAATTATCTCAAATTGGGCTTTGTGCAATAAACCACTGAATATTACTGAAAATAACTATTCTACTCTGGATTAAATTTTTTCAGTTAATGAATAGTTTCTGGTCTTCTCAGGGTTGCTTATTTCTCTAATTTGCAATTCTGTAGACAGGTCTGTGATGCTGCATAATTTCACAATTCTTGTATTTCTTGTTCATCTGTGCTTTTCTGTGTTGTTTAGTGTGCTGGTAAAACCTTCCTTAGTACTTGCTTTCAGGAAACATCTTTGCATTTAGAAAAGGGAAAACAAAGAGGGGTGGAGAGTCTCCTTTCCAGGCTGGGATGTTTTGGTTTTTTTCCAGTGCTCCCTATTCTGTGTTGGGAAAATCACATTTTCCCCTCATCAGATGGTCTGAATTATGTGTCATCTGCATCACATTTACAGGTGCAAACTATCATGTGCTGAGTTCCCAGGTAGCTGCCAGTTACATAAAAAAGCTTTAAGAGTTATTAACAAGTTTAATTAACAGCATGTGAATTATGTACTCACGTCTTCTAATTATGACCAGTTATCTGAAATCTTTAGCTATGTTACAAACTAACAGCACTCAAGAGAACACACTATGTCAAAACAGTTCTGATTTGAAAAAGAAAAAAACCTTTCCAGAGCTATAATTAAATATTGATGAGATATGTTTCCATCATCAGCTAACAACTAGTGTGCTGTCCATTCAATCAAAAAGGCACCTATTTACCTGAAAGACAGTCATACAGTTTATTTACATGGATGCTGATGTAGTTCAAATATGTGCTGAACTGAACTCTTTTAAACTGTTTCTGCTGAACAAGCACAAGCAATTTAGCTGTAATACATAGAGATGAAGCGTAGTGATGTTGTTTTCCCTAAAGCAAAAATTATTAATGATATCACTACAATATTTTCTGGACTATAAGTGTCTTTTATATCCTATTGTGTTCTCTTATATAAGCTCTTTTTATTTTTTTTTTCCCCAAAAATCCTTTTACTGGGATTAATAAAATAAATCTGATATTTGTATATTACAGACTCCAAGAAATCTTTGAATATTACCCAATGGTATATTACCTCTCCTCCAATAACTTTTTTGTACTATGTTAAAAGCAAATAGTAGAGTAACTAAAGATAATACAGATAATAAATAAATGAAATCGTTGTTGCTCAAGTATCTGTTTGGGGAACAGAAATATTCTAGAAAACTTTTAGTGTTGCCTCTGTTGATGTACATGATGAAGTGCCCTCCAAAGGTGCATGAAAGTGAGCAGCTGATGATATGAAATCTCCATGCCTTTTTGTGGGAAGCTCTGTGAGGAGGGCTCTGGGAGCCTGGGGATTTAAGCTTTCTCCAGTTTCTCATGTTGGCTGTCACTGACGGGAAGAGGGCTCTGTTGGGTTGAGAACGCTTTCCCCCGGCCCTGCTGACCTGGCTGCTCCAGGGAAGGTTAAGCCTGAGTTGTGCAATGGTTTTTCCCTGTGTTTTTCCTGAGACTTCTGTTTTGCCCCAATTCCATATACTTTATCTTTTCTCCAGAGAGACATTCCTTACTCTTTCTGGGCCTGATCCCAGACGCACCAGGATGACAAGAAATTGTGGAAGAGAGTTGCGCTAATTTTAGTCAGCTTGGGAACACTTTCTATGGAAATCAGAGACAAAAAGCCACCAAAATACCTGAAGAAAATGATACAAGATCTATTGATGAAGTCCTATTCCTCATTGAACTGAACTGAATAAGGAATATTTATTATTAATGTAATTTACTTCAAACATGTTATGATTTAACTTTATATATTGTAAAGTGTTTCTAGCAGCCAATGAAATATTTTAGTACACAGGAAGCATTTTGATTACTTCACCATAAGAGATTTTCAAATCTTTTGTGGAGTTATATTTTTGTCTTTATTCTCCTACAAGGAATTCAGTAGAGAAAAAAAAAAATTAGCACTGGGATGCATTAGGATCAAAGCATTATATGATGTTTGTTTAATATTTTCCTTTCCTAGTCTTTGGGTTTTACTTTTCCTGGAAGAAATGAATAATTTGATTCCCTGAATAATTGTCATATACTTTCTAATAATTCAAAAAGGAAAAATGTATCAGAATAATCTCTTCAATAAGACAGCTTGTGTTACAGTAAAAATATAAAAAGAGATTTAAGTAACTAAAAAGTTAAAATCCAACAATGATGACCTATTCTTTTCTTCTCTCAAATGGCACACTCACACATACTCATAAATATGTACACATATTTATGTATGTTTTTTTTCAAATTTGTACCCAAAATGGCTTTGTTATTTGTAGATCACAAAAATGACTTTTCTGTGTGTGAAGATCTCAGTGAAGTTAGACAGGCTTGCATAAATTGATTTTACTTCTTGCAGTGGATGTTCCTCTCGTGGCCAAACTTCCACACCCAGCAAGCCACATACTTAAGATTTCCCTTATCACAGAGTTGTACCTCATCATTTGGTAGGTCAGAGGATGGAGGTGATTATCCATCAGTCCATTTCACTGTGGTTGGTCAGGTACAGCAACCAGCACAGTTTGCCAGTGCCTGTCACAGCTGATACTCCCAGTCCTGTTGTGCCTGTACTGAAGCAAAGCTGCTTTCTGCCATCCACACGTGTTCCACCTGAGGTACTCAGAGGTGAGATCTCCAAAAAGTCCCACTGTAGGGACTTCTTCTATCCCCTGGAGCTGAGGAGTTCCTCATGGTGGTGACAATGCATTGAATTTGTATCTGGTTTACGGGTGAGAAGACCGAAATGATTCTCTGCCCAGTAGGTTGTGGTGTAGAGGGCCGAGACAAAGGGTGATGTTTTCACGGTAACATCTCTGGCTGAGCAGATGGGCTGTTGTGTTTTGCACTAGTTGGAGCTGTTTCTGAGTGTGTAGTCTTCATTTCTATGCCTCGAAACACTTCCAGTATGTTATTTGTCCATTAATTGCAACTGGAAGAAAATAAATTATGTGTAAATGTTCAATAAATATCTGGAAGTCTCTGTGTGCCAGACCAATCCAGCTTGGTGGAATACCGGCCCACCAAGGTTTTATTATTTGGCAGTGGCAGATCTCACCTGGCTTTGCTGATGATACTGATCCCTCTGAAATAGAATACCTGCCACCATAAACACCAACATTATCTTTTATTTTCTCCCCTCTTCCTGCACTCCATTATGAAAGAGAAATGGGGACCGAGAAACAAATAGGCTTTAACATCTGAATTTGTGATTATCTCTCCTCCTGAGAGAAATGTTTGATATTATAGTCTCAGAAGCAGTTTAAACATAGGACAGGTTAAGGTGGGAGTTGTAACCCCACCAGAGAAGAATGAGTGAGACCTGTGGGGACCTGGGTATCTGAGAGAACAGATCTGTTAAAGAAACCAGATTTGGTCAGAATATACAGATTTCCCCAAATTAAATCATGTCACAGGAAGATTCAGCTTCAGACAGAAAGTGGAGAGGAGGAAGAGGAGGGCAGAGTTTCTTGTCAGACAGGGAAGACCCACTCCAGAATTGTGCTTGTGGCTACCTGTCCAGTCAGCAGGAGAGTGAGAAAACACAGACTTGAATTTTTATCTTTTGTACCCCAGAGAAATGCCCTTATCATAGACATGCTTCCCATGCTGAAATGCTTTGAAATGTTTTGGTTTCCTAGCGATATGGAAATGGAACATTTTTGTCATGTCAAAATATTTCATAGGTCAGACAGTTCACTCTTAGCTTAGCCCTGTTGTGCCTGTGTTTTATTCAGGCTCTGTCCACTAAAATAATTAATCCAGAAATAATGTTCATAGAAAGAGCCAGCAAGCACTATCAGTAATAAGGCAAAAAAGCTGCCTTGTCAAATGATCACTTTATTCTTCTACTGAACAGTGTATAAACCTTATCTCTATAACTCTAGTGTACCATCTTTTGTCTTTAGACATGAAACATTTTGTAAGCAGTAAACTCAAATCCAAGACATCATTTAAGCACATGTTCAAACTGTTCTTTTGAGAAAGGCCTAACTGAATTTTTGTTTAAGTGCTTTTCCAATTAGGGGTTAATTAATGAAACTGCCTGAATTTCCTGTGAAGGGATATTTTTCAGATAGAAAAATGGAAGCCAGACAAGTTGTCTTGCCAAGGACTGCATGGAGTTACAAGATGTGAGCACCTATCACCCCTCTCCAGACAGTACTGTTTTCCCAAAGATCCATGCAGTCTTATTTCAAGCAATTGTACTGCATTCGCAGGCTCACTGGTGCACCACAGACTTTGAAGTCAGGAAGTGTGGTAGACTACAAGGATACAAGCTGACAACTTTTGAAACATTCTCTTACCTGTCTTTATGGGTCAGGTCATAGCAGAATAAATGAGAATCTGGGTACTATGTTATTGAAACCTTTTCTTTGTAATTCTCAGACCCTGTAAATCACTCAAAAAAAAAAAAAAATCCACTTTTCTGCAAATCAGACAAAGAGAAAGGGAGAAGTATTTTATTTGACAGGGAAGGTCAAGGATGTTTTCTGCTTTCATCTACAATTCTGGCAGCCAAGGGAAATCCAGTTTCATGAACAAGGAAAATTGCTCTTATGGTCAATTAATCTATTGCTTTAATTCCCTTCAGAGTGATTGCTGTGATCCTCAGGTGTTTTTACCCAGATCATGGTCTGCCTATCTTGGTCTTTGGTGACAGTCTGACAAATTCCTTATGGACAAGTGTTCACTCATACACATGTTAATGCATTGGCCACACAGCAAAGTATTGTTAGGTTAACCAGAAGCCTCCATATTAACTCTGTGTAAAGGCTAATGCTATAATTCTGTACATAGAGCTGGGTCGTGTTGTAGCTGTGTTTGAGGAAAATTATACCTTAAAATATATTCTCAGAAATATTTAATTTCAAGCTTACTTCTGTCTTTGACAACAGCAGCCTTTCTGAACAAAGCAGGGAATACTGCAGTAAATTTATAGGAACATTTGTCAAAACCTAGCAACACCCCACTACTAATTTGGGATTCAGAACTTTACTAAATGTGCTGGAAAGTAACAGCAGGAGATGTTCCCAATTTGTGAATGAATTCAGTGCTCAGAGAAGTGAATGAGCCAAGAACAGCCTGGGCAGAGGGAGGTGTGTGGTTCCTCACCTCTTCTCCACATGACAGTTCTTGCTCAAAATTGGACCCATGAATCTTGAAAGTTGATTCCATAAATGAGTCACTTTCTGAGCAAAAATAACTTATATGAAATTAGAATCTGAAATGGTTACACTCAAAGGAATAATGGTTTTATTCAAATACATTTGATTAAATAGTGTCCAGCTGAATATCTAGGATTTGGAAACTCCTGGATCTGCCTTCTTACATGGTTTGAGTCATCTTTTTGATTTTGTCCTTTTCTCATCATCAGAGACAGTAAACTAATCGTTTCCACTCACTGGCACATTTCCTGGTTCTGTTCTCTCCCAGCTGCTCACCAAGCTTCTTATTTCACCTTTGTACTGCTGTAGCTTTTGTGCTCAGCTTTTCCTTACGTTTCCACATGCTTTCTCCCAAGTCCTCCTCTTTCAAAGGACAGTCTCTTTTCTGCTCATTTTATATTTTATCTTAAATCCACTTTTTAATCCTTCCCTTACTGCTAGTTAGGTTTTTTGTTTGTTTGCTTGCTTGCTTTTTTGTTTTTGTTGTTGTCTAGTTTTGTGCTTTTCTTAAAGAGATATACTGAATGGTTACAAATACTAACATTTTTTAAAAAATCACCTTTAATTAAAAATCACCTTTAATTAAAACAATCCCTCTTACCTGGGGTTTACACGAGAGCTGTTTGAACACAATCTCCAACAGGGCCAGCTCAGGCCTTCTGCTTTTCATTTTTATCCTGATCTCTCTTTTTTTTTTTTCCTGTTTCTTTATTTCTACTCATTTTCACTTCAGCTCCAAAAGAGATGAAAACTTGAGGATCTAATCCATACACATAAATTTATAGAATAAAGAAGAGGAAGGAGTATTTTTCATGAATTTGTTTTTACTTATGCAGATATTAGCTGATATTGAACCACAGATAGTAACTACACAGTGATTACTATCACACATGTTTTCCTTCCTTCCCTGGAGTTCTGTTAATCAAACCCTCCCTGCATTAAATGGTACAGTTCTGTTAAAGCAAAGGCAATTCACTGATTTACTACAGCTGAAATATCTCCCGAAAACATTACCCTTCTCAGGTTGTGTTCTTTGCATACTCTAGTAGGCATATCACATCAGCAAATCCATAAAATGAATTGCCACACAATAAAGCAGCATGGCAGTAGTTCTATTTCTCACCTGTGCATTGAAGTGTGGTTCTTCTGCAGTGGAAATGGAGCCAACATGTTTGTCACTGACACATAGAGAAAAGCTCATGTGCTGACAGAAAAACTCTTGTGATGACAGAGTAATGCAGGGCTGAGAAATCTATCAAGAAAAAGACATAGAGAACTTGTTCTGCTGAGCAGCAATGTAAATAATCCACATGTATTGTGCCTCTGGATCACCATCTCATCTACTTTCTTGGATTTGTATATAGAATATATTTAAATTCTTATGCAGGTATCCAAAATTGTACCTTTAATTTTACCCACCTTCTTAAGTCTGCTTCTCTGACAGTTATAAACATCACAGGTTTTACTTCACTTAGCTTTGACCTTCTAACAGTTAATCATCTCTTTTAAGCTAATTGATCACATCTCCTCCAAGGCTGATGGGAAGAGATTCATTCCACCCAAAACTCTCCATATATGTTTCCATGGTTTACTACCCAAGCTAGATAAGCTTGCACACTGAAATTATAAATAGCTGGTACTGAGTGAGAACATTCTCACCATTTGTGGCTGAATCTTGTATAGCACAGTTCTTGTGCGGAGCCAAGCATTTTGAGCTGAGAAAGGAAACATCACAAATCAGAGCTAAGATGTTTATGCAATCCACAGATGTCTAACAACACACTTTCATGAGTACAGACATGTTAATATATAGGTACCTGAAAGTCACAGGAATTGCTGTTACATCTATTAAATATTATTAATATTAAATATTATTGATATATGTTATTAATATTATTAATAGTTTAGTCCATCTATTAAATATTTCATTGTGTTGTTTTCATTTTAATGGCCTGACTTCTGTTTCTTCCTTCATTTTCCCAGTGAATGGAGGACAATTTCATCCCAGACACTTCACAAACCCACTCAAATCACACCTAAAAACTGAATTTGCTTGTAACTCCATGGGTAGTAGGAAGCACACTCTGAGATCAGTGAATTGAAACTGATTGATATTAGTTGACTTTTTATTCTTTTCCTGAATCTAAACCTCTAATTCATTATATTAAAAAGTATTTCCACTTTTTAATGTAATGAATTAGATGGAATTTATTACTTTGTTTAATTTCATACAGTATTTTCAGTACCCTATAAATATACCAGTCATAGTGAGGGGCATGATTATCTGCAAAGAAAAAGTATTAAGTTGGGTTTAAATACGAATGGTTTATATGTACATAAGATGTACTTCCATTATAGTCTGAAGCTGGTTTTCAATGCTCAGGTAGAAAAGACACATTTATTCTTGCAGATCTGGCCAGATAAATAAAACATTGGGAGTCCCATCTCAGACTTGATTGTCATTTTTAGGGAGTGCTAGATATGTCTAATGGTCTTGGGTAATCACAGCAGGAATAACACAGTGTAGAAGCACTGGACTCATGTACAGATTACCTTTGCCTTGAAGTATTAAGAACACTTTCCCATATTTTTAAAATCTAGAAACCTGAACTGCTGAGTAGCTGTAAATCCAGGGAAGCCCTAGCCAAAATGGTAAGATTAGTTGATATGGAAAGAGGCAAAGTGCCACACATAGGGATGAAAAAGAAATAACTGAATGAGTAAGGGAAGAGGTATCAGTCCACAGAGAAAGAATCTGGAGATACAGGTGATTGAATGAGATCTTAAGGCAATGTTGCCCTACTTCTGCAAAAATGTGAAACTTGTTCTAGATTAGGTGATCATCAAGTCATATAAAATAATCTTTATATACCAATGAACATTTGTAAAGTCTCAGATAGATTATAGCACATGGATTGGGTTGTAACAGCTCCAAAGCAATGGAAAGTAATTGAGGAAAATTTACCAGAAGCCACAATAAATGGTAGAAGATTTAGCACTCTTTTTGCACAGAACACAGAAAATGGAATGTGAAAACAGTTTTCCAGTTCATTTGCTGCAAAGTGGACATGTGTGTTCCCTGTGGTGTCCATTACAGGACAAGAAATGGTGGCTTGCATTTCAGAGTATGGAAATACCAAGGAAGCAGCTTTAATGGCAGGGCTCAAGAGACACAGGACTTGTTGGGCAGCAAGATAGAGAGTCTGGGATTTTTCAAACAAGTTCAAAAGACATTTCTTATGAATGACTGTGGAGATAGAACTGGTTGGGCATCAACTTAAGACTGTGGTATGATAGCAAGCCTGTTCATATAAGGTTATGCTTCCAGAATGTTCTTAGTTCTCTCCCCTGATTGGTTGTTGCTTGCTGCATTATTTTTAATACTCTTAATCTCAGTCTGTGATTGGAGCCCTGCCTTCAGATCCACCCTCAGATTTCTGTATATATGCTGTTGTACCCACACTTTTTTCACCTTTTTGCAGTTGACCCTATACTGTGTGTTGGCCTTCTGCCATTTGTTATTTTGCCATTAAAGCAGTTTTACTTTTTGGGTCACGCAAGCGAGCCCATCCCGTTTATTCTCCACACCACTCCTGTCTGGCCCGGGTCTGGGGACACAAAGTTGAAGTGTGACAAATGACACAGTTCATTTGCTCCTGTCTTGAGGATGGCCCTTGTGGCCTATGCAGCCCCCTCCATAGTGGGGCTTCTCTAAATGTGTGCTGAGGGTGCACTCAGTCACCAAAAGCAGCAGGGTCAGCATGTACCTCAAACCCAGCCTGGCTTCAGCTGAAGCAATGCTCATGCAAAGAAGTCAGAGACTAGTGTCAAAATGAATATGGAATCAAGGTAAAAATACCCAAAGTACCCCATTAATCTCCATTCACCTTTGCCCCTCTGCCCCCGATACAGGTGGGATCTCGGGTCACTGGCTGCTGCCAGACTCTGCCACCACACAGCTCCTCAGTTCTGCCCTCACTGCAGTGTTTCCTGCACAGCACTGCAGGCACAGTCTCACCAAACCCCTCTTCTACCAAGTCCCTTTTTCCTCCCATATGGACAGATCAGCTGCAGACTGTCCCACACTAGGTGCAGGCAGAAGTGCCAAGGATGGCAGAAGACAAAGTGGATGGCATTTGCTGGTAACGAAGAATACAGAGGACTTCTGAGGAAATATTATGATACAAGGTAAACTGCTCTTACGGTATTTTTGAAGCCATACCTAAAAACTTTAACAGACTCTAGAGCTGGCCTCAATAAATGCTTTTTATTTTAAAGGCTACAGTGGATAACGTGGCATACACCTCTAATTGGAGAGCACAGGAAATAAAAAGTAAATTAAAAGGCCTGCTCTTCTGGGACTTTTTTTTTCTTTGTCATGTAAATGTTTGTGCTCCATTTAATCATTCCAGAGGTATGAATAAAATAATAACATTTAAGTTGGTTGGAATTTATTTTTCACATGTAGAAAAAATTTGATTTTTACCTCTTTTAAATAAGAGATAATAAAACACCAAGAATTTGGAAAAATGTATCTTTCCCCAATAAAATAAATGATGTGACAAGTATAATTGCCTACAGAGGAATATAAAATGTCCTTGAATCATTTTGAGTAGTAGCAAACAAAATTTATTCCTCATGACCTAGTACTTTTGTCCAGAAGCAATAGCCATTAAAAGCATTCACAACTTTTAAGTGATACAAAATCAGTACAGGTAAGAGATTTTGGCCATGTGGTAGGGCACATACTTCAGGGAACTTTCATTACAAACAATAGTTTCATTCATACAAAAATATCAACAGAGATGTCTCTTATTATCAGAGTCTTTGAGTCTAACCTTGTCCTTCCTGCAACTACTATTGATTCTTGTGGAGACAAGATATGCCTCTATATTTTTTAATACTTGAAAAAGACCTGCTACCATGGATGTCTTTCATGTAACATGAGTAACATGATATGAAAAATTTTTCCCTACTTGCTTTTCATTTGTGTCTTCATACCAGGCTAAGCACAGCCCTGGCTGAGTGTATATGATGCATTTGATGTTAAGGGTGCTGGATGGATAAGGAATGTGACTGACAAGTCCTTAAAAAAGATTTGTCACATGTATTTTGAGCTAAAAAAAGCTCTATGAGAAATACAATTCATCCTCAATGTTAAGCTTGCTAATATTTTTCCAGCAGCAAGTGGAAATAGAGAATTATATGAAACATAGATGATCTCAGAACAAGAATATTTTTTGCTAATTAACTTGACTGGAGCTGACGTGATTAACTTATGAGCATCAGGGCAGTTTCTATCAGTACTTTGAGGTTATCTCAGATCTTGTTCTGCTATAATGGACTCACTTCTTCAGACACAGGATAGACTTTCTATCCCTCAGTGGATGAAAATGGTTTCTCATCTGCATGTGACACATAAGTCCTTAGTTCAAGAGGTTCTTCATTTTCCTTCTCTTTCTTTTCTTATAAAAAAGGAAAATGTTACCATGAAGCAAGCCAAGGACTGGCTTGACATGCAGCACTTGAAGATAGCTGGTCTGTATTTCTGTGTAAAATGTTCTGCCATCCTGCTTCTGCCATGCAGGACCCTTAACATCAACAGTGTGTGCTGTACTACAAAGAAAGCAGGACAGTTGAAGTAACTCACAAAAAGGATTCAGCTAAAGAAGCTAAACTGACTACTGTACCCTCCAGTAGAATTCCAATGTGGATAGGCATTAAGAAGGAATAACTTTGGGCAGCTTGGGGCAGTTGCAAATTTCTGCTTTTTGCAAAATGTGCCAGAGAGCAGTTGGCACATTTTTTCCCCCACAGATACCTGCCCAACAGAATCTTTTACTTTGGCCCCCCTGCCAGTATCTTGTCTCCTTAAGGCTTGTCTGTGCTCAAAACGGGTAGCTGCACAGCTAGAGCTAATACTATCCCTCCTCCTCCCAGCACAGAAACAGCTCATACAAGAGAAGGAGCTCCTTGCCAGTACCACTCTCAGAATAAGCTGCACAGAAAAAAAAATGTTTTCTGGTTAAATGGAACCT
The DNA here is from genome assembly GCF_030490865.1 of Poecile atricapillus. Taxonomy (NCBI): domain Eukaryota; kingdom Metazoa; phylum Chordata; class Aves; order Passeriformes; family Paridae; genus Poecile; species Poecile atricapillus. The sequence goes on along the minus strand of NC_081289.1, from coordinate 57,611,266 downwards.
TTTAGGGTTAGAGTTTGGAGGTTTTTTGCATATTTATGTTGGTTAAAACCCTGGTATCTTTGCTCTCTATAGACTTAGTTGTGCCTACGAAGATGCAAAACCTGGGCCTGTCTTGGGAGTGCAATTCAATGGCTAATTCAGCAATAACAAGAAAAGCTCTGTGCACCTTTGTCTTCTGCTTAACACCTGGAACTTTTTCAGTGAAAGTACTATACTGAAAACTAACAGAAAAATTATCAAATGGGTTATTCCTTAATTCTATGCAGCCTGCAGCCACAGTTTTTTGTTGGTTTGTTGGTTTTTCTGGTGTTATGTCTGAGTAAAGATATGAATCACCAAAGGTATATGTGAAGCTTCCTTGGCCCTCAGCATTGAAATGGCTTCTTTCACCTATTCTAGCCAGCATAATTATGTTAATTTTGTGCACTATTAATAACATTTTACATCTGACTTTGGAAAGTCGGATAGGTTCAGAGCACTAATTTCAGGGGAAGTCAGACACAGAATATCCTTTAAGGATGAGCCTTTGCTGTACTTCCACCAACACCATGAGCTGACATAAAGCTCCTCTGGTGCATGTTGTACTCTGGCAGCTCACAGATCACAGCTGCTTCCCCTCCTGCCCACAAACACGATCATCCCTTTCAGTTACATAAGAATTTGTGCAACTGTATAATGAACTGGAGCAAGAAAGTCATCAGGGTAAAACTTACCTGCTATACAAGTGGTTAATTTGAATCTGAATTAACTCCTTTACAGAGGTGACCCTGTGGCCTCCCAGCACTACGTGTGGCTATGATAGGAGGGGAATAAGGCTCCTGTGAGGTGACTTCTGACAGAGGTCCTCACTTGTGCCTGCAGTGTAGACATGTGTACATGCCACTGTTCGTCCTCCACAATGAGGAGAAACCAGTTCTTTCTCACATCTTATTGATGCTGCGAAGACAAAATTGTACAGACTCTGATCTTTAGTTTTAACTGAATCTTCAGTTAAAACTGAGCTTCAGTTTTAACAGGTGTTATAACATATGTCTTACATAGGTAAGTGAAAGTGGTAACTCAAAGCAAAACAAATATCTGAATATCTTCAGAAATACAACAGGAATACATCTATAGAATTTCAACCCTTTCACTCACTTAACAACTGGAGAATAATTCAGGCACCATGTGCCTGATCCCGTGCCATGCACAAGCATCTCAGGAGTCTCAATATAAGCAAAGCCCTTGGATTTGAATAGGAGAACTCATGTTTTCCTACATTCGTTGTATCAGTTTGAATAACTCCACTGGAAAAAACCCTGGTTGTAGTGCTTACTTATGAGAATAATTCACAATTATGTTAAAACAAACTAATATTGATTTTATAAGAAAAAAAAATATGTCTTCTAGAACATTCTCTTTTCTGAAATACCTGAATCTTTGTGAAGTCTAATGTAAAATACCCTTTGGGCAATTGGACAATCACTGCTTATAAATATCAATAAGAGGCTTCTGTAAATCCTTTCTGTAAAGTGGGTCCTCTAAAACTGATATGGTAAAAAATACTGCTTTTTAATATTTTAATTGATTTTGGATTGGTTCTCAAGAGATACTGCAAATATGCATTTCTGTTAAACATTTATCAGGCTAATATAGAGTTACTCACAACTTAAATATGTGATTATCAGAAATATCCTATTTCTCATTAGGTGTAGAGGCAGCACAGGTTTAAAATCAACCCTGTGGATCTCTAAATTCTCTGAGGCTATCCCATCAATAATGAGCACCAGCTGTTCCACCCTGCTGGTCAAGATCCCAGAGGGTAGAGCATGTATTAGGCATCTGAAAGAGCATTTAACAGCACTTACCAAGCTGCTCGGCTTTTCAGAGATAACACAATTATTCTTACAAACTTCTTCATGAATGTCTTTCACAATTAGACTCCGTCAAGAGACAGTCAAAGATTTCTCAATTGTATATACCCATGTAATGCAAATTTTAGTGGTTTATTTTACCTGAAGAGCAAGTGTATGTTATTCATTTTGTTCCTAATAGCACTGAAGGTTATTTGCAGTTTTGGAGAAGGCAGTAACCATTATATCAGTTCTTATAGGAAATGATAAAGAACTTGGAATATTTCAGTACAGTTGAAACTTTAATCTCAGCACTCTATCATAGCTGAGTCTCCCTTGTTTTGGGGAAAAAAAAATGGTTTTTTCTTCTAAACATGCATAATTTCTCAATGAATGGTTACATCAACTAGGGAAAGCCTCTATTCCTCAGCAGTAAGAAAAAGAATGAAAAATGTTATGAAAGGAAGAAAATCAGGACTACCTTTTATGTAGATTTAAGTTCATGGTCTATCAGGATATTGCTTCCGCACTGATGTTGGTTTATTGTGAGTCAGATTCATAGAAGTATCAGGCATTCATTTTCTGTAAAATCAAGCCAACTGAACCCATACCACTGGAGTTATTAAGAAGTCTTCCTGTTAAATATATTGTCAGATATCTGTGCACTGATGAATTCACTGCATTATAACGCAGATTGCATATTTTATGAACATTCGCAGAATCTACTGAAGTCCTTGTATTATAACAGAAAGGATGCTCAAAAATTCTCTTTCCACCTTTTTCTTCTTTAAAATAATGAAGAAATGCAAGTTCATCTGAAGCAATCTTCCATTTTATGTTTTTAGTAAAGCTTCATTACAAGTCAGCCAAAATAGATAGAAAGGCTGCTACTTACCTGATAAAGTTTTGGATAAGTCATTTGTGTAATAGAATTTCATTTCTATGAAGTCTTTGCCCTCATCTGCAGTGCCTAGAGCTGAATTTTCAGAAACCTTTGAGACAGCTGTATGAAGAAATAATGTTAAATGGTAAAACCCAAAAAAGAATAGAATAGTAAGGAATAGATCCATCATCTTGATCTGAACAAGGATGAACTAGACTAGGCAGCAAACAGGTTTCCTTTCTACAGGAAACTATCATTTGAGAAAATCTGGATGGTGAAGAAATAGCCAATGAGTCATTAATCTAGTGATTAATGAATAATATCTAATTTTGTGTCCATGAGGGAACATCTAATAAAATGTGTTTGGCTTATGATTTAGTGGTGGAGGCATATAAACAGATAGATAATTTTGTACTTTCCCATGATCTTCCTGTCAAACACTCTCTTTAAGATTGTTTCTATTAAGCTATCTGCAAACACTGTCAGAAGATCATCTTCTGAAGGAGCTGTAGATAATCCAGAAATCTTCAATGACTATGCTGGTATCTTTGAGTTACTGCTTTCTTGATATATTTATTTGTGTGTGTGTCTAGACTGATTTCCACAAGATTGGTAGTTGTCTTTGGAGGTGAAAACGTGATATTTAAATGATTGATTATTTCTTGAGGATTGACCTATAAAAATATTGGATTTGTTTTCTTAAGTTGCTTCATATGGAATACACTATTAAAATTTGATTCCGTAACATTACTCAATAATCTGAGAAGGAACAGATTGTTTTTATACTACTTTATTACTAGTTCCATGGAAATGAAAAATGTGGATATTGTGAACCTGGAAAGGATCAAGATCTAATCCTATAGTTCTCTCTTGCCATTGCAGGATGTTGAATTCAGAAATTGAAATTATAGGGATTTTTTTGCTTTTTTTTTTTTTTTTTTTTTTTTTTTTGGGTCAAGTAAGTGTTTCATTATTTCTGTAGCATATAAAATACACCTCCAAACCACAGGGAAAAGAAATATTAAGCTTCATAATAAAATATATATTTCAGTTTTTCACTCTCTGCTTCATATCAGCTAATATGTTTTTAATTTATCTCTCAAAATTAATTTCAGAATTCAAACCCAACACTGAAGTCAGCAGTCAATGTATTAAACTTATAGTGTCATGTAATATCAATCCTTATGTTTGTACTTCTAAAAATCTGTACATATTACTGAAGATCTTTAGTACACATACATACACAAAAGCTCTGTGCTTACTACTGACATGGAGTCTAGGGTTTTAAATGATGTTGCACATTATATGAAACATACTATAGCTCATCTTTCCAGAGATCAGTATCTGGTTATGTATTTGTATTTTGATATTGGCTACAATTTTAGTAGGTATTTACTTTAAAAAATGTGTTACAGTCCAAATAATTTTTTTCAAATGAATTTTCTTTTCTAACAGCTCATATAGCCTGTCAACCTGAATTTGATACACGTATTTTGTTCCAAATGATAAAATAAAATAGTCATTAGAGTTTCTGTGAGAAAATGACACGTGTACTAGGAGTTGAAAATCCTGTTCATTTGATTAGAAAACACTGGTACATCCTCTCCCTCCCCAAAACACATATTTGTTCATCGTGGACGATGAAGCTAATTATACAGGATTTTCTTGCATGCTGACTGAAGCTGGTTTGCATGTTAATGTGGAGAAGAAACAGCATTAAGACTGTCAGTGCTGGACATGCTTCAATGTTGCCTTTTAATTAAAAGTTCAAATTTCTGAGAGAATAGCTGGAAAAGAATGTACCGGAATCTTACACAAGAGCTCGACTTACAAAACACAGCAGTCACATGGGTTTGTTTCCTGTCACACACTGTTAGCATCAATGACACTGCTGCTGCCAAGTTCACTTGATCTATGCATAAAAGAGATGCTTACTTTTCAAGAGTTATTTGCCCAGCAATAATGAAAACATCCCAAATTCCTTCATAGTTAACATGCCCCCACCCCCAGACATTATTAATATGCGGCCATACAGATCAAGAAAAACAAAGTATTGAATTGCTGACCTCAGGAGTTTTCTTGTGGGGTGGGGGTTACTTTGATTTGGGGTGGTTTAAGTTTTCTCATCAGGAGCAGAGTTTTCTTTTAATGGCTGTTGCATGAAAGCACATTTTCTCTACTTACCAGCTTATCTGTAATGTTTTGCATGGATTTCTAGATTGAAATTCCTCTCTTTAATGAAAATTGAGATAGCTGGCAATTCTCTCAAAGCTAGGTTTATGTCCTGAAAGTGTAGCAGCCCAAGGAAAATAATGCACCAAGTTTGTGATTTAAATCATTCATTCCTAACAGTAAGTGAATATCATATTTTCAAAGATAACATGTCAAAGTTTCCCAGAGATATTCATTCCAATGGCTCACATCTGATTATCTGTTGTGCTGAGGTAAACACAGAGTAATTTTCCTTGCACAAAAAAAATCAGCTCTGTCATCATACAGCTATAAATTGAAACACAACTGGCCCACCCTTTTTTGATTTTGAAGTGTAATGGCTCAGCTCAGAACAGCAGTAGAAAAATATTTGTATATTTGGTCCATTTTAAAGTTAAATACCATTACTTAAATGATAATTGGAATACTTTCTTTAGTAAAGGCAGCATAAACAATACATACATGAATTAATCATCTTTTCTTATGAACTTTACAGTTCAATGAAGACAATAATTTAGTCAATGAACAGCTTCTTGGTCAGAATAATATACCTAAGGTTGCATTTGATAAATTAAGAAAGTCCTTTCAGTGAAAAGGGGATTCACCTTGGTGCAGTCTTATAATATTTTTCCAACTTAAACTCCATTTGATTGTTTTAAAAGTAATTTTTTTAAGGAAACAAATGTCAGATCAGAGGAAAAAGCAGTCTAAACCAATGTCCTCTCTCTGTGAGTGAAAGAGGATGCCTAATTAAGGAAAATCATATAGATGTGTATAATATTCTCTCCATCTGCTGTTCTAAGGTCTTATGCTTCTTAAGTTTGTGATAGGGCTTTCCCAGTAGATATTGAAAGCAGAGGAGGCAGTTGAGACATCATGTTTCTGTTAGCCATTCAAAATTTTTCTCTGTTTGCTTAATTTTTCTTTTTTTTTTTTTTCCCAAAACAATTCCATAATTTTTACCTTTTCCCTTTTTCTGAACTTCAGAATGTGTGTACACATTTTCACTGTACTAATACATGACATTTCCTGATCACATGAAAAAGGAGCATAAGCCAAAGTCACCTTTGGCCTGCTTACCTTTCTAAGATTTTGATCCTGATTCCTTTTCAAGAGCACTTATTCTAGACAACCAGATCAGCTCAGAGGCAAGATCCCCCTTGTAAAAGAGACTCCAAAAGCTAACATTTTCTGTTGCTTCATTTTTGACAGCTATCACAAAACTGCACTAGCTAGCCAAGGAATAAAATAGGAGACAACTAAGTCCTCACAGCTGCTCAGGTGTTGCTTTCAAGCCAGGACACTGCACTCCATGCATCTGTTTGAACCTTCTCATTGTGAAGCTTCGATGCTGTGGGCTCTCAACACATCCAGTGCAGAGGGAGAGGCAACCCACAACTGCAGCTCAGATCTTGGGTGAGCCAAGTCACTTCCAACGGGCAAAGCTCTCTGTACTGGCTAGTCAGAACAGATGCTCCAGCTGTGGATACATCTTGTTCAGGTATCTGAATTTGGATAAGTCCAGGCAGCATAGCTGAAAGACAAGTAACATTAAACAGTTTAACCAGTATATGACAATGAATTTTATTGAGACTTTTTGGTGTATTATTTATAGTTTTGGGGTTTTTTTCCATTTCCTACACTAGTTTCAGTAGACTTTTTAAGTTGAAATACACAGTTTTGAAAAGCAGTTTTCAAAGCTTCATGCCCACAGAACACTGGAACATATTTCACCTGTGCACATGGGAGAGTCATTACCAGACACTTTCCCATGCCCAGACAAACATCAGAGCAAAATGATCCCATCTGAGTGATGTGAGTAACCATGTCTACGCAACACAGCCAGATTTTCAATGTCCATGAATGATTACAGCATTAACCCTTTCAAAAAAAAGCTATTACTGGAAAAGTTGAATAATTGATTGTTTTCTCAAAACTGAATTCCCTACATAGATATTCAACACAATTAAGATACTAAATTTATCAAATAAAGCTTTTGTTGTGAATTAGTCACTCCATGACAGCTACAAGCACACAAAGATGTAAACACACATCAAGTATTGCTTTGTGAAATTTGTCACAATTGACAGCCTTCTGTTAAGGTCTCTGACAGAATGTAAATGGGGGTCTTTATTATTTGAATAATGTAAAAAAAAAGGAATATGTCAAGTCTGTTGAATTTATTTTGACTTTATCACTCTAGGGCCTTCAGTTATACTAAAACAGCCAAGTGTTTGCTACAAACATTTTGCCAGAAACAATATTTTACCTTTATTTAGCAAAATCAATTAATGACCTTTAAAAATCTGAAATAATTTTAACTTTCTTCTAATCTGTTTGTTTTTAAAACCCCAAAACAGAGGTAAAAGATACACTTAAACTGTATTCAGAACATAGCAAAGGAAGATTAGCCAAAAGAATTCTCTTTACCAAAAAACAGAGAAACAATTTCCCTTTATTTATTTATCTGTTTATTCATGTTCTCCAAAAAACATGCCAGAGAATTAATAATGTATTTTGTAAATAAATTATGATCTAAGACATCAGTCTGAGAAATCACATATGCACATGCCTGATCAGGGAAGTACTTATCCATATGCCCAGCATCAGCAGGACTCAAGCATATTCAGTGGGATCCTTTCCAGAATTAGGGCCTGAAGCAGTGAGATATTAAAGGAGAACATTATCACAAAAAGTCATGGAATCATAGAATCACTTAGTTTATAAAAGACCTCTAAGATCATTGAGTCTGATCATTAACCCTCTGCCAAATCCACCAGTTCCGGATACAAGTTCCACTGGACTAACTTATCCTGCAAGGTTGGACTGACAAATAAATGTACTGAGGTAAAAAATAGACTATTTTTTAAAGGGAATATTTCAAGGATTTTGTTTGCAGCACAGGCCCCAAGAAGCCGTGGTTGCATGACCAGGTTGTTGATATGCCATGGGAAAAGGGCGAGTGGTGTGGGAAGACTGAGAGCTAGTGCTGGTGCTGAAAGATGAAGATGAAACCACCACCACCACTGCCACCACTTGGCTAGAGCCTTACACATTCTCCTCAAGATGTGGATGTAGTGAGTGACCTTTCAGAACTTCCACGTTCAGATACTCTTTGCCTTGATTTGTGTTAATTTTGCATGCTCATTCATTCTTTGGTTTTCTGGATTATTTTTTTTTTTTGTTCTTAGGTTTGATTCTCATTCCTGAACTTACATTCTCCATTTATGTTGATTTAAGGAGTTTTACAGGCTCATGATACTGTTTTTAGAAGCATCAAGCCTTGTTTTTATTAGACAAATGTTTGGTCACTCATAATTAAACTTTCAACTTATCAGTCATAAAATTTTGCTTCAAACCTACTCCTTTCTTTAGTGCAACGGCATTTATGTGGATCCACCTTTCCTCTCCATTTTTTTGTCACCGGGTGTTTTCCTGTGAGAGCTACTTGTCACAATGGTTGACTCTGAAACCCTTTTTTGAAGCTACTAAAGAAACTGGCTCCATTACTGATTTGTATTAAAAATAAGCCCAGAAAGAAATAAAATCAAGTGTGGAAAGAAAATTGCAAGATTTTTGAATTTTAAAATCAAGCTCAGCATCATCCTTACAGCAGAATGTGTTGCATGGGGAAATAGCATTTGGAATTCTTGGCTCAATTCTTCCCTTCTTCTCTCAGCATATGCCAAAAACTGAAGAAGCACATTAACAGCCAGACACTCCCTATCCTCAGGGGTCTCACTCCTCAAGTATACTTAGTACACTTAGGCACCAAATGGAGACCATTTTTTTGGTGCTCAGAAGAAAATGCTGTGATTTAGGTATTTGACAATGTGGTGCTGACAAGTTTGAAAGTGAAAGAGGAAAGCTGAGGATCTTGATGCTTGATTCTTTTTGAAGTCTATCTGTGAACTCCTGTGAAAAAGACAAACCTTCCAATTTTTTCAAATTCCCTAATATTTTTCCAGTGTGAGATGTTCCTTTGTGAAAGTTTTTTTAAAAAGCTACTAAGTCTGTCATTTGACCCACATTTGTTTCAACTGTAATGCAGCACAAACAACCTGTACTACTTCATACCTCAGGTTACTCATTCGCACTCTTCCATCATGCCCTCATGTTGTCAGTACAACCATTTGCAGGGCTTTGTAGAGAACTTGATTAGATAAGTGATCTGGGTTAATCATAAATCTTTCACATTCACTCATTTACAGAGTTATTTTTCAGCCACATCAGCTCCTGATCCAGATGACCACATGAGCCCTAGTCTGACGTAGATGTGAGGTGGGGGAAGAAAGACATCAGGTGCCTGTCAATGCAGCTGGCACTGTGAATGGTTTAAACAAATTGTGAAAATACACCAAGTTGTCTGCTCTTCTCCATGGATGTCAAACATGGACCTTTTCTTTTCTGCCCTCCAAAAGAGCTGTCTTTAATTTGGTCTGTTCTTCATTCTGTCTCATGATGTTGCAGCTGGAGAGGCTGAGATGGACAGCATGTGGGACTGTGTTTGAAAGATCAGGCAGGATCCTCTATGTTGGGCAGGCCCCAGTGCCTGAGCTGGGTGAGCTCCTATAGGTGAAGGAACACATAAAGATCTTACACCTATGGGACAATGAGGGGTCTGGTGGTGAGATGAGGATGGAAAAGCAGAGTGAGGGATGGGAAAGAAATAAACATCAGTTTATTTGATTTTTGAGCTGACCATTCTTTATACAAAAGCCTGAAACCAGGTTAAGGCATATAATTCTAGCTGGATTATCTACATTGAAGCTCACTGAAGTTTAGCTCCCCCATTCAAATTTCATGTGTTTCCGTTAATTTATCTTACTTTTCTTGAGACAGCATTAAAACAAGCCCCAGGAGGTTCCAGGAGGAACTGTTTGCTTTGGTCTTTTGCACCCCATGTGATTTCAATGCCAGGTTTGTACTACCAGTCTTAGTTTATGCACTGGTCTTCTCTCTTTTGGCAGGCCACTGCCCCATTGCTGTGAACCAGCTGCCCACACAAATGCACTGAGAAGCAGGAGAGACACCACGGTGGTCAGGCAGCGCTGGGCCGTGTGCTGATTGCTGGGGCAGACTCAGAGCAGAGCCACTGGAAGCTGTGATGTCCTGCTGCAGCCCCAAGACATGGAGGTGACACTGTCTTCTCCAGGAGATTCCCAAGGAGTCTTCATCTTGAGGCCCTTAACTCAAATGTACCCTTCTCTGGCCCCCCATCTCTGGTTTCACAGTGCAAGGCAAAACCACAATAACAAGAATTTTATTTCTGGGTGGAAGCTGGTTGGTGGAGGAATTCACACAACAGTTACCCAGGAAAATATATTACATATTTTTGAGGAAAATTGAGCCATGAGCTCTCAAATTTCTACTGGAAATTCTTGTTAGATATGACAACCATGGTTTGAATTTACACTAGTTTCATCAAGGATATTCACTCATCATCCACTGACATTTTTTCTCCCAGGATAACATTTACCACACAAGATTTCTTGGGCTTTCTCAACATTTTAAGAAAAAAATACATTATTTTCAGTTTAATTCAGTTATGTCTAATTTAATTAATTTAAATAAACAATTAATTTCAAGATTTTTGAGCCTTTTTTAAATCATCAGCCCATAAATTTACTTACTACATGGGATTTTCAAAACTTCAAAACTCTTAGGGTTCTAATTAAATCACAAAGCCTGTTTGGACATGATCATAACAAGTGTTAAATTAACTTCTTGAGAGCCATTAATGAGACATGATAATGTCAGGTGTTTTTCAAGTGACAGAAGAAATTCAGCTGCTGTGAGCTTGAGCTTAAAAAACTAAACTGAAATAATTGCTGTTAAAGGTTCATTTCTTTAACCTTTTGTTCGATAAAAACTCAGAACCAGTTAACAGCTGAGAACATATTTAATCTTGATTGCTTCATTCTAGCATTACTTAATTTAATTCTTTTATCTTTATCCTTAGCTTTGAAATCTTACCAGCTCTTTCCAAGCCACAGTGATTGATAGTCATATTACTCTCATGTGAATTGGTAGTGAAGGTGATGTTTCTCTGCTTTGAAAGCAATGCCACAATGAAATTGAAAACCATACTTTTTAAAAGAGAAAGAGTACTTATGATTTGGGTAAAATTATCAACCTTGGTGCCAATACAAAAATTGAAGTATAAGAGTAGCCTCATTTACTCATATCCTACATTTAATTTGCATTTTATATCATCCTTTAAGTGCCAATTTTAATGCTAAATGGGCTGTTACTTTGGAAATAGATTATCTGGTTTGATGGACTGCCAGAAGGTTTGACATCTAGTTCAGCACAAGGGTAGTTGAAGAAAGCCATCTTACATGCAACAATTTTCAAGGACAGTGGGAAATACTGCTCTATTCAGGACACTCTGTATGCTAGACACATGTTGTTTACAGTTTATATGGACTGCAAGTGGTAAAGCACTCCACAAGCATTTACCCAGTGTTTTCATTACTCAGACAGCCTTTATATTAGCTTGTCCTAACATGTGGATCTTTTAAGTTCTTCCAGCTCAACTGATTCAGAGATCTAGTTTCACTGTGATACATTCACAGCAAGAATAGCAAAGAAACTGGTAGTCCACACCAAAGTTCAGGTTACAAATTTTCTGTCAAGGCTGGCAATAGGACAGCACTGCTGTCTCAGCTGAAGTCTCAGAGAGCAGTCTGGGTGGCTTCTGTGGAAGTACCTGCAATCAGTTCACTTTCGAGCTCCAAGTCCACCTACTGCCTGCCTGGGCACATCCCAGTTTGTGCATTTGGGCACCTACCTTCTGGCTGAGCAGTTCAGAGATGTCTAGGGAAGTCTCCTAACCTTCCTAGGCGAGCCATGAGGCATGTTCAGAATGTGTCTGACACGCTGGGAAAATATAAAAGCTATTATTTTTGTTCAGAAACAATTATTCACCATCCCTGTGAGAGCCAACCAGCTTGATCACCATCCCAGATACTCTCCATCTTGAAAAGTGAGTCTATAACTCCGAGCAGCAAGTCACTGTGGTGGACACCAGCCATGAGGTGGCTTTCCACCACAGCTGGCCTACTTCACAAAGGAGAGGGAAGGATTTGTGCTACCACAGGGAAAACGAAGGAGGGAAATACACCTCTATCTGCCAACACAAAGGGTGATAACCCATAAAGTCTTAAGCTCTCCTTTGCTTCCACAAATGTTTGTAGATTTATTCAGTGATTAACTTTTTAATGTGACATTCCTAGATTAAAGACTACAAAGGAAATCATACTTCTTTACATAATTTGTATTTCATTAGCATCTAGAGTCCCTAACAAGGTTGATCTGTAATATTCTAGCCAAGATATTCATTTGTTGAGGGACAGCCCCTAACAATTTGCAATTTAATAAAGAAAACACAGCAGTCAGGGAAGGATGGAGGTCTTGTGATGTATATGTGTTTAGACCGTTATAGACCCTTTTCCATTTGTGTGAATTTCAATTAAATTTGTATCATTTTGGCTTTCCTATTTTTGCGGTGAGCTGAAAGGCTCTGGACACACCAAAACATCCAAAATGTTTCTAATATCTACCATCATGCAGGTATTATTTCTGAAGGGCATTAGAATGACATTCATGACATATTGAAGCTATTCTTTGTATCAATATAAACAGACTCTAAATGAGGTGCATAAACTGAGCCATTCTGCATTTGAAAGATTTACAGGGTGCTAAGCATGCAAACTGTCCTAGATCTGCAAAGAGCAGTAAAATATATCCTTTCAAACTGAAAGCACTAACACTTCTGGGAGCTTAAGTTTGATTAATTATATCAATGGATGTAAACATTTGGTTTTCAGATTTTGACCTTAAACAATGCATGAGCCACTGAAGAACCAGCACTCATCACATGTAATTTACAGCCCTGTCTTTTTCTGCTCTGTCATTTCAATAATGCTCAAAGCTTTGTAAGATTTAGACCTACCCACCTTTTTTTTTTTTCTTTTTTTTTTTTTTTTTTTTTAATAAGGCTTTGTAACAAGAAGAGTTAACAACTTCTTAACCTTGGGAGAAGGCATCACAATAGGCAAAGTGTAAACTGAGGCTTGTTCTGCTTTTAGAGGCACAGGGACAGGTCTTCACATTAATAGACATTCTACCTACACCACACAAGCTATGCTGGTTTGAATTCAGTCAAACTACATGAAGCCAAATAAGTGTGCTGCATGTACTGCCCTTGAGATTCACTTGGAATAAAAAACCTGTATCAATCTGTGCACCTGTCTTCCTCATTCTCTTCCTTTATTCTTTGTGCATACCTCAAACCCTGTGGAAAAATGTTTTGAAAAGTGGGAAATCTGTCCCTTTGGCTATATGTACCTCTCTGGACCCAAATTCAAGAATCTTTAGAACAAGGTGAAATTTTATTATCAGTGATGCAAAGACACTTTGTATTATTATGTTGTCTGAAATATTCTCTCTCTCTCTCTAGATTTTTTTTTTTAAGAAAAGACTAAAGAAACTCACTAGTTCAACTAAAGGTCTTTGTGGGTGAACTGGAGGAAAAGTGTCATGTTTCTCTGTGATGCCCAGAACCCCACAGAGGATACAAAGTAAGGCTGCACCAACACTGAATACAGAGGCATAACGACTGCTTTTCACCAGCTGTTTATGCTGTACTTGATGCACCCCAGGATGGGGTTTGTTTTCTTGGCTGCCAATGCAAATGTTGCATATCTGCATATGTTTTATAGCATTGTATTGTATTAAAGCCTTCTAGTTCTTCAAGGACCCAAGAAAACTACTATGCAGAAGACCGTTAACTAGATTGTCCCTGAATCATGATGAAAAAAGGACTGTGTGGTAGCAAATATCAACAGAAGATTTTGCAGATATTAACTGGATGTCACAGTAGGCAAAGCCAAGTTTCTTGCCATTTTTCAGAAGTTTGATATATTATTAAGTCAAATTTTGTGGCTGACACTGAATGTAGCAGAGCACAGGATAGGTTAAGATTTTTAAAAATTAAAATATGAGGGTGGGAAAGACAGAGTTGTGGAGTATTTTCTAGGAGTGATATGTAGAGAAGGATCCTGATGGGAGAGGACAAGGATGCTGGGCCAGATCCCTGCCTTTCAGCCCCTGCCCTCCCTCCTTCTGCCTGTGCAGGAGCCTGCCAGGAGCAGGGCTACTGCTCCTGCTTTGCTCACGGCTCTGCACCTCTAGGCACTTCTCCATCCACCTCTACCCAGCCTATAGAAATGGTTTTCAAACTATAGGTAAGCAGAAATGTGCCGCAGTTGTGAGGAAAAGGGCCATGAGAAGAAAAAAATAATTTAGACTGAGGAGATGAGAACTTCTCCCTTCTTTATAGTTTGCAGACTGCTTTAATTCTTGTCTGTGGGTAGCTCCCACAGAGCAACTAAAATTACAGTGAACTATGACATAATTGAGGAAAAAACCAGGATTTTGTTTGATGATGACCATATACTCCTGTCTGCCAATAAAATTACACACTCACATTTATTTCTGCTTTCACTGTAACCACTCATCCCACTTTTATGCTGTTTTGTTTTTACAAGTTTAAAGAGTCTGAAATAGGACATTATCTAGTCAGATTTTTATATGTACTTCAACACTGAAGGTACAAAAGGACTGTTTTGACAATTTGCTGAAAATGCTGTTACAGTTTCTAGCTGTGAAGCTGAACTTACATTACCTCAACTGACCGGAGCCGTAGCAGACTCTCGGATGGAATGTATGCATCACTCTTTGCCAACTCAGGGTTATTTAATACGGTATGTCTGGAACCAGCCTTTTTGTTGAAATTGTTTTGGCTAAGAAACTGTCCAGATGAGTCTATTGCAAAACTATGTGCTTTGACTGGGATTTTCAAAGTTGGTCTGGAATCGCTCTGCTCAAAACCAGCAGTGTTAGAGATTATTTCTTTTGGGGAATATCTCTGAAACCAAAGGTTTGGTTTGGTTTTGCTCATTTTTATTTTGTTTATATATAGGATCAGTGCAACTCATGTATGCACATATCATTGTATATAAAATAACTTTACCTTTTCCACTGTCTATGCTAAAAACATTCAATATAACATCAGCAGAGATAGGCTGATAGAGACAAGGAAGAGTTTTAATTTAGTCATGTGAATGGAAGATATAATTTTTCAGTATTCTGTTTAGCCATTAATCATATTACCCAGAAATGGTTAGTTACTGTGTTAATGGGAATAGCTGATGTATTGCAGTAAGTGCTGGCATTTTTCTGCTGTGATGGTTTTCTATTCACATTAATGAACATTTTTCTTTTAAATTGGTTGCTCTGTTTAATTCACTGTGATATCTCTTTGACACTCCAGAAAAAAATTTTCTCTCAATCATACTAGTGCAAATCCAGGATTCGCTATCTCTTTTCATCAGTGATAGACTTTGATTTGTTCAGTGTTTTAAACAAGATTCTAAGCATATTTCCATCACACAATGATAGCTAAGAAGAATCTGAAGGGTTGGGCTTGCTTTTATTTCTTTATTTCGGTGAAAGAAAGAGACTTTGGTCTTATGTAATTAGATGTACTATTTCATACCTGAGTGTATAGTTATGTATATCACAGGCTGTAGTAAGTAATGAGTCTGAGCTATCCTCAAAGCCAGCAAAGAGCGTGAGTGAAATATTAAACCCAAGTCAATAGTCATTGCTGAGAAAGCAGAGCTTGTTAACCTGGGCATGACAGCCCCACTGCTGCTGCTGCTGCTGGTTGAAAGGTGACTGAAAGGCTGCCTACTCTGGCAGGAAGGAGTTGATGAATTTGGCAGAGATGAGCTCAGGTACAGCCTCACCTGCCCCACAGCTGGGACATAGTGCGAAGTGGCACCTGTGGAAGGGGCAGAAAAAATGAGTGTGTCAGCTCCTCCCTCAGACACTGGAGTTCACAATCTGCCATATTAATTTCAGCTGCTTTTCTTGGATGAGATTTGTCTGGATGATTTTTCAAGTCCTGCGAGGTAGATTGAATTCAATTTTTCATCTTACTCATCATTAAGTGTGTAATGGGCAGTTTCAGGCTTGTAATGAAACTAGGTCAAACAGTAGCTGGCTTGTATAAGCTCCAAATGTCTGGTTCACTAGAGTCTGGTGTGTTTTAAATGAGAATAGATGGTATTTTGATGTACCTTAAAAGGCATAAAAGGATAAACGCACATTAGCCATGAGTAGATTTTTCTGATAAAATATGCTGGAAATCAATTACGTCCCAAGTCCAGCATTTCCCTCTTCAGGCCTTTAGGATGTGGTCACAAGTGCATTTTCAATGTCCAAAATTAAAGTTATATAGTTTAAATCCAGTTATATAGTTTAAATCCTACCAGCTGTCACTGCACTAATTCTAATCAACATCACAGAAAAGATACTTTGAAGTCCAGAATTTAAGTCTAGATGAGAATATAATGCAAAGTAGCATAAAATCTTTATATAGCCCCACACACACTCATGCAGTGTTTCCAGTATTTTATCCAGCTTGTGATGTAATAGATAACATACCATGCAAATATTTTTAACAAAGTTAGTGCAAATAAAGAAACAGCCCAAACCAAAACATTTCACCATTCTCATTCTTGAAATTTTAAACAGGTGTTTTGGGACCACAGGTAAAGAAAAGCGTACAAATTATGATCGTAAAATTTGTGAATGCGCATCTTTGTACAATGTTCATAACAAAGGAAATAGAAATGAAGAAATTTATCCTAGACACTGAAATACCAGCGTAAAGCACAGTCTTGGGGTTCTCATGTCAGCATTCCTGCTGAGCCCTCAGCAAGCTACCTAGCCAGGCTCCATCATTTCTCTTCTCACCTTTTATTTCTTCTGAGCTTTTCTGGGGCAAATCTGCTTTTTTGCCCCCCCCCCCCCCCCCCCCCCCCCGTGCTTATAAGATTAGCTGATTTAATCAAGAACTAGAAAATAAATTATGATAATGACACCTGGTTGTAATAGATAACAGGCTATGATAGAAAACAGCACACTCAGTCAGTAGACAAAGGGTCAAAAACCATGTAAGTATCAAGAGTGGCCATGATATTTACAAGTTATCAGAGAATATGAATGAGGAAAGTTTTCAGAAAGTGCTGGTTCCCCATCTTCAGAGGCCTTCCTGTAATGTAGCCCACTCTTTGAATCAAAATTTATGCTATTAAAAATGAAGACACTCTACTTTTCTGGTACTAAATCGCCATCTGGATCAGTCTTGCTCCAGTGCCCTCGGTCTCACTTTCCCTTCTGCTCAGCATCACACCTTTGGTATCTCCAGTGATAGGGATTAGTCTTTAGCTGTTCCACAGCCTGGCAGTAAGAACACCTTCTTGGAAATGGGATCTGCAGATTCAAAACTACCACCGGCCAAAAAGAGTCACAAGTGTGGATTTCCCATGTTGTAAGTGTTAGTCTATTCTGTTAGGCTATTGTGTGGAAGTCAGTTCATGGCCTGAGCATGTGTAATGGGTCAGGTGTCTTGACAGTGTCTCTAAGAAATTAGGGTAGGTTTAGCTGCCTTGTGCCTTTTATCAGCTTGCACTGGAGTGTAGAAGCTTCATACCCTCAGCCAATGCATCCCTGAGTAAGTGATATGCCAGTCTTCAGGATCTTTGTGCATTTAAAAAGAGGAACAAATTGATTTTAAGTACCTTCAAGGCTTAGACAGGACCTGAACATCAGCAGTTTGAGAACTGTGGACATGGTACTGGGGACATAGACAGTGTGAACAAACCCTCATCAGGGAGGTAAGCAGCTAGTCCGTGGGCTTGGGCTAGCAGTTGAAATTAATACCTGCACTAGGCATTCTCATTCTTGCCTTTTTGTAAGAAAAAAAATCAGTCTATTTTTTTCTACCCTGACCCCACTTATTACTTGAGCTGAGTGAATATTTCACAGTATATATTTTTCCTGACAAACAGAGCTGATTTTTTAATTCTTGGGCATGAAACCATCTGCCTGTAGCTATGAATAGATTGCAGTTTCCTCATGTTTCTCTTTCTAAAAAATGCAATGATTTCCACCTCCTCCACTTTCATCTCCCCTCTCCCAACAAAATTATCTCTATGGACTGATCCTGACCTGACCTCTGAACTGTTCTCTGGACACAGAAGAAGTCATCAGGGTAGTGTCTTTCAGCCACAGGTATAGAGAGCTCATGTATGTTGCTATTTGCTATTGTTTAATCTTATTTTGTTTGTTTTGATAGATAATCTCAAGAAGAACAAGATGTTATGATGAACAATTTCACAGATTTTTAATCTATTCAATGTATTAAAACCTGGGGGAAGATACAAAAACAGGTGCAGCATAAAATAAAATTGAAAAAGGTTGGTTAATAGAATAAGCACTTTCCTGAGTAATTTCTAGACCTAAATCTGACATGGAAATTTGAAGTAAAACATGCTTGAAACCTTCTAAATATTACTTTGAAATTACATTTTGCTATTCTTCATTGTAGTAACATTCTCTGACAAGCAAGTACAACAGTGGCAGGTTGCAGGTTGAATGAACCATAACAATATGCATATATTAAAAAAAACACAAGTATTTTTGGAAGAACTTGTGTTTTATTTGGGATGTACTTTGCTATAGTCATTCCAGCCTTTTTATATGCTTGATTAATCATTGCTAATTTGTGAACTGACTAAGACGAGGGTTACATCTTACTGCAAGCATGTGAGTCATCCTGGTGGATTCAAGGCATGTCACTCTCTGTCTGCTGTAAAATTATATTTTTCTGTCTTTCTCGAAGCCTGTTGTCTAATTCAGCCCTACAGCTGGATCAACAAAACAGCACAGAGTGAATCATTCGCTGTCATCCCTGTAAGCAAGGTTCTTGTACTAACTCTGAGTCAAGTCTGGAACTAATGCCAAATTTAAAACATGGCCCCATCTAAGCTGTTTCTTTGCAAGTAAATATAATATCTCTAGTTATCCTAAAGATTTATTTTTATTGTCTGGAAACAAATCTGGGAAAAGAGATGGGAGAGACTTTCTACTGCACTGAAATCACGTGAGCCTCAAACAAAAAGGCTGATAGTAACATATATTACAAGCTTTTATATCCTTTAAGTGCTGGACTCCTCTAAGTATATTGACTGCCTTTGGCTCACTGAACTCAATGGCAGTTTAAAGCATTTGCTGTAGCAGGAGGTAAGAGCCATTTTACAAGGTGGAATGTACCAAATATGTGAAAGACTCTCATGTTAACTATGGCATCTTGGGTTTCACAGAGAACCTTAATACTTATGCACCAATCACTGGCTGTCAAGAAATGGATCAAGGTATTCAGAAGTGGCTATTTAATTTCTCAGATTTACATTAGACACTTAAGCATGAAATGAATCCTGATTGTTCAATTACTTCAGCTGGATTCATAGCTTTTTTTTTTTTACCTTTTTTACCTTTTTTTTGTCAAAATTATTGTTCCTTTTTACAAAACATCTAAAAAATGAAATCATTTTGATAGATATTTCAGTAATAGTTGCTTTCACTCTTGAGATGCTTGAAAACATTTCAGTTATTTTCTGGTTTTCTGCATTTTAATTAGAAGTTATGTTTGTTATAAAAGATCACAATTTATAAGATATTTTCTGATTACCTAATCTAGTATTATGGTCAGGAAATTTATCAGAAACTGTATTGACTTGTATTTCTTGGGGATTATTCCAGCACAACATGATCAGGTCTGAAAGGATGAAGAAGAGGTAATATACCTGAAACCCTGTGTACTGCAGCAAAATTAGAGAGAGCAACTTGTCATTTCCTATTTATTAGCTGAGTGTATTCCTGATCTATTCCTGTGACAGTTATCTCATGGCCTGTACCTTTCTTCCTGTATAGGAAAAATGGCATGGGATCCAACCAAATTGTGATACAGTCTAGACAGATTTACTGCATTACTTATTTTGAACAGCTGAATTGTCTATATTTGCTAATATTAAGGTACAATTTTGGTGGTTAGGTTGGCTGATTTCAGAACTTGTTGGGACTTTTTCCCTGTTTCTGCCTATTAGGGCAATATGCTTTCACTTCTCCTGTGTCTGTGACAATTTTAAGATTTGCCTAGTCCCTTTTTTTTTGCTTCTAATTTTTTGTACCCTGATATTAGTGCCATGCCAGTAAAGACTTCTTTGTCCTCATTTCAGCATAACATTGGTCCAGTGCAGTGGAAAGTCCATTCCAAAGCACATAGATTCTAAGAAACAGCCATTTGACTCATTCTGGAATCAGGGTCATAACACCTTTACCAAATGTAAGTTGCCTTGACTCTGCAGAAAGACTCGCAGTAGCTCATGTCCTCATCCCCTTTATCAGAGTTTGGCAACAGGTTTCTTACACCAAGATCACAGAGTTATGTGGACATACAAGAAACCTCTTGTATTTTATTTTAAATGTATGTACTCAATTCCTTTTTATATCAAGTCAAGGAGAGCATTTACTGACCTTGCACCCTGACTTAATGAGATCCAATACCATGGCAATTCAGAAGTTAAAAATCCACCAGCTACTCTAACAGATGTAATTAAGGAGTCAATTGTCAAATACCAGGGTAAAAGTCTGAAGCCAGGACAGACCATTTCGGGGAAAGCAGACTAAGTGGTGGAGTGGAAAAATATTCATAGGAACATGAAAACTTTAAAACAGAGATTCTAAGTAGAGGACACTCCAAACATACAAGTAGGATTTCTGCAGCTGCCTGGTTCAGAGTCTCTAGGATAAAGGCAGAGGAAATTTTTGGACTAAATGTCTGGATGTAAATTCTCTCTATGCTTTCATTTTATTTGAAATCTTTGTGAGAGGAACAGTCAAATGCGTTACAGAGAAGGGACATGAGGTGACAGAAAATTTCTAAGCTGCTTTGCTAGCTGGAAGACTTTGAGATTGACTCATTTTGTGCCCTGAGATATTTGGTTGCCTCTTCATAAAACATTTTAGCACCTATGCTTCCCTGTTTGGAAATTTAATGGCTACTACCTGTCAGCAGAAAAATCCTCCTTTCTTTTCTCACCTAAAAGTCTACTGTATATAGGGTGACATATAACTGTGTAGGAACTGACATACTTTTTCTAGGAGAATCTAGTAATTTTTCAAACTTTGACAAACATAGCCATTCATGCATATGTCTTTGTTTTTGTTTTTATTTTTGTCTTTTCACAGAAGATTAAAGTCTAATATATACTTGAACTATGAAATGACACTATAGTTCTGCTGTGTTATCAAAGGCACATATTCACCAAATCAAACTAAATTATCACAGTCCTTATTTCTTAATTATTTATCAGTATAAGACCTGAAGGACTCTTTGTACAGGAAAACTGCTGCTCCTGAGAAATTTTTTTCTGGGGAAAGCGTTATAATTTTTTAGACTTGCAGACATGTAGTCATGCTTAAGAATTTTCATGAATTGGGGGACACTTATTTATTTGTTAAGAGTAGAATTAACTAAATATATAACATGTTTAGAATAAACTAAACATATAACTACTCACCATCCTGTGAAGGTAGCCCAGCATTCAGCAAGAATGGTCTTTCCACTTCTTTGATGAGATATCTGTAAATGTTTATTGGTAAAAGAACTGTTCTACATGCGGCTAGAGTGTGGAAAAACTTCAATAAAAATGCTCCCTTAACATTTGATAAGCAAAAAATGTGATAAAGCAAATGAAATAGATTTATCAAAAGAGCTTTCCTTTGGCTTTCTATTGCAGAATTAAAAAGGATAACTTTAAAGAGATTATGAAAATAGATTCCCTCACAATAATAATTTCTATACAAATGGCATCTTAAGTGAAATATATTTAGTGGGGTGAAAAAATATTTAAAAATAAATTATAATCAACAACATGAACAAGGTTAGGTCATTGGCAGGAATGGTAGGAACTCTAAAGCATGATCCTTTAAGCTTCCTAACCTCCTCTTGAGAAGATGTCAATATGGGCATCAAATTAAAGAAATTTTAACAATATAATCTTCAGCAGATACAATGAAATGCATCCTTACCCAGTTTATTGGAGTCATATCTTTATAAGTTTAAGAAGTGATTAAAAGTTTGGGTTACTAGGATAGTATGTTGTAATATTTTCAATTGTACAATTGAAATCTGTACATAAGTACAATTTTTAATTGTAATAGAAAATATCTGAGCAGAGTACAAGGTGAGGTTGCAGTCATTTTGCATATCTAGACAAGAAAATTATTTTTACACTAAAATCACAAGAAACTATATGGTGTAATAGTTAAAAAAATTCTTTTGAATTTTAGGGATTTTTTTATTATTCACTTATATTATTATTTTATTATTCACTTTATGTTTTTATACCTGTTTGTTTAAGCAACCTTGCAATACTTATATAATTTAGCTTAATTTTCTGTTTTATAGAAATATCATGGTCTCTATCTAGATCACGTATTTAAATATGGATATCAAATTAAAAACAGAAAATTATATATCCATGTGATGTAGGAAGAAATGTTCAGGCTTAGTATAGTACTCCATGTTAGAATACCAGAATGTCTGGAGGAATTATTAGCACATACTTCTAATGGACTATTAGTTCATGTGTAATTTGTGCTAAAAAATTCCTTGAAAGAGAAACTTCCTGAATGGGGAACCAAGGGACAACTGAATGAGACAAGAAACAAATGAGATATCAAGAAACAAACTTTTCTATGCCTATGCCTATAAATGGCCAAATGCTGCATTAGTCAGTGAGGGGGAAGAATAAGGAAAAATGGAAAAGAATTTATCTTTTTGTGGCAGCTTTTTTGTCTGCAATTCTGACAGTTCAATGACAGATGTAATTCAAATTTGTCTCCTGTTGAAGCTGAAAACAAACACTTCATTTCTGAAAACTATACTCTTTTCTTGGCTTCTTGAGAGATTTTGAACAGTATAATGAGGAAACTTTGGGAAGGGTGCTCTGGATTCAAGGGCAATGGGAATATTTAAGAGATGTTGATAGGCATCTTTTACCTCATGCAAAGTATGTTAGCTTGTGGAATTATAGTACAGAAGTTAAAATATTTCTTCACATAAAAATGAAGTTTTTAAGCATTCTGAAATACAGCAATAGATAAAAAAATGTTTTTTAATCCTTTAACTAGGTCTAGATCAATGAAAAGCTTACATTTTGAGGGGTTCTCTTGTAAGAGATCACATCCTGATTGAAACCTAAGAGGAAAAAGCAAAAACTCAACCTACCAGAAGTTCCAAAATAATTCTCTAATAAAGCAAGAGATTCACCAAAGTCCAATCTGTACATCAGTTTACTTTCAACTCAAAGTTCAAAAGAAATAACAGCTCTGTGGTTAAGCAATGATTGAAGAGGTTAGTAACAGATCAAAGTGAAGGATGGGAGAGAGATGGGTGAGCATCTGGGAGGGAAAATGGAAAGCATTTTCTTTGGTCTGGTCTGAGAAAAAAATGAGAATATGAGGGGAAGAAGGTGAAAGAAAAATAAGGTCAAACTTCTAAGGAGAAATACTTTTGCTAGAATGAATGATGAGAATTTCCAGAGAAAAACTTGAAAGATGCTACTGATGTACTTTAATCCATCAAAATTATTTCTGCTACTAGTCACTCATTTGAAACCTCTTACTTTGTTTCAAGACTCGTTACTCAATTAAAATGCCCCAAAACTCCAAGCCAGAGTTATTTTTCCACTTTAGTGCTCTGCTGTGTTGCACTATATTATGAAGAGAATTTTTGTTCCTTTTTTTTCCCCTGAGGTTTTCCTCTGGAAATGAAAGCATTTTCTGTATTAGTCTTATAATATTAGGTCTCTATTTGCACAGCATTCATATAAGTTAAGGATAAGTTCACTGCTTTTTGTTAATACTTGAAAATAATTTTGCTGCCATTTTAAAGTCAGAAGGCAAAAATAATCCTTGCTATTTACCACATTCATTTATCTACAGGCCTATAGCATTATTCACTACTGAAAAGTAAATTTCTGAAAATAGTGAAATTTAATTTCAGTAAGAAACTAATTATTCTATATATCCACGTCTTTGCAAAACAACTTTGGTTTTGGAGTTAAGGTAGATATGCTTTTGTACTACAGTAAATACCTCTGCAATATTAGAGTCTTGGCCTAATTCCATCTTTCTGTTTTATATAGTGGATTTTTATTTATATCCTCAGTTCCTTTTGTTGATGGTTCTCCTGACCTACACACGATAATTGTTTGCTGTTTTCTTTGGAAGAAATTCACACCTCTTCTGTGTCTGTCAGTAGGGCTGTTTGTGATTTAACAGTGTCTCAAACGTTTATCTTGTATAGCGTGTATATTACAGATCCGAATCAAACTTCAAGAAAATATTATGAATTTGACTCTTAAAACATGAAGCATTGTTTATACCTTATTAGCAGCCTACAAGGTCTTTATAAAGGCAAATTCTGTGGGTGGAACAGGGAATATGCTATAGATACATAATTACTGAAGGTAAACCTGTGCCCCCATACTATCCCTAGGAATTTGTCAAGCCCTTTGATAGGGATAATGGACAAGATACTCGTCATTTCTGTAGAAATATTGTACTTGAGTATTTTTAGGAAATTAGGTACTCTTTTCATAGGATCAGGACTCCCATCTAATGAAACTCTGAAATTTTTTGGATCAGTCAAAAAACCCCATGTGTCTTCTACTGCATTTTGTACTCAGCCCAATTCCATGGTTATGACAGGTCTTTGGAGATAATTTCTCAGTCAGAGCATATGCCCCCAGGGTTGGCAGCAGTTGAGCAAAGAGTTTTGAAAGTCACAATTTTGGACTTAAGCAGAATTTAAGCACTAATTTCTAGGATTTAGAAGTTTTCCCAAGAGCAGAAGCTGTGGCACAGAATAAAATCCAGTTATCTCATATTGCAACCCATAAATACTGGACTCTAGATAGGACTATGAAATAATTCGGCTGCTAAAACATTGTTTTAATGGAAAATAAAAAGGTTAAGAGATGGTGGGCATACATATTTAAAGATCTAGTTGCCAGGTTTTTCTTTTTATATACTGATAAAATAGATGATATTCTGACAGTGAATATTTTAAGCTATTGAGGTAGCTGCTGTGGGGAATGCGGGATTACTGTAGTCTCTGTGACAGACCTATCAATGCCTTTTCATAGCTATTATTTAAAAATGCATTTTGTAATTAAACCGATGAGAGAAAAGAATTCAGAAGAACAAATTCTTAAAGCTAAGTTTGTGGGAAAGAGATGAGAATAATAGTTTTTTAGAATTCTCTGCTACTTTATTAAGATGTAAAGCAAGAATTCATTGAGTTTGGGAAGGTGGAAAAAATTGTACTGAATGGATATTTGCAAAAAATTCTGCTCAGCAAAAAGAAAGAGCCAGTGCAGGGGGTGTGTCTGACATAGGTACCCTAAATTCCCACTCAAGTGCATTGTTATTGCAGAATGAGCTAAATTCTCATTGTGCCTTGCTACTTAGTCATCACATTCATCATGGTTAGAAATGTTATTTGCTGGGAAGGAAGACATGGCTTGGTAAATAAGTCTACATATAAATTACGTAAGGGAAAAGACCCTTATGTTGACTTCAGTAAGGGGAAAGATAGGATGTCAGATTTTTAATAACAAGCAGTTATTCAGCATGTGTGAAACTCTCTCCTATAATCCTTTTTATTATGTGCAAGGCTGTATAATCAGGAACCTTATCAGTCTCTCTGAAGGGAGAATAATTGCATCTTCAGAAGTCACATAGTGGAGACATTACTATTTTGATTAAAAACAAATGCTCACCTTTCCCCCAGTGAGGGATCTTCACATGTGAAAGTGTTTAACCCACATAAAAACATATTCCACAATTAAAGCAAATTGGAAGAACTTAAACAATCAGTGGCAGGTTTGAAGTGTGTCTCGTACTGACTGATGGAGCCAGACTACAGCTGTACTTAGCAAAGTGTAGTTTAATGTCAGTGAGGGGAACAGACTATTATACCTATTTTTTCCTATTGCCTCTCTATAGTGGTTGGCCCTGTGATGGTTTGATATTTCTAAAACAAATTCCTCATTTTGATAAGCACAGGAAAATATATTTTTAATGTTAAGTGGCTGCAGTTTCAGTTTATCTGGAAGACCAAAGGGTTAATAAAATCTCTACTTTTCAAGCCTAAAGGCCAAGACTTTTCACTGCTTTCATTTGTAAGAAGAGCTTGATTGAATTTACTTCTGTTTCACTTTTAAAACTTCCTGGCTTTTCATTCACAAATCACACATTTGTCTTCTCCGGAAAAGCATTGCTTTTGTTTTTGTGACCTACATTTGTAGGGCTCCTAATTAGCAGGCAGCACTGGGATCTGCTGTCCCTCAATAGCTCTGTTTTGGGATTCTAAGCTAAAAAGAAAACCTGTTGCTGACATTTCAATGAAAGTAACGATCCTACTATAGGTCAGTACCTTTATGTGCACTGTATAAAAAAATGCATCATAACTGAAAAATTTCCCCTGTACTGCATTTTTGTCCTAATCTGGTAGCTGCTGGAGTTAATATCAGAAGGATCAAGAATAAATGTGGGGTGTTTTCATTGCCCTTAAAATCAAAATGTACCAGTATTTTGTTTGGCAAAAAATTCTTGCCTGAACTGGTCTTTTCAATTACTTCCTTGTTTTTTCTCTGTTTTGGGGTTTTTTCAGGGTTTTTTTGGCTTTGTTTTGGTTTTGGTTTGGTTTTAATTTATTTTTTTTTTTTTTTTTTCTTCTGCAGATAAGCTGACCATTATTTTTACTTTTGTGTTCAAATGAACATTCTGGCTTGTGAGAAAGTGGCACAACATCTAATTTAAAGAGCATTAGACCACACAAGAACTAAGTCTTCTCTCCTTCAATTTTCAAAGTAAATAGGAGATTGGCTGGACCCGGAATGCAGCATTTGACTCTGCTTTTTGTATTAAAAAACTTGTTACATACTGCGTTGGAACTGATATGAACTGCTATATTCAAATACATCAAACATCCAACTCCTCCCATCAGGAGGACCTTGTCACTTGCTAGGCAGCATTTGCAGACTCCTGCTATGTCTGTCCTCAACAGTGCCATGTCCTCAACAGTGAGCTGGTCACCCTGGCATTTTGTCCTGCAGAATAAGTGACGGCATTAATATTAGAACAAACAAAGTTTCATTTTCTTTGGATTTACCTTCTGCTTGGCTGCATACTCCGAGTTTGCTGTGTTTAAAGGCACTCCTTTTCTCTTAGAAACTTAATATGATGAAGACTTTTCCTAAATCTCACCAATTGTAACATATTTCAAAATTTATGGAAATGTTAGTTCTGTGGCCACTACTTCTCAAAATCAAGCTAAGCTGAAATTTGACAGCATGTTCAAAAGCTGTAGGGAATAACAAGTGGTGACACAGTGACACAGTGCTGCTAGTTTGAGAATTCAGACTAGAAAGACTTGTACCTGAAAATATATACAATTTATTCTACAGTAATGTCTGTGCAATGCAAACCAGACACTTCCAAGCTAGAATCACAGGGGCAGGAGAGCAGTATGGAGACACCTATATTCTAATCAGCCTCCTGGAACATGAGGTGTTCAGTCTTTCCCTGTTCCAAGATTATATAATCTTGGAACAGAAAATCTGCCTTAGTGACAAGAACAGCTTGTTTACAGAAACTATTTTGGCTGGGGGGTTTGTCTACTTTACCCATACTCCATCATCTGTCACAAGAGTAGAAGGAATGTTATATATCAGGTAGCCATTCTATATTTATGCTGCTGTGCTAGCACTTTCTGGGAAACTTTAGAATTAATTGTATATGCTCTTTAAATACAGAACTTTTTGCAAAATCTCTAGTGTTCTGTGTCTATCTGGGAGCTCCTTCTTCTCTTGAATAGGAAACTTTCTCTATCTGATCAGTAGATCTGGAATACCTACAGGCTGTGTGACATATGGCTCAGGGTCAGAAGCAGAGAGGCTGCTGTATTCGGCCCTCTCCCAAGACTTGTGAGGAGAGACATTTGCAGCCTGGATGCATGGATGTGTGCAGTGACTCATCCAGTCACAAAGGTTGCACAGTGGAGACTGAGGGGAATTGATGTTCATGCTGAGGAACCTCTACCGTGCCAAGAGAGACTTGGCCTAGATATCACTCCCAGGGAAAAAGGGAGGAAATGTTCCTCTTTGTCCTGGTTTAGGGCAAGTCTGGGAGAGAACCTCTGAATGGGGTCCTTCCAGAAAGCAAATTTAAGCGGCCCTTCCCCCAGATGGTTTGAGAAAAAGATTTCCTTGGAGAAAAGCGGAAAAAACCTCTTTCTTTAACAGAAATTGAATAATATTAAACAATAAAACCTCTTGCTGTTTGATGAGATGGCAAATCCAGAAAGGTCCTTTTCATGTGGTGTAGCTCAGCTCACTCAGTCCCTTATCAGTCCCTCTGGCACTGGAAAGTGCCGAGGCCCAGGCCCTGGTGGGCCACAGGCGTGAGCTCCCAGGGTTTGATTTCCAGTCCAGAGCGGGTTTGAACAGATCCAACAAAAAGGAGAAAAAAGCAGCCTAGGGAATTTCTCTGCCTCAGCTAGCTAAAAACTAACTGAAAGCAAAGGAGAGCTCTGTCCTGCTGTCTGTCCCTGCTGCAGACAACACAATCCAGGAGCAGGATGTGGGGCAGTGAGGGCTCTTTCTCAACACAAACTGCAGCTTCTTCTCCCCACTTCGCTCTCACAGCCAATCTTAGAGGTGCAGAACTTAATACGTAACATAAACCAGGTGACTGGGGATACAGGCATCATAAAGTCACCCCAGGACACTTAGTCAGTAGTCAGATGGTTTCAAGAAGGGGAAATGAAGTTTCATCTTTGTTTAAGTGGATATTTTAGTGTCTTCAGCAATGCAGTAAAATGTCAGTAGCAGAAAACTGAGTATGTTCTCTTAAGAAGCAGTTTTCTCATTCAGATGGACAGTTCAGTACATGAATACAAGTCACCCTTTCTGTTGTGCTTTCTAGCTCTGGGGATTTTGGCTATAATAGTACAATTAGGCGAATACTGGGTTGTCCTGCCCTGCATTCCTCAGTACTTTATATGTACTTCTCCTTGCACGGGAAAATCATCTCCTAGAGTGGCTATGGTTGAATTGGTTGCTCAGAACTTTTTGACTTTAGACTTTTTGGTGCCCACTTTCTGGCAGAAGCACAGATCATGCTTATAAGTCACAGAGGAGTTAAAGGTCTCCGAATGGACGTGCCTGTATTGTGCGTTGTGGTGCCAGGCAGAAATACAAAACCGAGGTTGAGAGAAGCAGCGTAGTGTTACGGTGGCACTGCCGTCACACTGGTGCACCCTTCTAGAAGGAAAGGCTGACTGGCTCAGACCCAGCAGTGCTGAAGTCAGTAAACTACTTCGGTTTCTCTAAAAGACTCCGTCACCACCAGCTCCAGGCTTTTTGTGCTGTATTTAATTTACATAAGCATGTGCTTGTTTGCACTTTTACAGTCACTTAGGGCCCTTGGACTTTACTGATATTCATCACAAAGCACTTTGCCAGTGTGTGAAAGATTTTTTAGCAAATGCTGACTGCTGAAAGAGAGCTTCTTGAACTTTGCTTGTTCTGTCAGCCCCGCAGAGCATCCGTACGATACACATCTTGGATACCATTTGTTTCTCTGGCTGCAAAGCACACAAGCTCTCAGTCTAGTCAATGGAAATAGTCTGGGGAGTACAAGGAAGTAGTCAGCTGACCAGTTAGAGATATTTATTTTAAGTGATCAGATTTGACTCTCCATGTAGGACTCTTAAAATGCCAACCTGCAAGTTGTGCCTTCATGCCAACCTGTTCTCTGAGAGCCAAAGTGACAGGTGTCACAGGAGCAATGCAGATATGTGGTTACAAGAATTTCCACTGCACAGAAATGATGCCTTGATGTTAGTGGTTTGCCTTGAAATTATTCCTTACCCTGAAATCACCTTTCATTCAATCCACATTACAGCAAGAGCAAGCAATACTTATCTGTGAAGTCTGAAATAGCATTTGCAGATATGTAGAAAACCTGATGTGTGATAGATATGAAATGATCCTTACCAAACTCTTTCCTTCTGAGTGTCCAGCAGATGAATTTTGGATGCTCTGATTACCAGACTACATTCTATGGACTTTTGTACATGAATGTTAGTTTGTGTTTTCCTTCTTCTGAAGATTCACCTATAGATTTAACTGAAATATTGTCTTCTCCTTTCACATGAATTGTTATTGGACCTTTTTAACAAGAGGAAAATATAAACCTTTTTCTTGTTTTCTGTTTATTGACAATTACCAGCACTTCAGATATCATAACATCTCAGTGGAAAAGCTAAGATCCTGGTATCGTCTCTCATATAATCCAGGGAGTTCAAAGCTCGTCATTGCTTTCTTCACTTCCCTCCTCTAAGAATATCAAGCAATTCTCATGGGACATTTTCTAACCCTAAATGTTATTTTGACAACCACACAAAATCTAATGCATAAATGGAGTTCTTTGCCACACAGTCTATTAGTGATTCTTTACTGAGATTAGAGTGAACTGGAAACCTCCACTCTAGAATGATAACTGACCTGGCATGGCTCTACCCCAAGCTTATTCTCTATAATAGCATGTCAGCTTCTTAGATGATGACTGCAGATTTTAAGCCCTAGAGATCCCCCAAGTTGAGGTAGCTGCCATTTTTTAGCAGTGGGACTGGGTGCCCAAATGCATTCAATAAGTTCTGCCCTTTTATATTAGAGTGAATACAGCTGTGGATTCTTCTGAACTGCATGCACTTCTTTCCTCACACATTATATTATCCCATAGTGAACACAACTGATAACCATAAAGCAAATAAATGCACCCTTTTAAACTCTGAAAATGAAGTTTCTCTCTTCCTCTCATCAAGATATTAGTAGACACATATATGTGTATACTTGAATACAATCCTAACTGCAATAACAAGCAGGCAAGTAAATACAAATTGTTTTAAAGACTCCCAAAATCAGAAATTTACAACTGAGTTAGAACTTACAGGTTGATTTCTCCTGTTCCACACACACTTCTGAGTCAGGAAGCTAGCTTATACTCAGACCCTTCTCTAAATTACCTTCTGGAAACAATCACATACAGTAAATGTTTCTGTTCCCTTCTGTCCTCTGGTCCAACTCACAGCACCTACTTGGCAGTGAATGTCAGCTCTCCTAAAATGCTGCCTTGGATAATCAGAGAAAATTATCTCTATTTTTTTGATCTTGTTTAAATAAAAAGCCCCAATTTTCATGCATTTGGAAGCAGGTCTATTTCCCATTTTCTATCAGAAATCTTGTTGATAGCCTTTACTCAAGAGGTTTTCCATGCAACCCAACCAGCCACACAGAGAGCTTAACTACAGGATAAGGGGCAGTTTATGTAAGACTGGTATTGGCATTGATGAAACCACAATAGCTACTGAAGCATACATGTTAATAAACATTTTGAGTGATCTTTTTCTTCAGGGTTTTCATTTTGAAGTTAAAGAATTTGAGAAAACCTGAAATGAAAGCCTGCAATTGCTTCATGCATATAGCAGTGATAAAGTGTGCAACAAAATTCACCTAATACCTCACAAACTCTCCTACTACAGCAGTAGCAAATGTGTTGTTTTGTAAATAGACACTTAGTAAAAACCTGAGTCCATCTTGGGATTAGCAAAATCAGCCTTTAAGTATTTTACGTAGAAGTTTGAGAGTTATGTGACTCAAAATACACAGAATTGGTTCTTTGACTCAAATGTTCCATTTCAGTTTTATGATTATTATATCTATGTTTGTTGATCATTTTATCATCAAGTGTCTTCATCAGCTTTTAAAACATAAAGTACATACAGTTTTCTTATGCTGAAATGTCATGGTGAAAGAATACTGATTTATCCTTACAGCATGATGAATGAAGTTTGGATTTGGTAAAATCACATGTTTCTTTTCCATCTTTAAGAACTCTACCATTTGGTTTGGTTTGAAGAGAGAGGAGAGGGTGGAGGGCACAGGGACTGTGAAAAGAATATGTTTTTTCCAAGTACTCTAGATTTTGTCCTTTCTTTTTACTCCAGAAACACTATTGTTTGGGTCAGTATTGTAGTAAGCATGTTTATATATCTCTTGTAGGATGATAACTAGCTCATACTTGCATTCCTAATCCAAAAGAGGGTATACCCTCCACTGAGTCTCTCACTTATGTAACCATTGTGCTCTATCTTATCAGGTAAGGAGTTTAGTATTGTTAATAATATAAAACTACTATTAAACTGTGTAAGCAATCTGACTGGAAAGAAAAAAGGAAAAAAGAAAAAAAACCCAAAAAAACAAACCAAACAATTTTGGGCTTTGCCTCCTCTTGAATACTTGTCTTACCAGAAGCCTGGCACTGACAGCAACACTCTTCTGAGTATGAAGCTAAGGTGCCCAATGCCCAGTCATTCAGCATATCTGAGCTGCCAGGGAAATGAAATGAATCCACAAAACACCACCAAACCACTGGAGGGTATCTGTTGTGTGGCCTGGAGCTGCTCTGTCCTGCTGATGGAGTGTGTCTCACTGCTCTGGTGACAAACGTTTTGCTGCACAGCCTAAATTCCTCAAGTGGTCTCTGCAGTGCATGTCAGACTGAAA
Source organism: Poecile atricapillus (assembly GCF_030490865.1). Lineage (NCBI taxonomy): Eukaryota > Metazoa > Chordata > Aves > Passeriformes > Paridae > Poecile > Poecile atricapillus. The sequence continues at coordinate 57,578,720 of NC_081289.1, read as the reverse complement.
CAGATTTATGTTGTCACCCATGTTGATGATATATGATCAGATTGATTGAAGTATGGTGAGGCAGAGACTGAAGAATCAAGCCTTTGAATGCCTATATGAAAGGATTATGTGAACTATCACAGCCAAATGTAGACTCAAATGTACAAGGACTTCCAGGGTTAAGGCCATGATAATGTATATATGCAACAAAAAAGTTTTGCCAAAATGTTGGAGCACTATGTTTCCAACCTGTCATAGTAATTATTTTCTTCTATAGACAGGTTTTATTGTTTAATCTGTGTATGGGACCAAATGCTCACCTGATAGTAAGATGATTTGGGATGGTTGACACCACCTGTGAATCTGATCTGTAGTTTGTTCTGAAGCTGCACTAAGGAAGTCAGCTGGGCTTGGTCTCTTTATCCTCTTATGTGCAGCCTTTGTTTCTACAGTGCTTTGGCTTTGTAAGAGAATGAGAAGGTTTTACTACCTAACAAAGAAAGCTTTGATTGGGGCCAAGCTGGGAGAGTCCAAAATTAATGTTCTCAACAATGATGCTTTGTTCTCAGAATCTTTTACTTTTTCAGATGGAAGAAAGCTAAATAAAACCTGGATAGCTAAATAAAACCTGGATAGGGCTATTCTAAAGAACTACAGGCCAATATTTGATTAACTACATATTTGCTTGTTTTTTTTTGTGGAACATGATTTACGCAATCACTCTCTGAAAATCTGCGCTCAGCCTCTTGGCTAATTTCAACAGAGCTTGATAGGGGAAAAACATTTAGAGATAACTACCTTTTTATAAGTTTTGTTCAAATAGGCAATTGCGTAAAGGAAATGGCTTCTGAAAGTGTTTGAAGTGAACATAAGATCACAGAATAGTTTGGACTGGACCAGAGCTCATGAAACCAACAGATCTAATTCCCTACTCAGAGCACACCTAACCAAGTCAACTTGTCTAGTTGAGTCTCGAACAATTGCAAAGGTGGGGATGCCATAATGTCTCTGCATGGTCTGTCCCTGTATTTGGCTATCCCAGTGATGAAAAAAAAAATAATATACAACTGAAAATTCCAGTACTTTAACTGGTGTCCTTCACCTTTTGTACTGTTGCTGCACCTTCAAGATGAGTCTGGCTCTGTCTTCTCTGTATCCTCTGACCAGCTTGCTATGGAATCACTGAGTCATTTAGGATGGAAAATATCTTTACAATGAAGTCTAGTCATTAACTTAACACAGTCAAGTCCATCACTGGACTACACACCTGAGCACCACGTCTGCATGTCTTTTAAATACCTCCAGGAATGATGATTCCACCACTTTCCTGGGAAGCCTGTCCAATGCTTGAAGAAACTTTTTCTAGTATCCAATCTAAATCGCTCCTGGTATAACTTGAGGCCATTTTCCACCATCCTATCCCTTACTTAGGAAGAGAGACAAACTCCCATTTCAGCACACTCTCCTTTCAGGTACTTGTAGAGAGTGATAAGGTCTTCCTTGAACTTCCTTTTCTCCAGACTCAACACCCCCAGCTCCCTCAGCTGCTCCTCACAGGACTTGTACTCCAGACCTTTCACCACCCCCACTGCTCTTAGAACACTGCAGTGTAAATTATTTTTTTATACACAATTTGTATTTTTTCATATACAACTTTTTCTCCTATACAATTCAGTGTTAGCACATACTGAGAACTGTTTGAAAAATATAGTAATTTGCAAATAAAATCTCTGATATAAATAGTTTTGTTTAGCAGCAAGTGTTAAAGGTTTTAAATAGTAGAACTAACAGATTCTTCAGATTTGTGCTCATGCATCCAGAAATTAAAATTAATTTTAACACAAATGAAAAAATATATATCTAGAATATTTGCTTTTTTTTTTTCCCAAGAGGCTCATGACCTGTAAACATTTGAAGACTATGAACCAACAAACACCAATCATGTACCACAAATGGAGATAACTGAAATAAAAAATTCAGTGTTAATCAAATGTGTGACAGTTGAAATTCAATGTATGAATTGTTGCCAGTTTAGAAGGGATTAAGAACTGATTTTTGAACATACACTTTTCAGCACTGAGTGAAAAGATGCAAATGGTGTGGCCACAAGACTGAAATGGACAAATAACACTTAGGAAAGGAAGAGATAAACAAATTTATCAGCTGTGGTAAATCATTTGGGAAAACCTGAGTAAGATATTTTTACTATGGTAAATCCCAAGATTCTTCATGGATCTTGGATGAGTTCTGCTTGAGCTGCACAAGTACTGTACATAAGAATCTGAACCATGTATTTTAAATGGACTTTAAAGAATGTTTCAAAATGGCCTAAATAAACAACTCCTCCCACTAAATGGAATTTATTTTCTTGTAGAAGCAACACTATCAATAATAATACAACTCATTTTAAAGAGATAAGGTGGAAGAGGAAAAGTAAAAACTGTTCATTACTCATAAGGAAAGTGTCATTAGTATAAACAGTTCAGCAGGCTTTTATCTTCTTTTATTGTAGTTATTGTATTGTAATATGATCCTGTTGTTGCTGAAATACAACTGAACAGGTACAATGCATGTAAGTTCTCAAATGCATGTCTTTGGGTAAGGTCATGAAGAGGCAAAGACATTTTATGAGTAGTTCAAGAGAAACTTCTTTGTTCAGTTTTGTGTTTCTGTTTTAATGATGCTTGCAATAGAAATGAGCAAATGTCTTCAGTGTATGTTTTCCATACTATGCTGGAGCACTGGAAAATCATTCTCATCCATATGATATATGATATAATGATACTCAAATAATTGCCTTTGCAAAATAACTGTTGTCATTTTTACTGCAGGTGATATTTTCATTTCACTGTTACTTTGTTTATTTTACTTTTGGCATGCTATTTACTTGGCTGTGAATTTTCTTGAAATTGTGCACGAAGTGCAATTTAGACTCTCACAGTAGAATCTGACATAGTAAGAGTTCAACAACATGTGTGATTTTTTGTTCCTAATTCGATACAGTAGTTAATAGCCAAGGTCCAAGTATGCCCAATTCCATAAGTGAAATAAAAGAAGCAGTGGTATTTACAAGTTGGTGCATTATGTAGACAATTATTGCTACATGCTGTCATATTTAGGTACTCCCCTGTGGCTTACAAAATAAAGTTTCACAATAGAGTTATATTTCTCTGCCTTTGATTAGCCAAACAAAAGACAAGGAATGAAGAGCTAATGTTTTACTTCAGACCTTATCAAGATTTAGCTTGCCAAACCTGTCTGCATTAACTTGACTTCCAGTCATCACTACTGAACACAAGGCAAATCAATATTTTCTGAGCTCTCTTTATCATGACTCTGAGATTTTCTGTAGGAATGAAAAGCTCATAAAACATATCATAACGAAGGGCCTGGAAGCCTCTTCTCAATCTCAGTATTCATATTACTTCATTATTTCCACACCTTGCAAAGAGAGTAATCACTGAGAACCCTGCAGGAGCCTTTTCAATCCCTGCAATGCCTTTTGACATTGCAATCAAAATAAAACTTTTGAGACAAACTTGAGAATAACCTGTATACTTTTCTGTAAAATGTTAATGCTATTTTTAAGTAGAAAGAGGAGTTAAATTTATATATTACAGAGATAAAAGTCTAAACTAATGCTTGGATAAATCCCACTCCTGTCCACATAAAGGGAAATTTCTTGAAGTCATGACCATTCTCTATTTAATGACCAGCCATGCAAGGAGCTCGAGGCCTTCAAGACTTCACAGAGAAGTAAATAAGGAACATGGTTAATATGTTACATTTTGTATAAGGAATATAAAGAATAGTTTGAATTATATTCTTTTTTTTTTTTCTTTTTTTTTTTTCTTTTTTTTTCTTCTTTTGAGCCAGCTCAAAATAAAGATCTGGATAAAGAGAAGAGAGAGGAGAAAGCTGAAGCTGAAGATGCATCTCCCTATTCCTGAAGCTTAATGGCTTTGGGAAATTCTAGAAGATGAGTTTCCTGCCACAGAAAACTTGTCCTACTAACAATTTTGGAAATGGTATGGAATTTCACTACTCCAAGTTGGTCTTCAAGGTCTAATCTAGTCAATTTTAACATCACAGCATTCATCATCAAAGGTAGATTTTCTTGAAAACAGGGAGAGTAAAGAGTGAGTTACCAGATTTTGTGCCTTATTAACTTAAGCAAATAAATTTTGCAACGTATTTTATAAACCATGTTATTAAACAAATGTCTTTTGTCTTCAGGAGGCCTTTGGAAAATTGTATAGAATCTTACTTCTCTGAAAACCAGAAAACTTCAATTTGAAGTCTAAATATCCTACTGGATTGTTTCCAGTAGTTGTTATAAAAATAACTTAATTTAGAAATTTTGACCCACTTGAAGTAAACTTCATAAGTGTGTATACAAAGAAATCATGTCAACTTAGCTGTGTTTAGGATAAAGAGCCCAAAATGTTTTCACTCCTTTCATAAGAAAGGATTTCCACTCTTATCATCATAAAGGGCATTCATCATACATCTTTCATTCTGAATTTGTCTTTTCTGACTGGTGAGATTTTTGTGCAGTACTCCTCAAGCTGGACAAATCCTGATAATGTCAGCAGTTCTTCTGAACCATGCTGCAAATGCTCATGCATCTTGTAGATTCTGCTGTCATCTCTTTTCCAGTTGCACAAAGCCAGCAACTCCCAGTGATTCTCTGGTCAACTAATAGTCACAAGTTTTAAACATTCGTTTTCAAATTTCAAATTTATTGATCATAGCAGAAACTCCAAGTAAGTAGTGGCAAGAGTCCAAATTCAGCCTGCCCCACAATAAACACCTGCCATTAAAGTGAACCCAGGAGAGTAACTGTCCTTGTTTAATCAAAAATAAACACTAACTCAAGCCACTTTAAACGATGGTGTAAAGGGAATTTTTCTATACATTTTTTATGACAAGAAATTTTTAAATCATATTTCAGTCTACCTTCTAGTCTGATATACTCATAGATCTGTTTATCAGTGAGACTGAACATATCTAGAAATTGTTAAAAATTGTTCTCCTTCTCTTCTTACTTTATTTTTATTCCACATAAACTTTTTCTCTGATTTTTTTCACCACAAGATCTCAAAGTAAGAAGTTAATTAATATTTTTTGAGCTCTTTCTCATGCTACAGTCTTTTAAATTCTCAGCTAAATCTCACTAATTTCCATGACATTAATTAGGTTGCATTTATTCCATTATTTTATAATGTGACAATTTTATTTTTTTTTTATTTTCAGCAATGTTTTATGTTAATCACTGGCTAATAGATGATGACATTTCAATATCTTTGAACTGCTTACAGTCTGATGCTGTTGAAAAAGTCTGTGGACTGGACTCAAATTTTCTTTCAAAGAAGGTGGAAAGTTTTTTTTTAAACATTTGAATTCTTACCGGGCAAGAAGGATTTGTATTGTTTTATATAATGGAGTATACCCTTTTTTGGATTAGGACTGCAAGTATGATCTAGTTATCATCCTACAAGACTTATATCAACATGCTTAATACAATACTGAACTAAACAACAGTGTTTCTGGAGTAAAGAGAAAGGACAAAACCTCAGGTACTTGGGAAAAAATGTTCTTTTCACAGTCCCTGTGCCCTTCACACTCTCCTCCTTCTTCAAACCAAACACAATGGTAGAGTTCTTAAAGATGGAAATGTGTGATTTTGTACAAAAGTGTTTTGTATAATGTTTTGTAGTCTTTGTATAAACTTTATCCCATTTGAAGGCGAGGGCAGTGCGGACCCAGGCTGCAGCACAGCCCCTTGCAGGATCACCCTGCCCTACTGCCTTCTCCTTGCTGCTTCCCTCACACCGACATCATGAACAACACAGAAAGGAAAGAGGGGATGGTGCAGTGATATTTGAAGTATTTGTTCAAATATTTAAAGGAGCATGGGAGGGAATAATGACAATCTCTGTTTCTTTTAAGAGAAAGGTCCTGGAGGGAAATTGGGAACTACTGAAGAAACTCTCTGGAATATATTTGGCGATCATATGTGCTTTGAAGAGAAAAACAAAGAAACAAACAAACAAAACAGAAAAAACTTATAGTTTAGAGAAAAGAGTTCTTAATGTTGCTGATCACTGATAAAAGTCTTCTGCTTCAGAGTTTTAAAATATTGTCATACTCGGCACCGTTCAATAGCTCTAATTTGGCCATTAAATTCCTGTCACCTTTGCCCTCTCCTAATGATTGTGACAAAATGCTGTCTGCAATCAGAAAGACTCAATCGTTGTGGGAATGATTTAAATAAACAATCAAGTCTGCATCTCATCCATCACCTTGACTGATTTCTCTATTCCCTGTTCACCTCTTCATGACATTTGGCAGGTCACTTGATATAAAATATGCAAACAGTGAACTGAAATAGCCCAAGTCTCCTGAAACATGCTGACTGAACCAGTTGTCTTAAAGTAGCCATGAATCTTTGCATGGCAAGCACAGATATTTTCTGTAGGTTTTTTCCCTTGCCATGTAGGCTGGTGCAGTATTTGTCACCTTTACATTCACAGCACTTGTACTTACAAACCAACCTCATGTGAAGATGGGTATTATCTGTTAAATCTCTTGGACAGGGGAAAAATAATTTATAAAAAGGAAGGAATGGTTAGCAGGAAGAAAGGTGGTAATCAAAGTACTGATAAAAGCAAGTAAAGGAATGAGGTGGGGAATTAGGCCAACAGAAAAATTATATGTAGAATTTATCTTCTGCTTTAATGAAATTAGTAAAGATATCTTTAATAGGGTTGAATAGGCCTAAAATTAAGTTATATCAAGGTACCTCCAGATGGAATCATCTGAGTATTCCCAGGGCTCTTTGGGTGCTTACTGATACCCTGCCATCCACCTGCCTCTGCCAGTCTCACTGAGCTGGCTGTACCTGGCAGCAGCAGCACACACCAGCTCCCCTACAGCTGCTGCACAGCTCAGCCTGGTGTGCAAACACAAGCCTAAATTTGTCAGTTCTAAGTGGCATGGGCTGCAAAGGATGGTGCTGAGGCCTGGGCATATGGTCCTTTCTGCCAGCTGTGCTATGTAGGGCAAGAGGCTCCCCAAGAAGAGCAGCAGGATATCAGCTGGCAATAACAATCTCCAAAACAGTCAGAGCTCACCTGGAGACTCAAGATTAGTGTCTCAGCACAGCTAAAATGATCTGAATATCTCCTGGGAGATCTACTGAAAAGCATTATTTGGGTTTTTTCACTCCATTCTCCCGTCTTCCCTTTCCATGGTCTACATTTTCCTGTGCCAGCATGTTTGCACACATTTGTGTTTCTCACGTGCCTATGAAAGAAAAAGAGCTGAAAGAAAACATCAGAATGTCTTAGTACTTAATTAAGCTCAGCATCAAATCACTTCTATCTTGGGCTTTTTTCCTTTAGCTTCTGTAGGAAAATATACATAATTAGAGGCAAATTTATCTTACTGTGGAATCGGGAATGATTCTTGGTATGCAGGGGTGCTAGAATGTATCAGTGATCACCTGTAAAATACCTGTGTGACTGAAGTTCAAGAACCAGTCTTCCTGTCTTCCATAAGAAGTCCTGATTCCAGAATTTAAAATTTGAAATACAAAGCCAGGCTGGTTTTGGGAGGAATTAATTCTAGTTTACATTTCTGGATGTAACTCAAATCAACTTTTTCTCTTAATAGCACAGCTCAAAACTGACCCTACCTGCTGATTTCTGCCTTTCCTGCCTGTGTTGATCAGCTCTGTTTGAGATGGTTGCATTATAAACAAAATATTTTAAAACAAAGGAATTTCAAAATAACCCCACCAAAGGAGGGATGCTTGGAAAGTCTTTTTCAGAGGTCATTTCATCTGTCAGCTCAAACTCAGCTATGCCATCAAAGGTGACACATGGAGCTGCATCTCCAGTCACAGAGAGTGGCACACAGGGCTGCCTCATCCACACATCAGCCAGCTCCTCATTCCTGTCGCCTTGCGACCCCCTGCACTTCCAACACATGGCAAAAGAACAAGATATTAAATATTTTACAGAAGAAAAAATATATATATAAATCCCCCACCCTTTCTTTTCCAGGACACTTTCAGCCAGGCAGATTATAGCCCATCCTGTGGCTTCACAACCATCTGTACGTGAATGAATTGGGAAGAATTTCTAAACCTATGAAGAAGTGACCCAAACTGAAAAGTGGGATGAGCTACCTCAACAACAGCTATATTGTTATCAGGAGTCACCAATGATAGCAAATCTGCTTTGTCTGGCTTGATTATACTGCAGGTACAGCCATGAACAGTACGTGAAGTTGTTTATTAAGTCAATAAAGAAAGATTATATCCCCCTTTTGAATTATTTGACTTTTATTGTTGAATAATAAACCTGAACAAATTTTCATATATCAAAAATATGTAAATATATGAACGAGAAATATTATTCAATAATTTTATACATTATTTAAAGTAAACCTGCTGTTAATCTTCAAAGTTTTCATCTCTAGGTATTTCATGATGAATTGCAATAAAAAATTATTAAAAAAAGGAGAAAAAATCTACTTTTTTTTGTGAAGATGTGTTCACAAAAGCAAAATAATAAGCTAGTGAAGTGTGATATATCATGGAAGAACTTATATCTTCATAAAAATGACATTCATTTTTATTTGACAAATATTTTATTGCATGTCTCACAGCTATTAAATAATTCCCAGTTTAATTTTTGTTGTGTCCTAAACAGTCAATAGTAAATACTATATTCCCTTGGCCTCTTATATTTTCATCTATATTCACAAAGAAAACTTCCAGTTTTTCTCTTGTTTTCCTTTTTATTTTATATGCAGAACCCAGTAACTTTTTACCCCAGGGCTCAGTTCTTAGGATATATGGTGACAAACTTGCAAGCAATCAGATACAATCCTGCATATCTCACCCTCTCTTCCAGGCTAGATAACTGGAATGCGTGAGAATAATGAAGCTCACTGTGTACACTTAAGAGCTCATTTTCTGTCTCTTTCCACTTGCCATGATGTATGGGCTCCTTAACCCAGTTCTGGCTCTTATCAGCTTCATCCAGAACTAAACATTATTCCTGTAAAGATAGCAAAACATGAAGACTTACCTTAGCGTGTCACAGGTGGATTAGTCAGATATCAGACTGGGGCACTGGGGAACCTGTCCTGTCATGGTAAAACACAAATTACCTGGGAGACTGAGGATGCTGTAAGCCTTAGTGGTCATTGTTACCACTTGACATTGCGCTCCTCCTGAGGCACTCCTTTATTGTATGGAAGGGGAATAACCCTTTGCAGATGATATTTGCTATTTTGTGAGTTTTGCATCAGACAAGAGACAATCCTGTTGATGTGTTCCTGGTGTGCCTGGCTGTGCAGCCACACCTGCTTGTGGTCAGTGTGCCAGGGCTGCTTTGAACTCAGGAGTCCCCAGCTGGGAACCTGCATGCCTCTCTGCTGCATTTATGAACCCTGATCAGATGCAGGCAAGAAATAGAAACACAGCTGCTTACTACAGAGTCATCCCAGGCATCTACAAAGCATTTGGAGAACTTTGAGGTCAGATTAGGATGTTCCTTAGTATGGTGACCGAGCGAGGACTTTCCAGACTACAGTGACTTCTGTTCTGGCCAGATTTTTCAACATATTAGAAATGCATGTGACTAAACAGAAATAAAAGAACACTGCTGAGGCAAAGGACTTGATTCACTTGATCTCAACAGAGATAAAATGAGATCCTAAGCAAGTAACTAAATAGCATAAAACTTGGAAGTGACCTTTGTCTTCAGTGAATTATAAACAACAGCAAAATGCATGTGGCAAGAAACTGAGTCCTTTTTTGTTTCATTTTAATATGGCTCTGTAACCTTTCCTGACCTGACCTGACCACCTTTCTCTGATGTGACATGGCTGAATATCTATTAGATCCATCTGATGACCAGATTAATGTATTATTACATCACTTCCTTATATAGGAATAGACTAATAATAAGCTGTGCAATTACATTAAATAAAAGATGTAATATGTAATTTATACTTAAAAATGGAGAATACTTGATGCAGCAAAAAGTCAGTCTGTCTGCAATTCAGGATGAAGTCTGAATTGCTAGACTAATATACTAAATCAGAGTTGTAGTGTGGTCATAGTGTTTGCAGTCTTGTATTGGAATGACTTACACTGGACTTAATGTATTTTTCACACCAAGCTTCATTGTTTTCCTTGGAGAGAAATAAATGTAGGAATAAAGGATTTTATTTTGTAAGGGGAGCAAAAAAATATAATGTCAGGAAGCATCACAAGAACAGCCAGCAATTTATTCTATAGTTTATGTGTTTGAAGTCTTTCAATGTCAGTTTGTAGCTCTGTCATCTTTAATATTTTAGAGCTCAGTCAGGTGCTGCTGGCTGGATACCAGTATCTTTAAATGTTTGCTTTCATCGACTATAATGATGCAGTCTTGAAAGAAGAGAAACCAAGAAGAAGTGTTGCAGTTGTCCTAGAAAACAGATGATGGTACATATTCAATGTTCATATATAATGTCAGTTAGATAATTAATACTAACACAATTTCTGCTAATAGAGTGCTTTCATTACTCTGTTCCTCTCAATTTCTGTTACAAGACACCACAACCTTTGTCTTACAGATAGCAAAACTGAATGTCAAAGAAGCTAAAATGACTTGTTTAGACCAACCCAGTGATTCAGAATTATGTCAAGCAGGAAAATGACACCTTTCAAGTTTCCATGGTTGGACATAGTCTACTAAAAAACATTAGGACTCTGGTCAATATTGTATAGCATGCTAAAATGCTTCATTTGGTATCTGTTCTTTCCAACACACAACACCTGAGTGACCTTGCAAAGAAGTTGTATCTTTAATAGACTTGTGTAGCAAAGTAGAGAAGTCAGCTTTTCCCACCCAGCCAACAAACCAAGTACTCGGTGGACTGAATCTGTAGGGCCAGGTAGTCACAGATGTTAAAGCCATATGTATCTTCCCAGCATTTCAATATACAGGTTGTAGCTGAATATGAAGTTTGAAGGTTATCTTCAGGGAAAGGGGAAAACCTAAAGGAGTGTCACCCATAAATTTACTTTCAGTGGAGAGATTAGGAAGTTTAAATGCAACACCTATTTCCAATATCCACCAGAGACGTGCAGTTTCAGCACATCCACCCTGGGATTTCTCTTAAAAGTTTACATTAAAAAAAGGACAAGCAAGGAAAAATGAAAATTGCAGCATATTATGTGATATTTGCTGGTTACAGTTCAGTTTTCTGTGTAGGAAAGGATACAGTAGATCACAAGATATATTCATTGTCTGTAAAAGTTCACTGAAATTTCTTTATCTTAAATAAACTAGTTGTTAAAAGGTAGTGCTGATAGGATTGTCAGCAAGAGGAAATTATTTTAGCTATGTCCCAGTATTGAATTGTTATAGATAGAAAGTACTATAACCTTGAAGGCTGAGATGTTTCTTAAACCAGCAATAAAATTTATCAAAAGATGGCTTTGGGCAGCTTTTTTAACTGAGTTTTACATCTGAAGTTAATGTCTGTGTCTAAGGTGTAGACACTGTGGAGATAGCAGCACCTTGATTATGACCATTAAAAATCTAAAGAACTAATGCTGTTCAGAAATAGATTCTACTAAAATGTTAAAGACTAGACAGTACAATAACATATATCCATATATTCAGTTACTTTTTAAAAAATTGTTATAAAGATTTAAAACTTAACTTTTGACAACCAAATATTATTATTTCTTTAAGACCAAAAAGACAATATTAAAAATTAAAGATGGGGCTAAACAAAATGCATAAACCTTATTATATAGAATGTTCTTCCTAAATTTTACATCAACTACTACTAAATTCAGTGGGCCTTACAATCACATGACTGAGAAAAAAGCTTTTCCTATCTGTCTCTTCATGTTTTTCACTAGTATCACCCTTGTTACAAAAACTATTATTATCAAAAAATAATATATGAAATGTATCACATATATATAAATATAAATGAATGTATTACATAAAGAATATTTTTGGCTTTAATTTATCGACATATAGTGTTCTAGAACTAAAATGTATGGCCTTAAGATTATTTTTATATGTCTATTGAGATACATGGTTTATATACATATATATATATATATATGCATGTATAAAATAAAAGTATTTACTGAAACTTTTGGTCTGTAATTGCCTGTCACTGTCAGTGCACACTGCCCATAGTATGATTTTTCCATTCTTTACTTTTATAGAAACTTGTAACGTGGAGAAACCTCTACATCTCTTGTTCAGCTTTGTCCTGATTTGTTTTGGCTCTCAGCCCCACTTCAGATGTACTCTCCTGATGAAGAAAAAGAAAGGACATTCAGAGGTCATTTAGTCCAAGGCGGGACCTAGTAAACTACGTCACTGCTGACATTCTTACAAATAATGGTGATTGTGTATCCTCCTCACAATCTACTGGAGCAGTCAGTTGTCCCTGACACTGAGTTTCTTCCCAGGGCCTGTATTAGACTTGTACTGCTGCAAACCCATGACCTAGAATTTTCTCAACATTGGGCAAGAAGAAAAAATTATCTATTGGTTCTTTTCAACGTCTTTTGATATTTGAGGATTATTATCACATCCCCCTGAGCCTTTTTGAGCAGCCCTGTTTCCTTCAGTGTTCCCTGGTAGGCTATACCTTGTAGTGAACCCTGCTGCTCCCCTCTGAACTTGCCATAAATCCATCTCAAGTACCTCAGACCAGCTACATTAATCCAACTTCTTCTAGCCAGGGCTAATCACGGTGGAAAGACTAATTCATGCTTCCCAGCCTCTACTCCTGCTTTTAAATCCCAGCATGAAATCTGAGTTTTTCACAATAGCGCAATCTTACTAATTTGTGTTCAGCTTCTTATACACCTACCTGTGTCTTTCCCTAAGGACTCAGCACTTCACCACCTGTTCCATGTGTATTATTTGGCAGTTAACAGCTCTACCTCAGATTAGTGCATATGGAATTGAAGATAGCAAACATTTCTGGATGAAGGAGACCCTTCTAAAGATCCCAGCTCAATAAGTGCATTTTCCTGTTAGACTGTAGATTAATGTCAACTAAAGTTGTGATTTTCTATCTTTTTTATTTTTTTGGCACCAGTCTATAGAATTTGCTTCCAGACCTGATTTCCCTAACTTGTTAATGATGATGCTGCATAAGAATGAAAATCTGTATTAGAGTCAAGATATATTACATCTTCTGCTTTCCTTCTCTCTATAAAATCTGTTACTTTCTCATAGAAGAAAATTAGATTGATTTGACACATTTTGTACTCAACAAATTCCTGTTGGCTATTGTTCATCTCACTTGTTATCTTCAAGGTGCTTGCAGACAGTTTGATTATTTGTCCCAGTGTTTTTCCAGGAATTTAAGTTGAGCTGGATGGTTTGTAATTCTCTGTTTCTGTCTTTCTCTTATTCTATCTCCTTTTTCTCTGCCTCTCTTTTCCTCTACTCCCTTTTGCCTTCCTATTTATTAAACTAAGCATTATATTTACCCTTTCTAGTATTTTGAGTTCTCATACTTTTCTCTGAGCTCCCAAAGAGAACAGAGAACAACTTGTTTTTCTGAGATGCAGTCTCTAATTTGCAGTCTCTTCAAAAGAATTAAATACTGAGATGTAGGGACTCAGAGTATTCATCATCATACCCCAACCATTTCCATTTCAGTTAACTAGATGTGAAGATTCATTTGCATTAAGATGTCAAACCATTAAGTGAAGCAGCTGAAGCTGCTTTTTTTTCTTGTTCCGCTGTTCCTGCTGCAAGGACAGTGACCTGGGACAGAGGAAGGGATTGACAAGCAGAGGGATTGTTTTACCCTGTTCCTGCCATGCACATCCGAGTACAGTGTTATGAGCCCTCAGTATCATTAAACCAGTGCTGCACGTTAGCAATTTACTGCAGCCAGAGCCTCAGTGAAATGGAACAACACAAAACTATTCTTGCCCTTCTGATGACATCTGTGACTACAGTTTCCTCCCACTTACTACTGGATCAGCTCTACACTAGATTTTTCACATGCTAGTAATGTATTTGCAGATGTTTTCTTTTTCCTCCCTGTGGTTTTTTTCTTATTGTACCACACTTCACAGCTTGGCTTTTTAAATTTTGTCCATACATACTTACACTGTTCTTTTATCCTTGTGCCTGATATACTGACCTAGTTTCAATTTCTTCATGGTTCCTTTTTGTGTTTGAGGTTAATGAAGAGCAGAAGATTTAGTCAAGCTGATCTCTTGCATAAGAAGAGCTTGTGATTGTGATCTTAATAGTGTTTCTGTGAGGAACCGCCAACTTTCCTTTTTTCTTTAGCCTTGTTCCTCAGGAGAACTAACCTAATAATTCTCTGAGGGCAGAGCTTTACTCAGAAGCTTTTAACTCCGTTTATTCTCCATTACTTTTATTTAAAACTATCTGTCCTGCTTCAGATGAGACAAATGGGACAAGCTGTCTAAATAAAAACAGTCAGATCAAGTCCATGAATAAAATTCAGCTGTTGCCTGTGGAATAAGTCTTCAACCTAAGTTTCTTCAGGTAGGCTCTGATTTTGAAATGTCAGAGTATATTTCAAAAGTAAAGAAACTGTACTCCTGATGGCTGGACTTCTCAGTTTCACAAGAAGAATGTACAAATACTAACTTTCCCTTTCAGCAAGTTTGGAAAAGTCACTATTACAAGAAAGAAAGTGAAATGTTTCCCTGCTACAGAAAATATCTAATGTGACTCTGCTATTTATGTTCTACATTAAGAAATCACTCTACATTTTATTCTTCCTGAAATGTGTGAATTTCTTTGAGCTTTTGTGCCTTTACAGCAGCTCTAAGGCTCTAAAGGATATTGCCTTTTAACATTAAACACCATTATGCATCTTGTAAGCTTCTTTGATGTAGGATGTAATTTCAAGTATCCATATGCAGACTCATAGCTCGCAGCAGTCAGCACTACCACTTAGAAGTTATTATCATGGGGTTTACATTTCGAAAATTTCTTTTAATCTTTCAAGTCTCTCTAGGGAGGTCACTCATGTTTCTCAATGAAAAGTTGAAATAGTAACAATCTTCTGAAAATATTATATAGACAATTTCAGTATTTTTTATGACATTGATTACTTAAATATATTTCAAGTCCTAATATAAGAGTTTTGAGTTTACAGTAATGGGCTAATAGATTGCCCATAGCAATTAGTTTCTCAATGTGTAACTAACATTTTTTATTGCTGCTCTGAACCCATCCAAATTACAAGGAGAAGAAAAAATGAGAAAAAGCAGTTACTGCTCATATACAGCCAAGACCCATAGTCACTCACAGAAGGCTGCATAGCCACTCCTGCACTCAGGTGCAAGGCCTTATTTATTCATCCATCCATCAGCTTTAATAGTTGCTATAGTAAGTTGCAAATACCTAGAGTATTAAAATAAAATTTTGGAAATTCATATTAAATTATTTAGGAATACTAGATAATCTAAGAATAAAGTTCTTATAATTCTAAATAATCTAAGAATACTTTTTGGAGGTGAATAAGAGAAAACATATCTGACATTGTGACCAATCAGAAAGGAGATTAAATTGATTACCTTTGTTGTAAATCAGAATATTGCAACTGTGAACATTAAAGAGTGTTCTTGCAAAAATTTCTAGTGAGATCAAGCCTTAATCACCCAAATTGGAAGTGTGGAGCACCAAATATTTGGGAAAACTAATATAGGTAAACATGTGAATTAATAAAAAGTGATTCTGTTACAAATATACTTCTTTGTATAAGAGAGAACTTATTACTTTAATGAATATGTATTTCTATGAGTTGTGCACTAGTAAATAATCAGACAACTACTTTTTGTGACATCTTTAAATTCTCTGTAAGACAAGCTATTGACCAAGAAAAACCTGAGGTCAATATTTTCTTCAAGGGACAATAAGTATCTGTGCTCACTGAAATATAGTTAACTAAATGTAAAACTACCACAGGGTAAATGTAATAGGACAATCATTGGCTCTGGAAAATGAAACTGTTTCATGGTGTGCTTTTTTTCCTTTCAACTCTACTAACCTTTACAGATAAGGAACAAATAATAGTAATGAAAAGAAAAAATATGGAGAGTTTTGTTTGTGGAGCACTAATGGACTTGCAAAATTGCATCTTAAAAAAATTTATGGAATGTTAAACGTCTTCTGTAATGGCAAAAAAGCTCTGACTTTATTTCTGCAATCAAGGCCTGGCTTAGTTACCTCTGGTCTCTGCCTGACACTCTGCTCTATCAGCTTTTGAGAGCCCAAAATAGGAAATTACTTTCCTTTAATGTCTGCTAAAAACTGCAGTAGTTCAGAGTGAGCTTCCTCACATCCAGGCTGCTGGAGCCAAGCGTACCCACTCACCATGGAAATATCCCTGGGTGCCTCAAACTAAACAGCAAACATGTGGTGTCTCAAAGTTGGAGGAAAATTGCCATTGTGTTATTTTTTCTGCCTTTAAATGTGGATTTCATTTTTATAGAAAATTTTTACTCAAATGTGTGAGATTTTTATGAAAGCCTTGGACTCTGATTTTGCTGATATTCAAAGAGTTTCCAGGTTGGTTCTTCAGGTTCTGAACTCCCATCAGAGGTGATGTTTCTAGTCTGAACTCTTACTGGAGTTACCTAGAGTCACTGTGATGTATATCCGTGCAAACAGTTAGCTTTGGTCCCACAAACTCCGTGACAAACACAGAAATATCTCAAATATTCCCATACTCTATATTTAGTCAGTCACTGTTTATGGACACATGTTGGTTGTGGAAAGATGAATTTTGATATTTTTGAGGCAGCAAAATATAAAATATATTCCTGTTTCCATCAGGTGGAAGGTCTAGTTTGCCATGCTTGCTTGGTGAGAGAGTGAAGTTTCTAAAATAACTAAGGATATCTTCAAAGGAGTAATGCAGTGATGCTAATACAAATTAAACCAGTCCAATTTTCTATCTCTTAAGGTACTGTAGTACTTAAGGTACTCTCCTTGAAATATCTCCCACAACAGATGAAATATTTGGGAGGGAAATCTGAACTCAGTTATCATAAGCCATTCTGGGAATTACCATTTCATTAAATCAGTGGGGACATGGGTTTGAGAAAGGTAAAGCAGTGGAACTGATGTCACAGAGATGCTCCTAGCTGCAGTTCTGTCTGTTTGGAACAGAACTTTTCAGATTCCAGAAGTCAGTGCTGGGGCAGCATATCCAGAACCCTTAGAAATGCACAGTGTTTACCTTTTCCTGTGAAAGCTGTGTGCCTTACTAAAGTAGTTACATCATTGGCCTCCTCTAGAGAGTCCAGGGTAGCTGGTTCTTGTTATGATGATAAACAGACAGAAAATATTTGGAAATCTACAGTAATACCTTTGGAGGGGCAGTAAATGAAGACCTGAAAGCATCACAAGGGACATTGACACGTATATCTATACTAGACCAAATGGTAGGAGCCCCTGACCATGGCAGAGTCTTTCATTGATGTTCAGAGTATTGATCTTCACTTGCATTGCTGGGAGCAGGGCACAGGCTTCTCCAGCCTTGGTACCCAGGCCAGAAGCCTGCAAAGTTGGGTGTGTGTGTTTGTCTTGTGGACTACCTCCCTATGCAGGTGTTGTATTTTCCTCTGAAAAATCAGAAAAGTCCAGCTCTGGTCTTGATATAGGTCCCACAAGGTTAATTTATTATTCAATTAAAGGGTTAAAAATACCAACTGTCTTCCAAAAGGCCTTAGTGGTCACCTACTAATTCTTAGCACAGTTACCAATTTTCATCTGCCTAAGAAAAACCTATAAATACATAAAAAACTGCTATGCTAGTTTATGGCAGTATGTGTATGTCTCACCAGGTACTGTTAAATTCCTTTTTCATCCACATGAATTCTTATTGTAAGTTTACTTTTTTATGTGTTCACAAGGGCATTCAAATCTGTATACCCAAATTAACCCAAATTAACCCATAAAGATTTATAATGAGATTATCTCTCTCAAATTCAGCTTTTCAAAACTACAACATGCAGCAGGGCTGTCTAGACTTCCTCCTAAGTAATAAAGACAGCTGTCTACGGATGATGCCCTTCTCATGTCATGCTATTATGAATGCCTAAAATAGTTGAAATTATTTATCATTTGAGGACATTTCCACTTACTGACTACAGGGGAGACCCTAGGAAATAGCATAACACCATCAAAATACATTTTGCTTCAGTATGAAAACAGGCCTTAAAAGACCCTGTCTTTTAAACGATGCCTGTCCACTCCAGCCACACAACTATTTCCATGTAAAATCGCCAGAGATACAGAGATAAGAACTGCTCTGGGTCAAACATTGCTGTTCAATGGATGAAAGAAGGTATTGCTAATTTTTGTACAGAGATACTACAGCAATACAAATAGCAGCAATTCTGTCAATACAGAAACAGAACTAGAGAGGAGTAGAATCACCTTAAGGTAGAGCCACAATTCATTTTAACTAGCTCATTTGTAAGAATGTACCTTTTGGCTGGTTGAAATGAAATGACATTTTCATTGCTGAGTGTACCAGTGTTTAGGATTAGTACTTCCCAATTCAGTGTCCCCACTGACACCCTCCCAAAGCAGAGGCTTCTCACTCTCTCATTTCTCACACCCGCCCTCCCCCTTCCTGCTCTGGGGATGGAGTTGAGCATTGGAGGCACAAAAGCTGCAAATCACGGGTTGAGATAAGAACAATTTACTGGAAATAGAAATGAGATAAGAAAGCTAACTGTAACTGCAGCAATATAAATAACAAAAGGTATAGGCAAAGAAACAATTTACATGGAAGACATAGACAGATACTAACCAACTCATCCCCACATGCCACGACTTCTGCCACCAGAAGGCAAAGTCCTTTTTTCCCCACCTCGGCAATGCTGTAAGGCTGTATTGAGTAACATTATGAACTTGGCCATGCCTGATTTGGACTGAAAAGTCAATTTGGCACATAATTTAATAACTTAAAAAAAAAAAAATCTTCTGTTTCTAAACTAAAGATTGTAAAATTAGCAGCATTAAAAAATTGTTAAGAAATCAGTTTGGGTTTTTTCCTGCCTTGACACCTTAAATCTTTATACCTTTTCACATATGTGGATGTAGCAGGTTTAGAATTCTGTAAAATAAAAGCTAATATAATCAGCAGGACCAAAAGAAATGAAGAGCAGAAACTTTTCAGTTACAGAGGAGGAGAGAAGAAGAGGATAGGGATCAAAGCACAATAATTTTTATTGGATTAGCAAATAAATTATAATACAAAAGCTTTTTAGAACTGACAATTGAAAGAGGAGCTGTAGAAGTCTGTAAAGTTATAATTGGTTCATCGAATTAAATCAGATAGTAAAATATTAGGTGTCACAACCTCTTCTAAAGACTGGTTCTTAAACAGCCACTTTTTATAGGATTCATTTTCTGATGAGATGAGATTCATTTCACCTAACTTTAAATATCTACTTTGTAGCATTCTACATTTGAGATAGTCTCTCTAACATCCCTTTATATCATTGATAAAAATGACAATTTAGAGTCCAATTAATTTGATTTATTTTGGTTGCCTACTTTGACATGAGATGAATAACATGCAAGAAGAGTATTTTTTTCTCCACAGATTAAAAAAAAAATCTGTGGGAGAACAAGGTCAGATATTTATATCTACATTGTGGAGCTCTGAGTTTGGATAAGTTCATTTACATGGTTCGCAGAATATCATCTTCATAAACATTACTTATTTCAGTTATTGGAATCACTTGGGTGAAAAATGTCTTGTCTGGAGGTAAATGATATAATATCTGGAGGTAAATGGTAACATCTGAAAGAAAAGGGTAAAAGGACATGAAAATCTTTTGATTGAGTTTGTTGCTCACTTTTCAAGACAATTTTCTAAGAGGATTTAAAATATTTCTGCTCTGATGAAAAATTAATTGCAAAAATTCTCTATCACTAAAAGCCTGTGTATTTATTCACCAGTCTTCATTTCCTGGATAAAATGAACAGGTTCCATATATGATGGAGGTAATCCTAGCAGAGCGGTGTCAGAGTTTCAGAAGGCAGTGAGAACTGCATGAAGACGCTTGTGAGATATCTTCTTTTAAATAATCTAATGTAGTTGGAAAGAGCAGACAAAGTTCCAGCACACCATATTGTCAAATTCCTGCCTTTTTTGTCTGTGTTGTGTCATCTGTGCTAGATGGTCTTGACAAGGTCTTGAGTAAGAGCTTGAGATACTGAGCATATGACTGCTTTTAATTTCTTACAGAGACAAAACAACTGTGATCACAGGGAAGCAGACCTTTTCTTGTGAATAATGTTTTGTGCACCCTTCATCTATGCATGTGAGGTGAGCATTTGTGTGTCTTTTGTTTCACACATTAAGTAGCTGTCTCTTTGAGCTTTGTAGTAAAACAGATTAGTGCTTTAACAAAAATAATTTGGACATCAGAATCAAACAGATTTCAAAACTTCCTCATACAATATGCTTTTTTAGACCTTGTGGCTCCCTCAGACAATTCAAGTATGTAATTTATTGATATAAATATGTACATGTCATAACATGTACATGTCATAATAACATGCTCTAGGAATTTTATATAATCATATTGAGAAACCACATCTACCCTCAGAAAATAACAGCTGCAATGAGCTATCAGAAGGAGGATTGTATTGAAAGTTTCTCCATTATTATCAAAGTATGTTGAGTTTTATTTGTATTCTTTCATATATGTTTAATTCAGTTTCTTCACAAAGGAAAAATCCTGGGGCACTTTTCCATGGAAACCAATGGGACTTGGCTGCCTGTTTACTGCACAAGTCAGTACTGCACAGAATTTCGTAGTGCCAGAATCAATCCACAGGTTTTTGGCCCCTTGTGGATAGTCACAGAACGATGCATCTCATTGCTACAGCTCCCTGTGACGTCTTCTGATTCTGGACTCCTGATTATCTCATTGAAAATATGCTCGATGGCTGCTTCACCTCTTCAGTCACCGCATTTGGGATCCTGTGCAACCATACCCTAGCACAGCCAGATTCCTCTCAGGATGGCGGGGTCTTTGCCTACTCTAGGGATCTGACTCTTCTGTACAACCTTGAGAGGGAAACTGAGGAGAACTCTTTGAGCCAGTGGTAATTCTTAATGCAGATTACTTTTCTGGGGTTGTTTCCCTCATGCTCCTAACTCTGAAATTTCAGTTGGATCAGGATATTACCTTGAACGTGA
The DNA here is from genome assembly GCF_030490865.1 of Poecile atricapillus. Classification (NCBI taxonomy): domain Eukaryota; kingdom Metazoa; phylum Chordata; class Aves; order Passeriformes; family Paridae; genus Poecile; species Poecile atricapillus. The sequence goes on along the minus strand of NC_081289.1, from coordinate 57,557,468 downwards.
TTCTGCTTTCTTTACCAATCTTTGGTATTTTTAGGACTGATACCTTGCTGTTGTAGCTTTCCTCCATCTGTATTTTATGTTCAATTAAACAATATTTTTTTCTTGAGCCTGGTATAAAATGCCTCAAATTTTCTAGAACTGACATTAAAAATTAAGCTATTAACATTCACAGCAAATGAAAAACAAGTTTTTATTGCCCATTCTTCAATTAGAAAAAAGTCTGACTCAAGTTCAATCTTCTTCCTTTTCTACTCAGATGGAATTCCTTTTCATTTCTGTACATACAGCATGAGTAAAGCTTTCTGTTGATTGTTTCAAGATCTTCAATCACATTCATAAAGATACCTGAGAGAAATTTTTATTTTTACATTTAATCCCTAAGTCTATTAAAAGAATTAATTTCCAGTAGAATGAACAGAACTCTGTAAAATCACCTTTTCAATATCAGTGGCTTTTCTGATTAGCACCTAATAACCATAAAAGAACTTGTCAGTGCAAAACCAACAGGAGCTCCCAGTTTCTAGAGTGGTGATTCACAGGTGGTAAAGTGACTGGAAGCTGGCTTGAAAGTGAGGGAATGAATGAGAATAGTTCAGATATACTAAGATATTTGGTGAAGATCAGTACAAAGCAAATATGCATTGTCTAATTATCTGGAAAAAAGGGAGAAAAAAATAAAACATAGTTCTAAACATTTGTTGATTTTTATATATAAAGTTTGAATTCTGAAGGAACAAGAAAAAGCAGCATCTGTAAGAAAGGTTACTTTAAAAAAAATATTTTCATCATGTTAAACTATTGCATCACTCTTTTAGAAAATAGGCTGGAAAATAAAGGGTTCACATAATTTCTGAGTCTCAAAGTAACATTTCCACAGTAAAAAAATAAATCAGAGGAAATTTAGGGGTGGGTTCTCATGAAGCTTAAATTTAGTTAAGTAGTAGGAGAAACATCTTGCAAGTTTGATGAAGGCAATTCTTTTTGTGTGGGACATAAAATCTTTCATCAAAATAGCTCATTTCATGTTATAAATGCAAAGGCAATTTTGGGATAAAATCAAAAAGAGAAGTTTATTAATAAACAGCAAATAACAACAACGAGAGAAAAAACCACAATAAAAATGGTCAGTGCAGCGCTGGGTGGACAGGGTCTACACCCGAGGTGTAGGTTTCCCAAATCCACGTCTGAGCGCTCTCAGGCTTGGGATTTTATAGGGATTTTAAGTCCTCAGGCTAAAAATTCCAAGCAGGCTCCATTCACCAAGTGTTCTTGATTGTCTGGTGAATGGATTTCCTGGCTTGGAAAAATAGTCCTAACCAGTGTCCGGACAGAGTCTCCTCATATGTAAAGAGACTCTGTATGTATTTTAATTTTGGGTTATCAAGGCAGAAGTGGTGTGATCCGGGATTGGTGCCGATGGAAATCTCGGCAGAGTCTCCCCCTTTGTTTCCAATGATTGCATCTCCAACACTGGTCTGACAGGTGGGCGATTCAGGACTAGCTTTTTCTGAGGCTCGTCTTTGTCGACCTTGATTGTTTCCCAACAGAGATCTGCAGGGACGTTGGTCAGGTCCCTGAGTGGGTTCCTCCTCCGAGCTAGTCCTTTTGTTGTCTTTGATGGCTCCCATCCTGCCTATTTTCCGAGCTAATGTTCGTTATCTGGGTGTTGGCTGCAATCCGTTGCCTTTGGAGGAAAACTCCCGGCCAGGCTTGGAAAAAGGGTTTATGTACATCTTTGGATTTTATATTTTTTTAACACATATACATCTTATTTATACCTTTACGAATTTTTATTTACAAATAATTTATTACATTTCATATTAAAAAAAACCAAAAAACAAAACAAAAACAAAACAAAACAAAAATTTCAGCTGCTATTCTCATAAGAAAATTTCAGACCAGGAATATTTAGTCTCCCTTAAAAAGGAAGCAAATCAAATGTTTCATAATAGTAAATAAAGTAACAGTAGTGAAAATATGTGGGTTTTTTTGCAGATCAAATCATATTGAAAAGTGAAATTAATTAGATGTAGTTATTACATTGAAAAAAAAATCTTCTGATTAGTCAATCTAGTGATTACCACTGCAAAAAGAACCATGTAACCAAATATACTCAGCAGTTTGTTTGGAAATACGAATTTGTGATTCAAAGATTATTGTGCTCTCATTTATCAGTGGAAATTTTTCTGAATTTACTGTGGTTCCAATACTTAGAAAGGGAATTCTGGTAAATATTTTAGGAGTGATAAACACAGAGTGCACCTGCTGTTCCTTCTTATATCTGACTTTCTAGACTTTTGATACAGGCATAAAAAAGAAGAGACTGCTATGGTAGCAGGAGCTATTCTTAGCTAGTCAGCACTATCTGCAGAAACAGACTGATTCACTTTGATTGCCACTCAGCAGGACTTAAGGTAGAAGTCATATGTAAATAGATGGGCTAGAAATGGATGCCTGTATTCATTAATCTTTCATTAGATCCAATCTCAAAATTACCCAAAGGTTTTACAAGGACTTTTTAAACTCTAATTTGGCCCCTGGCCTTTAAACAAAATGAAAGCTATTGATTGATGTTCTGGCCAGGATGCAAATGAGCCCATCATTTCCTGAATCAGGCTTTATTGGTTTAGATGCACTTTCATATATCTGAACAGGAGAGCTGCTTGGAGATGAAATTTTTTATAAAGCTTCATAGTAAGGTTAATGTTGTGTTAAATTATCTAATTAAATCTTAGTAAAAGCAAAGACTTATTCTATTATTTCCAGAAATTTATAAAAATGTACTTTGCTGTCCTTTAAAATGAGAAAAAGAACAACAGATATTTAAAGACAGGAAAATACATATTTTCCAAATTAAAATTTAAAATACTACTTCTCTGTGTATCCCAAGCCTTAAAACACAGATATCTGGACATCCAGATCTTATATTCATATTACTTATGGAATGATCCAATATCCCAAAGTGAATTTTTCTGCCCTCTACCATAAGAGAAGGAAGTGTCTTCAAATTTGAAGCAGCAATATATTATCTAGATGTGTTTTGTGTTGAGGAATTTTTTTTTTTTTCCTGGGAGAACATAGTGTTCCTTTTTCTTTGCTCCATTTTAGTAGCCTAGCAGTAAAAGACCTCAGGAATCAGACTTGTATTCCCAGTTCCTTTCAGTACAAGTAGGTCTAACTCTCCTTTTCTAGGGACTACCCAGCCACCACTCTCCAGAACTATCTCATCATCAATCCATTACAGTGCAGAGAGCAGTGCAAGAGAAGCAAGTAAAAGAGTTTTAGCCCCAGTTAAAGGAAGGAAAGTTAAGCTACCTGGCATCTATTTATCAACATTGGACAGAAAGTGACAGAAAGGGTCATAAACATGGATATTTCAACCCTTACATCTTTTGTCTCATCTGAATATCCCAGACACCAAAGCAGACAGACCCTGGGTGAAGGTTCTTTCTCATACCATGATTCTCAAGATCTTGGCTGCACAGAGACTCAGCCAAGGAAGGGAAGGTGAGCTTAGGAGAATTCAGTATGAAAGGTCATACCTAGAAAAGCTGTTTCAATAACCCTAAATTCAGATATTCACATCTTGAATGAATATACTCATACTTCAGGTGGTAGCAGCAACCAGGCCCATAACCACATTTCAGGTATTCTCAGCAGCTTCCTCTGCACAGAACGGTTCAATTGGATTATGGGGAAGCTGGAGGTTGACTCAATATGTTTGTCAATATGCTTTGAGAAATTGTGCAAATTAGTGCTGTGCCTGCTGGACAGAATCAGGGAGAGCACAATTTGGGTTGTGGGAAAACCTTCTGCAGGAAGAAAGTACTACTAGTAGCTGTTATCCAGTGATTTACTGACGTGGCACTCCAGAAAAGCCTGGTTCCTGTAGGAATTTACAACACTGGTCAAAGACATGGCTTTCAGCTGCAGCCAATGTTATCATTAAGTCCTGCAAGAACATAATGAATCCATGAAATAAAAAAGGCATGGAATAAAAAAGCAAGAAAGGCAAAGCTGAGGACATCCATAATGGACATTTTAAGTAACAGATATATCATTGGGTCATGTCTTGGCAGGTCAAGCTCAACCATATTAACTATCTTTTAAGGGCTCAATAATGGACATTATAATATATTCAGTTTCTGAACATATTATAATTAAATAACAATAGCAATAGCAATAGCAATAACAATAACAATAACAAAAATTTTTAGTGCTATATAACAACATATAACATAATATGTTCTATAATAACATATTATGTTAATTATATTATATTATATTTTTACAACATATTATATCTCTGGTCCAAAAAAAGGATATTTACACTTGGCTGAAGTGCATTTTCACATGCCCACCTTAACAGCAGCCATATGCATTCAGTTGATACCATTCAGCTTGCTCCAGCCTCGAACCCCAAGTACCTCTTCTGTCCTGTGTTCACAGGTACTGATTATTTAGGAATCATAGAGAAGCTAACAAGTGAAATTTTTTAATAAGTCTTCTAAAAGAAAGAAGAAGAATAATATGAATTTGTGGAAAGGGCCAGTAGGTCCTTTCAATACCAGAAGTTCAAACAGGATAAATGCAAGTCCCAGTCTCTGGGAAGACAGATCCTCTTTCAACGACACAGGCTGGGGAGTAATGACGGGGAGCAGATCTGCAAAAAGCAGTCCTTGGGTTCCTGGTGGGAATTGAGATGAAAAAGCAATGACTTTGCAGAAAAAAGCCTTCCAGACTATCTTAACAGAAGCAGAGCCAGTACACTGAGAAAAGGGATTATCCTTCTGTTCAGCATCCTCTAGAGTATATGTGCATCTTTGGTTCCCCCTCTACAAAACTATTATTGATAAATTGAACCATTCAGCATGAGGCTGTGAAGATGCTGGCATGCTGCAGCATTTGTCCTGTGAAGAGAGACTGAAAAAGCTGGGCTTGTCCATAGAAGAAAAGAGATGGCTTTGGCCAGACCAAAGAGCAGCAACTCCTAACAGCATGGTGTGAGAAACATGGTGTGAGGAATACTGGGAAGGGAAGGAAGACAGAAGACCATGAACCAAGATTGAAGCTAGAGCTGTTCAGAGCAGATGTAAGTTTTTTTTTCCCAGGAGGATGGTCCAGCTCTTGAAGAAGTTCAGTCTTGGAGATGTTGAAGACACAACTGGATAAAAACCTTAATCATCTGTGTTTGACCTCAAGATGACCCTGCTTTGAGCAGAAAGAAGTTTGGACTAGAGACCTCCTATGGTCTCATCCAACCTGACCTATCCTACAATCATAAAATCATAGAGGAGAGACGACAATAAGAAAATAAAGGTGATCTTAAAAGTGGTTTTACTTTGTTTTAAATGTGGAAAGTACGACTTAGCTTCCAATAATTAAAGCACAGATTTTTTTACTGCCCATCCCAAGGCCAGTGGGAGTGTCAGACATTATCCACAGTAATTTTTTTGCAAAATAACATACAACTTGGAACATTTAAATCTAAAGGGAGGGAAGAAAAAATGATAAGGAACAGCAGACATATAATTTATATGTATATATATATATATATAAGGAAAAGTAAGTTCTAATTATATTTTCATGGAAAAATAATATCAATAACTTGCTACACTATCTGTGTCAAAGAGATTTTGACTTTTATCTGATTATTTTAGGTTGCAATGCAAGATGTAACCAAATGTATTCTATTACCATCTGTTAAAACCAGGTGGGTCAGTGTTCTTTAGCTCTTCCATGACCCATCCCTCATAACTCCAGGGGGATCTTCTGTTAATGGCCCATTGAGTCTCACTGCATGACTGATAAATTTACATCATCCCATTGTGACGGGGGAAACTTCACCCTTCAGAGGAAAACTACACCTTCTACAGGACCCCTGCTTCAACAGGACCACGTCTGTCACTCCAGGAAGACTGCAGCCACCATTTAATCGGACTGCTACCAACAACCTGAGCAACAGGGAGTCAGGTTGTATTCTGACTCTGTCAGTGGTTTTTGTACTACTGCAGTTCATTTTAATTTTCCTACAAAGTTGTAGGTTTGGGTTTGTGGGTTTTTTTACATACTAGTAAAGAACGGTTATGCTACTCCCACATCTTTGCCTGAGAGCCCCTTAATTTCAAAATTATAATAATTCAGAGGGAGGAGGTTTACATTTTCCATTTCAAGAGAGGCTCTTGCCTTCCTTTAGCAGACACCTGTCTTTTCAAACCTAGACACTGATAGACTATTTGGTTTTGGGGTAAGAAAACATAGACTATTTCCCACAGAAATAAGAGTATATTCTGAACAGTTTTAGGCAGCCATGATTGGAAGTGATGATGTTTCCCAAAGTATAAAGTAGAAATGAAATACAAAGACCTTTGTATGAGAATGGCCCAGTTATCATTTGGAAGACAACCCCAAATCAAACCAGGTAATAGGGAGCAACAAACATTTTGTCTAATGTAGTAGCTTACCCCAGTTTCCTTTGGGTCTATGTTTTTATATTTTTGCCTGAAAAAGAGAATGTTTTACTTTTCAGAGGTCAGTTGTTAAAAATAAAGTTAGCTGAAACCAGTCAGTGTTTTACAAGAACAGCTTTTATTGAAATCAGTTTTCTGCTGAAAAAAGTCTGATTGAAAACTTCAAGTAATCCCTCAAACACCTGGTTGAGTCTTCAGCTCTTTCAAAAGCTCCAAGAATGTGGTACATGTAGGCAACAAAACCTCAGTTCTCTATGAATATCTTTTTAAATCTATGAGCATTCAGTTCAGTAAAAAACAGTATTTTAAAAACCAACACAGAAAAATTAAAGATTTTGTTTATTCAGTGCTTCAAATGGATTTTTGCTTGAAAATACTAAAAGAAAATTGCAGAACTGGAATAATATAAATCAGAGCAATTACTCCTACTGCTATTCCAAAAGAATACACACTTAGAATCACTGTAATTTAATAAACAAAACATGCACTAGAGGATACAGGGCAGCACAAAATACAATAATGGCTGATATATTGCTGGTGGTATTAAAATGCTCATAATATTCTGTTTTCAATGCTGAAAATTAAGGATTACTCAAGGAACAACAAAAAAGTGCCAAAGTTTGTGACATATTAAGTATAACCCTGGGCTTAACTCTGTCTGTATTAAAATGACTAAGTGGAAAATATCTTCATGACAAGATGCACTTTTTTTCCCCATAGATATATTTGCTATCCAGTGATCATTTGTCCATTCTTTTTATCTCAGTAGGATATAATTTAACAGATAGCTTACCTGAAATTAGATGGATTTGAAACTTTTTGTCACATGACTTTAATTTTTTCTAGATGAAAGAATGTTCTGCTGAACAATTAAAAACATCAGTGTAGTAGTATGAGTCTGACCTACTCTAAATGCTAATGAGATCCAAACTGCTGCCATGAACTTCAGGGAAGGAAAAAGCCTAAAGGGACGTATATAATGCTTATGAGACTGTTTCCTTTACTCTTTAACCCTCAGGTCTTACTACAATGAAAAATCACATCCAGGGACATTGACTGTTGCTCATCACAATCATCAGATTTCCTCAGAGAGGGTGGCAGAAGCTGGTGGAGTTAGTCCCTGTCCTGCACCTGTCCTGTGGATAGCTTTGGTTTGCAGAGCTGTCAAGCTGGCATCCTTCCACAGTACTCAAAATTCATTTTGGCTCCTGGGTGTGTTTTTCTGTTAATCAGCTGCCAATCCATTGTATAAGTCTTTCCAGACTATTTTTTAAAAGTTTCCAGTCTAGCAAAGCAAGGCTCTATAGGCTATTCCAGACTTGCTGTCTCAGTTGTGTTGGCAGGATCCCATGCTGTGGACATGGAGTGGCAGAAAGCCTGCTCTCCAAAGGGAGATGGCGGGGAGAGGAGGGGAAAACTGAAATGTGAGTGCAGAAGTAGTAGCTAAATTCAAAGAAGTTGTCATAACCTTGAAAATGGGTAATACCATGTGGAGACAGGATGGAGCAAAGGATAGTCAGTAGCCAAGGAAGGATTTTGCAAGCTGCTAGCTCGCCCTTCCTTCTCAGTGGTGTCCTAAGGAGAAAGTGGTAATGCCACCATCTCCTTTAGTTCTGGATCCTAATCCCTCTTTGGCAGGCAATTCCAGAGACACAAGCAACAGGGAGTGAAGAGACTATTGCTTTCAGTGACAGAAAACTTAGCAGTCTGTTGGATACATATGTGAAATTCTTGTGCTAAATACACTGCTGAGACTGAAGCAATAAATTCTTGCTTAAATAACTCTATTAAAAAGTTTCTAATAGATGTCTAAGAATGGCCATCCTGAAAAGTAAAGGGTGATAGACAGCTTCCACTAACCCTTGCATCTTTTGGACTTTGTATTATTAACAGGTCATTGTGAGTTTTTTGTATTAATCTGTTTTAAGGAAATGGATTCCTCTTCTTTCAAGAATCAGAGGGCACATTCTCTCCCACACACACCTGCACATGCATGAGTACATCTGTTCCTTAGGAACAGAAACTACATCGACTGCATATAGCACAGAATATAAAACTTATCTAAATTAGGCAAAGTCATTTTCTGAATGTACCTCACAGGTCTAAGTGTCGATACAATAAGATTTGTTGTTTTTCATGTTCAAATAATAAAAAAGATAATTTCAAACTTTCTGTTAAAAAAAAAAATCAGTTTAAAGCTAGGACAGAATTTGCAGTATTTCAGGTTTTAAACAGGCCTGCAGTGTGTGTAGTGGCATGTCAGGCAAAGGTAGATGTAGTCCAGTTCAAACAAACCTGCATTTAAACTCATATAACGTCCCACATACAACATTTTGTTTGGGGAGGTCTTTGCATATGACCCTATAGTTATTGGGTTTTTCTTTTACTAAATCAAAGATCTACCACATGTTATGCTTAAAGCAAAAGTTGCACAGACTGGAAATCTTTTCCAAATGAAGGAAAAGGAAACCTCTTATAATTCCATTTAATTTGTCACATGAGAGTTGTATTCTCAGTGATAGTGAATACCACCCATAGGACACCAATTAGTTGGACAAATGAATGGGTTCAACAGAATTCAACACACATTGAATATTCCTTCTTCCTTCTGCAGCAAATATTTAAATATTTAAGGTACAAATTATTTTGAAGTTTTTGTTATTATTTGGCACACATTTTTGGTAGGGTTCTATCTAAATAGACAGTGTGTACCCTTCTATCTCCTCTCTAGGTAGCAGAGCAGTGCCTGCTTCATTTGATCCTAACACAGCTGATTTTCATCTGCTGCACCTGAGTAAATCTCAGCAGCAGTTTTTTTGTGTTCAGTCAGAGATGCCAACAGGAAATCTTTTGATCTGTGACTGAAGTGGAACAAAGCACATGTCCCATGTCCCGTGAGGAGTGGCTGAGGGAGCTGAGGGCCTTCAGCCTGGAGGAGTCTCAGGGGAGGCTTTTTGTCGCACTCTACAGCCGCCTGAAAGGAGGGTATAGCTGGGTGAGCCTCATCTCCCAGGTACCAAGTGACAGGACGAGAGGACACAGCCTCAAGCTGCACCAAAGGAGGTTTAAGCTGGACATCAGGAAGAAATTCTTTACAAAAAGGTTGATTAGACATTGGAATGGTCTGTCCAGGGAGGCTGTAAAGTCACTGTCCCTGGTGGTGTTCAAGGAAAGACTGGACAAGGCACTCAGTGCCATGGTTTGTTGTCATGGTGGTGTTGGGTTATAGGTAGGACTTGATGATCTCAGAGGTCTTTTCCAACCTAATTCATTCTGTGAAAAAATAAAAGTTAGGAGTGATTTTTTTTTTTTTTTTCTTTTTCAGAATATTTAGAAGAGAATAGAGAAACTTTAATTTAATTACTTGAAAAACAGTCTAGAGCTATTTCAACAGAATTCTTTTGTGAATATCAATATTCAAAATGTCTATATTTTTTGTTATTTACACAACTCATATGTTAATGTCTTTTGTGATAGATTGATCTGTATAATCAAGCATCAAAAATTAAGGTGTAGAAATGAATAGAAATAATAAATATGTTTTAGCAAAAATTTTAGCTTAAGTTTGTATTTTTTTTTCAAATCTGCCATTTTTGAAAGCTTAATACCTTTATTTTTTTTTAAATGAGCATAAAAGGATGTAAACACAGCTGAAGTGACAATTTCCTGACTCAGTATTTGCAGGATACAGAGAAAACTCACAGAATTGATGATGCTGTGAATGACTCTGCCAGCAAAACACATTTCATTGTCTTCTCAAAAGCTACGTGTATGTTTTGACACCAGCAAAACAACAAAGTTCCCTTTACAGTGGGCTAAATTCACAAGACAGAAACATGCCTTATGAACAGTTCTTCTTTTGGCTGGGATAGAGTTAATTTTTTTCCTAGTGGCTGTTATACTGTTGTGTTTTGGATTTGGTATGAGGATAATGCTAACACAGTGATATTGATGTTTTGGCTCTTGCTGAGTAGTGCTGACCCTAAGTCAAGGACTTTTCAGTGTCCTGTGCTCTGCCAGTGAGGAGCTGCACAAGAAGCTGGGAGGGAGCACAGCTGGGACAGCTGACCCAAACTGGTCAAAGTGTGTGTTCCACACCATAGAATATCATATCCAGTATTTAAACTGGGGGAGTTGGCCAGGAGGGGCCAATAGCTGCTGAAGGCCAGGCTGGGTATCAGGTGGTGAGCAACTGTATTGGGCATCACTTGTTTCTCTTGGGTTTTATTCCTCTCTGATTTTGTTGTCTCCCTTTTCTTTGCTATTATTTCTATTTATTATTAGTAATAATTATAATAGGTATATCAATTATTAAACTATTTCAATTAATAAATTATCTTAACCCATGTCTTTTCCCTTTTTTTTCCAGCTCTCCTCCCCATCCCATCGAGACAGGAGGTGGTGGGTATGAGTGAGTGGCCGCACGCTATTAAGTCACCAAGTGGAGTTAAACCATGAGATGAATCCACATTAGCTAGGGAAGAACATTCTTATTTCAACAATTTAAAAGAAATCTATTAAAATATCTTGTCTTATAAAGCAGGCTGGATTAGACATGAGGGCATGTCTACAGCTTATGAAGCACACCTTAAAATTATGGTACATTGAGGGGAAAGTAAAATCATGCAACATGCCAGAGAACGGCCCACTAACTTCATTGCAGATGTGAGGTGTGCAACACCCCTGCATTGCAGTTCCTTCAATATGAGAACAGGTACCATTTCACTAGTTGCTTCCATTTGGAAGTCTAATACACCTAGACCCTTGTAGTTTTTACATTATTCAGTGGATATACCCCAGCTGAAGCAGACTAAAGAAGGATTAAGTGCTGACTTAAGCACTTAATACATGACTTCTATATCTCTTGAAGATGCCACTCAGAAAATTTGTTCACTTGTTTTTTACCACTTCTCTTAAAAAAGTGTAAAACTTGGATACTTTATTTTTTTGCATTATGTTCTGAATACTTTTGCATAGCATTATTTCATGAAGAAATTGTACCATGTTTATAAACTACCATGTATTGCATGATTAAATTGTGGAGGTAAATTTAATTTGCATCTCTCTATCACCACTGAAAATATTTTCTGTTCATTCTTATTTCTACTCTGAGTATATGTTTACATTGGTTTCCTGTACTTTTGATGTATAAGTGTCAAAGCTGTTTCATTTCCTCCTGAGCTGTAGAAATGGGAATTTACATTATATATCTGTCATTCTGTAGTGGCACCAAGGATCTTGGCCTTGAAAACTCTGTTCTTCAGTCTTTCTAAAAAAGAATACGCATTTTTCTGTAAAGAACATACAGAGATTTTCAAAAGTAAGTAGGACCAGAGCCCAGATAAACTGTATTTCTTTTGCTTCAGCATTACAGCCTGCTGTCATGAATTTAAATTTCTACTGGACACCCAAGACTGCAAAGAATGCAGTTTCACATCATGTGTCCCTGGTTTTGGCTTCAAGTGAGACTTGATATTAATTAAAGATTCCTGTCATGATCCTTAACATAGGGAGAAAAAAAAGTATTTTGTGTTAGCTTAGTCAGAAATGAATGGATAGAAACTAATAAATATAGGAAATACAGAAGATAAGATAAAATATTACTCTACCGTCCCAAAAAGGAAACATACTTTCCTCCTTCTGTGCTTATTAGGGGGAAATAAATAAAAAAATAAAAGGTATTTTATTATAAATATTTTTGCTTTTTTGAGACCATGGGTGATTTGTAAATTATACAGCTTTCATGATGTCTAAGACACTGACACAAGTTCTTCAAAGTACTAGTTTCTGGCATCAAAATAAGTCTCATTATATACCATTTATGCTGTTTTAAGCAATAAGCAGCAAAGACTGTTATCTCCAAGTGTCTCATAGAACATGTGCCCCTGAGTTTTAAGGACTGACCACTGAGTAGTAACTTTTGGCATGAGATCAATTTGGGGTAGGTGGTTTTGCTTGTTAGATCAACATAGAGAAAACATAAGAGGCATGAGTCAAATAGCAGCAGCAGCAAACCAAAGAGTAGATATTGAAGCTATATGTATCTTCTTTTTTTCTTCAGGTCATTTTTAGATATCTGAGTTGATCTGCTTGCACAATTTCTGACTGCTTATTAGGAAAAAAATATAAATGCTGGCTAGGCACAATTTTCTCCTCTTCTCCCAAAGGAAAATGATTATGAACATATCAAGCAAGGCCCGGTGATGCAGCTACATTTCCCTACCAGTTCTTGGTCTGAGAAAAGAGGGTATTTCCAGAGCTATAGGAAAAAGCATAGCAAAAAGACTATGCATCAGATTAGTAGTGGGTCAAGAATTTAAAATAAGCACGTGACCATCATGAAGCTAATGCTGACTTCCCTTCATATCTAACAAAGCAACCATTTGCCACCTGCCAGTGACCATAGAAATGAAGATGGTGACTAATCCCCTTCTGTTAGCAATTTGTAGCCAGTCTGTTTGGATTTAGAATATCAGTAGCTGGATCTGATTTTTGGGAGTGCAATGTCATAAAGAATTTTCCACACCATACTACCCATTGATCACAAAATTGCTATGCCATTGATGGCTTTGTACTTCCTATTAGGATGACTTGGCACTTAAAGGCTATACAGTTATATCAGGGCTTTTCAGGGCATACATACATCCATACTGTGCATGGAGATTTGTTGAAGTAATACATCATGATAAAAGACTTTTTTTTCTTCTCCTCAATTCTGCATAACTTGCATACTACCAAGGCCACTTAATGTGCCTCAGCTTTAGCTCACCAGGTCAAATATATGACTCAAAACTTCTAGAGCACCTTTGTGGATGCAGAAAGGAAAGTACATTCATTTCTAGATTTTTCCTATGCAGCTTAATTTCTAGATTTTTCTTATGCAACTAAACAGCTTTGTTATTCTTATCAGTATCTGGGAAATTGTTCATTCCTTTAAGGCTAATGAGACTGAGAGAATTTATCCATCAGCCAGCTGAACAGCTGCAGTATGGTGACAGAACATATCTGGCTGACAAAACCTATCCAGCAACTTCTGTGCCATTTACCAAAATTATACACTTTTTCAACCTTATCATATGATTCAAATTAGAGAGCATCTGCATGAGCCCTTTGGTGCTGTGCATGAGTATTGGGAGACAAAATGATGATACTAAACTACTAATATTCCCATTTGAATAGCAACATCATGTGAAACATTGAGAAAACTTAAGTTATATCTCAGGTGAAGAAATGTCACCTTCATGTTCTCTATCTGCCTTCTCTGCCTGAATACTGAGCAGAGCACCTGACCTTCCCACAGAACTGTACATCTGGATCTAGCTCAGTGTTATATTCCCAAGAAGAAGATTTGTGCTTGCTGAAATCCTAAAAGCACAGAAATCAAGAGCAACTTCCAAACTTGATACTTTGATATCTACACCTAAAGTTCAGTGGCAGCTTTTGAATAGTGGTTCATTTTTACAGAATTTGGCAGCAGAGAAGGATGTGTATGAGACTGGAGTTTTAGATTTTCGCCCAGTCATAATTTGGTTGCTAACAACAACTGCTTACTGACTCTCACAATGCTATTAGATAAAATGTTTGAAATTAATATAAATGTCCAAGAAGCTGTGTGGCTCATAAAAGCCTGAGATCTGGACCAAAGAGGAATAGAAACAAGTTAATAGCAAATGGGGACATGTAATATAAACACAGGTATCACCATATAGCAGGAGCCAGCAGACTTAATCCTTGAGAAGTCACATCACAAGCAAGTAGAAATACAATTATTACAAAGTACTTTTTGTTATCTGTTTTCTTCTTTTTTATTAATTTATTTAAATTAATTTCTAATAATTAATTTGACAAAGCACATATGGGCAGAATTTTTTCATCAGTAAAAACGCAAACATCAGGGTTTAAAAACTAAACTGGCCCTGACCTTGATAAAGATGTGAAATAGACTTTCTGACTTGCTTTCATCTGGTGAAAGTGGAGGATACCACTAAAATCCTCCTGTTTCTATGTGAAGTAGGAAAAGCTAGAAGTCTGTGTTTATATAGATAACAAGATTCAACTCCTCATCAGCTTAACTAGAAAGATCATTTTAAGTTTTACACAGTTGCAAAAATATTATCCCTGAAATAATCCACGATCTGGTATGGCTATCCACCTTTGTTCAACATAGCACGATCTTCACCTGAAAGAAATGAGCTCCAGTTCAGGCTGCAGTGGATTTACCATGTTCCATCTTCTGCTTTATGGGCTTTTCCTATTTTTGGATGTTTACTTTTCTGTTACACTGGAGTGATGAAAATGGTTCAAACATGGTTCAAAGGCCAATTAGTGACCAGAGAGCCAGAAGCATTCAAGAACTTGGCATTCTTAAAAAAATCATTAAGTAGCACCATAGATGTTGTGCAATGTCTAAGGTGCTACTGCCAACCTTACTGCTACCCAACACCTGCACAGAGGGATAACTGTAGGATAAAGAGAAGAGTAGTATTCCTCTCCAGCTCTGGATAAAACCCTAACTTTTCAGCACAACAACAAACAAGCTACCTAAAAATACTGATAAAAGGTAATATGAAAATTAGATATCAAGCTGATAATAAGGAGACTACATTATATGGTATAAATACACAGATACAAATACATTAGAAGCAACAGTCATTACTGCATTGAGTCAAGAAGCCAAATTTTTGGTGGGTGCATGTTCTATGTCAAGATCCAGTTACCATTTTTGGAAGATTTAATTTGGAAACACAGCTGTACTTCTCAACCAAGTAACAGACTACATTTAGAATTATTGATCACATTTTGGAGAAATAGAATGCAATTAAATCTTTTATTGCTATATATAATGAAAAGGCAGATAGGAAGTAATATTAAGCCATGGACAATGTCAGTTGAAGAGAATATCTGTGGCTTGGACAGAAGCTAAATGTGATTAATTGACTAAGTTCTGCTTTTAAAGATAATGACAATCATCTCATTAGGAGAATTCTATTGCAATTATAAATTAAATATACAAAGCAAAAATTTTTAGAAATTTTGGGTTTGTTTGTCTTCTTTAGTCCAAGGTGTCCATGCAAATAGAAGAAAACCAAAAGTAGCATAATTCCTCAATTCTCTAATGCCCAAATGCATATTCTACTAGCTATGTCAAGTCAGAAACCTCAGGTTCTGTTTTTGACAAAGGCTTTGCTTATACTAGCATTTGCACATATATTTTTATATACTTCAATCTCTATGTCTGACTGAAATATCATTACAGTTTTCAAGTCTTGGAATGAAATTCTAGTACAAAAAAGTTTGTGTATGCTATTTTGTATACAGGAGCAAAAACATAAAATCTGGGTAAACAATTTCTTTCTACATTTGAGTGAGAATTGAGCAGGTGCTCTTTTCCACATGTGAAAAAATGTAAGCTTGGTGACAATTGCAGAATATTTTATCTTTGAGTACTATAAACACAAATACTTCCTGGATAATTGATCTGTAAGGGTAATGTTAATTAATGCATCTCCTACATTTTTAATTACAATTTTCTTTTCCTGTACAATCCCTAGTTACTCCATGGGCAGGTTCTGGCTGGGATAGAGTTAATTTTTCTAACAGAAACTAGTTATGGAGCTATGTTTTGATTTGTGCTGTAGACTGTGGTGATTGCAAATAGATGTTTCAGCTACTGCTTAGCAGTGCTTACATGGAGTCAAAGATTTTTCTGCTTTTCATATTACCCCACGAGCAAGGAGGCTGGGAAGGCACAAGCTGGGGAGGGACACAGTTGGGACAGCTGAGGCCAAAAGACCCAAGGCATATTCCAGATCATACGGCATCATGCTCAGTGTATAAAGCTGGGGGAAGAAGAAGGAAGAGGGGAAGGTTTCGAGTGATCACATTAGTCTTCCCAAGTTACTGCCACACGTGATGGAGCCCTGCTTTCCTTGGGATGGCTGAACACCTGCCTGTCCATGGGAAGTGATAAATGAATTCCTTATTTTGCTTTGCGGGCATGGCTTTTGCTATCCCTATTGAACTGCCTTTACCTCAATCCAAGAGTTTTCTAATTCTTACTTTTCCAACTCTTTCCCCCTTCCCACCAAGGGGAAGTGAGTGAGATTGGTGTGGGGCTTGGTTGATGGCTAGGGTCAAACCATGACATCCAGGGAACTTATTCAAAGCTACAGAAAAGTTGCCTTCTCCCTTCATGCAGCAATACCAGTGAGGGATAAATTCTTTGCATCACAGAACTACCTCATTACCTGGTACTTCTCTCAGGCCCGAAGATGCACTAAGGACAATATAGTGAATACTAAACGTGAAATAAAAGAGTGGATAAATCCATTTTCTAATTTCTCTTCTGATGAAAACATGTAGATCTATCATACATAGTATGGTATGTCATATTTTTGTGCTGTTTTTAAAATTATTTTTATTTTTGCTATATTATTTTGTTTATTCTGAATCTGTTAAAAGGAAAAAAAAGAATCCTCCTATGTAATTTTAGTACATATTAAATAAGAAGCAAAGACAAACTTATTTTTAATGATCTCTTGAAAATCACCTTTAAGATCATTTGGATTTTGTATTTTAAACACTTTTAGTTACTTTTATGATAGACACCGGTGTATGTGCAACCAAAAAATATGTACTAATAGAAGTCATAAATTCATAAATTCTTGCCTTAATGTAGACAGGTGGCAGAGCAAACAAAATACTGTCTTTGCTCCTGCCTGATAAATGTCACCATAATATTGCTATTTATTCTCAAAGAAGAAATTTGCCTCCTGCATGAGTTTTCTTTTCTACTTGTGGGCCACTTGTAGGTTTCATGAATATCTTGCTAGTGCAAGGATAGTGACAATGACTTTTTTCAGGGAAAATGAAATTAAGAACTGATATTTCTCACATAAAAAAAAATAAATAGGCTTTCTAAGGCTCTTTTAATGTGTCTTATGAAGGAACAGTTAATAATATAAATGTATGTTTCATTTGTGGTTTATAGCTGCATAACTTCTCTTGCTGGGCTGAAGGGTAATTAAACTGGGCTCAAATAAAACCTTTATTAAAGGTCAGACTGTCTGGGCTGGTACTGTTGGTCAATAGTGTTTACATCACAAAATTATGGGCCAAGTGAGAAAACATGTAATGATGAGGAAATTTATGTCATGTATATGCCTTTTAACACATTAAAAAGACATTGTTGTTTTAGGGTTGTTAGAAAGGTCATCTGTGTTCCTCTGCAAGACTCGTCTTACTAGAAAAAAAAATGATCTAGTATTAGGTCTGCCAAGTCAGTGCTAGGATTGTAAGTAACCTGCTTCATTTTTGTGGGGGCAATGCATTTTTTCTTCAAAAAAGTCTTGTTTGGATTTTCCTTTTGTTTCTCTGTAGTAATTCTACTATTACATAAATAAAGTGTTTGGATTTAATTATATCTTGTATTGTTGAAATGAGCAGGATGTATTTTAAATAAAGAGCCTTACACAAGAATAATGACGTGATTAAATTTACCTTTAAAAATATTATTTGTTGTTTCTGGTATAAATCCCAGTTTGCTCTAGGGTAGAATTGTGCATTATTCAAAGAGCATCTTATCTTGGAAGAAAACCCAAATTCACACAGGAAAAATCAATTCTTTATGAAGACACTAACAGTAAAATACATTATTAATTACTTTTTTATTGTGACAGTTCTCTACAGAAAAAACAAAAACAGAAACACAAACAAAAACAAAAACAAAAAACCAAAACTCTCACACACTTAAGATTCTGGGATTCATATATTCTTAATTTTCTTGTATATCAAAAAACATGATTAGATGCAGATCTTGAAGTCTCATTCAGTGCTGGGTGCTTGTGCACTGTCACTGTCTAGACACAGCTCCTGCGAGGAGCTGGGAGCCACTTCCCTGAGCAGAGCACATGTGGGGATGCTGCTGCCACTCCAAACCCTGGCCTCTTCCCTTCCTAAATGCTCTGCAGTCGCTCAGCCTAATTGTACTTGAAGCAGTGAAACTGATGTGTTCCGTGTGACATGTGCAAAGAACTAATTGAATTTTTTGGATGAAGTTTCTCTAAGTACTGAACAGATATGTACAGATTTATTCTCTTTTCTCTTTGTAACGTTTAATAACATGTAACCATATGGTCATTTTTCTTGGGTTTGAGTATCTAATGATCAAATTCCACTGCTGCTATTTGGCTAACAGCTAAAAAGCCTAAGACAAATGTGTGACCCTGACATTCAGAGACCTACTGCAAATGCAGAAGAAAGGGCTGGAAGAATATATCCCTAGATATTTTTTTTTTTCTCCCCAGTAATACAGAGAAGGTTTGTATTGACTGAGAGTCAGAAAAAGATGACATGTTTCCTGTCCAGTTTTCCACAATAACTTTTTTAGTAAGTAAAGGCAGCAGAAGTAACAAGTATAACAGTATTAAGAAGAGGACAAAGGAGATTGCTTTCTGAAATTGCACTGATTGTTAAAATGACCCCCTCCATTGATAGTACTATGCATTTTGGCAAGCACCATAACTGCTTGTCAGCTGTTTAAATCCAGTCAGAAATACAGCCAAATAGTACTCAAACTAGTTTGGAAAATTAAAAAGGAATTTGACTTTTTTTTTTTTTTTTTGGGGGGGGGAGGGGGCAGGCAGCAAAGGAAACAGACACTGAGATAGAAGGGGTCTTGGGTAGAGTTGTCCCATATTTTCCCAAGCAGGAAGAGGAATTCAGGAGGCAAAACAATGAGGCAGGACAAGGTGAGGATGGAATGGAAAAGGGAAATCTGGGACACACCTTCAAAGACAAATGCATGCTAGGAATGCAATGTGTGTGTGTATGTGTAATATATGTCTTCCTTCATGAAAACAAGGGCAATAAAGGTCCTTGCCTCTCCGGCTGTCTTATGGATTCTCTACATACTTTCCCAAGGAAATTGGGAATCTTTGCATACCTTTCCTTTACTGGAAACAAGACCTGATGGATCCCCTTGCCACCCTTCTCCCTGCCTGATCTCAGTGGCCAGTGGTTTAGTGGCTCTTCTCTCTGCAGACAAAAATGCATGTGGGGAAGGAAGAGAGGAGGAAAAGGGAGGACTAAACATTGCCATTGACCCTTGGCTGTTCTCAGGGTTCGGGGGCTGCAGGGTCTAGGGTCTCTGGTACACTAGAATTGCCTGAGTCCTATGTCTCTGTTACCATTTTAATGATAGCTATGATGTAACTATATGATGTAAACAACCACAAAGCCTCACTCTGTCAGCTGATAACAACTGACAGGATCACGGACTGTAAGCACCTAACCCCAGGCAGGGAAGATGAGGACCCAAGAGAATGAAGCCATTTACACCCCTTAGCACTGCATTGTTTTCTACCTGTACTCACCCTCATGAGGTGTTTTCATTAATGAAAATCTGCCGATAGGCGAACTTAACACTTACTGAAGAAGTTGTCTTGAAGTGTTGATTTCTTCCAGACTGACTAGATGCTTTGCAGTAGTACAGAAGTGCTTTAGTTGCCTTAAAATTGTATGACTGCCCCAGGTACTGGAGAGAAGACTGAGTTACTGGAACCTTCTCCCTCTTACTTTTATCTGTTGGAGCCTTGCTTATCTTAACTGTCTGCAAAGGCTCAAGATCCAACGATGTAAATGAAATCTGTGTTAACAAAATCATTTACCACTGAGCACTCAGGATAAAGAGATCTTTGGCCTTGACAGTTTAGCAAGTAGGGAATCCTTCTGAGGAAAATTACAGATTGTTGATGTTGTTAAAGACTTTATTTCCATATGTCTTCACATTTGTACCTGAGTAGGAGCTAATGATATCCTAAGAGCCCTATTTCATTAATATCACAAGTAAAAGAAAAAAAAAAACTAAATCGAAGGACTTTATCTAATCTCCCTGAAACCTGTCTAATCTAGGACAATCTGTCCTCGGTCTCCCAAGTCTAGACAGAACTTTAGATAGTGATATTATGTGCTATTAGTGCTTAAAATCTTTGCAGTACTGATCCTTAAACCCACGATGAATGGACTTTTCCAGGACACCATCCTTCTGTATTGTCTCTACATCAATGTTCTTCACTCTGTGCCACTATTGTCACCAACAGCATGAGATCATTTGATTCCAAATCACCTTCTGAGCTTTTCTGCTCTTGGTCACTTTTTCTTTTCTTTGGGAAACAGAGGCAGATATAATCTTTCTTTTGAAATGCCACAGAGCAGAAAGGTTTCAAGCAAACTTTAAGTCTCCCCCAGCCCAAACAGCTCATGAAGTTAACACAGTTAAGGCAGATATCTACCTTTTCCTTTGCTTCTGGATCTGTCCACTTGGCAGTTTTCTAATTACCATTTCATAGGCCTTCCCAAGCCCTTTAGAGATGATCCAAAGCACATCTGGAAAGACTCTTGCTCTGATGTGCTCATGTTGTATGCAACAAATAGTTATTCCTACATTCCCTGAATTTGTCTTATTTCAGTCCAAAGGTATGTAACTACTTGCCTCCAGCTCACTGATTTTTCTGAAAGTCAAGTTTGCTTTCATTATGTTAACACTTCACTTGATGACAACATTAATTTCTAAAGTCAAGAAAGACCTGAGATCTCTTTCTTTCCAGCTTAGCAAGATAACTGCTGGCCAAGTGAAGATATACTGGTAACAGTAAAAATAGAAATGGGTAAGGAGATGGAGGGGAAACCTGACAATATGATATAGTTTGATTTTCATTATAAGGACAGATATAGGCAAAACCAGAATTCATATGCATGAGCAGTAATAGTTTTTACAAGATATTTGAATGACTCCTACAGGGACATGTAGGCTTCATAGGCACCTGTGTACATGGTAGACAGTATTTTGCTACTTGTGATACTAGAGTACTAATGTAATGAAGCTGGAAATATTAAATTAGGCATTGAAAGATTTCCTCCAGCAGCTCCATTCTGCCAGGGAAGTCCACTTGTGTAGCTTGAAAAAAAGGCCTACCTTACACACCTACTTTTATCAATGTTTTCTGCTTTGGTGTGTCTTCTGTTTTAGCAGACCAACTGTGCCATGTACAGTTTCCTGTTAGAAATGATATGGTTCCTCTAGATTTTTTTTTGGTTGATGAAGAGGAGATGAGATCAGCTATCAACTATGACTAAGTCTCATTGCTGTCAAGGGATAAAAATAGAGTAATGTGTACATGCCTAAAGAAGTAAAAATAAGCCCATGTGTTTGACAAAGGTGGGCTGGTTCCACTGGCTGCTCTTGCCCAAGGTTATCCTATGTTACAAGTTAATGCAGATGGTTATTGAATAGACTGGGGCCATCCAGCAACACCTAGCAATATCTAGCAACATCTAGCATCTGTTCACCTAGCAATGTCAGATAAGAGGGCAGTTGCCTCTAAAAGCCACTTACATATTAATCCACTCAACTGTTTTCTGCTTGTACATCTGGGACTGAGGCAGGATCAGACTCTAGCCATGACCTCACATAATCCTCCTTCTGTAGTGACACCCTTGCATAATACAGAAGAATATTTGCAGCGTCAGAGTCATATGTCACAGCAGTACAAGGAGTCACAAGTGGCATGACTGTGTCAAGGAGTTTTTAAACAAGTGTGACTGGCATGGAGCTTTACACATATCTGTCATATGGCCTTGTAAGAGATAGATTTGGGAAGCCCTAAGCAAGGCTGTTCCCAGACGTAAGGTCACTATCACACAACAATAGTGTCCCTGTGAGGTGCTCCAAGAGACAATCATCACATTTGACCATTAGATTATCAAAATGGATGTTGTAACAGCATAGTGTTGAGTTTGAAAGGAAATTATTTTCATATTTGAGCCAAGTAAAATTTTCCAGTAACATCAGGAAGATCAACTTGGATGCCTACAAAATTCTGTTAGTTAATAATGGCCAGGCAGAGGGCCAGTAGAAATAGATGGTATTGTTTTAAAAAATATATATTCAGCCCTTTCCCCTTACACTTTGCCTGCTGTTTGCCTTTTTGGACTGAAAGGGCTTCAGAGCAAAGTTGTGTTTATTGTCTGAGATCAGTCATATTACTTAATCAATGGCCACTAATGATAAATAAGAATAATATAAAACATTAATGACTTTCTACCCATGTCTGCATCTGGCTCTCAGTGAGCTACTGCACTTGTTACTGCTGCATCTGACCATATGTTCCCAGGGCAAACCCCCTAAAGTCTTCACAGCAGCAATACACCTGGGACATGAAAGCTGGTAGCAAATCCCTGATGTCAGGGCTAGAGGCAAGAGACAGAGAAACCAAGAAAGTCAAGAGATGTATGAAACTAAAAATGGTAAAGAATAGTGAAGAGACAAGAAATCCAGGTAGCTAAAGATGAACCCTGGGACAAGGAGCAGGTAGGAACAAAGCAAAACTTGTCAAGCTTGATAGCAGCGAGATTCTACAAAACACAACAAGCAGTGGACATAGTGATGAGATTGGTCTTAAAAGACAACTCTTAATACAGTTTTGGCCAAATGACTGACTGCAGTTCAGTCATCTTGATGGATAGAGCAGAGTCTAACACACTCTGGCAAGAACTTGGGGCTGATATGAAATTCTTCCCAGAAAACAGTAATAAGATATGCAACTCTTACATGTTCCCACATAATGACGATGTAGCAGGATGCTGATGTATCAAAAAGCCATTGAAAACAAGCAGTGTTTTGCAAGTCTTTGCACCTCACTGTAATAATAAACAGTAATCAGTCATTGTCATTTTCCCATATTTTTCCTTCTGAATCTTTAGAGGAATTTTACACCAGTGCATTCAGGTCTCATTAGCTTTCAAAAAGCTGCAGTAGTCACTTCCCCAGAAATGGCAAATTTACAGAAAAATAATTTTAATCTAATTTTTTAAATTTTTTATAATAAAGATACAAGCAAGAATGATTGCACAAAATTCTAATGCCCATGTCATTCACAAGACAAGACTACCACAATGAATCCCAAAATCTACAAAGCGATCTTTTTTCCTCATTATTCTTCACTTTCTAGTTTTAATCCCATTCAAATTCATTAGTATTCCTTCACTATGTTGTCAGTCTGCATTATGGTGGGGGTCTGGAAGACCTTCAACAAAAGAATTTTTGCCTGTGCTACAACCCTTTGTACCTTCATTCAATCCCAGTAGAAAGACTTTCTAAATGCCTGCATGTTGCAGGAAATCAACCCTTAATGAATCTTTGGATGCAAGTCTAAACAGATGACAGTACTTTCTAATCTGCTAAGGAAACAATGTTTTAATTAAGTATAAGGTTTAATAAAACTTTCACTACTTGTACAAAAATTCATGCTGATTAACAGACGGCTGACAAGACAACTCTAATAATTTCTGATTAAATGCTTTTGTTTAGTATTTTCAGTCACCTCTACAGGGAATTAATTACTGGAAATGAAAAAAATGAAGGTTCACACCAGTTAATATCCTTGAGAAAGTGGAAAGTAATCAACTGTATAAATTACAGTGGCATATACAGGCCAGCCTGTGGTCAAAATTTGTACAACATACCCCAGCCAGTTTTTGAGATGGTTAGACTGAAATGCATGTGCAGTTGCTGTTGCAAGTAGCTGCTCCTTGGTTTTAGGTAATCAGTGAGCAGCTGTGTTCAGATGAATATGCCATTGCAACTTTTCTTCACTTTGTGATTTTTTTAAATTACATTTACCTATTTCAAATGGCCACTACTGTAGTTGCAAAGCATATGTTTACATATCCCTTTCATACCTCATATTGCTCTTTAAATAAACAAATAACCTTCTAAGGCAAATCTACATGGGAATATACATGAGAACCAGACATCAGGCTGTGGTAAGTACTGATCTACCTACCTAGAAAAGGGTTTCAGCTACTCCTACTGAAACCATCCCAGCAAAATTGGGGTAACAGGTACTCCAACAAATGTTCTCAAACAGGCTTTCTATAAAACTAGTGAAAAAGGAGAAAATTAGCCACTTTTTATTATCCATAATTCTCAAAGAGGTGTTAGTTCAAAAATTTACCTGGGAAAATTTACTTGCAGTAAGTTTGATTAGACAATCCTTTAGGTGAAGTCTGATGCTGAAGTTTTTGCTCCTCTGAGTGACTGCATTAACTTGAGTCAGTTAATAGCGTTGTAAATGCTAATCTAGATATATCAAGATACTTTCATTTCAGCACAAATGTTTGTATTTTTTTCCAGGTCTAAGCCAATTGACAATCAATTATCTTGAATTTTAACAACTGGAGTGCAGAAGTGCAGTACTTGAGAACAAACATACACCCTCTGTGCAAGGTGATCTTTCCCTGTAGAAAACCAGCAGCAAGCTGTTTGATGCCTTATCACTATGTTATTTGAAGTATCTTCCATTCCAGCTTGTCACCAGTGCCATGCAAGCTTTGTACTGGCCACCTACAAGACCTGGGAGAACTTCATGAGCACTTCTGATAATCTTGTGTTTGTCCAGGGGTTCTTTATGACTTTTTAATTTTGCCTTGATGACCACCATTTGTGGTGCTCAGTTTTCAGTGAGCTTCAGTTGAACTAATCTGTTAATTAGAGAAGAACTACTATAGGAGTTTGAAATAGTATATCTATATATAGTTATATATATGAACTTGTGCAATTTGAAATTTCCACTAAAGAAATTTAACATTTTCCAAGAAAACATAAAAATTGGTCAGAAAGAGAAAATAATCTCAGGTCTGTTGATAACCTGGCTAAATATTCAGTGTTGTCAACTATATTAGTTGTTCTGGAATAAAGAAAGTTATACTCTAAGATGGCAGGAAGATGCAGAAAAAAGTTGTTATCATATATATATATATATATATATATATATATATATATATATATATATATATATATTCATAATCAGTGAATGAAGTCTCTAAAGGACTGTGAAAACTATCTGGGTAAAAAGAACCATTTGCACCAGTGCAGTTTTTGCCATGAAGATTTTAGTTTTAAAAGAATGTTAAATAATAAGAATGTAACTTAGTAAAGAATATGAAAGTGTGTATTATTTGTTCTGAAACTGTGACATGTTCTTCTCATGACCTGCATCAGTAGGAGTTTGTCACAGGTCATAAAAGGAGTTGGATAGTGCTGTTAGTTGGTGACATAGAAAGTCTGTTCAGCAGAGGAAAAGAGAGGTATAAATTATGATCAACATTTTTATGAACCCCTTTTCACACCAACAGGCAGTTACATGGGGAAAAAGACCTGGTGTTGTTAGCATGCTCTAACCAACTGAGCCAATCTCAAGGGTGAGTAATTGCTCTTTGTGGTATTAACAAAAATGCCACCAAGGACTCAGGTTTTGAGATAATTTTTATGCTCTACTTTTCTTTCAAGTTACCTTGCCCTTTCTTTCCAAATAACATTTGTTGTCTTACAGAGAGGACTTCTGAAAGACAGAAGGGTTTCTTTCTCTTTTTTCTACTGCTTTTCAGCATTGCAGGAGAAGTTTTCTTTACCACTCCTGGATTTCTTATTTATTTTCTCTGTAGGGCAGACATTCTTTTGTCACAAGTTAAAGGATAGCTCTGTACTCATCACACAGACAAAATTTCCCTTGAAATGATTGGAATATTTTGACAAGAACTGTAGAATTGGATCCTATAGCACCAAAAGTATTTTGGATAGGAGTTGTCAGGGAAATGGTGTTCCTCAGCTATGAGAGCTGCTTCAGTGCATCACCACAACAAGCACTAAACTGGGAAGAGTGCATCCTTAAAATGCGCTCAAAATTCATGGTTTACATAGGGACTGACCAAGATTTTCAAGATCAGTTGCTGAAGTTTTCCTTTAAGTATACTAGAATCCTACATATTAAACTGTGAGTATTGGTAGAAATATCCTAGAGAAGACAATGGAGCTCATGCCTGCTGAAGAGACTCAAAATGACAGAGAAATAGGAAAATTGTAGATCTTGAGATAAAACAATAAATGCAATAATGATAACGCATTTGTTTTACTTTTTCTCACTGCAACTTTTTTTCTGAATAGCTGTAAAGCATTGTCATTGACTAACAATTCTGAAATGTTTAATGTATTTTCTCATTTGCAAATGTACCTGTGAAGCTGGTTAAAAAGTAGGGCATACTGCTGAGATATATAAATATAGTAATGAATTAAGTTTTGACCTGTGTGGGATTCTGAGGGACCTTAGTTCCTTCACTTCATCTCTATTTGAGATACTGTACACCTCACAAGCAAATGCTCAGCACCTGATTTGAAGAAAAGTCACTTAAAATAATTTGCACGTCAGCTTAAGAATAGCAAGATTTGTCTTATTCCTTACAAATTCCTTGTTGCAGAAGTTTTTGAATAGAAGCTAGAGGGTATGCTTGATGGTACTGACAAGAGAAAATTTTATTTTTACACATATCCTTTCTTCAGCAGTACCATCTCTCTTCCAGCACATCCCAGACCCAAGTGGTTGTTCATATTCCCTCACTTATGCTGGGTTGCTATCAGAGAGATCAGTTTATTGATCTTCATATCAATGCACCAGCAAAAGGAAGGGATAGTGGGAGGAACAATTTAGCTGATGCTGGCTATGAGAAAAGGTCAGTAGCTCCATAACCTCACCATCTTGAGAAAATCTGTCACTACTATTGATTAGGTCAAATCTGCATTAAAAAGTTTTGGTTTTTCCAGTAGCAAAACCAGCACTGTCAATAAATTTTATATTGATTCAAAAAGCAGATGAATGATGTGTCTGAAATCTGTTTTTGTAATTCAAGATTACGCTGATGAAATTAAAATTTTAAAATAGCTGTAACTTCTAGATGATTTATGAAAAATGCTTGTTTCTAAAAATACTGATTTATTATACCCCACAATTTGTTTACTCTGGTGTTCAGCTAGCCTTACAGATATAAAACTCATCCTTACCACAACTTAATCTGCCTTCTTGTGGATTAAGTTTTTTATCCATTTATATCTGCCCAGACAATAGACAAATTTCTCTCTGCAAAACAGTGGTCTCTTACATTTTTCTATTATATATTATATATATTATATATTCTATATTATTTATATTTCAAGGCTTTTGATATTACTTAGACATTATAAACAAACAAACAAACAAATAAACTACCCTCCTCTTCCCCTCCCCTCTCTCCACCCCAAAATCTTTGCATGGAGTCCAAACACAGGCGTATTTCCCACAGGTAATGGACATCTTTCCTTAGGATGATCTTGAAAGAGACTGTTCCCTTTCATGACTCTATTAGGCTTGGAAGCTTCTGGAAAAACAATAAATTATGGGAAATCACCATTCCAATCTTTTATAACATATGCTTGTTAACATTTTTATACATTTTAATTCAAATAGACTGATATTTGATGCTTATATTTTCCTATCTTAAAAGCAAGGAAGCAGAAAAGGGGAGAAACTTCAACCCTGAAACCAGGCCATTCATAATTACGAGAGTAAGTTTCTCAAGCAAAACTTTTTTTTTTTTTATTTCTACAAAAGAGCATTTTTTTCAGTAACACTAACATACAAAAAAAATTCCACCTAGCTACTACACAGACAATTATTCATAAAATAATAAAACATTTGCTTCAGGAGTATGTCCATAATAGAGCAAAATACCAAATATTTCAATTTTCAGTATAATTTTCTGTAATCTTTGTGTAATTCTAACTGAAGCCTTAAAGTGACTGCTGAGTCAGTTATAATAAAAAGGAATAATTTTGATCCACAAGTTACTTTTCTGACTATGACTTAATTGTAATTTTGATGTTTAACACAGTCTTACCTGAGAAACAGTGCAAGTCAAAGTATGCATCTCACTAATTCTCTTAGTGGACTAGCATAAGCAGCTTTTTACATAATGGTTTGTGTGGTCAATTAGCAGAGTATTAGCTATAATAGATAACGTTCTTACTAAGACCATATTAATTAGAGCTTAAACATAGCTAATCTGAGACCTATATTGAATTTATATTATTATGTAAACAGAATATTTCCGTAGGCAAGTAATTTCCTTCATAGCATTGTAAGGAAAAGGAAATCCTTGCATCTGAGATACAAACATGCTGATTTTATCAGAGTATTGCAAACCACTTAGTGTTTCTTAAAACTTGACTGTGCCAGGCTGTATTACAAATAATAATTTCAAGCAGTAAAGGACACAAAGATTGAATACCTTTTAAATTTATTGGAAGAGAACGGCAAGCTAAGAAAATGTCTGCAAGTATTTAATGGATGTATGTTTCTGCTCCGCATTTTGCCTTGAGTTACACCACAGCTCTGGTGTTCTCTAGTCACTTCTCTTCATCAAAGAAAGAGCTGGTATGTCTATGTGAACACATTTTTTAGTTGTAACATGAATTCACCTGTTATGAGACAAACTTTCTCTGAAAATAATTAGGAATCCTGTCTTATACACATTTAATTTAATTTTTAGTTGCATGGATTTGTGGCCTCCTTATCATTTTGTTTAGCAATTCTGCAACATAATCAAAGCTTAGTATGTCTCTGGTAAATCAGCTACGTGAAGGAACGCTGTAGGCAAAAGCATATTAAATTTTTAAATCACAGATAACCATGAAACTAAGTAATTGCAAATTTACAAGTAGAGAAAATTTTGGACAGCATCAAAAACTGTAGTGCCATGAAACTAAAACACTGCTACCTTGACTTCTGCTACAAATTAGCAGAAGAATTCTACAAGAAGAACTCTAAAAAAGTGGAATCACTGCTGTTAGTAGAAAAAATTCCACTAACACTAGGCTGATATGGCCACAACATTCTGTTGTCTAGTTACACCACTGAGAATTATTGCCCATCTACATACCAGAAGACAAGTGCTTCTCATGGTTACTGAAATGAAGTGGAAGAATGAGGGCTAATATGGTTGTAAATGCTCGCACCAAGAGTCGTGTAGGTAGGTGACTGAAGGCACACCAGGCAGGTTAGCACTATAACATCAGATGCAGATTTGACAACCTTTTGAATACATACTCCCCTCTCCCATTTTTATTGGGAAGTTATTTTTGCATTTGTAGTGATTTAAAATTTTTCATTTTTAGTGAAATATCCCTTCAAGCATTATGGGATAATTAGGTATCAACCATACTCACTCATATCTAAAAATATAATCTAGCAGTGCTTTAAAATCTCCCCAATTTATGCACCATTATTTTTGGAACATGTACTTTAATTTCACCAACAGAGGTCACTAAACCACTGAGAGAGAACCGTAAGTGTTTGGTGGGAACAGACCCTAAGTCAACCTTCCTAACATCCTCTGATAGTGATTTTCAAAGGGGTTCTTGTTCAGCTGCTTTAGCAAATATAAGCTCAGTTAACAAAAAGAGAAAAAAAAAAAAGACACTGTATACTTATACACTCAGGGAAAAGAGCTTTATTAGGGCTATGAATTATGCAAAACACTACACTGTTAAAGATATTTCAGTATTAGAATATATGTAAAATGCCTATTATGAAGCCAGTAGCATACCTACATGCATAGGTATGAGTATTGGTAAATCAATTTTTCAAGGTTAAAACAGGCCCTGATTTAAACAATAGTGTTTTAAATGACCTGCTGAATTTTATTTTTCAAGCTTTGTGCTGTTAAAAACCAGCCTAGTGGGGAGAGAGTATGAAAAGGAGGATCCCGGAGAAATAACATTTAATGATATTAATACCAGATAGAAGCACAGGAGAAACCAAGAGCTGTCATAGACTTGCTCATTTTGGCAGAAACACTCAGCTAATGGAACTATATTAACACATCATTTTCCAACTTTCAACTGTAATGAAAAGCTATTTTTACAAATCATTACTTTTGGTACATGGTGTTTCAGCCACATGGCTTCTATTAGTGTACAGGGGAGTTTCACAAGCAAAGCTGCCTGTGCAGCACTGAAAGTGCACCTTTTATGTTGAGCTAATCCCAGGAGGGAGTCAGCACTCGTGCCAGTGTCCTTTTGACCTTTATCCTTTTAATGCATTTTGCCGCAGTAGCAAAAGGTGAAAACCTAGTTTTTATGTTTCAAAACAGAGCGTTTCTACGCTGATTCTCAGTGAAGCTAAGGAAAGTAACAGCTCTTGTGGAAATGTTGAAAGTCCCTAGCTCAGCAATCAACAATAGCTTTACAAATGTGTTTTTAGAATCGCTTTTCTGGTAGCCCTTTGAAGCTCACCCATAGGGCCCTGCTGCCATCCCTCTGAACAGCTGTGAACATGTGAAGTCACTGGAGTGGAAGATGTTAATTACTGTCAGCTACTGGAATTTCTCCAGGGACCTCTTGTGGTTAGAAACGTTTCCCTAAAGAAGTACACTAGGTGCTGGGATCCTCTCTTCTTAAGAAAAAGGAATTTCTCATTCTAAAGTGAAACTCTAAATATTCACTTTTAAGTGTTCTTCTCATAAGACAGTGTGATTTTTTCTATGCAATCTTAACTGAAGAATCTTTTATTTCTGTGAATAGAGTTCCAACAAAAGGGAACTGAACTTTTCAGGGACTAGGTTTAGCACATATACAGATTTTCATTAAAACCTGGGGAAACATGTCTAAAACAAGGAAGGAACAAAATCAGAAAACATAAGAAACAAATTGATGGACAGAATTCCTAACTGTGGTTAAGGCTTTTTTTTCATCGATGAGTAATTTTTCTTTTTGTGGCCAAGAAAAGTCAACACACCTTCCCTCTGTGCCATCAGAAAACTGCACAGACAAAAAATGGTCTTTTTTCTTCCGCTTTACCTCCTGCCATTCATCGGCATTTTGAGTCTAAACTAGTTAGCATCAGGAGCCTGATGTGATGCCAGCGAGATATTACCCACAGGGAACCAAAATAATAGCAGATGAGCTAGCAGAAAGATCCCCAGAAAGGGAAATAAAATAAAACCAAGATTCTAAGCCTAGCCCTTTACTGTGACAACTACAAAGCACCTTTAATGACTGAACACATCCTTAAATATACCTTGTAGATCCCTCTGCAGTAGTTAAACCTTGTAATCACTACCACCCCCGCAACAAGACCAAGCCAGGTCAGTCTCTGGCTGGAGAGAAATCAGGATGAAATCGTTAATCTGCAGGATTTGACTCCCAACGTGTGAAGATGAATGCCGAGGACATTTCTCTTGTCCTTTGCTGCAGTGAGAATGGCACATGCTCCCCCGTATCATACTCTATCAAGTGACACACCAGACTTTGATAATCTAAGGGAGTTGAAGGAAAACAGTCACCCTGATCTCCCAAGAATGCTGTCCCTTTCCCGTAAGGGCACAGAAGTCCTCATCCACGCCCAGAAGGAAAGTGCAAGTGGGAAGAAGGAAACTGAATGTAATGGAAAGTAAACATATCAACTGTGAAAACTACAGGAACCAGCAGCAGCTACAGAATTCCTTCCTTGTTATACCTAAGGACAAGTACACTGATATTCAGTGTTTACAGAGGTAAAAGTCCCACAATTACAGGGCCAATTCCCTTTTATGTAGGCTATTAGTGCTGTTGAATTGTACTCCTTCCCCAGTCCAACAATAAATGCAGTGATTGAGTAGATAGAGCTCAGATGAGGGATTGCTTAATTCTTTCAAAATGGCCACTGCTTAATGGCACAGACCATCTCCTAACCCTGGCTCAGCTGCTGCAGGCCTTTAACAAGGCTTGAGACACTAACAGCGTGTTCCTCAGCTCATCACAAGGAACAGTGAAGATAAATGTAAATACACAAACACAGAACTTGTTATATACAAAAAGTTTAATTGAAATACCTGTATAAAAAATATGATCTCCATACATTTCACACCGTTAAACAGAAGAAAAAATCCAAATCCAAGCTGCATAAATGCAACCAGATCACAGAAACACAGCTATTAAAATAAATTAAGGTTTATGACTCTGCCACTCTACCTTCCAGAGCCAATGCACGGAGACTGTACAATGTCAATAATTTAAAACCCTTCCAAACAGCATTACTTTACACTTCTGGTACAATAATACCAGACAAAAGGCATACTGACTAACTTTAAAAAATCATTCTATTTCCCTTAAATTAGACTTTGTACAACAATTTCCCATCTTCCAACAAAAAACTGGTAAGGTCAGAATTTTTTTTTTTTTATTTTTTTTTGTAACCAAAAGTTGACAGGAATGCAGAAAAAAAGTGCCATGGGCAAACCACAAGAATTCCCATGGGGAGAAGGAGGGGAAAGCACAGTGTTGAATAACTCTAACCAAATAAATTAACCAAATAAATAGCCACAGTTGAAAACTGTGGGAGGTCTTCTAAATTCCAAACAATAAATAACTGTATAGTACACGGGAAAAACCGAGTTTACATAAACACATTATACAGGTATGGAAAAAAAAAAAGTAGAAGTCCTTGAATATTGCATTGATTGTGCATTCAACATGCCCATACATACTTTAAGACTCGCAGGGTGACAAAAGGCCGGGGGGGAGTTGAGAAAGGGGCTTCTCATGCCCAATGGTAGAGATGATAAAAGGAAACATGAATAAATGTTTCTGATAAAGAAGCTGATATACCTGTTCATATTTCTGTGCAGGCTATAGGAAATATTTTGAGCAGCAGAGGTGGGCTGGATTTGTAAAGGGCAGGGGCGCAGGAGTGAAATGTCTGTGTTCAAGTATTCCATCACCAGTGGATGGGACTACTTCATTCAATCACCGAACAGGTTCTCCAATGCATCATAGGAGCTGCTTCCCCCAGCACCGAGTCTAAAGGAAGCAAATTCCTATAATGAACTGGATCTTCTTTGGACATAGACAGCTCAAAAAAGAAAGTCCCACTGAAGCAGCTTTCAAAAAGGCACTCAAAAGCAAATAAAATCTAGTCCAGGCTCTATGAGAGCAAAAAAGTTTACCATGTATTCAAGAGGTCACTGCTTTCTTAATAAGGTCAGTCTTTGACTAAGTACTGGCCTGCAACTCCCAAACATCAGCGTTTCCAAAGGAAATCTCTCATTCCAAAGCAGAAACCAGCAAAGGGGGAAAACAAAATCAAGTCCCTCAGACAAAGATTCAACTACAGAATAATGAATGCATTTTTCTAGCCCCTCCTATGTATTGGCAGCAGCACTGTGGTCTTTCTGCTTGAAGCTCCCCCTCCCAGTGCGAGGTCCTTAGTAATTCACAGACTCTCATTACTTGAACTTGTGCTAGATACATCAGTATCAAGGGTCCGTAGCCTTATGTCACAGTCCTCAGACTTCACTACATCAGATTTGTGCATCCATTGATGGTCAAAAATCTGGTCAAGTGTTGGTCTGTCTGAAGGCCTCAGTGAAAGGCACCATTTGATCAGTTGTTGACATTCTGTAACAAAACAAGAAAGCCATATTAGATTAAAAAAGTAAAAAAAAAAGATAATCCTCAGTAACAAAAATCCACCCACACAAGCTCACACGTGCAAGACTATTAAAAAAATCCACAAAACTAGAAAACCCATTAGATTTCTATAGAACTTACCAGGTGAAATTCTTCTCCTGAAGTATAATCGTCCCCTCAAGATTTCTTCATCTTGCTCAAAAGGGATGTCCCCACAAACCATGTCATACAGCAGAACTCCCAGAGACCATACTGTTGCTGACCGCCCATGGTATCTGTGGTATCTGATCCACTCTGGAGGGCTGTATACTCTCGTTCCTGAAAGCAGAAAAAACCCACAATTGAAGATTTAAAGTGTTTCCCTTGACATTTAGGAATTAAAAAAAAAAAAAAGCAAGAACAAAAAAACCCCAAAAAAAACCAAACCCAAAAAACTAAACTGCTTAAAATTTTTCACAAGCCAAAGTCATTAGCAGTGTAATTTCAGGTCATCTGCAGAGTTACACCATCAACAGACTTGGCCCATCCGGTTGTTCTATTTTGTTGCAAGGAATAACACAGCCCCATCAGCTGACTGTTTACTGAGGCAAGCTCCCTTTCACTGACCACGTGGCGTCTGCAGCATCACACCAAAAATAGACACAAAAGGACAAAGGGGGCTGGCAGGGAGGAGGGAAGGGCGACAAGAAGGTGAAACTCAGGTCTGCCCGCATTACACGGGGCTAATCTGCTTTATCCAATTCCACAGAGCAATAAACAAAATAGGGCCGCTTACGATTCCTGCGTTTTTAAGGCCCTCCCCCCCCCCCGGGCTTTTATGCGGCAGCTTTTCCCAACCCGCCCCCCTCCACTCCTCCAGTGCCCGAGGGCTCCTTGGATACCAAACAAAAAGGGGAATTCGTGATGCCGAGGGTCACGTGCGGTGGGGCTTCGGGTTTCACAACAAACAGATGTGAGTGCGGCAGCTGGGGGCGGGGGGAGCGAGACCCCGTGTTACATCAGTCATACTCCACGCACCGGGGGAAATACTCCCCTCTGGTCACATGCCGGCTTATGTTCAGCTTTCCCACCTCTAAAGCATCGACCCTAGCCGCTATAGCAACTCATTCTGAGAGAGTGCATTTGTCCCCATAGCTTTAAAATCTGCAATGCGGGATTTCCAGGACACTGGCAGAATGGGAGCAGGGGAGGTACCACTCCGAGTTAAAAAAAACGCCGCATATAAAAACTGCATATCCACACATGGAAACATCCGACACTGGCAAAACCTCCATGTAAACAGATCGCCCTCTAGGAAAAAAACCCCGCTTTTTCCAAGACAGGGAAACATAAACTGCTGCGTCACTGCCTGGAATCGCTTCTTTCCTGCGCAACTGAACACCCCTAAGCGGCTTCGGGTCCACAGGTTTCCATTACCGATAGATCTGATATGAACCCCCGTGTCAGGGGTTCTGCTTGTTGTGACTGGTCACTGGAAAGGGGCTAAGCAGCAGCTCTAGGGAGGGCGTCACCCCGGGAGGGGCACGGGAAGGGTGGGGGACACGTACCGTCGAAATCGGTATAGACTGTGTCCTTGAGGAGGGCCCCCGAGCCAAAATCAATGAGCTTCAGCTCGCCTGTACGGAGGTCAACCAGCAGGTTCTCGTCCTTGATGTCCCGGTGCACCACACCGCAGCCGTAGCAGTGGCGCACCGCCTCCAGCACCTGCCGGAAGAACCCGCGGGCCGTCTCCTCGTCCAGGGCACCTTTCTCCGTGATGAAGTCGAACAGGTCCTTCACCAGCTCAGGCCGCTCCATGATGATCAGGTACCCGTCGGGCCGCTCGTACCAGTCCAGCAGCTTGATGACCCCTCTGAAGCCGGAGCCCACCTTCTTGAGAAGGACGATCTCCAGGGGTACCATGATGCCGCTCTGGGCAGAAAAAGGGGTGCGGGTCAGCGGGGGGTGGCGCGGCCCGGGGCACCCCTTCGACTGAAGGGAGGGAGGCGGGGAGGGCGTGCAGGGCGGGGAGGAGGGCGCGGCCGGCGGGCCCCCTCTGCCGCTGCCGCAGTCCGAGGGGCGGGCGCGGCGCTGCGGCGGCGAACCCCCGCCAAATTCCCTCCCGACGCAGAGGCCGCGCCAGCGGGGCGGGCCCCGCCGCCCACACAATGGCCCCGCCGCGCAGAGCCCCGCGGCACCCCCGGAGTCCCCCCCGGGTACTTACAATCGTGCCCCACTCGGTCACCCGCTCCTTCACCACATGCTTCACGGCGACCTGCGGAGCGCGGAGAACGGAGGCGCCGTGAGCGGCGGGGCGGGCTCAGCCTGCGCCCCGCCGCCGAGGGCCGGGCCGGCCGCGCCCGCCGCTTCCCGCGCCACGCTCCCGCCCGCCGCCCCCGCCCGGGCGCCCCGCGCCTCACCGGCAGCCCGTCGGCGATCCTGCTCCCCGCGTACACGGTGCCGAAGCCCCCGCTGCCCAGCACGGAGCCCACTTGGTAGACTTTATCAAACGGCTCCTTCTCCACTTTCACTGCGGAAACAAGAGGGAAAACCCCGCATTAATATCCTCAGCCGCGGTGCGCCCGAATAATAATAACACTGGTAATAATAACAAAAAAAATTTAAAAAAAGAGCCCCCACAAACGCTTTGCCCAATGGACCCGGACTGTGTGCATTGCCCTGATTCTGACCAAGGCTTTACTAAAAAAAAAAATAAAAAAAAAATATTCTTCAATTAAGAAAAAAAAAAAAGAAAAAAAAGCAAGAATAGAATAAACGCAGCTCCGGGAGGTGCGAGACGCCGACCCCGACACCCCAGTAACGCAGGGCGGGTCTGCGCCCTCCGGCGCGGCGCTGCCAGGGGACACCCGAGCCCCGTACCTGGCTGGAGGATCTTCACCGGCAAGTGGTCCATGCTAGGGCTGCAGATGTGCGCCAGCGAGCCGAACTTGGAGAGCAACATCTTCCGAGGGAGGGAAAACGTCGAGTTAGCTCCCCGCGGCAGCTCCGCCGGCGTCCTCTTGGCTCGGCGCGGCTCTCTCCGGAGCCGGCGGAGGGCGGCGAGCCGCCGAAAGTGTCTATGTGGCTCCTTCTTCGGCCGGGAGCGGGAACGCACGGAGTCCTTGGGGGTCCGTCCCCGCCGGCAGCAGTCCAGGCGTCGGTAGCACAAAGTCCTCCGGAGAAACGCAGTCAGAGAACGCGCCGCTCCCGCGTTCCTTCTTCCACCCAGCGAAAGCCGCTCGAGGCGCAGGCAAGCGCAGGCAAAACTATAGCCCTCCGCGGAGGCAGACGAGTCCGGGGTCTTCGGATCCACGCGTGGAGCCCGCCCCTGCGGGGGCCGCGGCGGCAGGAGCGGGCTGGGCGCCGCAGTGGAGCCGTGGCGCGCGGAGGACAGACCGCGCCGCCGCCGAGCTGCCCGCGCGCTTCTGAGCCGGCGGCGCCGCCGAGCCGTCTCTTAACTCCCAATATTTTGGTGCGGGCAGAGTGCGGCGAGCGCGCCGAGAATATCCCTCCGCGGGGGAGGGGGGAACACCTCTCCCTGCCGCCCCCGCCGCCCCCTCCCCTCTGCGCCGGAGCCCCTGCGGGGCGGCGGCCACGACTGCAGCGCCCTGTCCCACCCCACAGCACGGGCGGGCACGGGGAGGGCGGGGGGCTGGGAACTATTTGTTCTGTAGTAACCGGCGCGTAGAGTTACACACCGTCTGAGAGGAACGCATCACACATTAGCGGCAAAAAAAAAAAAAAAAAAAAAAAAAAAAAAGGGCGGGGGGAGATTCTCCCGTGTGCGTTAACGCCGCCGTGCGGCCAATCGCCGGGCGCCCTTTCAAAGGGCTCCCGCTGCTGCCCAATGAGGAGAGCCCTCATTTGCATGCGGCGGCGCGCGGCCAGGCGGCGGCAGGGCGGGAATGCCGCGGCGCGCCGGGCCCGCCCCGCCCCGGGCTGCGGAAAGGTCGCTCCGAGCCGCCGCGTCGGGGGCTGCGCGGGGGCGGGGCGCCAGCAGCGCTTGGGCACGGTGGGCCGGGGGTCTGTGGAGCCCGTCTCGGGAGCCGGCAGCCCCGGCACGTTGATCGGTGCCCGCTCGTTTTGCCAGCCGGGACTCCCCGGTGAGCACGCGGATCGCTCCCTCGCCCTCAGCGGCGATTCCTCCTCTTCCTCCTCCCCAGCGCTGCCCCTTCGCCTCGGCGCACGTCGGCCCCGTGCCAGCTCGGGGGGACGCCGGCGCCTGCCCTCCGCGCCTGCCTCTGTCAGTCACCTCCCCTGTGCGGAAGCCCCGCGGGGCCGTGCGGCGCGACGGCGGGCGCCGGAGTCCTGGCGGCGCAGCTCGGCAGAGCCGAGCGCTTCCCGCCCCGCTAGGCGCCACGCCGGGAGAGGGCACGGAGCCGCTCCATTTCCCGGCGCTACCACTGCCCAACGCGCCCCGCCCCGCAGGGGGCGCTGCACCAACGGGAATGGGGGCGCGTCCCGTCCGAGCGGGCTCGATGGGGTCCCTGTGCTCTGAGGCTGCGGCCGCGCCGGTCACCGCGGTCCGGGCTCCGGCCTTTTCTGAAGGGGCACCGAGACAGTTATAGGTGCGCTCGGGCGGAGGGAGAATCCCGAGGGCATCCGGGAGATCTTGCCGAGTGTCTCACCAGCAAAGCTGTGGGCCGCTACTTTAGAAATTAATGAGCGCGCTGCTAGGTGGGCAACAGCACCTTAACAACTGTTCCAGCAGCCACTTAGAGCCCAGCGCAGATGCCAGGCAAGGCTGGCGCTCGGGCGAGCGCCCCGCCGTTTGCAGACAGCTTGGCGGCCGCCCCTCCGCGCCCCGTCACCGCCGCCCCGTCACCCCCCGGGCCAGGTGCGTGGCCGGGAAAAGCTGCGGAGCTGGAGGGACCGGTGCTCAGCGGGGATCCCTGACGTGAGGGTGTTTTTGGCAGCCCCTCCCACCCTGAGCTCTCGGGGACAGCCTAGCAGTTGGCATTGTCTGATAATAGTAGTGCTGTAATCTCGGGCAGTCGTGCCCATAAACAAAGCAAGGGCTTCTAGGGAGAGGTAATATCTTTTATTAGATTAGACCAGCTGATGTAAAGGTCAAGTTTGCAGGCGCAGTTTCAACCCTTCATGTCGCAGAATGTATTTTTTGAAGATAGATCAGTTGGGCTATAAAAGTTACTACTTCTCATACAGACCAACTTGCAGAGGCTCCAAAATAAACCATTGAGTTTATTGAGTAGCTGAGGAATAATTTAGAACGTTTCATGTTTTTTGTTTTGTTTTGTTTTGTTTTTCCTTAAAGCTAATGATTGGGATTTATGAGATAAAGCAATAAAAAAGCTGATTTGATTTGGTTTGGTTTGGTTTTGCTTTTTCTTTATTATTATTTTTTTTAAATTTGTGTTAGACCCTGCCTTTTGGCTGTCTCAAGTCACATTAATAAAAGTTAATATGTGTAACAGTGTAAGTGCTAATTATTTAGGGAATTAACACTGCAAGTTGTTACTAATTCCTGCTTTTTTTACATGACCAGGCATGAAAAATCATGCATGTATCACTGGTCTGCAAATGTAAAAAACATCAGTCATTCCAACTATATTTAGAATTGCTTAAATTCATCTCTGTGTGTGGCCAATGTATAGTAAATCAGTGATACACTAGCCTTGAACCTGTTCAGGAAATACTACAGTTCCTTCTAAGTCCTGTTGCATTTAAGCTACATCTTCAGCTGTGTCAGCTGTCAAAAAAAACCCATGACATACCTTTCCACATCTATATTTGTAGCAAAATGGTAATCTAAAAATTCTGGGATCAATCCTGGTGGTATTGATGTAACTCCCAATCTGATTTGTATTTTCACACCAGTATGAAAGGGAGGTTATTTTACATTTTACATTAAAGAAAACAAGGTAGTTACTGTAAGGAAAAAAAAAAAAAAAAGGTGATAAGGGGGTATTTTTCTTCATTCACTTAATTTTGGCAGACAGACATTTAATTTGTATACAGCTACAAGCACTCTTGGTTTGACAGAATTACAGATGGATCCCAGACATGGAATTTACCCTGTCTTTACATACAAGCCTTTCATGGGTTTGTGGTACTCCTTTTGATCTGGCTTGGAACATGCAGTTCAGTGGTCCTGAACAATTATAGCTGCAGAAATATTTTATAAACTAGTTTTGGCCACTTTAACAGTGGCTTTGCAACTATAAATGGAAAATCATTCATGGGTAGGATGCCAATTTGATTTAGAATTCATGTTTCTGTGCAGCAGTCCCTGAGCAGGAGTTTGTCAGGCACAGAAATATAGAAGTTCCATGGAAGTTTCTGTTTGCAGAACAGTACTACCTTCAGGCTACCTTTTAATGTCTGTATGAAACTCAAAGTTTGCTGTGGCACATCATCAGGTACTGCACCAGTGACATTAATGGGCTCTAATATATACTTACAGCCATTGTAGGTCTTCTGGATGGGACTACCAAAATGCATCTGTTCTCACAATGCAACCATAAGGAATGCTGCTAAGGATGCTCTGGCAGTAAATGTCCATTAAACTTACAAGAATATTGGTATATCTAGGTCACTCAACCTCTTTACATGTCAGAGCTTCTAGCTCCCTTAATGACTCTGCTTGATTCTCTTCAGTCTCTCTTTTCTTTGGCAAGAGAGCAAACTGAACACATTGCTCTGGATGTGGCTTCATCTCTGCTGAAGAGAGGGCAATAATCTTGTCCCTTGACCTGCTGGCTGTGGCATTCCAAGATGTAGTCAGTGTTCATTACTGCAGGTGCACACTGCTGACTTTGTTGGTTTATGGTCCACTGGGTCTTCTCCTGCAGAACCATTAGTTCCAGCCTGCACTTCTCCCTAACTATATCCTGTCCCAGATGTGGGATCTTGGCATTCTTGTTTTTGGAAGTCCAATACAGATGTATGCGTTACACATTTATTCAGCTAGTTGAGGTCTGAATAGCAGCTACCAACAGCCCCCCTTGAATTGCTGTCACCTTGTATTTCCAAAGGTCATGGATGAAAAAGTTAAATATCAGCCATTTCATTGATCACAAGAAATATCCCTTGGAATCATCTGCTAATTTGATTTAAAACAGTTATTAGGTACCTTTTGAGGCCCATGACCTGGCCAGTTTTTAATGCACCTTGTAGTATACCTGTGTCTTCCCATTTTGGCTGCAGATGCTGAAAAATTATCAAAGTTCTGGCTACAGACAAGGGGAGTAACACCTACTCTAATCTTACCCAGAGAAACCTGTAATGTAGTTGTAGAAAACAGAGTGACTAAACATGGTTTGTCCTTGGGAAATTCAAGATGTCTGTTCTCAATAACATTTTATTGTCATGGTAATGATTTCCATGAATACTTGCTCCTCAATTTCCTCAGCCACTGAGAGAAGGTTGATCATATTTTCACCACCCAGATCCTCCTTTTTCAACTTCCTAAGACAGACATTTTTATAGTTGTTAGAAACCTCCTCTGATCACTGTGACCTTTCACAAGGGACTGAGAGTGCCCTTCCAATGACTTTTGCTGTCACTCTTAGTACTCTCAGATGTATCCTGTCCAGTCCCATGGACATGTATGACACTTCTAGCTTGTTTAACTAGACCCTGACTTGATCCTTGCTACTTGACATGGAACTCTGGGATCCCTGAGAGCAGACCATGCCAGTAGAAACAGATAAAATGAATACTCATGTGCTGTGTCACAAGGTCACCTTGAGTGTTCAGCAGTTGGCCTGGATTTTACTCAGTCTCCTCTTTTGTTGCAAAAGTGTCCTTACCCATGACATCCTTCATCAATTTTAACTGCACGTAAAGATTGCCCCTCTAATTCCATCCCTGCATGCCCAGGAAATGTTCCTGTGTCCCCACTTCCACCTCCCCATATGCTTGGTTTTTGTTGTTGAGCTCAGTCATATATACCCTGTGCTGCTAAGGAAGGCTTCTGCTATATTTTCCTGTTTGCTCGCAAATTAGGACATATAATAATAATGACTCTGCCAGGTCTTACAGATCAGTTGTTAGGCCTCTTCTTTCAGCATCTCCAGGGCTTTTCTTTTGACCAATGTGTCTTGTGAAGCCACAACCTCTCTTTATTTCTTTGCATTTTAGAATATGCTGAGTTGGAAGGGACCCATCAGGATGATCAACTGGCCCTGAGCAGAACACCCAAAAACTCACACCTGAGAATGTTCAAATGTTTCTTGAACTCTGTCAGGTTGGTGCTTTGACCACCTCCCTGGGGAACCTGTTCAGTGCTCAACCACCCTCTGGGTGAAAAGCCTTTTTCTCATATCCAACCTAAACCTCGCCTGACCCAGTTTCACCTTGTTTTTTGAGTCCTTTCATGGGTCATAAGAGGGATGAAATCAGTGGCTACCCCTTCACTCTCCCTCATGATGATGTTGTAGACTGCAGCGAGGGCTCTCCTCAGTCTTCTCCAGGCTGAAAAGACCAAGTGACCTCAGCCACTCCTCATACAGCTTCCCCTTTAAACCCTTCATCATCCTTGTGGCCCTCCTTTGGACAATCTCTAGGTGCTTAACGCCTTTTTTTATGTTGTGGCACCCAAAACTGACCCCAGGACTTGAGGTGAGGCTGCCCCTGTGCAGAGCAGAGTGGGACAATCCCCTCCTTCACGCAGTCAGTGTTGCTGTACCTGATGCAACCCAGGACACGGCTGGCCCTCCTGGCTGCCAGGGCACTGCTGCCTTATATTCAGCAGAAAGATACTGACAACTTCAGTTACACACCGTGCATTTCCACATATGGCACCTTCTTTTCCCTTTATAAATCAATATCCTGAGTGTATTCAGTCAAAGTTGACTCCAACCATAAGCATTAGTGAGACCAATATTGAGGTACTGTTAAAAGAAGGCTGAAAACTGAAAGGGTTTTCAAAGAGAATACAAAATTTAGGACTGGTATCTTAAAACACGAAGCTCTACTAGCTCAAGCTATTTTATTTATTTGACCTGTTACCATAACAGTCTAGAAGTATCTACAATTCATTTATTTTTTTTTCCACCTGATATTTGCTAGCTCTTTAAGTCTCACACAGGAAGAGTTTCCCAGGTTGAGAACCGAGAGAAAACAACAAATTCTAGAAGTAAAGTACAGGTGGGTTACAGAACCTCACTGTGGATGTAGTTCTCTGGTAACTGAAGACCAGGTATTGAAGCTGGATTAAAAATAATGCAAGAAAATACGCTCATGTGTAAAAAGAACTTACAGATTTGATGCACAACTTGCATTAGATACCATGACATTGTGTCAGGTGAAGTCAGACTGGTAAGTCTCTGGAGCATTAATATTTATGATTTGAAAAGCATGGCTCTGTACAGAACTGAGTTCTCAGGACCCCGTCTTTCACTGTTTTGCAGGTGGAACTTTGTATTCAGTAGAGAGACTGCACAATTTCAGCAGCTGTTTTCCCTATTTCAAAAAATATATTGAACTAAAGTGGGATCAAGGAAAGGTAATGAGAATGACTGAGTATATGAAAAAAACCAACCAACCTCTTTTGAAAGATTAGGCCTTTTTTCACTTTAGAGGGAAGATCAAGAAAGAGGATACAGTAAAATAATGGTCTAGGTACCATAGATCAGATGACTGAGTTCTCTCTCATTTAACATGAGCTGAGAAACATCAAGGAGAATTAAAAGGTAACTTTCAAAACTGAAAAAAATACCCAAACCCAACCTGTAATTACCTCTATATATAAAACTTGTAATTAGACCATGGAACTCACTGCCAAGTCACAAAGGCCAAGAATGTAACAAGATTAAAAAGGGTATTGTATTTTTAGTGATAACAAGTATATTCAAAGTTATAATTGGAGGATAAAAATAGTAGAAGGGCTATTAAGTATCAAATTTCAAATTTCAGCTGTGGAAAACAGCTTTATGTCTTGTAGAATGAGTTGATACTGTCATCAGCAAATTAATGAATAAAGAATGTAAGTAAGGAGTGAAGAACATAGTTCACCTCTGCCTGCTCTGGAGTCTTTATATGTATAGAGTGAGCCAAAGTGGTAGTTTGTGTACCAAGGCAATTCTTAATAAAGTCCTGTCTGTATTTGCTCCTGTGATTCTGTTTGTGTTAGTAGTGTTATATTTGAACTGCTGCAACGATGTGAAAAATTGATCTGGGTACAATGATTGTTTAATGGGATAGTCAAAATGAGTGTTTTTCAACCTATAATCTATGATGGGATGAAGCAAAAAAACCCAGTTTTTGTGACTGTGTTTCATAGAAATGTTAGATTACAGATGAAACTGGATTG
The DNA here is from genome assembly GCF_030490865.1 of Poecile atricapillus. Taxonomy (NCBI): domain Eukaryota; kingdom Metazoa; phylum Chordata; class Aves; order Passeriformes; family Paridae; genus Poecile; species Poecile atricapillus. Next base: position 57,513,430 of record NC_081289.1, on the reverse strand, counting down.
TGTTCTACCTTCCCTTTGAAGTGCGAAGATATGAAAGCCTTATCTGAGTTGTGACCACCATAGTTAGAAGATTTATATCATTCCATTGTATCTGTGCCCTGATCCAAAATGCTGTATTACCAGTAAAATAATTCATCAATCTGTTAATAATAAATTCATTTTAACAGACAGTGTCAATATGAATGAGTCTTTCTATATTTGAGAATAAATAGAAAAGTTTGTTTTTCAATAATTATAATGATAATAAGTAATAAAATTGCTGAAGACTTGCAAAAAGAGACAATATACAGAGCTGTCAGCTCTCCACTTGATCTTTTCTGAATCTTGACACTAAATTTAAACTCAAACATAATACCAACATTGTAAGTCAAAATATTATGTTTATGTGGTCTTATGCTACTAATTTCTACTCAATATATAGATTCATTTCTAATTTTAAAAGCAAGAGGAGTAATTTAAAGGAGACTGAAAGGACAGTTGGTGGGCAAGTTAAATGAAGAACTGTTATAATAATATGGTAGTTGTAATATGAACATAATGAAATAAGTTCTGCAATAGGTGGATGCACTTTGTCACAACAGTTTGTCAACCAGTTTTATGGCTACATAAGTTACTAATTAAGGCTTGATGAGCCAAAATTCAGCAGTATAAAGCGTTCAGACCTTTCCTACTAACTTAGCATCACTACCTTTGTGCTTCCACTTCCACTTTCTCTACTTCAGTTTCTCAACCACTCTGTAATGAGAAAAATACTATGGAGTTACTGTAATTACAGAAATAAGATCTGTCCTTTGAACCATATACAGGAGAGAACCACCAGATTAGTTTGTATGGGTGTGCCCCACCTCTATGATTGACAACCTACTGGTGTTCCTGGTCTTTGCTAATCTAAAAGGATGTAATTATTAACCAGCAAAACGCCACTCCTTCACATGCATCCCACGTGTACTCCTCTGCAGAACTGCCGCCAGTCACTGCTGCTGTTGCTAGGACCAGACACAGAACAGCATCATTTAGCAAGGTGAGGATCCTCAACACTGATCTAGTGTGTGTAATAGAAAACAGAAGTTCATATGGAGGAGAAGGCTATATATTGAGTAAATTTCTCTGTAAGTACAATTAACTCTTGCCAGAATAGGCTGCCTTTTCTGTGTTTTGAAGTTAGATTAAGTCTATGAGAAGAACAGTTCCATTTAACATATATAAAAAGTTGGTACCTGATTTGTTAATGTACTATTAAAATAATAGTAATAAGAAAAGGGAAGGAATGAGTATCCTGAAAGGATCTTTGATCAAGGCTCAGCTGAATGCACTCCAATATTTGCATTATAATCTAAAACATAGTGACTGTCCTTGCTCAGTGGTTTATTCATAGATAACTAAAGTATGTACCATAAACCACATGACTGTATGATCAAAGGACACCTTACTGTGTGTGTCTTATCTGTAGTAGTATACTAACTTTATGATCATAATATTTCATTTTCTGTCATGTTTCTATGGACTTCATAAAGAATATCACAGTCTATCTTAATCAGTGTCTTATAATTTTTAAAATTGTTTTCCAAATGTGAAAATCTAGCAACAAATATGCTACCATGCTATTACACTTTCTGAAAGGATGATTTCACTCATATTTCAATCTGGTAAGTCTCTGAGGCCGATCTAAAATGTGTCTTCAGGAAAAAAAAAGATAACACAATTTGGCACAAAAAGCTGAGACATAAAAGACAATAAGTCCACCCTAGCAGAAGAAGAGCACGTATTACTTGAATTTTTTGACAGTCACTTTTGACTAACTTTCAGTACTGCTGTGGGCATTCATCAATAGTGTATGTGTAAAAAGGCACCTAATAAGGTTTGGCAGCAGGCAACAACAAACATCCATTTGTGAATGAAACTTAGTTTTGTGATGAAAGTACTAAAATATCCCAGTGGTTAAGGCCTTATAAAAGAAGGAAAGATCTATTTTCTAGACTCTTGGTGCCAAGAAGAAGCACAGCTCTAGCTTCTGAGCACGGTCTTCTACCAGGCTAATGGTACTCTGAGTGCAGCAGCCTCTGAAAAAAAGGGTGTGTAGTTTTGAGCACAAGATTCCATGGGCACCATTGTGGAGTCCACTAATAACTTTTATTTATCTTTGGTATATTCAACAGTAAAGTAATTCTTGAAGGAAGGTTGATTATTCTTGAGCCTTGAGATTTAAATTTTAAATGAAATCACAGTTTAGGCATTCTGTGTTCTTCCTGATTAGGGTAATCCTATGTGATGGAGGAATACTGGACTCTAAATCCTGGTACAGGTTATTTCTGCATTTGTTGTGTAAAAGGACACTTATACTAACATGTAAAATGTATATGTCATACATTGAAAAGGTGAAAAGGAACAAAGTTTTTTACATTTAAGACATAAAGGAAAAAAAGAATATTGAAGGAGCTGGTCGCAGTGTTGAACATGCCACTGACTTTAGTTAGTACTGAAGTAGAAACTATGGTTTATTACTAGGTTAATGGAGTTGGAAACTGTAAAAGATTGAATGGCTTGGCTGCAAGAAAGTCAGTGAAAAAGCCAAAGGTATATCCAGCACTTCTTAGGCTAGGGAATGGTGACTAGGCCTTTTTTTCTGGATGACACTCAAGGAAACTGATGACTAGCACCATTCTCTCTATTCCACAAATAGCAGGAGCATCTAACTGCTGAAGTATTCTGCTTCTGAAGAATTTGATTGCAATAGTAAGTCAGACAATATTTAGAAGTCCAGGATTTGTATTTAAAATACGTGTGAGAAAGCCTGCGCAGACAGTTCTAATTAGGATCAGAGACAAAGATATCTAGCACTTTCTGTTAAGATCTGTGGCTTCTGTTACTATGTAGAGTTTGGGTTACTGCCTCACATGAAGAACCTCCGTGTCTTTTCACTCCTTATTCTTGCTTCACTCAGAAGTCCTGATACTTTTAGTTAGGTTGGCTAGCAATGAACTACATAATTTTGAGTCAATTTTTCAGGATGAATGCAGTCATCTTGCTGTAACACTTCAGTGAGATGTCAATCATGCTTCCAGAGAAGCAACCAACAGGAATGCACACATATGTATACTACCCTCACATAAATTTATACCATGTAAAAATTAACTGAAAGAAGTGGCCCAGAGAAGTGGTTGAGTCACCATCGTTGGAGGTTTTTAAAAGATATGTAGATATGGCACTTGGGGATGTTGTTTTATGGTGAACTTGGCAGTGCTTGCAGTTTACAACTGAACTCAATGATCTGAAGGGTCTTTCACAGCCTAAATGATTCTATGGTACTAGGAGCAGAAGTGGTATTTGGTAAGATTAAATAATACACATTAGTAACTCATTTAACTGATGTCATGTTGCAGCTGTACCATTAGTTTCCCTTGCATCATAACAATTCTACTTTGAAGTATTGGCAGAAAAAATTCTGAAAGGCAAAACAAAAGGCAATCTGGAGTCTTCAAAATGTGTTGAAATTCTCAAGGATCCATGATTTCTGGGAGAAAGTAACTCAGGCCTGTTTATCTTTTTGTGATAATTTTTACTTGATTTTCTTCAATGTCATCCTTAGGTAATATTGGAAAAGGAAATATATATCACTTCTATTTTATGGTACAGAAGCACACTTAGCTGTGTTCCAGATACAAAACAGAAACATACTGAACACCTCTGCCTTTTCCCATATCATTAGCAATTTTGTCATCTTCCTTTTCTGTAATGATGTAATTTATATTCATGCTACTCTGTAACAATATTCACAGGAACTAGGATTTCTTTTACTCCCAAATTTTATTAAAAATCAATTATTTTTCTTATTCTTATTGAATGTAGAATTTTTGTGCCTATATTTTTAATTTCCCTTGTTACCTGGTTTTACTAACATAATGTTTTACATTTTTTGATTCCATATTTAATTACTGTTCTTTGCCATCTGTCTGCAGGGAAATTTGGTTTATCTGTATTACTGATACCTAAAAGGAAAATGTGAGAAACTTAATAATAATTTCCTACATTTTGAAAATGTGTGAAGTACATGGGTTGAAGGTAGTGTCTCTAAAGTTTAAATCTAAACCTTCATAATTACAAATCTGTCCTGTAGTCAAAAAGAAGATAATGAATCAATGCTGAGTTGCTTGCTACACAATTATTTTCCACACCATTTCCTAGAAGATAAACTTTCCAGTGAAATAGAAGATTTAAATTCATTATATGAGTGTTGAAGGCTGTATTTAGGTGTATAAAAACTATGTGTCTGAGAATATTTACAGACTTGAGGCACCAGATTAAAATCTAATATTTTTTACTTCCTTCAGTTTTGTGCCTTGCCCCTAAGAAAGCCACTGCCACTCTTGGGACAAAGGTGGCTGATGGTGACTTGTTGGTCTGATTATTAACATAAAGTATCTTAAGACTGAATCCTTTTCGCTGAGAACATCCCTAAGAATAAGAGTAAGTCTTGTGTTATTAAAAAAAATATAATCTAGTTATGGTTTATTTAAATTATGTGCAAGTAAAAAGCAACAAATTATAGTGCTACCACTTCTTCCTGACCACCTCTAATTCCTAAGAGAAGCTGTTATGTCCACTGACATTTATTGGTTTATTATTATTGATACTTTTGTGTTCTCACCTCACAAAGATTTTGGGCTCAGTTCTAATTTCTCAAATAATGTTTTTTCTCCACTGAATTAAAAAGGATTTCCATTGCTATCAGAGAGATTTAAATATGACAATTGTAGACACATCTACGCAGTTGTGGTTTTGCTGTCCCATTGTTTTTTTTATAATTCCTATTTCATGCTTAAGTTTGCTGGAAGAAAGGGGCTTGTTTTTCACCTGTTTTTTCACATCAGGTCAAAGAGATAATAGAATAGAAATTTATCAGTCTTGAGGGTCATATATCTGAAAAACAGATTTAAATGAGTACAGTCAAATATCTTGTACTTGGTTTCATTTTTTGTGTCATATGTCAAATTATATTTTATTCCTCGCTTTTGGTGGGTTTTTTTGTGGGTTTGTTTTTGTTTTTGTTTTTGTAGGTACATGGTTATCCATATTGCTGAACTTTGCCCTTTGACAGGAAATGACAATCAGTGTAAGGATTAAAGAACAAATTCAATTCATTGTTTGGTCTGGTTTCAGAGTTACATTGCAGATAACATTGTTATAATGCACCTTGCATCTGCTGTGTAACATAAAACTGGAATGATGAGTTTTAAGAGTATAATAAGGAATCATAGAATTCATTGAATTGAATGGAAAAGCTTTTGATTTAGACTAGTTGTCACTGTAATGAGTTTTTTCTTAATGATATAATCATGTTAGTAACAATGAATGTCATACCAACTCCAGGAGCAAACCAGCTTTCATAATGTATGCAGGAACAGAAATGTCCGATACACTTGTGTATTAAAGCGTACCCCTAAATGTTCAGAAAAAGGCAAAATATTGCTTACTGCTTCCCTCCTACAGAAGCAAGATGGCAAAAATCTGGTATTCAAAATTCAGTATGTATGTCTTCAGTATGTCTTCATACTGTCAACAAGATGAGAGTTATATTGTTATGGACCAAGAGTCTACTACAAACTATACATACTACTTCAGTAAATTGCAAATATAAACTTATTAAATTGACTTTAATTCCACAGGTTCTTGGTGTGCCTGCTCTTATACCAGGGGTGAAGAGTTGCATCCACAGCTTCATCAGCAACTAGGGTTCCTCTCCTCTAACCTCTGTATCTCAAGATATCTGAATGTGGAACTGTTCAGTATTGCTTCCTCCTTGGTTTCATGATGACATCTATTTTTCCCAAAGATGTGATTATCCATTGTCAAGAATATAAAAGGCTCTCCTATAATATTTTGTGTGCAAGGTATTGATGCTATCCACTAAAGTTTTTTTGCCTTATTGTAAGAATAATTGTCTCTGGAAAAGTGGCTATCTTACTTTTTTTCTTCTGTATGAAAGGAGAGGGCCGAGAGAGAAATAGTACATTACAACCTTCCAGGATAGTCCTGCTGCAAGTCTCTGGAAGTGTGACTTGACCCAATGGTACTATGTTATAAAAAAGAGGGTTGTCTGTCTTTCAAACATTATGATTTTTTTTTTTTTTTTAAGAAATAAGGAATGGATAAAGACCAAAGAGCATTGATATGGTGGGAAGGCACAATAATTTACAAACTTCTAGATGTTGGCTGGATTAAGCTCTTCAAGGGCATCCTAAAATGTCTAGGTTGTGTGTGGAATTGCTTTGAAGTTCTTGTGCTCTGAGAAACCAAGAGGGGAGACTCTTGAATGTAGATGCTGAGTCACTCAGAAAGGTTGGGGTTTGATAGCATCGCTGTAAAGTTATGTAAAACATACGTTTATTTAAAATATGTGAATAGGATTATTTTCATCCATCTTTCTCTTAATGTTTCATCTATCTTCACAAGTAACACCTTTACTGGAACTATAGATCTCTCCTTGAACATGGGCTATCAGTTTTCCTGTAAAAATACCTATTTTTCTGATGGGCCTTAGTACACCTGACTGGACTGTGTTATTTTGGAAAGAGGTGCTCTTTTTCCTTTCCTACTTGCTTCTACCCGCACACATTGATGTTAGCATGCAGTAGAATCATGGCTGATTTATCCCTTTGTCATTATAGAACAAGACTAGTAAAGAAATAACCAGAACCACTGCATTTAGACATACCTTGTCTAAGTCAGTCATCAAAGATGATTAGGAGCAGCAAGACAAAGATGACACTGCAAGAGAATTGAATCAATTAGATTCACTTAGGCTGCAACAGAGCTACGTTTTTGAGGGTTGTTTAGTGGCAGCAAGAGATTATTTAAGCCAAAGGTTCCATGGTCCAATCCTCCATTGTTTGGTATATATTTTTACTTTCACCTTTGTGCTGGCACTTATGTTTGTCTAAAAGGTGCCCCCCATGAGATTGTCTCAAGGCTTCAAATACTAATTGCACCACAAAGTATTCCTTCTGGACTGTTAAATGTGGAGGAAGTTGAAGGAATATGGATGAATTTCCTGTGGAATCAGAAAGGTAGTGTACCCCATCCTTCATTGTGGAACCACTTTAGTTCTCCTCTTCTGTGGGAGAATAATATAAAGACCCTTTTCAGATCCCATAAATTAGTTGGAGAAAATCTGCTTGTCCAAATGTCAAATTCCAAAACTGCAACATTCAGTTTCCAGATTTTGTAATTGTGAAGAAGCCCAAGTTCTCTACTATGTAGATAGAATCCAATAAGCAGAAAATGTCAGAAAGAATCATTGAACATGAAATCCAATCTCCTCTTTTGCCTGTCACCTCACTGGAGGAGCTGGGAAAGACTATATCTGGTAAACCACAATCAGTATTGTGGTAGCTATGACTAGCAGCCTTGGAGCAGAAATGTTTGACTTAAAATGAGCTTAGGCAGGGAAGGAAATCTCTCTTTTCTTTTTTTCTTTTCTCCAATACCTGCATCAGTGATCAAAACTTGTGCTAACTGACAATACCTTAAGTAAAAATCTGAGTTGTACTGGTTTGTCTGTGATATTATGGTTGCTTGTATGCTCTACAAATAGCTGTTGCAACTGAAGCAAGATAACCTACTATGGCTTTCTAGGTGCATACTGTTACCTTCTGTTATGCTTTATCTTATCCTGGACTTCAGCTGGAAATTTCCATGTGCTCTTTCTACTTTCTTCTGACAATATCAGATAAGTTATTTCAAATAATTTATTTAACAACGTGAAGGCTAATATTGCTTGAAGAAAGCTAGGAAGGATTTTGCCCACTTTAGAGCTGAAGAGCTGGTAAAGGAGTGGTGTCATGGTAAAGCCTTGATGCTGTTCTGCTAATGACACCCACCTTTCATAAAGCAAATTAATTTTCTCTTTACCAGCAGTAGACTGACTGTCCATTGCTACATCATGCCATTTTGAAAAACTGTAGGTGTAGCAATCTCCAGTGGCAGTGTGAGGATGGGAAGCTGGGGACCATTTGCCACTTGTTGCCTAGAGGTATATCTGTCCTCTCTTCTGTCTCTCTAATGCTGTGGATTGATAGCACCAGTCGTGCCTGCCTACACCAGTTGAAGAACTTACTGCTATTCTTCTGAATGCATCTAGACTGTAGATCTGTGAGTATTCCTAACATACTTCAGGCAAAAGTGTTAGCAAGACCTGCTATTTAAATCCTTTAAGGCAGCTTTCTTATCTTGACCAAAGTGGGTTAGGAACTCCTTTTAGGTGTATATCTGGTAATGGCAGCCTGTAGCTCTGCACAGCTATATTACAGAGTTCAGAGTGTTATATCTTCTGTGGCTAGACTGCATCCTGTACCTGAAACAGACTTATTTAGAGCACCTTTTAATCTTTTAATTAATTTGTAGATAAATTTTCTCTCCTTCTTTCAAGGTAGTTGTGCTTCATTTAACAGCATGCTCTGAGTCATGTTTCATTCTTTGTCTCCCTAGGCTTCTTCAGCCTCTTTGGAGATAGAAGACATGATCATGTCTCTGAATCACAGACTACTGGAGGCTGTGAGAATGCACAGAACTTATATATTCTATGCTTGCCCTGTTTGTATGCTCTCCCCTAGTCACCTGCTAATCATCACTGTTGGGAATTGAATACTAAAATTCTAAAGAGGACAAAGAGGTCTTGGGTTTTACCTGTTACGGCTGCTCTTACTGTTTATTTCTATATGGCTCCAGGAAGACAGCAGCTACTCTGTGACTTTGCAGCTTGTCATTCAGTAGGGAGATACTTTTCACTTTTCTGGCAATGTGCAGTCAAGAAGAGGGAGAAGCTAAAGAAATATGTAAAAGTGTGAAGAAAAGTATTTGGCCTTTCCACATAAACATGCAAGAGAGAAAGGAAAGACAATGGAAGCAGGGAATACAATGAAAAGGTAGGGTAGATGGCTTTTCACTGATAGAGAAAGAGCAAAAGTGCAAAGAACCTATTAGTAAGGCAAGGCACAAACCGAGGAAGACACTCTATCAGAGGGAAGAAGCCAGTTCTGTAGCAAACTATAGTAAAAGCAATAAAAAATGCTTACATAGGATTTTAAGAACAATAGAGATGGCAAAATACAAAATTTATTTTTTAAATTTCAAAATTTTTAGAAAATAAAAGCAGTAAAGAAATGCATTTTGTGAATATTTTAAGTTCTCATTAACAGGGAAGTGTTTTCAATGATGCATTAATTCACCTGTTCAAAATGCTTCAGTCATCAAGTCATGGAATTGCAGTGTTGGTATGTATGTGTGTGTGCATGTGTGCCTTTGTGGTTTGGGTGAAACTGGTATTTTTTCATTTGAATCAGACAAAGGTGGGGCCAGGGTGTTTTCTTTCAGGCACTTATTTATCATGGCTTACAGTTTGCTTTGTTGTTCAAACAGTATGTGACTCCACCCGCTCCCATTATTTCCCAGCAAGGATACAAGTCTGCTTTAGAGAGTTTCTATGTTCATACTATTGAATTCTGGTGTCAGGTTGCTTTCTAATACTTTTAGGAGCAACACTTTGGAGGGTAAATTTTAAGTGTTGTATCTTGACTGCAAAAATCTCTCTCTTTGGAAGCAAATGATGTTGAGAGAAAATTCTTATACTATTCCTTTTTTAATTGGAAATAAATCATCCCTTTCACTCCATTCCACACTGTGGAGTGTTGTTGGCCCATGTGCATCCAGGGTTGTATCTGCTGTGTTTAAGAATGTGCGGGTTTGATCTCCTGAAAGCATTTCAAAGGAATATGCTGACAGTGCATGTACATTTTCATCTACCCCACAGACAGGCTACCAGAAGTGGTTGCTCATGCTGGAAGGAAATAGTGCTTTATGCTATTAGGGTGTCACAAATCACACCTCATGTTTCCAATGCAAATGTAGAGCTCCAGGAAACAATCTTGTTCCTCCTATCCCAGTACTCCCTGCAGGGTGATGCAACTCTATTATCTTTAGTGCAGAATAGTAGCTGCAGACAAAGTTAAATTCATGAAAACTATGGGTGAAAAGGAAAATCAACCCTATTAACTACTTTTGTGTGTGAAACTGGGTCATGAGCCCGTACAAATTTGTTGTGCTTGGACCTCTTATAGAATTTCTAGATTCCCTCAAGTCCCAAAATACCAGGGAAGAGAGAGAGTGGGGTGGATGAAAATAAGGTGAACTGTCAGTCTCCTTGGGAGAGCTGCCAGTATGTTTCCTGCTACTGAAATACTTCTCACCTTTTTGGAGAGCAAAGTTCCATGTTTCAGTGGTGCTGCTGAAAATTAATTTATTGCAGGATTTTGCTGTGTTCCAATGTAACACACAGAAAATGTCACCTGTCTCCTCAGTCATAAACTTTTCCGTGTCTACCCAGTAAAGTCACCTGCTCTTTTTGCTAGATGTAGGTTCACTGTTAGAACAAAGATTCCTTTAAGTCGGTGTGTGTAGTACCCTAACAAGAGCACCATACCCAAAAGCAGAAGGAACAACTATGCAAGGGAGCGGATTCATCAGAGGTCAGGCAGGAGCATTTCTTGTGGATGACTAATGGTAAGGGATGGGCAAACCTTGTGTTGTTTTGAGGTTTTGTGAACCTTGTGAACTGTACTTTTGGTTTCACACGGTTTGTGAACTGTCCCCCCTCCTACCTTGTCCTTCTCCCTTTGGTATTTTCAGAATGGGGATTTTGTTGATTTGTTATAGTTTTTTTTTTCTGTAAACAAGGGGTCCCTTTCTGTATGTATTAATGCTTGAAGAATCTTTACACCTCAGCCCATTCGCAGCAAACTACTAAGTATAGGAATTTTCTGTCCTTATCATCTCTTTTTTTTCTCATTTTAATGATATTTTCTTCTCAGAGCACAATATGGCAAAGGGACCTTCTGGGTCACTATCAATAGAAACTACAGCTTATTATTTTTCTAGGTCTATCTAGCTCCAGTTTTAAACAAGTTTTGTTTTGGTTTTTTTTTTTCTTTTAGTCTTCATTTAATCTGATTTATCTGATTTTGTATAGTTCTATAGCAGATTTTTTAAAAATTATGTTTGTGTTTGTCTCTGCTCCCCTTTTCAGTCACTCAAATTATCTTTAAAGGCATAAATCAGAATCAGAACCCTCCTGGTTTCATTAAGGTCTTGTATCAAGTGAGGTCCTTCAACTTCACAAAATTTAAGAGGATTTTAGAATAGAAAATAGAAAATAGTTTTTAAATAATTGATATCTGGAGGAGTGAAAGTGCTCAAACAGAGTCTTAAAGAGCTAGTTTTATAATACTACCTCCTCATTTAAATATCTGCTATACCATGCCTGTGTGCTGCATGTTTAAAGCAGGTTGATTTATTGTGTAAACTGTGCAACTTTGCATTGGTGAATTGTAAGGAGCAAAATTTTCTCAGACTTTACATTAGGATGGCCTGCAAGATGACGTGAAAGAAACAGTTGGCAATTTGGGAAGTTTGTCTAGTGAGTTCTGTTTTGAATATCTTTATCTTATAAATTGAATAGATTGGTTTTTTCCTATTTTTGGCATAGTATTACAGTAGATTTGGTAGATTATTGCTGTGTTGTAAATTTTGCCATTAGTGAATGCCAATTATGTTAATGAATTCTAGCTGGCCAATCAAGGAAGCGTCAAAGCTATTTTCTGTTTGTAAAATATACTAATTGAGATCACTATACACTGTTTAATTGTGTTGGTAAATACTCTAATGTTTCATTTCTAAACAGTTCATGTTTTAATGGAGAAGGAGGAGTGGGGAATTTAGTAATTTGCCAAAAATTAAGACATATTTTCTAATTACACAGATTATTCATTAGCACCAATGCTTACAAAAATCCCTCAAGGCACAAATATATATATAATTTTTAAAAAAGGAAGTAATGCTTTATCTAAAATAGAACTTAAAACAGAAATCAAAGCCAACTTTGATGGAAGCTTTGTGCATTTTAAGCTGACTCTAGGGTATACAACAAATAGATGTGGAATGTTGCAAAACTCAAATGTTGAAGCATCAGAGCACAGTCTGAATAGTGCCGAGATATAGGAGAAGAATTGTCCAAAAGACCTTGGGGCAATTATAATGAGCTAAATATGCAAACTATGCTGTGTGTGCAGCATTTCTCTACTGTTTACTACACTGCCATAAAAGAATTTCTCTATGAAGAAAATTACTTTTGCAAGAATTATAGATTTATAATGGAAACAGGCAGGCATCTGTCACCATACAACTGGTGAAAAATTGAAGGCTTTTAGTTTAATTCAGTTCTTCATGCTGGAATATCCTCTTCATTTGAATTACTGTACCAGAATTAATATTCGGGCCACCGACAGAGAAGTGATTTACTACGAGTAAAAGGATAGATTGGCGGATTTATATTCCCTAAGCACTTTCCCACAACAACTCTTCTGATGACAAGCCAACCTAGCAAGTTTTGGCTTGCAGTTTCGGTGGTTTGCAAACTGTTTCATTTTGAAAGTATGGGAGTTACTCAACACCAGGGGCCAAATGATGATCTGAATTGTGCTGGAGTTACATTCATGCTTCTCTGGTTGCTATTTTGGAACAACTCCTAATGTACACTGTTCAGATCATGATCCAGTCCAGTTTCCTATACTATGTAGAAGGTGGTGGAAGAAAGAAAATGAGATTCACCTCATCTGTGGTAGATCCTGTAATGTGTCTGTCTTTTTTGCATTAAGTCTAGAGAAAGCCTAGGGCACATATTTTATACACCTACTGAATTGCCCTGCTAAGATGTGTATCTCTGCTCTGACTGTAGGAGCAGTTTGGTTACCCAGCTACCTTAGACTAAGACCTCAACCTTTATACAGCTAGAATAAGACAAAGGGAAACAGACTGGAAAGGGAGATTCTTCATCAATGATTTTGAAAGAAAACGTTCCTTTACATTAGCAATACTGTTTCTTGTAAAAGTGTTCATAATTTTTTTATAGGGCACATAAATGTTAAAAGTTTGCTAAACCTCAGAAGTCACTGTAATATCACCCTGAAAGAGGAAATTTTAAAGACTGGATTTTTTTTTGAAAAGAAAGTGGAAGAGCATGAAATCTAGTGGAAATTCTGCTCTCTCCTTTTTGCTGATTCTTCCCAAGAGCAGAAATTGAGTTTCCTCATGGAAGCTGCTTAACTGCTTTTAGGGGCACCAGAAAATGAGAACTCGTTTGTGGTGTTTTGTTTGGGGTATGTTTTGTATGTCGTGTGTTGTTGGTTTTGTTTTTGTATTTTTTGCATATGATTGCAACTGGTTGACTTTGTTTTCCTGGAAATGTGAGCTCTGATTGAAAATATTTATGTAGCATTTGTGCTGCTCTCAGTGTCTGTCATGGAATGACTTCATGCTACACTCATTCCTTCAGCAAGGCTCAAACAAAGCTTATTGGGTAAGTGAAGAAATAAAGAGCTACTGCAAGAAAAACTCCAAGATCATGTCAAATGTAGGCTAGCCAAAGGAGATCTAAGGGAGGCTGGAATGTTTCTAGTATCAAAGAGCTAATTACTGGTGGGTGGAAAAGGGATAAGGATGGTCATGGCCAAAGGTAAAAGTCATAAATCAGTTTAGACTTTGAGTTTGAAAGACTTTAAAAAAAAATGGTGCTCTGAGACAGTCTTCTGCATGGCAAAAAAACCAAACAACTACGATTAAGATAAGTTTGGTCACTTTAAGAAGTTTGTATAATATAATGTTATATAACAAAAACCTGCATGTGGTGATCCAAATATTGTCTTTTGATAATAGATTTTGAAGCCTGTAGAACACAGAGCACTCCTGTATTCTCGGCTTCCAGTCAAAGCTATTACTAAGTATCAATATATAGCTTAGAATACTTTCCTTTGTGATGAAAAAAGGCACCTGAAAATACTGAAAAATTATCATAATCTCTTTGGAATTCTGTGAGTGAGAAAATGTTCTACAGTTTGATGGAGAAAATACAAAATTGATATTAAAGTCTTATCTAGAGTAGGAAAATTTCTTACCTGTTTTTGGCAGTTGTTCAACTGCAGAAGTAATATTTGTTACACAGATAAGTGCACATCAAACTGGAAAACCCCCACTATTATACCGTCTAACTCAGATAATATTCCTATTTATGTCTTGGGTTTTAAAACTGATTTTTTAATATTCAAGTTAAGTCATTACTATGGCATTGTTTTGCACAAACAATGGATTTAGTCAAACTGGAATCTAATCTGTAGTTTAAAATAATGACAGAATTTGGACTATTACAAGACAGTTTAACTTCTAACTATGCAGGAAGATTTGTGTTCGTGTTCTAAAAATCATGTCTGTATGCACACACACACACAAACTCTGATATATGCTCTTCACTAATCAAAATAATATCAATTATGATTAAGAGTCAGACTTCAATCTGCAGGTGCAAGGGCACTTTCAGACTATAGCCTGTCCTTAAAATCACCCTGTTGTTAATAAATTACTTTTTGTAAAACATACACATACCTTCAGATAAGTCAAAATAGTGAACAGAGGTCTTGACAAAAGTCCTGTATATTTGAAAGTGTTTGTAGATATTTGTGTGTCCGTAGCACAGCATTAATGCACGTACTTGGATAGCAGACACCCTGCAATAACCACACTGAAAACAATTACTGGAGTCCTTTTGCCAGACTGGACTAGCAACACCTAAGTTAACTTGACTGTGTAGCAAAGTCAGTTTTGATTTCTTTTGCTCATGCTACATGCTGTTGTAATCTGTATGAGATGATTAAAGGCTAGTGAAGTGTTACTTTGCTCTTCCTGAGCATACAGAAGATTTCTCTTTAAACAGGATAACCATGTCTACAGTGGCTGTTTTGCTCAAAACCTCAAAACAGCATCTCAGTTGTGCACACCTTGTTCTCCTCATGTTTGTACCTTTCTTGGATCAAACAGATGTTGTTGAATCCTGTTGTAATGGTTTTGTAATATAATTGTTTACCCCAGTAAAAACCAGTAGGAAAAAGTGTTTTCCTGCTCCAAGACACTATCCCACAGTTTTGGTCAAATGTAT
The DNA here is from genome assembly GCF_030490865.1 of Poecile atricapillus. Lineage (NCBI taxonomy): Eukaryota > Metazoa > Chordata > Aves > Passeriformes > Paridae > Poecile > Poecile atricapillus. The sequence continues at coordinate 57,498,396 of NC_081289.1, read as the reverse complement.
GGTTGTAGACACTTAAGAAGCTTGACTTTTTTTTTTTGTTTTGTTTTCTGAATTTATTCAATGACTTTTATTTATTTATTCTTGTAAGTCTTTTCCAAAGACAGTAATCCCTCAGAAACTGATAGGATAGTCAGTTTGGAGAGCAATGCCTAAAATAATTAAAATGAGATTTAACATATTTTTTTTCTGTTAAAGACCTTAATAAAAATACTTTATATCTATTCTTTAATTATTTTATTAGCTTTTATCCATGTAAAATGAACACATACTAAAGAATGGGGCTTGATAGTTCATGCTCTATGCCTGTGTTCTCCAGCAGAGTTTTAATGTGACTCTTGGTGTTAGAAAAATTATGAGTATTGGTAAACAAATTTTAAAAGAGAATTGGGAAGGAGGTTTTAAAGGGCTGTATTGACAAGTCTAGCCACTTCACATTAGAGTTTTCACTACTGTATTCTGTAATCAGTATCCAAGATTAAACATTGACTGACAACAGAAAAAAATTATCTGGAGCTCAGAATTATGAACAAGCTCAGTTAGTGATGTGGAGCTGAGAATTCTGAGCAGAATTCTGAACAAGTGGAGTAGGAATTTCTTCTTAACCCTGAAGTCAAATATTTTCCATTTAATCACCATTTTTCTTGTAATGTAAGAAGATGGCTTAAAACAAAGAAAATCACCTCTGGAATATTCAGAGCTTCAGCATTTTCTTAATTAGAATGCTATATTTCAGCAACAGCCCTGGAACCTTGGACGGGTCCCCTGCTGGGATGTGCATAAGATGCATGTGATTTTCAATAATCTCTTAGCAACAATATTTCTATGAACTGATAAATAACTGCATATTTTTTCTGCTTAAAAATTATGTCCTGTGATAGTGCTCTGTAGGAAATGTCACAGAAAGAAGCAGAACAGTCTTGAAAAGTGTAATATGGTTGCAAACTGAAGCAGGTAATTTTTCAGCCTCAGTCTAAATAGATAAGCTGTAGTAGGTATTAAACTCTTTGTGAACAGCACTCATTAACCATTGCAACATGCAGTTAATATTATTGCTATGTCAGTATAACACACTTACAGTAGAGTCTATGGCAGTATAACACAGTCTGTGGGGCCTACCTGGTGTAAAATTCCTGTAGCTACAACACCATTAAATAGTGTGATGTAAATAATACAGCCTCTGATCTACATCTTTGATGGCATCAAGAAAAGTAACAGGAACAAAAGTTTCTCTTATCCAAGTGTGAGAAGAGCTAGATTACTCTTCCGATGGCCAACTATAGTTGTTCAACAGTCTGGAAATCTCAAAAATTCTAGAAAAATGTAATTTGAGGGTGAATGATTTCAGAGACAGCTGAGCATCAGTTATAAGCTGACAGTCCCCCTTGCCCAAATCCATCCCTGATACACAGATATTGTACAAGATGAGCTGAGTGTCTTGGGTTTCAATGCAAGATGTAACCAAATGTATTCTATTACCATCTGTTAAAACCAGGTGGGGCAGTGTTCTTTATCTTTTCCATGACCCATCCCTCATAACTCCAGGGGGATCTTCTGTTAATGGCCCATTGAGTCTCACTGCATGACTGATAAATTTACATCATTCCATTCTGAGATGCTCCACCCAGGGGAGAAGCCAAGCATTCCTACCTGGATATAATCTGAAACTTGGAACACCACAGGCAGCCTTTCTCCACTGGATTCCCAGAGGAAAACAGGACCCAGCTACACCACCACTGGACCTTCAGGGGAAAACTACACCTTCTACAGGACCCCTGCTTCAACAGGACCACATCTGTCACTCCAGGAAGACTGCAGCCACCATTTAATTGGACTGCTACCAACAACCTGAGCAACAGGGAGTCGGGTTGTATTCTGACTCTGTCAGTTTTTGGTTTTTTTTTTTTTTTTGACTACTGAATTTTTATTTTAATTTTACTAGCAAAGAACTGTTATTCCTACTCTCATATCTTTGCCTGAGGGCCCCTTGATTTCAAAATTATAATTTGGAAGGGTGGGGGGTTTCCTTTTTCCATTTCAAGGGAGGTTTCTGACTTCCTTAGCAGACACTTGTCTTTTCAAACCAAGACACAAAGATATTGTTTGTCACTGAGACCTTCTGAAAGGTACAAACAGCTGCTTTGAACTTTTGGGAAACCCATAGCTATTATTTTAAAGTTGTTGGCAAATATTTGTCAAAATCATCCAAGGTCTTAATGCCACTAAACATAGGAATTTAATGTTTTAGTTTTAACAGTGGTAAAAAGATTAAATTAATCCTAGGAGACTATGGTGTATAGAAAATCACACACCAAGGAACCTTAAAAATGTAGTTGTCTTGGTACCCCATGGGGCCACCTTATGTGTCTTCATTTCTAATATTGGAATGAGTCAATACATAGTGTGAAGAAAGGGTTTCAGTTTTCATCTTTGCCAAATGAGATGAAATTCACTCCCTAATCTGAAAACAAGAAATAGAGACAAAAGGTAAGGGGCAAGTGGATTCCTTGAGATCAACAGCTTGAATCCAATGATGGAGACTAAACAGGGAACCCAGATCTCTTGACCTCTGGACAAGTATTCTGTGTGTGATGCTGCCTGACTTCATCCTTTGTTCTGTTGTTTTTTGAACATCACTCTTTCAACCTTGCCATGTAACATGTTGTAAGGGATAATTGCTTTTATATCAGTGATGAGGAAAACATAAAGGAGTAGTACTGAGTCAATTGGTCTGTTTATAAAATGTCAGAGCACAACAACTGGAGAGGTAGAATGTATTGCAGGTGCACTATTTCAGAAAGATTAAACAATGCCAATACCAGGTATTTATCTGAGATCTCCACGGTAGTTATCTACCACTTGTGAAAATTCTTCTGCTTCCTAAATCCATTTAAAAGAAACTATCCACATATTCTTGAGCTTGTTGATAGTACTCTTGGATACACTGACAATGACTGCTGAATGATCAACATACCCAGTATGCTGCTCAGAGCAGCAGTTGTTTCATACTTTCAAATTGTTTCCTGAATAGGAAACATGGATTGTGGGTTGTTTTGTCAGTTTCCCCTCTTTTTTCCCATTCTGTAGCAGAAATTAAGGGGCTTTCTTTTCAGATATTTGTCACTTCATATTTCAGTCAATTTGACTACCTTAGAGCAATACTTTACCATACATAATCACTGCGCTATTGGTTACCCACACAGGGACCTTGGTTGATCCAGAGGCACTGGGAAGATACGGTAAACTGTCATCTTCAGTCTGTGATACCATCTCAAGCCTTGTGATTCCCAGAGACTGGCTTATTATCATAGTGAGTCTCTTTTGAGGTACAAACCTGTCCACTAACAGCAGGCAAGCTGGGACAATATGATGGAATTCCTCTCAGAATTATCCAAATTCTCTGGTACAATCTAAACATGGTACTTACCAATATACAGTTAACACACAGTATGCAGAAGTGGAAAGCATGACTCATTCTACTGTTTATCCTTAGTGTGAAAGATTCATAGAATGACCACAGTGACGTGGTGCAGGATTTTCCCCAGCCAGCTCCCGGCACCAAGCCAAGAGTGGGCTGTTCCCAGAAAGCAGTGCAGTCCACGATACAGCTGTAGGACTTAAGCTCTACAGCACTGGCTGTCAAGCATGGAGGGCAGGAGCAAGGACGAGGGAGAGGTCTTCCATGTGGTTTCCAAAAGTGATTTATCCCACTGAAGGTTCCAGGGATGAAAGACAAAACAGACAGGGTACAGCAACTTATATATGGGGGAGGAGCAAGGGGCATGTACAAATAATAAACCAATAGGGAAGACTTAGGGGAGGAGCACAAGGCGGGGTTACATAGGGTATAAACCAATGGAGAACACAAGGGGAGGAGAGTGGGGCACATGGTCCAATGGGGCTTGGAAGAATAGGCGAATTCCAAAGGGGGCAGAAGAGGCAGGGGGTTGGCACAAGGGAGGATTGACAACTTTGTGGGAAGGGGAACAGGGAACATTCGGGAACAAGGGGCAGGTGTTAGGGATTGGCAACTGGGGTAGGAGGGCACAACGGGACTAAACTATTAACATGGGGTGGGGGGAGTACAACTTAACAGTACAGAGGGTAATTGAATCAAATATAATGAACTAAAATGCACCACAACATTACACTACATGGTTCTATGTACTTGATTGCATTTCCCGTATTCTGTCCTGTCTGTGTTAGGTAGGAACTTAATACCCAAAATATTCTACTTGATATTAAAATCATTATATCCTTCTATGGAAATACTTATGGAAGTATGAGTATAGGAGTACTGTGAAGATACTTGAAATAGGATGCTATTACCCTCACTTAGGGTTTGTGGGACTAAGGGCTTTTAACTTGGCTTCATAAGGCTCAGGACATGATGGCACTATGAAGTTGGCATATGGTTTTAAAAATTATTTCTATAGCTTTTGCATAAACCCTCGTGTATCTCCGTAGGACTTTAGTCTAATACTGTCTGTTTTAAAATGCATTGTTACTAAAACTTGTAACGAATTACCTGTTAGTTTCCAAATTCCAACTGAGCTTAGGAACTTCCCTGATACTCTTCAGTTGATGGCACTTTTGCTGAACGCAGAACCCATGATTATCTTCTGCTAAGGATGAACTCTACCAATAGCCATGTAAACAAAAAGTGAAAAGAGACATAATACATAAAGACAATAAAAATTTTAAAAAATATGCTTCCTTTCTTCCTTTCTTCCTTTCTTCCTTTCTTCCTTTCTTCCTTTCTTCCTTTCTTCCTTTCTTCCTTTCTTCCTTTCTTCCTTTCTTCCTTTCTTCCTTTCTTCCTTTCTTCCTTTCTTCCTTTCTTCCTTTCTTCCTTTCTTTCTTTCTCTCTCTCTCTCTTTCTCTTTCTCTCTCTCTTTCTCTCTCTTTTCTGCTCTTTCTCTTTCTCTCTTTTGCTCTTTCTGTCTCTCTGTATCTCTGTCTGTCTCTCTCTCTCTTTTCTTCTTTTCTTGTTTTTCTGGGCAGAGAAGTGTGAAAATACTTATGTAAGGAATAAAAGTGAATCAAACATATTTACCCCAGTATTTCTTATTTACATTAAGATATACTAAGGCTACATAAGTCATTATTTCAGTTTCTCTATTCATATAAATCCCAAGAGTTTACACTAAAATCTTATACCTGTCTATTAAACAACAGGAAACATATGGTTACAGAAATGTAGTTACATCTTGATAAGTTTATTTTTTAAAGACACATTATTCCATTGGATGTATTCCCATTTTTTACATGTATACTTTTACCTTGTATAAAGTGCTTATACAGTACAATCTTTCTACTATAATGTCCTGAATTTTGTGAACAAAGTTGACAGTCAAGAAAATTACTAGATGATGACTAAGTAGCTTCTGTCCATCCTGATTTATTTCTGAAACACGGTAAAACCATCACAGATGCGTATTGCATTGTACAGAGAGCATGCATATGCATTAAAGACACATACATTATACATTTTAGTGATTTAATTGTGAAATATGTTCTTTTTACATTCCTAATTATGGAGCAGAACAGATGGCAAAGACTTAGTTCAAAGTAATGTATATCCATTAAAATAAACGATGTTGCCAACCATTCATCTGTGATAGAAGAGTTTACTACTTCCTTGGAATATAATTAGGCACTAGTCTGGGCTGCAAAAAATGTCATTATTTCAAAGTTTATTTTCTGTAGTCATTTACAGTCAAAATTAGTTAGAAAACTGTTTGAAGGCTTGCATTATCAGGTGCAATGCATTTAACATGGGTTTGTCATTTGACAGCATGAGGCATTTTGCAGGGAATGTGGAAGGACTATGAGAGACATTAATTTTGGCTCTGTGTGTGACTCATGTTTACACCATTGTAAGTAGCTGAAAACTAAACTCTTCCTTCTAGTAACAGGTTTCAGGAAGGATGCGTACTGTGAGCAGCTCTTAGGAGGCTGAACAGAGTAGTCTCAGAGCAGTCTTGGGAAGGATCTCTGCTGTACCTTTTGGGAGGGCAGAATTTGCAGTACTAGAGGCTAACACATTTTGATAAGGGCTGTGGAGTGATATGCCAGGCTACAACTCTTCCAAATCAGTTTATGTAATACTGCTGACTCTGATCAACATTTACCATCCCTAGGCAAAGTGCCTTGCAGCTGTGGTGTTGCTATTTCAGATAGCAGTCATTCAGTCACACAGTTTGGGTGACATGCTGAGCAGGAATGCCAACCTCGTTCTCCCCGTAGACATAATGGAGGTTAGTAGTGCCTCTGAAAAGTGATCCAGATGCACTGAGAAAAGAACCAGTCACTTTAACTCCATAAGCAACTATATTTTGGCAGTTCAGTAAAGACAGAAAGAAATTTCATTATTTAGTTTCTTAACAATACATGCTGCAGCAGATGTTTAAATTTAATTGGAGTGTCATATGGCTCACTGTTTTCTTAAAATGCACAATGTCAAGAAACTTACCTGGCTCTTCCACAGAGGCAAAGGCTAGATGAAGCCCCTAGTCTGAGGCTACAGCCACACTAGTAAATGAAACAGTCTCAGGGAATTTTCCCAGGCTCTAGAATTCAAATTTTCTACATCATTAAATTGCTAGTACAGTCCCCAGCATGGTTTTTGGCTTGAGCTAAATAGTATTTCCCTAAGCAATTCCTGGGCACAGGACAGAAACGTTCATGGGTTGTCAGACTGTTGGCAGCAGGCAGTTTTCATGCAGCCATCTTCTTGTGGGGGCTGGGAGAGCTTCTTGACCTCTTGGCCAGGATCTGCCAACTGCTTTCATTGCCAGAGAAAGGTTTCTGTATGTTTACTTTCCTTGTACAGACAGCTAAATTATATTAGGTAGCTTTAGATAGCAAGTTGCAGAGAACAATAAACAAACAACAACAAACAAACAACCCAAAGCCAACAACAACAACAAACCAAAAAAAAAAAAAAAAAAAAGAAGAAAATTTGAACCTTAGGTAAGTCAGAGGAAAACTTGTTGACATTTATAATAAATGATCTATGAGAGCTTCTGTGAGAAGCTCCATCCAGGAGCAGCACAGCAACATACCTCATTCCACTGTCTCCAAATTCACACACTAATCAGCTTGTACATGTTCGTGGTGAAACTGCCAGTGGGCCTAGTGCCTTAAGCACAGGTTGTAGTTTGCATTCAGACCCTGTATATTTGGTATAAACAGTCTTCACTTAAACACACGTCTGAAATAATCTGTAGATGACAATTATTTTTTCCAAGCTGGCTACCCATATGCATGGCTGGAACTAATGAACAGACTTGAATGCGAGACTGTCTATGATGTGATTATAAACAAATCCTTCTGTATTTAAAACACAACCTGAGTATAAATATAATTTTCTGTACTCTGGCAATGAATTAGACACTGTATGAAATTAACTCCCTGAACTTTGCATAATTATTGCTTTGTAGAATGATTGCTAGGATATTTTTTTGGGTTATGGGGTTCTTATCAGCCTGTGGTGTATTTGCTCTTCCTTAACAATATGAGCACCTTGTCTTTGCAAAAAGATGATTGCAGGAATTATAAATCTTCTGTCTAAGTAGAACTAACTACTGAAATGAACCAAAGCCTTTTCTGCTAGTGTAAGACCTCCACTGACTGTAATTGGGGGAATTTTGCCATTAATTTCAGTGCTTGGCTTGACTAAGAACCAGACCTTAAATAAAAAACAAAAAATAATATCCTTGGATTTTGTCAGTATTTTATTAATTATAGACAAGAGGGGTAATAGATGTGGGCAAAGTCAATGGGTTTAATGTGAAAGACAGTCATTATTAACACATCTGTTCTTATTGCACAGCCCATGGAATGTTCTGAAAGGGTTCCCACATCTTTTAGGTTGATTGTTATTAATAAGCAAAAGTAAATACAATACAACTGAAGATTTAATTCTTAAAAACAGAGAGGGAAACCTTAGCATTCAAAGCTAACTGTGGTTACCAGTAATACAGTTTGTACTGAGATTTTTACCAAGCCAGACAGAATAATCAAATGAAGATGGAAGGAGTGAAATATGCAGAGAGATCATTAAATGTCCATCACAGCAAACAGCATCACCAAGAAATGTTCTGCACAACTGAAATTAATTACAGCTTGTATTGATTTTAATGGCAAAAGAACACATTTATTAATGAACAGGATAACACTGTCCAGCAACACATTGTTCAGCTCTTACTCTGAAGTAGAAGGTAAGAAAATTCTGGATTCATTTCGGTGTTTGTTTACATTCAGACTGAGAAATTCAAACTGTGACTTACAAGACAGATATGGTTCACTGTGTCAGTAAAAGACCTTAATGACTTTTACTTCTAGAACTATTAAGAGATAGTATACTATAATAATTAACTATTATGTAAGAGAACTATTCAAGGTAATGCCACTGCAGAGTTTTTCAACTCTAATATGAATTGCTAGGGTTTTTTCAGAAAAAGAGCTCCTGTGAGTCCAGAATCTTATCATAACTACACTTGACAAGTAAGACATGTTTCAGACGTGTCTCCTCAGAAAAAAATAATATTTCCTGACTGTCATATTTCTTAGCCTCAAATCTTATCCTTGTCAGAAGTAGAATTTATACCATGATTTCTTCCATGCTCCCAAGAGAAGTTCTGCTTTGTAGAATTGGACTCAAAAAAGTTCTGAGAATAAATGATCCATATTGCTTGAGGAGCTCACATGGCTGTTTCCAATGTACCCTTGTGTGGAAAGAAGGTTTGATTTCCTTGAACTGTCACAGCTGCATCTTCTTGGTCATTATATTAACTTAAAGAAGATGACAGGAAATATGAGTTTGTTTATATATTTTGACATTAACAGAGCAAATAATTAGTAAAATCATCTGAAGTCTAAAACCTGGAACGGTATACTTTGTAGCATATGGGAAAGCTTCATTTCTGTTACTTGTGATGCTTTAGGGTTTTGGTTTTACCCAGCAAAATTTTGGGCTAACATCCCAAAATGGTTGAAGTTGACAGGCCATGGTCCAAGCCCCTGCTAAAGTAGGGTCACTTCAAGTCAGTTGCCCAGGTCTAGACAGCTGTCCAGACAGCTTCTGCATATCTGCAGGGATGGAGGTTCCACAATCACACTGGACAACTTGTGACATATAGTAACAGTAGTGAGTAACATGTACCGAGTTTTAAACTAATTACTACCTCCTTATTTATGAGCAAATGAGGTGAAGAGGACATAACAGGACGCTGTCACACAAGCCAAAGGACCAGCAAGCCAGACATTGGTAAAAAAAATTCTAACAAACTAAGTGGCCATGTTTCTTTTGTATATTGGTATTATTTAGATCTTTAACCACTGTGACACTTTGGTATTTATGACCTTTTCCTGATTTAGTGGTTGTTTTCTATTGTCCATGGTTTTCTTCTCTTTCTGCTGCTTTCTCTCAGGCATGGATTTTGAAGGATGTCTCTTAATGTTCTGAAAGATTCCATCTCTTTGTGATTATCATTTACTCATGTTTATTTATCCCATGTCAGTGTGGTCTAATATTCTCAGCATGTTGTGATTTCAGAGGGGTGGTTTGCTCACCTCCAATAAGAGAATGGAACCTTTGAGCCAATGTTTGCTACCAACCGTAAAATAAACTGGATTGAGTGTTTTGTCCTCTTTGGGTTTGCAATAAAGGATACAATTGATGTTTTGTGTAAGATGGCATAAAATCCATAAGATTTTCATCAATATTGATCACCACTCTCCTTAAAGTATTGGGATTTTTAAAAATTTTATATAATCAAATAGGCTCATTTTGCTTAAAATAAATGTTTTATTTTATTTGTTATAAATTTGTTTTGATATAATACCCAATTTTAGAAGTACTTTTACATGTATATTTTCAACATTCTCTGTGATCATTTAGAGCAAATCAAACATTGTACAAATGAAATACTCATTGAAATTGATGAAAATTTTAGAGATAATTTAAAATATATCTTATAAATTAAGCTAAAATTGTAATTTTTTTCTCCATATTTCTAAGAACTGAGTGTATATGCTAGGGAATCTCAGTACCCTTTACTTGGAATTAAGCCCATTTCTTGCATAACTGAGTTGAATCATGCAGAATGACCTATGCCAATGAATTGAAAACAGAGGTATTAAAATTCTCAAAAAATTGTTATTCTAGAGATAAGCAAGCTGAGGTTAAAAAAAAAAAAAAAGAAAAGGCAACGACCAAACCAAAATTTTTTTCCAAATGAAAATAATTTAAATTCTTTAAAATCAAGAAAGAAAATCTATATGTTTGGTATAAAAACACCTTCAAACAACAAAACAAAATTCCAAATACAGTGTTTCTCTCCTACCCTGTTTCACACATACCTACAGATGCCTGTGACTGCTGATTCTATTAGACATTGTGCTGACTCGGTGTCTGCAGCAGGAAGACTGGCAGGTAGCACCATATCAGCAGTCTGAAATTACTTACAGGTACCAAAAACATTAATGTCCATTCTTAGGTGCAACTTGATTATGGGAAGGCTGTACCTTGAAGGGTATGTGACCTTGTGGGTAAATTTGTTACTGTTTTGTAGAATTGCACTCTGTGGATTTATACTCTAATTAAAAGGAAGATTGGAAGTAGGCTTGACAGTGCACACTGATAAGGACACACTTTACATGAAACACCTGATCCAACCCAGAGGATTCCAATATTCAGAGTAATCTGGCAGGAATAAGGATTAGGCTATCTCTTAGTGTGTTAGATTATTTCGCTAGGAATCAACAAAGCTAAAGACTAACCAGTTCTTAAGAGCTTCTCAATTAATTTAAAAGACATGAAAGCCACAGTAAAGTGCCATGAGTAATCTTAAATATCCAATGCCTAATTCAGAGCCTACTGGTTTCAATGGAAAGGTATTTGCTGTCAGTGGGTTTGTAAAGGTTTCCTTGGAATTGTTACGCCAAATCTGACTGGTTTATTCCCTCTACTGTATGATCAGGACAGATTTTGAACTTTTCTATGTCTAACTGCGTTACAATGCCATTAGAGAATCTGCTCATGGAGGTTCTGATGCTTAACAGAGGCAGAAAAAAAGGGAAAATTCAGTCCTGATGTAAAGAAACCAAAGAGGAGGAGATCAGAACAGCTGTGTGAAATGGAAGTTCAGGTTATATCAGATGTTGCTGTGGGTGATGATGGCCAAAGAATTTCCATGTCCCTTAGTGAATATATATTAAATGAGAAACATCAACTTTAAATAAGCTTAATGGGGAGGATGAAGGGTCAGGACTCTCAGGACTAATGTACTGGATGGACATAATTGATTGTACTTTGATTATAGCTTGGGCTCAAAGGCTAAGTTTGCACTTGACTTGAACTAGTCCCATGGGATGAGTAGTCCCACAAGTTTCCTAAAGCGTGATATGGTCTCAAGATCTGTCTGTATGGACGTTGGCTGTCTTGTCTGCTCAGCTTGATGGCATGGCATTGATTGGTCTGACAATATACGGATGGGAGAGGAACCACATACAACTGCAGGAAAGAAATTTCCCCTTTAATGTCCCACTTACTCCAAATGCAGTCCAGAGAATATTCCTGATACAAACAGGATAGATGTGATGAATGATCAAGTCCAGTCTTAAACCTGTTATTAAAGCACAGAACTATTCTTGGGACACCTTCTGGTGTAGTGAATTGAGCCTATCTCACATCCCACCCTTGCTGGCTTCATGAACAGGAGAGTGAATCTATATGAAAGAACTGGAGATCATCAGTGCTTTGTTTCCCTCTCTTGAGGGTCTGGGTTTCTCCAACTGCACCAGTCTGCAATCACGGGCTTAGCTGTACCTCATCTGAGCAGTACATAGCTCTGAGGAGAATGCTTAGAACAGTGCTTGGACAAATTGTGCATCATTAATCAGATTTTGAAAAATACAAAGTTTACAATTAATGGCACACATTTGCTAATGAATAGTAATTTATATGAGACATAATAAAAATAGTCCAGCAAAGGATCATGGATATGATTATGTTATTGGAACATCTCTTCTGTGAGGAAAGGCTGGAATTGTTTACCCTGGAGAAGGCTCAGGGGAGATTCCTATGTAAAGGCTGAAGGTAAAGAAGATGGAGCCAGGCTCCTTTCAGTGGAATCTGTTGACAGAACAAAAGATAACGGGGGCAAACTGAAACACAAGAGGTTCTGTCTGATCATCAGGAAATACTTTTTTTACTCTGAGTGGCTGAGCACTCAGACAAGCTACTCAGAGAGGTTGTGGAGTCTCTGTCCATGAAGAAATATAAAAGCTGTCTGGATGTGGTCCTGGGACAGCTCTAGGATCTAGGTGTCCCTGCTTGAACAGGGGCACTGGACATGACCTCCACTGGACTCTTCCAACTTCAATCGTTTTGTGGTTCCATGATTGTGAATACATGGGATTGATTATGCTCATACTGACATTACAAATTCTCTGTGGAAACAGATGTGTGAGTGCATAGTCTTCTCCTCCAGAACCTTCTCCTTTACATACAGGTGCAAAAATAAAAGAAAGCATTATTTAATGGTACTTCCAGAATTTAAGTATTAATTTCCAGTGGAATCAGAAAGGCAGAACTAAACTCATTATAAATGAATCAACTCAGTTACATTGTTCTCCATCTGTATTCATGTCTTTGGAAGAGTCTATTTTTTGCCATTGTTCACTGTTTCATTGTTTCATTTATCTCATCTCTTCCTACCCCATTTAGAAGTATAGTAAGAATAGTGGATTACTCTGTAGAATTGATTAGTTGACAGTAGGGATAAGGCTTTTATTTTCTCATGGTGCATTTCTAAATTTTCACGTGCCTTGTCAGTTGTCTTTTTTTTTTTTTTTTTAATTACATTTCTCAGGAAAATGTTATACTAAAATGACTAAATTCCACAAGACAGTAAACTGAATGATTGAGCTGAATGAACAAAGAAGCAAATTATATAGTAGGTTAATGACACTCCCAAAAAACTTGGGTGAAAAGCTAAAGCAGGAGTGGAATACTAATCAGAAGCTGCCTCTAACCAGCAATTACATATGCTTGTGAAAAATACTACTTTTACGTTACATTAAATCCCTCTTTTTTTGGAGCAGCAGCAGAAGCCATGATTTCTTAATGTTTAATTCTCATGAAGCAAGAGAAATATTTGATCCATAATAAGCCATTATTGAGCATGGAGGAATTAGATACAGAAGGTATTTTATGCAGCAAGCACTGCTGTATCTAAGAGGCTCTGAATATGAACCCGTGCTTACTCAGGGTGCGGCTGTATACGGCAATTTGGGGCAATTTGGCATTTCCCTCCGTGTCAATAGTGTACTGCTTGTTCCTAGCAGACAAGTGTCTGTGCTACAGAAACCACCATAACATCTTGCAGTAACTGCTCCCCTTGTTGGCAGTGCAGCAGAGCACACGAAGGGAGCCAGTGTAGGGATAATTACCTTGGCTCCATCAAGGTTGGGCCTGGGAAATGTTTGTGGGGTAGCGTCTGCTAGGGCTGACCTGGCTTTAGCTGGCATAAAGATTTCATACAGAAGACTTCTACCACTAGAGTTATCTTTCTGACCCCTTTCATGAAATGTAAAGTAACCTATTTATTTTTCAGCTGTGCATTGGTTACAGATATTACAGTGCTGGTGCTATTCCAGAGGCTACTGTGGTGATCTTATTCAAAGGTTTAACTACTGCACAGTCAGCTGGGAGGTATTGAAATATTCTCACTTGTGAAAACTACAGCAAATTTCTGAAAAGAAACAAAGAAAATTCCATTCCACACATTTTATTAACAGAGCCCCAGAAACCCCTGTGCCAGTCATGGTATGCACATGGAGCAGGAGACAGTATTTCTCTTGATACAAAAGAAACAAAAGATGGAGAGGGAGGAAATAGGGCACAAGAAAATGAAGTGATCTGCTGAGGATCACCCAGAATATTTGTTGCAGTCACTGTAACTGTATGCCATTTGAAAGATGAAAGAAAATAGCAATAAGAACAAGAGCGATAAGTAAAGTTTATCAGTCCTCAAAATAAAATAATGTTAGTTTTTTGTGGAACATCTGTGAAGTTCCCAACATCCTTGCCTTGGTAGAAAAGCATCTGTCTCCCAAAGTTAAAGAATTCTAAGGAACTTGTGACGACTGGCCTCCTTACTTTATAAAAGGTATATTTCTGAGGACCTCGTACAAAAACAAGGATCAGAACCCAGATTTTTTGAGGGCTTGCAGCTTTTCAAGTTTCTCTGGTTTGCCAGCTGAATTTTGCCTTCTGAGAACCTTCCAAGCTACTTGTTAAGAAGGTGGGTGAGCAGAAATTGGGCAAGAAGTCTGTGAAATATTTTGATGTCACTGAACTGGCATCTCCTGGGGAGAGAAAATTATTGAATAGGAAAATTTCTGATCAGTTTGGTTATGATTCCCTACAATAATGCAAAATGCATAGATTCCAATTTTTATAGCACTGCATGCCTATATACCAATCTCTTTGCATATGCATGTGTACACATTGCAGAGGGTAGATATACACTATTTCAATATATAATGTTTGCAAAACAATGTAAAGCTTCTCTAACAGCAATGGGGCTTGAAGAGTGAGATGGCTGGGATGTGATCAGGCCCCATATTACTCCACACCTGTAGGCCAATCCAGGAAGATATTTTTTGCTGATTATTTGTTATTAACATGATTTAGACATTACAAATTTTTCTGAATATGTGCATGGATCTTCATTAAAGAGTCAATGACTATATGAAGCTAATTAATAAAGAAATAATATTCTTAGAAATGGAAACTGCCAACATTGGTTTCTCTTCTGATTTATATGAGTAATATCATACATGATTATTGTAATAAGTTAAGTTAATGGAAAATGTCTACGATTTATAAGTGCACTTCTAACTAGTTCCATCTGAAAGAGATTAAATATGTCAAGAAATTATACTAATTCCCTTCCCTAAATATGTGAAGACGTAAAGATATGATTTAACATGTCACACTTGCAATCAGAAAAAAGTCCTACAATCAGGAATATGTAATAAATATTTACATCATGTTTTTTGAAGACAGAGAGAGTGCAAACATATTTGAAGCAGACTAAACATGTCTGGAATAAATTCTAAAAATAATTTCCTCTGAAGAGAGGTTAATTCTTGCTTTACAAGGCAGGGCTAAGCTCACAGTGTCTTTCCTTACTGTGAGCTTCTAAAGTAGAATTTTTAGGTAAGCAAGTGGTTTACTGGAAGAGACACAACGCTGAGAAGGCATAAGAGTAAAGCCCAGATGTAGGTTATATATCTTAGTGCAAGTGCTCTGGGTTATACAGTGCAAGTCAGAGGCATATCACAGAATGTGTGTGTGGGGAAAGGTGTCATTATCCTACATCCAGGTTTGAACTATTGCTAGGGGTGAGAAATAGCTGAGATGTTACAGAGCCAAAACCCACACAAGAGTCCAACAGTGTGAGTGTTCTGTGGCACTGCTGAAAGCAGGGAAGGCGGGGAACTCCAGCAGACTCCCTCTCTGCCTTGTGAGAGAGCTCAAGAGAGAAAAGGAGGCCCACGTGGAAACCTTGTCACCGTGCCCCTGCAGTGGGAGTTCTTCAGTGCCTGAGAGACTCATTATGGCTCCTGCATGCTACAGGAGATGTGGCTGGCCAGTTTGCTTAGAGACCATATTACTGATTTAATCAATAAGTTAATACTTTCACAAGATAATATTTACAATTTGAAAAAAAAGTTACACCTGGAGAAACTCCTGAAAGTAAGGCATATTTTCTGGTCATATTCAGTCTTATATCTAATGCCTGCATATGTCACAGAAATAAATTTCTCTGTTATTTCCCATTCAAATCTTTCATCTCCTGCATAAGATACTGAACTTCCCCATCATTCAGTGATTTTTATCATATCTGAGATGAAAAATAGGTTGAAAGCTTTCCCTCACATTAAATGTCCAGGCAATCCTTGTTAGCAGGTGCACTGCTCATTTTTCTGATAATTGCCTATGGCCTTGCAGTAGACCTTCCTGAGATAAGGTGGTTTGTTGGCTGTAGAAACTCAGATTCCCATCTCCCTGCTTTGGTTTTGCTCCTCTTTATGGTTTTTGTGTGAGTGAGGCCAATGCTAAGTCAGGCTGGACAAAGTGGAGCGCTGTCAGCAAATTTCCAGTTATTAAATTAATGGTTTCTGTTGTAAGTACATGGCAGCTGGGCTGGAGACACCGTCTGTGCTGCCAGACTTAAAGCAGGAGAATGAATCCAAAGTGCATAAACTTGCACAAACCAAGGGTCTCACTCTGAAACTTTGTGAATTTGGGCAACACAAAGAAAGTAGATGCATCCTTTAGAGCAGCTGGGAAGTTGCAGTGATGGGGAAAGAGGATTCAGATGGACAGTGGTCAGTGAATTGATGGCATTTCCAGAGCGGCATGGGAAGAGCACAACTTGGGAGATACATGATGAAAGGAAACTGAAATATTGGTCTGCTGGCCTTCAAAATTAGTAGGAAGCTTACAATGGGCTTCAGTGGGCTCTGTCTGAGGTCTTGTAGGCAGCAGGGAAAAGCGATGGATACTGCTATAGGAATCTGTGTTTGCAGCAGAACTCTGAAATGTGTACTCTGGTTTGGATCCCACAGATAGCACTGAAGGAAATGAAGTTTTTGTATCAGAATGGGATATGAGAGATGTGAGGTAAAATAGAAATTTTTACTGCTTTTCTTCTTAACTCATAATTGTATGCTTTAAAAGGGAGACATTAAGAGATAGGGGGAAATGACTAAACTCATAATTTGTGCTGAGATGTACTTATAAGAAAATTTCTCACCCCTATAATTTTTCTAAATTCTTATGAGCAACATATACTGAGCCAAATTTCACAAAATTAGATAAAATATCAAAACTGCATCTTTTGGAATTTTTAAACTCTAAGTAGCAATATGTTGGAAAAATATCTTGTCTTCAGCAAGAAAAACACCAGAGGAACCTCAAGTATACATTTTTATGAACCATATAAACATACAAACAAACAATGAAACACTGAACTCTTTGTCCTGTGATATTTTTTTTTTTTTAATTAAGGAAAATACTTAGTAAAGATGGATTTAGCAATTATTTCAGAAACCAAATTATATTTCGGCAGAAAACTGTTTTTCATACCTTTTTTCTCTTATGTAACATCATAATATAATAAACATTTTTAATTTTTTTGAGATTGCAGTATAGCATTTGTTTGTATTATTCTTGTCTATAACTGCGATGCATTTTCTTCTACTAGATTAACTCATGTAATTTTATTTTTTGCATATTAATTTGTGATAAGTAAAAACACCCGTTTAAAATGAAATTTTATAAAACCTTAAAAAATAATCTTTCTTCTGTCAACTTTGTTCAAAAATAGATTTTTCTTTGTCTTTCTTCTTTGTATTTGTAGCATTTTGTTCTACTGTTTTTAATTTTAATGAGCAATATTTGTGCAGAGGCATTTTATTATGAAGCCAGTTGAGCTCTGCCAAACATCATCCTACTAGCTCAAATGAGAATTGCAAGAAAACGTTCCAGACTATGCCCTTTTGAGTGGCCATTTATTTCAAGCAGTGATAAAACAACTTCTTTCTGGATGGTGTTGCATAATTCAGGCTATTTCTTTACTAACTTTTTGTTGTTGTTGTTGTTGTTGTTTTGTTGTTTTGTTTTCTAAAATGAGAAGAATTATTGTATGTTTCCCCTCCAAAGTTTATTTTCTTCCGTAGAAATGCAGTAAAATTCTGAAAAAAAATTGATTTTGTAAATGATAATAAGTCATTGGAGACTCAAATAAATACAAGACATTCAGATGATATGTTGAAGGCACTGTTCATCCATTGTCTCCTTTTAGCACCCCAATCTTAAATTCTTCATCAAAGTTAATAGTAATTTTGTCCCAGTTGAAGAATATAGGAATATTCCTATATACAGGATTTTTGTGACAAAGGTAATCAGAAGTTCAAGCTACATAGATAATTAGTTTAATACAAAGGCACTCTTGCTGTTCTTTTTAAAATTTAATAATTTTTTTAGTATCTCTAATGGAAGTGACAATATAGTGCTGTTTATCATAATTGAAACCTGCAAGACTATTTAAAAGCTATCAATGCTTTGACACTGGAAATCTGTTACAAAACCAATGTATTTCCAGAGTATTCATAATTTATATGTACAAATAATTATCAGAAAATACATAAATATATCTTTTTCTCAAAAAAGATTATCTGCTTGCAGCTGATTTATTGTAAAAGACAGCAGCTGAGAAAATTCAGGGCTTTCTGTTGTGCAGAAACAGACTGGTTTATAGTAGCAGAAGACTGGATTAACCAATATGGCATGACTTTTCTCTCAGGAGACCAGCTTCCCACTCATCTTCTTATGGTGCCGACACAGTGGTCAGTTAAAAGGATCTGCAGAGAGAGACCAAGCTCTTTGAAAAGTCCCTAATTACAAAGAAGCAATTTCAATAGCAAAAGTTACATACCTTTGAAATTGCTCAATTAACAGAATTGTCATCACAACTAAATGAAGTATTTTTAACTTTGATCTTGAAGTCTTACTGCTGAAGCAGTTTTTAGCTTGTGGTCCTTTACAAAGACATGTCTGCTCAATAATTATATCAACACTTCTTGTGATACTGACCATTAGAAATAAGAAAAAAGGATAGAAAAAAAGTTTCCACATAAGCATTCAAACTTCTGAGTTAATGTTTTGGCTAAATTTGTTCCCACTCAGTTTTTGAGATCCCTTCAAATAATCTTTTGATTGTGAAAGTAGTGGAAGTTAGTGGAAAGTAGAATACTGAGTTGCCTCACTATTTATGGAGACTTTATGTGAAGGTTTTAGAAGTATTGGCATGACAAACCAGTTGGAGAACAATTACGTATCAAAGCCCAGCAACTTTCCTTTTCCATAGTTAAAATATGTATTTGCAATCTGCCTGTAGAATTAAGCAATTTCGCCAAATTGAGCAACCTCACATTTGTAAAAATCAGAATTTGCTTTCAAATGTGCACACCCACAAAAGTGTGCTGTGACAGAGCTATTTATCTCTTCCCATAGCAGCCCCCACAGTGCTGTGCTCTGCGGTTGTAGCTGGAACAGTGTTGATAATACTCCAGTGTTTTGGCTACTGCTGTGCAACCCTGCTCCAAGGGCCAGTAAGCTGGGGATGGGCAAGAGTTTGGGAGGGGACACAGGGACAGAGACAGCTGACCCAAACTAATTCAAGGGATATTCCATCCCATGTGGCATCATACTCAACAATAAAATCCAAAAGAAAGGAGGAGGAGTGGAGGAAGGTGTGTCTTTTATTCAGGTGTTTGTCGTCTGAAGCCACTGCTGTATGTACTGAGGCACTACTACCCAGGAAGGGACTGGACATCTCTTGTTGATGGGAACTAGAGAATAAACTTCTTTGCTTTTCTCTTCTTCTGTATGGTCTTTGCTTTTCTATATTAAACTGTGTCTATCTCTGCCCTTGAGTTTTCCATCTTATTTTCTCTCCCTGTCCTGCTAAGAAGGAGGACTGAGAGAGTGGCTTGGTGGCACCTGACACACAGCCAACATCAGCTCACCATGAGACAGCAACGCATTTTAACAATGAACCATAAATTCCTATTCTAAGCTTTAGTTCAGTCATCATAAAAAGCATGGGACTTCATCCTCTTAAATTCTTAAAGAGATATGACTTCCTCTGGAGTCTCCTGTTAAAAAAAAAAAAGCTTTTGAGTGTATAACTTAGAGAGAAGTAAAGTCAATTCAAATTTATGAAGAATCATAGCCAATGATAGGAGGAGCCTCCTAGACAGGAGACAGGAAAGGTTACAAAGAAGATTGGGCAGCCTGACGATCAGAGCCAGGAGCTCTGAAGGGATGAAGAGCTCATAGCAGGCAGGCAGGAGAAATGGCAGAGTCAGGACAGGACACACCTAGTAGTGTTGCAGGGTAGAGTTACTTCCGAGGTACTCTGCAGGAAATTTTATTACACAAAGAAAGCATTTTTAGCACTAATCAGCTTGGTGGCTGTAGTGCTAGTAAGTTCTACATTCTCTCTTGATGAGCTGAGAAAAAGTGAAATATCCCTTGTGTAGGATGTGTAGATCAACTGCAGATTGGGTACACAGAATGAATACAACATCTTGGACGTACAGAAAGAGAAGGCTCTTTTGACCACCATGTAATTTGAGGCTTTTGATATAAGACATTCTGAAAAAGTTCAGTCATGAAGTCGAGAAGCCCTATGGTTAGGCTTCCCATGTGCCTGGTAGACAAGCACCTTATGATAAGGCACGTGTCATAGATTTATTTTGGCCAATAATTTGTGAACAGACTGATGAATGTATTTATGAGATGGGATAGGAAGAGTACTTTGAGGAACAGATAATTGATAACCTGAGATACTAGATCAGCAGGCAAAAAAAAAAAATCATATAAAAATAAACACATTTTGAGGCAAATTTCTAAATAAGCCAAAACTATAAATACGCTTAAACTATGGATGATCATCCAACAAAAGGGACAGTTCCACCCATTCCTCATCTTGATGCCAAGATAATTTTTTGCCTTTTCTTTTATATACTTTTTACATAACTTTTATGTATCCTCAGTATTCTTAACATCCATACTTGTAATTCCTTAAGTCTGATAATTTAGCATAGTCCTAGTATTTTGTTAGGCCAGGAGACCAAACATCCTAAAGGCCTCTTAGTAGGAGGCCAGAAAACCCCACACTATCCTGAGAAACCAAGGCCCTCTCTAGAACATATCCTGTAAACTAGAGATTTGGCCCATCCAGGGGGGAATTCCTCAGATGAAGGAATATCATGCCATTCATCTGGGCCTCCCATTGTGGCATCCTTGTTAGATATGCTAATTAGTAAGGCCTAAAAATAGCATAGGCAATCTACTGTGTGTGTGCATTGTGGTGCATTCCACCTTGGTGAAGTGGTGCACCAATAAGGCTCCTTATTAAAATACCAAGGTAAAAACCCCTTATCCCTTAACTGTGTCTGGCTCTTAATTTTTAAGACCAAGAAAAGTCATCTTGCAATTTCTTGTTTCCGTCTGTGGAATCCAACAAATTTTCATTGTGCTGGGGTTTTTTGAACTGACACCAGTTCCTGACTAGTTTTGAGTGCAGTTGCTGTACAAATGCTTCCTGCAGCCCAAGGGGATCCATGGTGTCATGAAACTGAGCAGTCTGGTGGGAAGAAAAGGGTGGGATGGCCCTTTTCAGTCACGGCACTGTATCTTGCTGTCTTAAACAGATCATGAAACTGGACTGTGAGAGAAATTTCCCTCAGGACATAGACATGCTGTGGGATGAGAAAATCCAGCCTTTTGGTATTTAAATGATCTGGAAGACTGCACATATCTTCTGCTGGACTGAGACCAGTGTTGTCAGCTCAAAGCTGTATATTGCATTTAGTCCAGTTGAGTTGTACTAGCTGAAACACATGAAATACTGTCCCTTGTATACTGAATCAGTGTGTCCAATAGACGTGAACTGGGCTGCCATGTGCAGAATTTGATTGTATTCCTCAGAGAAATAAAGAATGAGTTAGGTTTGATGTCTTAGTGTAAAGTAATATGAAGTTGGATTAATCTATGCACATCAAATTCAAACAGTATTAACTATGCAAAATACCCATTCAGATTATTTGGCAGCAGATTATGTAGACAGAATGGTATGTCCTCTGATAAAAATTTACTCTAAGAGTAATCAAGAGTTCAAGTATGTGAAGATGTATGTTTATGTTTAGAACTAAATAATATAAATTTTGATGTAAATAATAATATAAATTTTGATGTAAATAATAATATAAATTTAATGTGGGCCTTATGTAATCATGGTCTTTTGATAAGTATAATGCCGTGACTAAACACATAATTGCAAATGAGTCTCATTTCTAAGCATTTTTATTAAATGAATTATGGCATATAAAAAAAAAGAAAATAAGTTTTAATGGCAGTGAGTTAGATGACTACCTATTAGTCATTATCACCATATTACCATAGTAGTGACCTACTTCAGTCTTCTTGACTTTGCACTTTAGACAAAAGCAAGTTACTCCTGCATGTGCCTCCTCTTTTCTTGCTATTTTTGGCATGCCTTGTTTGTCAACTCCTCAGTACAGATGCTAATTGTGTGTACATTACAATTGGCAGATTGGAACTTGGCTTTTAGCTGGGAAATCTAAACATGAAAAAATAACGTTAATAATATGCAGTTGCCCAAGTACATTTTTTTTCATGGGTTGAATGATAACAGCTCATCAGGAGTCCCACAGCTTTCTTTGTACAGACTGGGCATGCAAGTAAGAGACCTAGCACAGGTCTGCAGCAAATCCATACCAGCCCCGTATCATATGTGTATCATTCTATGCGACTTAGGAATGGGAGGTGCACAAGAATTGCTCATGAAGGATGTGTCCTATTACCTGCTGGTTTCTTAATTCACTAGGTAGTAGGCACTATACACAAGGGTGAGAGATGCTTGTTGGAAAAATCAAGGTTTCTAAGCACCATTGTCACTGTCGGATATGAAATGATTCACACAGATGCAGCTCGAAGTGGGATGAAAGGAGGAAGTTTATTTGTTCTTTCAGTATTTATAGATTCTCAACAATGACCAGGGATTGGATAGTCAAGTTATCACCTTCCCAACTGCACTGGCCATGAGAGACATCCATCTAAAGTCATATCTTTAATGGTGTGTATAAACACCTATGTTTATAGTTACTTTCCTGGGAAAGTGGCTAGAAATTATGAAAGCAATATTGAAAGGTCTGATTCTCAGGGTGACACAACATACAACAAACCTGCAGTGAACTGGGTTAAAAAATGAAAGCACTAGGTCAATGGGAAGGAGAAAGAAATGTTAGTGCACTTGTGAAAACACCTTTTGCTCATTTAGCAGAACAGCTGCTATGCACAAGTAATATAAGAAACAGAAACAGAGGTAGTTTCCTATCCTAAAATAAGGCATCATTATGAAAGCAAAAATAAATAATGAAAGCACTATAAACATTAATAAATGTGTAATAGTTCCCATTTCTTCAGAGAAAACTTAACATTTTCTGTAAAAATGGGTGCTTTATGTGCTTTGAAAACTTTTCACTATAGAAAGATTGATTAATTATTTCCAGGGAGGAAAAGAATTGCCTTTTCTCTTCTACAAAACCTATAAGTATTTTTATAGGAATTTATGTTTTATATTGAATGCCTTTTATTATCCAATGCCTTTTATTCCATAGCAGGACTGGAAAGAAAGTTAACAGGCATAAAAATCAGAGGTAGAAAGGCAATTACTTTTCTCTGCCATTGAACTGTCTGCTCTCCATGGCAGAACATATGCTTTCTGAAAATGCTCCTAAAGGCTCAATACACTGATCTGTTACTGAGAGTGGTGTAAAAGTGCCAGTGATTCCATTCCTAAAATGCTCACACAGCATGGGTTGATCTTCATGTTTCCTTTCCTGATATTAATTCTATTAACTGTTGCTAATTTTATCCTATATACCTCAAATAATATATATTACACCCAGTATATTCAGTCTGCCACTAAGTCTCTATTACACTGTTTCTCGGCAAGACTAAAGTTTTAAAATCTTTCTTAGTAAATTAGCACCTAGCTTTATTGCGCTTTCCTGCAAATTCTCTCCTTTGAAATTTTTTTCTGTTTATGTGCATGTAAGAACTGCATAAGCTGCTTGAATTTCTCTTTTTATTATAGCTGAACAAGAAAGGAATTTTGTCTTTTTTCTGACTGTGATGTGTACATGCATAGGTAATCTCAGAACCTATAATTTCTAGTAGTTTATAGCTTCAGCTGCTATGAGACATAAATAACTAGGCAATCCTTGACTAGGCAATTGACTATTGAATCAACATTTCACTTTCTCAGAACTTCAAGATCAGAAAAGGGAAAAAAACCCAAACTATGCAATATGTTTTAGATCCCTTTTCCCATAAACTGTTCTTTCAACCAAGTGGTTTTTGACTTTGCCTGTGTTGTTGATGATAATTAGTGATCCAGTGGCCTGGCCATTTTATTTAGGACTAGCAGCAAGAGCTGAAGCCACTGTGCATTCTGATTTGCAAAGCAGAGATATCAACTGTCTATATGGCATTGGACCTCTTCTGGTTGTGTAAATGTCCATCCAGTTGTGCAATGGTCCCTAGGAAGGCCTTTCCACCCATCCACTGCTACTGCAAATGTGTCTTCCTTTTTCCTTTTCAGCCACAGAATAAAAACATCCTCCATCCTCAGTATAAGAAATAACAATCACAGCTCAAAAAGCTGAGGAGACTCAAGTGCTTGGGATCTTTTATATATTATAAGCAGAAAATGTAGTTGTCCTCTTGGGCTGTCAAAATGAAGTCCCTTGGTAATGTAATTGCATTTATATAATTTTATGGCAGTGGCTGCTGAACAGAGAATTTTTCTCCTGCCATCTTCCTTAATAGGAGGAAAAGCATACTCTCAATGCAGATTTCTTTGATATACTGCAGTATACTGCAAATCTCTGTAGGGATTTAAATGTTCAGCAATAAAGCTATTTTCTCAATTCGGGACTCATATGAAACCTAACCTTCATTACTCCCCCAAAACCTGAAAATCCTAATGGATATTAAAACCAAAAAGCATATAAGCACTTTTAATTGGAGGGCAGATAATAATATTTTTTCAGTTATATATTTCTCCAGAATATAAGGACTCAGTTCAGAAATTGAAGTTGTCCATTTTTGCCTCTCAGTTAAATAGATATTGGATTCATGGTGATAAAATGTTACACTAGTCTTCTGTCACTAGTATTTTCTAATATAATTGAAATCTGAAGTGTATATGGCGTGAAGTCTAACTATCATTGTAGATAATTGCAGTGATCTTACACATTTGTCACAAAGCAAATATGGTAAAATTGTCTTAGATGACTTAGAGTGATGCGTAGTTGACCTTATTACATGGTTTCTTGAAGTGTGACATCAGACTAATACTTTCATGTGAGCAATGCCGATAGTAAAGGTCAAGAATTGAAAATGACAATAACAAATCTGACTTCCAGCACTGTAAAGTGAAAGCCATTAATGATAATGTATATTATTACAGCCAAGACATAATGTAGAGCTTGAAACTGTGAAATGTAATTTATTTGATTTATTTCAATTTACTCTTATTTTATTTGGGCACTTAAGAATAGGAACTGCTTACATAATAGGGAAGCAGGAGGAGAAATTGCTTCCCACCCTCTCTTTATCTGCAAGGCAGTTTTGGATTTTTTCCCCTATTCTCCAAATAACTTCGCAGAACAACAATATTAGAAACTTATTTGCATTTTTTCTGTGTTCCAGATAGATCAGATAAACTTACTATGATACAAAATATCCTTATTGTCTGTATAGTAGAATTAATAGATGTAGAGGAAATTGCGATTTTCTCAGAAACAGCTGAGGGTGTTTTAGAGTAGCAGTATTTTGAGCAGTAATGTCACTAGACAGACTTTTTTCCAATGAAGAATGAGAGTAGAGACTGGAATTTCTGAGAATTTTGTGTTGTTCTTTTCTTTTGCCTTAGTAACGCAGTCAGCTTAGTCTGCTCTAAAGGTTAGTGTCACCCTTGGAAGAAATTTTACCAATATGTATCCTGAGGGCTGTGGGCACACACACATCTGATGTTTCTCCTTGGAGAGACTTCTGGTGTTACAGCATCTGGCAAGCTTTGTCTATCTCCCTGGCAAAGGCCACCAGGGGAGTAACGGGAGCAGGATGGTGTGCAGGTCTGTCAGTCGGCTCAGTTTTCTATCAGACATTTCAAAAGAAACCTATTTAAAAATAAATACTGTGACTTGTCGCACTTAAAATGAGCTGGGTTAAAACAAGATTAAGCACTACTGTTTATGATATGTTTATATGGTTTAAGATAAACTGCCTCATTGTCTCATTTTGACTGAAACAGAATAGGCAACACCCACAGGCACAGCCTTGTCAGAACAGATAATGAGTTTATGGTCAGAGTGATGAAGAGCAGGTGGGAGCAGATCTCCAGTGGCACAGGACAGAGTGGCTGTCCACAACCAGAGTCCTTGGCTCATGGCTCTGTGCTTATTAACACCATGTCCAACCATTCCTGGATCATCTGGCCGTTTAGATTTGAGCTACTCAATGCCAAGTTGCATATTTCAGATGGGCACTGCTGAATCTGCACGTGATAATTGCTTTCATCCTTAAGAGGTCATCCTTTGTGTAAGTTGTGACACTGTTATCAGAGTCCTTCTGAATATCCTGTTGTCTGCCCTCCTTTGACAATTCTCCAGGGATGCCATTTCCTTCTACAATAATTACAGCAATGTTTGACTTTTTGAATTCTCTCTCCCTCCTTGAGTGTAAAAGCAGCTAACTATGAAGGGCCAAAAGATAATCCTTCCATCTTAAGAACAAGCATCTGGAGGATGTTTCTGTACCACTTCAGGTTAAAGATCAGTCCCAGTTTTCCAGCTTTTGAAGTATTAGCAGAAATCCTACACACAATCAATGACAATTTGATTAATTATCAAACAGAAATGTTAGCTGCAAACTGCTACAACTCACTTCATTTTACTGACTTTTTTCTCAATTTTTATTCAAGCAATTCTAATTAGTAAGAAATGATTTTTTTTTTCTTCTGTGTATATATGCATGTGATTTCTCTAATGATAGTGGTAATGTGGGGGGATGAAGTGAGGTGAGACGAAAGGGATGGCACAGATCTTTGGGTTGCTAAGAGTACAAGGCACAGTTTGTAGCAAAACCTAAGCAAAACCACTGGCGCAGAGAAGAGAAAAAAGGTTGTCAGGTCTGGACCAGAGCTAGCAAGGCTAGCCTATCTTTTTAGGAGCATGACCAGACCCTGGATATGTTCCCAGGGAAAGAGAAAACTAGGAGAAAAGACAGCCAAAAGGCAAACAGCAAGCAGCCCTGGAAGAAAGTTTCTTTGCCTGAGGTGTGATGATGAAATTTATCTTGGGGATATGGATTCAAAACCAGTTCTTGTACCACCAACCCTTTGCTACCCAGCAACCTATTCTTAACTTTCTCTCCCACCTTATAACCTATTCTTATTCTCTCCCACAACAGCTTTATCAGCCTCAGAGACATCTGCTCTTTTTGAGGCAGCAAACTACTCTAGAATCCTGAATTCTATTGTACTCCCAACTATCTTTGTGTCCTAATTCAAGATATAGAAAAGATTGAAGTAAAATGAAGTAATGATTACAAACTCTGTGGCTATGGAAGTAAATTAAACATGTCTGAGAATGTTCTAGGTACCAGGGCAAAGTGCTAGTAAACATGCTTCCCTTCAAGAAGGCAGACAAATGTTTTATTAGCAATTGTCACTGGCTAGTTGCAGCATCTAAATAAAATCAGAGAATACGAGGGAGTTATAGTAGCTGGAATGTGCCAAATCTCTTCTGGGGAATATTTTAACAGTTTGCTACCACAGAAGATCAAAATCACAAGTAAAATTTGATCTATTCACATAGACATTTAGGGAGGTCAGTCCTCTCCTTGTCTCTTCTGAACCTCCATGTAGAGCTTTGATTCTGTGTAGTCTGCCTTCCTTTGCTGTCCATACTAAAGGATTTCTAAAATAATGAGTTGAATTAAATTGAGGTATTCTTCATACTGCCAAGTGTAGCCATTCTGCATGTTGGATCTGTCGGACAGAGTGTCCCATCCTTCTGCATGGGACCATTTTGAATGATAGTAGATGTCATGTAGACGACATAAACACCATTTACATACACCTGGTTTCAAGTATCACCAAGCACAAATGCAGTGTTGATGTTTGGATTTGCTGGCTGCTAAAGCTGGGTATTTGGCAAAAAAAACCCATTGATGTGAGGAAAATATGAATAAAATGTCCAAAGAAGAGTCATTGGAATTGCATTAACCTCTGTATATCTTGTCCAAAGAATTGTAGCATGTCTGGGTGTGGGCGGATGCTTGACTTTGCTTTCATTTGGGGTGTCCATATCTAGTTGTGTTATACAAATAATGATCCACTGAAGTAAAATCCTGGCACCGAGCTTAACTGCAAAACATTTGCAGCACTTGTAAAACACAGACATATTATAATTTAATTTGCATCATTGGGAAGAACTTTTTTACTTTAAAGAGCTTTTATTGATTAGAAGAAGAAATAGAGAGAAGGAAACACTATACAGTTGGCTCCACATAGATCTTGCAACCTTCTTTACCTGGTAACCTAGTTCCAGTTTGCAACAGGACTACTCACAGATCCTATTGCAATATATTTTGAAATATATTTCAAATTATACATTTCAAATATAGAAAAGATGCCTGCAGATTTTAAATAACTCTGTACTGCTAATATTGTTTCTTTGACTGATTATTCAATGAGCTGTCATACCCTTTAATCTATTTATTTTGAACGGTTCACTCGTCTCTACACCAAAGTGAATTGCTTGTGCTGAGTTGCCTGTTTGTTTGTAATAGGCTTTGTTCCCACTGCTCAAAAGCAGCTTACCATGCACATCGAGCACCAGTATTTAAATTTAAGTTCTTATTCTGAGCTCAGCACTGAGGCCTTATTTCTTGGTAGGAAGTGGTGAAAGAGAACATTCAGCTACCAACTAGCACATCTGCCTTCTCTGTGTGTTTGGATATTACAGTTACTGATCTGGGCAAGGGAGGGAACTATTATTAACTATAATATAACTAAATTAACTATATTTAGTCCTCATCATCAGAGAGGAGACTGCTGTGGGTTGGAGCAATTGAGAGAAGGCAACAATAAATCTAATCCAGAAGGATCCTGATATAGGATGGGAAAACAGAATTCAGATGGTCTACTAACAGGTCTTGCAGTGAAATTCAGTAGGAGGGATGTAATGTCTCATCAATTTTAAACAAACAAATAAACCCTAAGACTAAGGAAGTTTCATTCTTATAGTAGTAAAATGTGCCTTTCCACTCTGAGCTGCATTTGCTGGGAAGTCATAAATACAAGATATATACTTGCCAGCTACCATAATTTAAAGTAATTTCCTGGTTGAGCAGTATTAATTGAAGAGGTACTGTAGTCATTTGCATTGTTGCAGTACTAATGTTGGAGTTTATTCATATTAAAGTTGAAAATGTCAATTGTCTTGCTCATGGTAGTAATATTTGGAGTAAGTACTCTATAATGTTTAAAAATTGTCTAAGTAGTAAATATGTCTCAGCTTGTTATGAGTCAGATCATAAAAACCAGAATATTTTAATGCAATGAAAGAATGCTGATGACTTTTTTCCAAATTCCTCCAGTAATGATTTTAATAGCACTAAACCAGAGAGTTTCTGATTGCTACTTGTCATCAACCCATCTGGCAGAATAAAACAGTGGCTGGGCTATTCAAAGGGGCTTAGGAGGGTGAGGCACACAACTTCCTTTTATCTTGTGCTGATGGGGTCCTTTCCTATTGAATTCAAACTGACTCACTCTTCTCTATAGTCATATTCTTGCTATGAACTCAGTGTGGGCAGATGCTCTTACCAGATTAGATACTAAAACAGGTCATTCTTTTAAAGATTATAATCCTTACTAATGTCATATGTCCATGGGCTACATTGAAATCAGTCATTGGGTTATTCACCATTTACTGCCTTGTTAATGATTTTTCTCCTGTGAAAAGCCAAGCCTTACTGAAACTGATGTCTTAATTTGGAAAAAAACCTTCCTGTATGTAGACAAATTAGCAATAAAATCATGAAGAACTGAGAATTTTGGGTATTGTTTTATAGTCTTTGACACTTGGAACCCCACTCTGATATGATAGAAAACTGCTCTTTAAGTTCGGGCTAAGAATGATAGGGCACACAGCTACGCAGTGCTTGTCTGAGAAGTGCAAGAACAGGACTAATTTCTAAGCTGTACTAATAGGCAGTTGTAACCTTCCCCATTACGGCTCCTATTAAACACATCTAAATAATTGTATATACCACTGCTTGGTTTTCTTGTCAAAAAGTGTTATCACCTGCCATCAAGCTACATGTGGAAAGGTTTTCTGTCTCTTTAAGTCTCTTCTCCCTTCCTCCAAAAATTACCTTTCCCATATATCTCTTTCTCTCTGTGGGAACTTGAACAAACCCTTGCAACACTGTGTGTGCATCAGGCTTGGAATTTGCCAGGAGGATGTCTGGAGCAGGACACCAGGTTCCAAACTCCAATCCAGAGCTCTCCAGTTCCTTTTCTTTTTTTTCTTTGCCAGTCATGCCCTATAAACATCTATCACTAGAAGGAAACAGCAAGGTAAGGATTCTGAAAACATGGCTGATATCTGTGACAGTGGTATGAATTGACATAGTCAAAGGAGACTCAGTCAAATCAGTGTGTCTCTTTAAACACTCTTGTTATATCCTTGCAGGTTCGTGGGGCATAATTAAACCAAGTTTTGGAGACTGAAATGGCCATATCTTTATCCAGCTCACAGTACCCTTGCTGGTAATGTGTTGTTATGAACAGGCTGTTGCAGAAAACCTTCAGTGAGCATCCTGACAGACTTAATGTTGCTGACATGAAGGTGCATACTCAGAAAAGCTAGACACTGGATGAAGCTATGACTTTTAATACTTAATGGTGTCCTGTAATTTGGTCTCTGCTAGAGGCAAAGTGATTTTTGAGACAAATGTTGCAATAGTCTGAATGCGTTGCAATTTCCCTCCCATGTTCCTGATGAGGGAAGGCTTAAAAGTGCATGTGATGACAGTGTAAGACCAACATGGAGTAAAAAATAGAAGTGTTGGCCATACAATGAAGAATAAATATTTTCCATCCCAAAGGGTATCATCTTCCATCAAGTGTTTCTACACACCTTGAATATTCTCAGCTACCCAGTGAGGAAGGACCTTTTCTGTTTTTTCAGTTCCAGGAAGAACATTATTCTGATTAATCCAACTGGCGATATCTTAAAGCATACAGTGAATTTTGAAGTTTTGTCATATAAGAAAAAAAGAGATACAGATTTTCAATCTACAATGTTACTGTATAGCCAGACACACAGACAAACCCAAACTTTCATCTCTACAGCCCTAAGTATGATGAATTTCATGGAAAAAAAAAAAAGCTTCTTGATAGAGTGTGTAGTTTAAGTGCTTTGCTAATGACAGAGTCTTCAGACTTTTTATAATCAGAAAGACACTGAAAGTCCTCAAATATATTTTCAATTAAAAAAATAGGGAAAGTACATCATCTGAAAGCTTATTTAGGAATTTTAGAAATTACTGTTTTTCTGTTAAAAATTTATAAACATTCAGTCAAGGACCAGAAATGTACACAAGCAGAAACACTCAGGCCAATAGTGGCAGGGCAGTAATTTTAACAAAATAAGCTTTGGAGAAAATCTAGAAAATATAAAAGAATTTTTAAAAAAACTACAAATAAATCTATTTTCCTTTCAAAATCCTCTGTAATTAGAACTGTGTCAGTGAGTGTGGCCCACCAGAACTGTATAGATTACTGAGAAAAGTCCTGAGTGATATCATTATCAGGACCGATCTGTAGTTCTTATGAACAGAAGCCCTTGCAGGTAAAAGCTCTATCTCCAAAATAGAAATAAAAACATTAAACATTGCAAAAACTAGTTCAAGGTTTTTGGAGATGAGTAGGGAATATCAGCTGCTGTAGCCTATGGGTTTGGGTGTTCAGCAGTACAAACATACAGGAGTGGGATGCTGCTAACACAGCACCTGGCTCACTTTGCCACCCAGTGCAAATGTCCAGGGACGGAATGACTGAGACTTGACCAAGGTTTCCAGGAAGAAATTCAAATAATGCATAGGGTATGAGTAGAAAATGCTGTATGTATTTTGCCACTTTTGTTTTGGAACGAGTCTTGCCTGCAGCATGACCTTAAAGTCCTTTGTGACTAAGGATTGTAAAGCATTGACTGTATAGCAATTAAAGTAAAATGAAATAAATTATTGCTCAAGTATTTAT
This sequence comes from Poecile atricapillus, assembly GCF_030490865.1. Lineage (NCBI taxonomy): Eukaryota > Metazoa > Chordata > Aves > Passeriformes > Paridae > Poecile > Poecile atricapillus. The sequence goes on along the minus strand of NC_081289.1, from coordinate 57,466,381 downwards.
GATTTTTTTTTTCATTCTCTGTTCTCAGACTTAACTAAAACAAGTTTAATTCTTTTTGTGTCTCCTTAGTAAAAAAACCCAAAATATATTTTAGATAGGTGTCACCCTCTGTTAAACACCACCTCCTTCTTTTCAACTTCTAGCCTCCACCCTCAGAAATGCTGATTTAATACAGGAAGCTTGGACACAGCAGTTGTTCCACCAGAGCATTATGCGATTGGATGATAACTGTGCAGAAAAATGTAGCTATTGACAAAAGAAAGGGGATACAAAACTTACATAATATACAGAGGAGAGTTGTATATAAAAGGCCTAAATGCTCACATAGTCAAACAGCTCTGAGAAAAACAGGAGATGAAAACAATGAGTGAATAAAATTAAACAGGCATCGGGAGGGATAGATTTTCACTTTTTGAACAAATCTGGTTGTATATTAGGGAAGGAGAATTGGAAGTCATATGGGTGCATCTGTGTTAGTGTTTTTCTCCAAATTTGAATTTGTGTTTTTGAGGTGAACCATCTCTGCCCTTGTCCACTGTGCTCTGGCAGCCTAATGAAGAATGAAAATAACCTCAGAGATGTGCTCCAGAAATGAATATACTGAACTGCAGCAACTAATGGACATTCAGTAGGGAGGACCAAACCACAACCACTTTCAAGTATAAATCTTCACAACTTGCGTGGTGGGAAACTGGTGCCCTCAGCAGCAGCTCTTTTTCCCTGCTGATCTGATCATGTTTCTCTATAAACTTCTTGCAGTCCCTTCCTATCTGAGTACAGAGACGTTTCCATCCACCCAACCTAACTGCAAGCATTGACTTGAGCTGTCAGTGTTAGGAGTTGAGCTGGTGGACCCTGACTGAGCTGCAGACAGCCGCAGAGAGCAGGTGCGCTGTGTGAAAGTTCAAGTCAACAGTGGATGCATCTGCCCCTCCAAACAGGAATGATGGTAGGATGGACATTGTCAGGGTGCCATGTCAGGGTATGGAAAGAATATTGACAGGAAGCAAACAAACTCTGGATACACTTTAATAAGTCTTCCCATCTTTAAAACACTGTATTTTTTAATGGCACAAAGTCTTAGTACTTTACTGTCCTGCTTCTGATTGGGAGTTTTCTTCCTAGTATCTGGTACAGTGCTATATTTTGGATTAAGTATGAGAATAAAGTTCATAACACATTGATGCTTGAGTTATTTCTAAGCAGTATTCACTCAAATCAAGGAATTTTCAGTGTCTCATTCCCTGACAGGGAGCAAGTTGGCAAGAAGCCAGGAGAGACCATGGTCTAAGCTGGCCAAAGCGATATTCCATAACATAGAACATCATGCCCAGTATACAAACTGGGGAGAGTTGGCCCATGGAAACTGCCAAATGCTGCTTGGGAACAGGTTGCTCATCCATCAGCGGGTAATGAGGAATTGTTTCTCTGGTGTATTGTTTTTCTTTCTCAGTTATGTTATTATTCTTATTACTATTATTCTTATTATTATTACTATTAGTATAATTAGTGTTATTATTAGTTTTATATTTTACTTTATTTCAGTTGTTATGCTGTTTTTATCTCACCCCATTACATTTTTTTTCCCCTTCAATTCTTCTCCACACAAGTGGAGAGGGGAGAGCATGCGAGTTGCTGCACAGTATTTATATGGTGCTGGGTTTAAACCATGGCATTTACCTAACTTCTTAAGATGACCCACCAGCTCCAGCACACACATTACATTTAAGACTGTGATCCTGATAGGAGTCATCATGGTGTTTAGTGATGTAAGGAAATTGAAATTTTGGCAAAGTTCTATTTTTTTTTTCAATTTCAAAGCCCAATCTGTGGCTCTGAATACAGTTTACAGACTATTTAGATTTCAGGGAAGCTAATTTGGGGGCATTATTGCTTTTATTTTAAAGATTTCTCTCTAGTTAGTAATTTTTCAGAAACACACGTCTGAGATTTTCAGCAACAGAATGTGAACCACAAGGTATTTCTGATTCCACTAGAAGTCAAAAGGTCTCTGCTAGGATACACTTAATATTCCTGGATGATGGTAATGAGTGGGACATGAGTGGGAGTTATGAAACTTCTGAAATGATCACCTTTTGGAAATAAAATACTTTTTATTCAGCTGCTGAAGAAATAATTTCTAAGACCAGAAGCTGATTTGTTAACTCTGTGACTGTACTTATTAAGTAAATGATTTCAAGAACCAGAACTGTTTTTATCCTCATAATGCACTAGCACAAGATACACATTCCTAATTGACTAATTTTGCCATGTGATCCTCAATTCAACCTGAGAACATTTTTATACCCAATGTTTGGCTAAAGCATTAGTCCTTCTTTTCAAAATCTTTTTATAGGGCTCACTGTACAAGGGGATGGTACAGCTATACTTATCCTTTAATGAGGCATATGAAATACAACATAAACTAATGTGAATTCAGTTATTAGACTGGCATTGGTCTTGATTCCAGCTCCTACAATCATATTTCAATAGACTTCAACAGACCGGAAATCTTGAGTAAACTTACACCACAGAGACAGCAGGTCTGCAAGGGCTGCCTCCATAAAACACAAAATGCGCTTCTTTTAGTACTTGTAGAGTAAGAAAACCCTGGGGTGCTTTTGGGCCATGTGAACACACCCAGCCTGTAACCACCTCCATCAGCTTACCTGTGGCCCCACCTGTCTCCCAGAACTCCTGGAGGTGGTAGAACAGTGTCCATCAGAGAGGATGGCCCTCCCTGGGCCACCTACAGCACGTGGTTTGTATGCCTGGCAGTCATCCACTCAAACCTGAACTATATGACTTTTTTTTTTTAATTCTGTTTCCAGAAGATATTTCAAACAGGCTGATGGAATCTTCCTTGTGAAAATAAAAAAATTCCCAAGACAAAAACATTAATGTCTATCATGTATGTACAGAAATATTATTTTTCATATCTGTGTCTATCATTAATAACAAATAAATACTCATACATCACTTTGAAGAACAAGATAAATATACAGGAATAGCTATAGTAATATGTTCGATTGCCTGCTTAATTTATACAAACTGTTAATCTATCTGCTCAATAGAGAGACAGTATACAAATTTTCAGTGTGTAATAATTTCAGAACATTGACAATTTATCTAAGCTCAAGAGCCATTTATAAATTTTTCATCATCCCTAAACATTGATTGCTTCTAAGTGAATAATTTTTAGCTAAATGTTTTTATTTCTTCCCAGGTTTTCAAAATTTGGGGACAGCAGGTTTAATGGAGAGTTGCCATTATTTTGCAGTATGCAAAATAATAATTCTAAGACCAAACCTGGTGGTATACAAGATGAGCAGCAGCAAACCAGCCACGATTCCCAGGCCGCAATTACAGGAGGAAGAGCAGCAAGAACAAGTTTCCTCTGCTTGTTCTTTCACCAGATCTGTTCTTCCTCTCTTCTTCTTCCTCCCACGTCAAAAGCAACTTGGTCCAGAGCCACCTCTTCATTTGAGGGATCTCACTTGTCAGTCAGATAATTCAAAGGTCCGTGAAACCAATAAGATTATCGAAGCCACAGTCTGATCGGCATATTTTCTTGCTCTTCCTTAGAATCATCACTCCTAATGGAGATTTGCAACTAACTACATGTTTTTTTTCCAGAAATAATTATTTTCTCCCTCTTTGCAGTCTGCTTGTAGTCGCTTGTAGATGTAAGATTTTGGAATGCAATCAGTTACCACCCCCTTGCAGTAGTTTAACCTGTCACAGTCAAGCTCTTTCTTCTACTTCTCTGCCATTAAAATCACCACAGATAACCAAGACTATGAAATTTTTAGTCCCATGCAGTGTAATATCAGGTATCTAAACGTAAAATAGTTTGGAAGGATCATTTAGAAAGATGCAGGTGATTTACTGTTCATGTGCACTAGCTGTGAAGTTGACAGCCCCTAACTGAGGAGCTCCATCGAGAAAATGGCACAGAAATATTTGTAAATGCTCCAGCTACAAGATGAAACAAATTCTTCTTAAAACTTGGATCTGTTCCCTTTAGCCTGACAGTACAATAGATGTGTGACTTATGAGAAACTGTTCTTCCAAAACCATACAAATTAATGATTGTTTCGCATTGTGATCCATAACTGAGAAAAAGAATTTATTATTTTTGTTCATAATTACTACTCACTGATATTTCCTTCAGTTATGAAGTCTCTTGTGCTCTCTGCTTTAAAAATTGTTATAAATGGAGATATGATTAAAAAACCCAGCTTACATTGCATCATGCACAGCATATTTATTAGTGCATATACTATCTTGCGGTTTTCAAATCATCTGCTTTGACCAACTCCTATCATAACATGATTCTAGAACATGAGAAAACCTAATTTTTAAAAACACCACAGGATATTTTCTAGTTCCCTTTTTACAAATAAAATAATTTATATAACAGTAAAACCAAATAATTAGCACATAACTGTCTGCTTTTAATATTCACAAGTAGCAGTTTGCACATATTAGCTGCCAAATCCCTGTAGCATCTTTACATAGCAGATAAGGATGACCATTTCTATTTTACTAGTCAAGAAACCTCTAAACAGACAAAGACTCTACTTCCCCTACACACTATCAACAGTGAAAAAAAACAAGTTCAGGAATCAGTTGTCCAAGACCACCCAGTTAGACTTGGGATTATAATCAAAGCATGTCACATGCATGTCACAAAGCACTCCACAGTGCTGTGCTCAGACCAATGACATGATTAAGGGGTAAAATCTTAAATGAATATTACAAAAGTAAAATCAAATCAGCCTTTAATATGGATGCTGTTCTCTCATCAGTTATATTTGCCAATTTTGTAAATAACTCTCTATTTTTATGTATATAAAATAGGCTTGGTTCATTTTATAGTCTTATTAACTTCTATGTTTGACTTTATTATCTATATTATGTCTATAAATACTATAATTATTAAAAAAGGTATTTGCACTGGATTCTTTTCCATTCCATAAATATCAGGGATTTTTAATAGATCTCCTAATTAGGCATTGTCACTAAAATAAAGAGTAAAAGATACTAACATGTAGTGCCTAAAGTAGGAACACGGTTAGCTTCAATTTTTTATATTTGCACATTTTAAATACAGCAAGCTTTAAAAATTGCCATAAATGGATTCTACAAAGCATCAAACAATGTTTATATCATTCAAAGATAAGCCAACTTTTCCTCCTTTTCTCATTTCATAATTTACTGCACTATGGTAGAAAATATTTCTGGAAGAACTTTAATTATGCAAACACTTTAATTATAAAGCATTCTTGGTGGATGCAAAATATGTCTTCAGGTACATAATGAATATGCATATGTATGTGTACACATATACACACCTATGTATTCATGTTAAAAATACACTGATTAATAATAAGGGCTAATATTCCACCTCTGAATCAGTTGAATTCTGACAATTGACTTCCACACAGTTAGGATTTCGTCATCAAACTGTATACTTCCAGGCTTCTTTTTGTTCCAGAATTTATTTGTCAGCCCTGCCAGAGGGGTGCTGGTGACACCCTAGAGGGTGTAATGATGCCTGTGATGGTCATTTTAGATGGTGGCCCTCTGTTGACTCCAGGGAAAGGACACGTGGATGTCCAGTCCCCTTTGAAGCACCGTGTGCTTGTGCTATTGCAGCTGCAGCCATTCAGGGTCACAGCCCTTGCTCCCAGGTGCCACTGCTCCCAGCAGCCAAGGAACTAAGCCTGGAGAACATGAGAAGTGACAAATTCTGGGATAAAGAGGACACTTTTGGCCTGGCCTACTCTCCCAGGTGGCTTATGAGGCCACTCAGTGTTCCTTCAGGAGACAGACAACCACCAGCTCATGGAGGTTGAGGAGACATTTCCGGGAAGTTGTTGATCACAGTTAAACACCTGCACAGAGACTATAGATTAACATTTATGTCACATGCATTTACACCTACTGATGGCTTCAGTAACACTGTATTTATTTCTGCTCCCTGAAATTTGTCTTAAATTAATTTTGAGTTCGTCTTTATTTTTCATAATTAAATATCTGATGTTATGTACTCATGTCTTTTTGCCTTCTTATGCTTATCTGCCTATTTGAATGACATTTTTGTGGTTGCACATTCTTCATTCCCACACATTTTGGCAAGAAAAAAGACTCAGTTAATCAGACAATTTAATGAATTATTAGAGAGCAACACAGCTATGAAACCTATGTATGGGTTTTTTTAATCTACTCAGGCAAAATGTGAAGGACAAGGAAAACATGAACACTGAACACAGAAGTTTTTTTCTCTAAAAATGAAAACTAATATTGCTTATTTAATGCTGCATAGGGAAAAACAAATAAAAAGTATTACAATTTGTATTTTGAATTCTCTGGTGGAATGATTTTTACTTGCTCAAGTTTTGAACATATAGGCAAATTTTTTCTCAGAAATATGTAAGCAGACAAAGAAAATTCCTTCCTAAAGTCATACTTGTATAAAAAATAGATTTGATGAATCAAGGAATGAAGAGAAATTAAAAAAAAAATTTGCTTTCATTTCTGATAGTGGAAACTTGAATAATTCTATCTGGCAATGTAACATTGGAGCAAGTAACAGAAAACCTAGAAAAAATTTAGATTACTGACCTGAAATGCACAGGTCTTAGCTTCAAAGACAGCACCTACTGTTGTCAGCACCACATTAGTAACAATATAAAAGGGAATGCAGGGACACAGGGGTGGTTATCCATGCCATAAGGAATTTAGAAGTAAAATGTTAAACCATTCAGCCTGAATAGAATAGGCTTTGATGGGAGGCAAAGCTTTTTCTACACTGAATCATATCGACCTGTTGGTAAGCTAGTAGTTTTTAATTCAGTAAAAACTTGAAAATCTTTTTTGGGGTTAAAAAAAAGAAAAAAAAGGAAAAGAGAAAGACAAAATACTCTCGATTTCTTGAAGAATGTGTTTAAATCTTATTTTAATAAAAAGTATGTCATTTTATATTACTGGAAGAACAGTTATGGACTATTTTTATGAGCAATACGCAAGGCTAAATAATCAGTAATTTAAAAAAATGCTCAGTGTTCAATTTGACTTTTCAAGGCCACCAATGTGCCTATGGTTCAGCTTATTTTATCCTTAATTTGAGAATGTAAATATAAATATAGGTACATCTGTTTCTTTTCTGCCTGACAAGAAGGTAACAGTGACATAGCCTCTGTGACCCCTCATTCTTTTTCCTGCTTAGACTGAGACTCAATCCAATCATCTGTATCTCTTTCTTATCTTCAGTTTAAAGAATAACGTGAAGGAAAAGCTGAACTTAAAAATTTATTCTAGGAACTCAATCAATACCAGAATAGCAACTATCTTTCCATGGCTAAAATAATCTAGCATACTTGAATAAGATTTTTTTCTCTTTAGATGTAATCCTGAAGGCTTTTGAGGAACTTTCAAATATCTTGAATGAGGTGCACCTGATGGTGTGACCTGTGTCTTCTCCTGGTTGGTCTGTTTGCAGATTTTTTCATTCCTTATGGTGATCAAGACCATTTCTGGATCATCTTCACTGCAGATTTTCTGCATTTTACTTCACTGCATTTTACTGCTTTGTACTTTTCATCACATTAATCTCTCAAGGAGCAAAGATTTACAACAGGTCTCTCTATACACCTTCCCCATAATAGTCAATATGCTGAAATACAGAGGTGTGTATACATGTTTGTCTGGTACAGCTACAGCCAATTCTACTCTCCCTCTTGGAACTCCTTTGTACTAGGAAATCTGCACTGGGAAGAAAGGCACATTTCTTTGAATCAGAATATAGAGGTACAAAGCTGAGAATCTGACCCAATATTCTTAGAAGCCAAATATTCAGTGAAATTAAGCATTTAACATCCAGTTCTCATTCTGTGGTAATTTACCAAGAACTAGAACCAAATGTAACCTGAATTCACATATTATGAAGCCGGTGTGGGGTTATTCCTCTTGTCCTTATCCATAATGCTCTCAGAATGCAGGAAGCATGGCTAATTTCCTGTGGTCCCAGAGCGTATAGTAAGAGATGTATACAGAATGGCAGTGAGTAAAAATCCCACTTTGCTTGTAAATTGCAATATGAGAAGAAATCATTGTGCTCCTATAGATTTCTGAGTGAAGCCCACAGCTCTAAAATACTGTTCAGAAGCTCTTCTGGGGCTGGGCTTTCCCAGAGCTCAGTTGGTGTGAACAGTCAAGCAGGGCAGCTCATATCCAAAATGCCCTGAGTGCTTTTGGCCCTAACTTCATGTACATGAAGTGTGGATGAACTAAAACTTGAAATTAAAGAAAGAGAAAGCGGGCTGTCATTGTAATACTTTGGGTTTGCGCCCATTTCCCAAGGGCACTGTGATCATTTTCCTTGTTTAGATTGGGGTGACAGAATGGCATTTAGGTGAAAACATAAAAGGAAACTTTCTAGTCTCAATCTGTTGGATACATTTTTCTGCTTATACTTTGTAATTGGCTCCTCACTAACAGTAAAATTTTCCTTGGGAAAAACTGCAGAGGATTCTGTAAACAGCAGTTAGTTCCCATGGTTTTAACACATCCATCTTGGCCAAGGTCACCAGTTACCTTGTTTTACAAATTCAGTGTGTTTTCAGGCTGTGATCAAAACCAGACCATTAAAATAGTCCACTAAAGTAAATGGAATACATCCGGAATATGTGGATATTTAATCACACAGTTCTATTACAGAGTGTGCCTTTACAAATTGCCAGATCATTATGACTGAGGAAACAGTACCTGTAGGACAAGAGGGGAAGTAAAAGTCCAGGTGCAGGCAAGGCTGGAACCTTGTTAATGGGCTGCTGTGAAAGGATTCCAGTGTATAACCACACTTTTGATGCTCTGTAAAAATACCCATGATAAAAAATTTGCATCAGGGGATAACTCGTTCAAAACGAACTCATGCTGTGGTCTTCATTCTCAAATAAGCAAAAAATGGCTGCCTGTTTTTGAAAACTGGCTTTTGCAATTTCTATGCTGCTTCTCATAATGCAAATTTTCATTATTCCTGGAAGTCCTGGCATTAGAATGGACTGTTAAAACCTGTCCTTTCAGTCACTAGGTTTGATTGCACTTACAGTAAAAAGCTGCACTGGGAAATTGACTGGAATAGCTTGCAAAGAGAGACTTTTTTTCTGGTTATCTCAAGTGGATTAAGGTAAATTTGAAAGAAGAACAAAGGAAATATTCTGTAGAATAAGAGTTCCCGCATAGGGACTTACTTCAGAGTAGCCACTGCACTTTAAAAGCGGCACTCTGATTTATTTTGGAATAACTTCTACAAGTAGGCAAGTCTAAGTTTCTTTTGTAGCTCTTGTAACATGAAGGATCCTTAAAGAGGGTGTGAATGTGATTAAATTTAGCACAACATCCCATTATAATTTACACCTTCTTTTAGGCTGCAGTACACTGCCAGAAAGCTGGAAAGAGGCATTTCTATCAGTTACAGGCTATTTTATTTGTCAATTATTCTGATTGCGGCAGTGATGTTCTAACAGCACAGCAGTGCAGTCTTAGAATAGGCCCTTACAGGCTGTTTCATTGATTTTGGTTTGTGTTTGTTTCTTTCCCCCTCAAATTGTTGTCTTTTTTGCTGTTAGAAGAGGACTTCTAGTGCATGGAAAAATTTTTTGCACCTGCAAGTGCTTCAGATCTCTGACTGGGGATCCCCATTCTAAAATGGTCTACACTGTTATTACTGGCTGTGTTGCCATAGCAATGCAAACTCTGTTTGATATGAACATTTTTCCCTACAATTACGACAGCTGATGAGCACAGTAATTATTGTAGCTTCCTAAGGTGCACTCAAAATAGCGGAGGCAAGGGAGTGCATTCTTGGAATATATGGCACGTTCTTTGCAGGCTGTCCTGAAAACTCTCTCAGTGGGAAAGTTCAGCTTGTCTTCTGTGGTTATGGATGAGCTATTTTTAATTTTTAAGGGTAAAGGGTACACTGGGAAAAGATACAGCAATAAGCATAAAAAAATATTCATTTACTGTAACACAGCATTAACATTGCTTAAATCATCTTAAGGATGCTAGTTCTACATACCCCCAGACATGACAGAGCAGGCCCATGAGCAACATAAACTGATGTCATACCGTGGAATGACATAAGTAGGAGTTTTTCAGTGTCAGAAAAATCAGTACTTGGGGTACAGCACTGAAAAAACATCTTGAAGTTTCACGGGTGAGAAGCTGCTAAAATAGTCATAATTGAGACATAGCAGAACAGCAAAAACCAAACAAAAAATCCATTAAAAGAAAACCTGAAAGCTTTTGTAGCCAATATTTATAACAGTGGAGAGTATTTTCAGGATCTTAAAGTTTCACAAAATCACTGAGACTAAGGTTCTGCCAATATTATTTTTCTTTTTAATATAAATATATTTAACATAAATTCTCAAATTGTGATAATGTGTGATGATCTGTGATTCACTGAAAAGGAGTTTTAAGATACAACATTTTCTATCTAAATTTTCTTCTTGTTTTAAGTGATGGCAAGCTCTAATAGAAATGCTACTTTTCCATGGAGCTGCTTATCCTGCCTTACCCTATGAAATGCATCACCACTCATATATTGCATATGATTATAACACCACAGTTTTTCTCTCTGTTGAGTGAACAGTCATCAACTGATTTAATAGGAAGACAGCTGTAAATGAAAAAGGAGCATATTGAAGAAGAAAGACATCAGTTGGACAGACCAAGACTTTGCCTGCAGAAATGATGAGTGTTCATTAATTCAAGACATAAGAAGATTTTACTGGTAGGATAGTAATCAACTTGCAACTGAAGAAAATAGATGAGTAAAAGTGTAACACTGAGAATCGTTTGGGACAAGTAAAGGGAGAAATCAGGGAATGCTAATGATTTGGCTACCCTTATAATTATGTGTTTTCTGCCTTAATTCAGGTGCCTTCTCCTTCAATAGGCTTGATTTTTGAAGCTAATGTCCAATATTTTGTGATTTTTGGGAGTGACAATGATTTTTAAAATTATTATTATTATTTGAGTATCTTTATTAATAGGTCCTCAATCTCACCATTTGCTGTTTATCCCTTCCAGAATAGGTAATGGGTATAGAATTCACTTAAGTCTTTAGGTATCAATAAAGAGGTATTGAGATACAAGGATACAAGGATTAAGATATCAGCTACCAACTAGCCCAAGAAAGTACATTGAGATATGAATTACCTATCTCAGTCTAAAGTTCCATATGAGAAAACATAGGTGCGGTCCCTAATCCAAAGGCAAAGTTAAAATCTATCCCATGCCTGATATCTTCCTCAATAATTTTATTTGCTCTGTCTCTGCTTGTATTTAATACAGAAGAAATTACCTCAAAATAGGTGTAATAATGTAAAAGTAAAGCATTTTAAGACAGAAATAAGCAGAAAGTATTTCTTCACAGTGCAAATATTTAGTGTTATATCTCTTTTCCAGAAACATGTTCTTTGTTCTCAAGGGTAGCAATGCAAAGCTGAAGCAAGTGCTGCTTGCAGTTATGGCTGGTTGTACTTGCCTTTCAACATAATCTCGTTTTCTATCAGGATTTATTCAGTGTGTAAAAAATGGTAGTAAGTGTAGTAATAAGTCAAAAAAGATACTGCAGTGACAGAGTACACCAAAGAACACCTAAAGGCCTTTACAGCCATTTATAATTATCATGAAAAGAGAAAAAAAAAAGTTAAAAGTTATATATAGGTGAAGGTGTTAATCAAAATGAACACAAAAGCGAATTATGTTCTGCAGCTTGAGGGCTGCTTGTAAGCCAGGATGTGTAGACTTCTGTAGACCAAAGTGGTCATGTTTGTCATCCCACTCTGGAGAAGTATAGAGAAACAGTGGGCAGTGGTTGTCCTCTCAAGGAACCAAACAGCAGGAATCTTAGATTTCAGGAAGTTTTAGAGAATTGCTTCTATCACAGTAATTATCATTCCGTCACTTGTGTTATATTTTCAGGAAAAATATTCACAAAATATACTAGATTTATAGATTTACATTATCTTTTGTAGATTTTAATAGGCATAATCAGTACTTAAATGCTACTGTAACATGCAAACAATTATCTCACCACAATATCCTTAGGATTCTGTTACCTTTTAAAAGATCCTGAGTGTAGATGATCTTGTAATATGTGACAGCAGAGACATAATTCTCATAATTGCTTTGACCTGCTTTTGCCCTGCTCTTTTTGACTGATCTTTAAGCAGCCATATGTATTACTAGAGAGACTTTCTGTAATATACCATTGATTGTTCATCTAACTTACCAAAAGGATATCAATAATTTACACAGCTAATTAATTATTTTCCATTTGTAAATTATTGGCTTCATACCTTCCTTCTTGATTTCTGAGACCCCATGTCATTGTGGATTCACTGCTTTCAGGATCTTTTTCTAATAGAGAATGTAGAATATTAGTAAAAGATTATTAATGTGATTTTTCCCTTCTGTTTTCTTAATTTCCTGGTCATTGGCAAAGTGCCTAAAATACCAATATGCTTTGAGCTCAGTTCTGTGTGTTAATGTTCTTCTTGTTATGTACATAATAAGATGTACATGGATTCAGAATCTCCATGAAACATGACATATATCTGATTTTTGACTTCCAGAAAATATCAGATTGTTGGCTTTTTTATTCAGCGTCTGAGCCGTGTGAAAAAGGCCCAAGATTTGTTCGTTTGCTTGTTTCTTTGTTTGAAAATTCCACAGTTTTCTAATGTTAAAATCCTTCCAGAGTCAGTACTGTACCAATTTGTGAAAACTTTTATGCGTGCAGGGGATGTTTGAACCTAGAGAGAGAGCTATGGCAGTCAGCAGAGTTTTCTGTCTGACTGCTTAACAGGCATCCATTGTTATCTGTCTTATATAAACTAACCTGACATTATTTCCTGTGGTGCTTTGTTATGAGGTTCCTGTGCTGAAGTTTCCTAGGTGACATCTTCAGAAAGAGCAGACAGTAGTGGTCCAACACTGCCCAGCATCATCACCCACAGTGGCTAAAGTAAATATTGTCCTTGTAGGATTCTCCAGCTCTACTGTCTATGTTCCAGTGCATGATTGTCCTTGCTGTAAGTTAACCTGACAAACTCCTTTACCTTTCACCCAGTCTCTCCTTTTCAGATCTACTGTTTAGAGACTTCCAGCACTTTGCTCATTTGCCCATATGAACCTTCATCACACAATGGAGCCAAAAGCTCATGTTCACCATTTCCTCTCAGACTCATTTTTCATCAGCCTACCTGACACTGGTTTCAGAAATCTAATAAATAACTATATTAACATCCATTTAGCTATAGATATATAGCCTTCATCATATTTCTTAACTCTCACCCCAAATTGCTATTTCTTAGAAACTCCTAAGTAAAAGTACTTTTTAATATAAATTCCTTTTCTCTGTTAGTTTGAGCATGAAGTTGAAAACAAGTTTGGATTTTTCTCTTGCACAGACAAATCCCTTCTGGAAGGTGGTTGGGCTGAAATGAAATGAAGGGTTGGGGCATACAGGGGTTAAGAAATACTCAGACTTTACAGAACTGGTGGATGGCACTGCAGAGGGGGCTCTTTCAGACAACATTGCACAGCAGATGCAAAATGCAGTCCTGTTTTAAAGACAGGGCAAAACTGACAGTTTGTGCTTTATAAAGAAGCCATTTCATGTAAGAGAGATTATTAAACCCCAGAATTTCTTCCACACTGACCAAAGGGGTTGTGGGAGGGTTGCACTTAACCCTGGGTCTACCTATCGCAGGTGCAGGTATTTCTTGCTGCTGATCATTCCTTGATGCTCCAGCAGCATCCCCTGTATCCAGCAGTTATTGGGAGTGTATTCTTTTTCCTAATTTTGCCATGTATTTAAACTCTTTAAATAAATTCCTTAAGACAATTTTTTTTTCTTCTCTGGCCAGTTCATTCAAATAAGTGGCAGGTATATTGATGAGTGAAGAGGTAAGTTATGATATACAGCACCTATTGATGCATTCATTAAGTGAACATGGATTATTTTTTCTCTTGGGTTTTGATGCATGAATAGTTATTCAGATCAATTATTCTATCACAAACTGAACTGTGTAATGTATTATGTGATAGCATATCACTATAGGTTTAGAAGAGGCTGATCTATGGTAATGTAAAATTAAAGAATTTGTTACTGCATCCAGGAGAAGTACATAATTCATGTACTGGGGTAATTTTTAACACATGCATCATTTATTTGTTTATCTGTTAGAAAAATATGTGTAGATTGCTAACTTTAGGCAGCTGCTTTCCTTTTAGGTTTTTTTGGGTTTTTTTAACATTCATCAGCTGTTTTGTACTATGTTATTGCTTGCAAGAGTGAAAATTTTCATCTATGGCCCCAAGAAAAGTCCTGTTAGTTTTGGAATTAAAGGAAGAAAGCCTTCATTAACTGCCAAGACAGAACTCTTGTGGTGGTTTGGGAGGGGGAGGATCATACACATTCACTGACCTGTGGTGCTATGGGTAGTTCATCACTTTGAGAGGAATAATAAGGAAAAAAATGATGATTAACATTGACTTTAGCCATTGTGCCTGGGTTATAAAAAGTTAATGTCAAATTTCTGTTTTAACCCACTTACACAACCTCCAGCTTCTCCTGCACACTGATACTTAAGGTCATAGGTAGAAAATTTCACTGTTTATTAAAAACCAAAAATGTTTAAAAACCTTTAAAATATGATTGTGATCTAATTTTATGTGTAATTTAATACAGCCATCTTCCTGCCTCCCTCCTTTGAAGAATATTTACAGTTGGCAAGAATTTCTGTTAGAATATATCTTTTCCCACATGGAGTAGGTGACCTTTCTAAGAACCACATAATAATTTGACAAATAGTAAAACTGACTCAGGTTCTGTATTACAAACTGGTTTTGGCACTGACTAATTCAGAATGCCTGATCTAATATTAGAACCTTTCATGTGTGGTAGCTGGCTGATAATGGTTAAAGTATTGTAGAAAAGAATATGGTTGTGAAGATGGAAGCCATCTGAAACTTCATTGAAATCAGTAGGAAAAGTTATAATAAAGGAGTCGTACTAAAACTTACAAAGTCTAGGTTAAGAAATGTGTTGCGGTCAAACATTTGTTGAAGACATTGTGAATTGAGTGAAACTATTAATGGATAAGATCTGTAAAAAGTCAAATGCTTATCAGACTGATCCTGGAGGTATTTGAAAGCCATGCAAATATGGCACTTAGGGACACAGTTTAGCAGTGGACTTGGAATTAACCTGGGTTAATGGTACAACTTGACAGTCTTAAAGGTTTTTTCCAGCCTAAAAGACCTTATGTTTCTATGATTCTTGCTCTCTTGTAGCGCATAAATAGCAAAGCCTCTCTGCTTTTGAAAGGAGAAGCATTAGGACTGCAACTCAGAAAAAAAAGTTTCGTACCACAAAATGTAAATGTGACAGGGAATTCTCCCAAGTGAGAAAGAACTTTCTGCTTCATGCCATTTGTCATTTATAATCATGGTGTTACCTGAGAAGATGACCTTTAGTATTTGTTGTATTTTGAGAACCGAACCTGTTCAAGACTTTTATTAATTCTTGGGAACTTCAATGTTGAGCAATGTTAGTAGACTCTTGGCTTTTGTGCAGTCACTGTGTCCTGTAGACAAATAATAAAGATTCTTTTCTTTTTTATTATTGATTTTGACAGGGAAGCTACAGTTTCCTGGTTTCAACATGAAAGTTGAAGCTGAAGTACCTTTCCTAAGCTGGATATTAATTTAATTGAAATGCATGTGCTTTTTTCAGAAGAGAATGAAACTTTACAAATAAATAAAACAAATAGAAAATATTTATAAGAAGAGCTACGGTGTTATTTTTTCCTTCTTTGGTTACAGAATGAGGAAATAAACCATAAACTATTCCTCTAAATAAAAAACATGAACATTTTGGCCTTACTCACCTGAGTAAAAAGAAAAGAAAAAAAAAAGCCTTTGAGAGATCATAAACTCTGTAATGGTTATATTCACTGAGTAACCAGTCTCTAGGCTGACTTGCTAAAAAATCATATGTGATTCTGTTTTCCCCTTTTCTCTTTCTTTTTGATCTACAATATTTGATGGAAAAAGTTTACATGGTCTGTTAGAAATTGTTTTTCTTGCACTTGTTCTTATACCTGGAAAGTATCAAGAAAGATGTATTTTAATTCCCTGTTTTGTTTAATGCTTGGATAGAGGATCTAATGATGTTCATGACCCCTTTTAGATACAGTTTTCAAATGGTTTTAACCATGGTCAGTTGACAAAACTTGAATGTCCCTTGATTGCATGTTCTACTTTTAGTAATAATATTATGTGTTTGCAGTTTGGGATTTAAGGCTTTGGCCAAATGGTAAAGGGAGTTTAATCTTTAATAATGACTGTTACTTTAATATTTTGTCAGGTTTCTGTGCTAAGTAAATGTAAAAAATAACAAAGGACACCAGAACCAAGCTGCCCAAATAACAAATTCCTTTCCTTTCCCACCTCTTTTTAATTGCTTTGTTGGAAAAATTGAATGAAAATGCCAGGTCTCATCTCTATTGAATCTGGTTTTGTGTCTGGAATTTCTAGTTTGAAAAGTGAACATGAATAAAGATAGAGTGGGAAGGGTAGAGGGTGGCTTAGTCTAATAAAGTAAAAGAAAACATAAAACCAACTTTTATTTCAGCTTTTAGATTTTGTTAATATTCTAAGGCAAGACAAAATTAATAATATTAATTACTTTAAAAATTAATATTTTAAGACTGGCTGCACTGTATTCATTTAGACAAATATGCTGTTTTTTCCACCTATGAATTGTTTGGTGAAATATCCTATACCTTCCTGTTCTGTATAACAGGTATAAAACATGTAGTGTATAACATCTTCAGTGTTAGTTATTATATTTGCTAGAGTTATATGTTGTTGAAATTTGGGATATTTAATGAATACTTTAGTGGAAAATATTTTTTCTATTTATTTACATAACTTAGGAATGCCTTCCTCAATGACTATCAGCAGCCATCAGGATGTGACACCACAAACACTTGTAATCTTGCCTGTGGCTGAACCTCCCTGTCTGTAGTGGCACAATCCATTTGCCAGGCTGAACAATTGGGAGTATGTGCAGATCAGATCCCTGATGCATCTGGAAACTGGTGCTGCAAATAAACAAGAAGAAGTTTTTTAGTCAATTCAGTACCACAAAACTGAGTTGCCAGATCCGTCAAAGAGTTATGTGAAGTACAGATGAGGAGGAGCAAAAACATCGTTGCCTTTTGGTCACCAGTTGTAGCTCACTGTTAGATCAGATAAAGTGTTGTGAAAATGTTCCTCTGCTTAGACATTCAGCCCCCTTTGGAGTAATGTATTTCCCCACTGGACAACAATGGTGAAACTAGCCCTCACGGACTAATGCAATCTTGTAAACACGTGCGACTTAAATGCAGTAAAATTTGGAAATATTCGTCATCGTTCATGCAGAAGACCTGTGTCTTCATAGATCAGTACATTTAGTTGCCTCTGAGAATGCAAGACCCTAAACAAAGATCTGTCATTACTGCCTAGGAAAACCTATCTTTCTTAATCACACCCAAATAGACACCTTCTGAGGAAAGACAATTAAGAATGATGCCTAGCAGCCTGAGCATTCTTGGGTTTTATTTTTCTTTTTTTTTTTTTTTTTTCCTTTCCACTACCATCGGGGGCTGTCTCTGATCTCACATGGAGAGAAGAGTAATGTGCAGTGAGAAGTTTACTGGATCCAGATGCTGAAACAGAAGACACCCAGATGTATCTGCATGTGGAAAAAAAAGACCGATAATGGCTGAACAAAGCTATGAAATGAGTAGTCAGAAGAGAGGAGAAAATGGGCAGAAATGCAGAAGTCAGAAGGAATAGCAAAAAGCAAAAGACAGATACAGTGGAGAGGAGGAAAATTAAGTGAAATTAAATAAAATCAAAACCAAATAAGCTCTATATGTTAATAAACACATAAATATACAAATAATTAATGTTGCAATATAAGTAAGGATGTACATATATGTATTTCCCATATGAAATAAAGGGAGAAGAAAGACAGAAAAATACAACAGATCAATGGAGTATTGATAGGTGTCTTCTAATCATATTCTTTTCATGTGAAAATCAGTCTTAGAAGCTAATTTATCCAAGCAAAATATCCACTGTTTTTCACAAAACTGTGCTGCTCAATCTTAAAATCTCTCAAATCCACTGCTTTTTAGAATTTTCTCTGAATTGGAGATTACTTTTGACCTATATGAAAATTCATATTTATTGGCATCTGCTTTACTCTCATCTCCTTCACATTAAAACCTAAAATTCTGAAGGTTATTTGCTTCCAAGCTATCTTCACAAATTGGCAATGGTTTGATGCACATTTTCACTTCTCTGACAAATGGTTATGCTTGACATCATCAAGGAAAGACGCAGAGCAGTTGCATTCTGAAACTTCTTGAGATGCTTGCTCTAGGCACAGAATGTGTCCTGTCACTTGTGTACCACTGGTGGTATTTAAACATGTTGCATAGAATAATTCAAGTGATTTACATGCTGTATTCAGAAATTCGAGGCATCTGTTAAGGAACAGAAAGGTTAGCTTTATGTAGACTTAGTCAAAAAGTCCTCAGAACTCATTGCTTGAAGTGATTAGGAAAAAATATTAGATTGTTGCAAAAAGACTTTTCCCTAATGGATTAAAAAAAAAAAGAAAAAAAAAAAGTCTGGGCCTAATGCATGAAATCAGGTACATAAAAGTGGCATTAGCAACTGGTATGCCTGAACAGGCCACTCATGTGGAGTGAGGAGCTTGTGCTGGTGACACGATTTCCACAACTGCACTTAGAAACCCTTCATGCTCACCTTGTTCTTAGAATGCCCATGAGAGACACCAGGGCCAGAGGGACAAATTTGAACCCTCTTGTTCATTGTCCCCCATAGGGAAGCCAGTTCTCACACTTTGAGGATGTTTCATGTGCTGAACCAAAGTTCAGTGAAAAACTTAAAATGTCACCTTTCATACACTTCAGGTGGGTTTAAAATTGTATTGCTATAAAACATAGTGCAAGTAATTTACTAATATGCACTCAGGTTCATGAAGGCATTGCAAGGGCTACATTTCTGAAGAGACCATGGTGTATGATTGCTTGGACATAGCTATCAATTTCACCTGGACAATGGCTTCAAAGTCCAAAATATCCTCCTAAAGTTAGGATTTTGTTTAGCTCCACTCCCAGCTCAGTAAAGTATTTCTTCTGTATACAGTAAGTGGATTGTGAGAAGCTAGAGACATGCTGCCTTTTAGAGGGCAGCACATTAATACCTCTTATTGGATTATAGCACTCTCTGACTTGTGGAATTACTTTTGAGTATTCCAGAAATTTTATTACAGATGTCTTATCTCTATTCTGAATTTTGGACATTTTTGAAATAGCTTTCTGTTTTGGGACTTTATAGAAAGAGCTGTGTAATCTTTGCAAATTGGTTCAAAAGAGATCCACATTAATGTTTTCATTTCATGTGGATTCATATCCCCTAAGCTTAACTTTGAGTTCAAACAAACCAAAAATTCAAAGGAGAGTTCCACCCATATCAGAGAATTTTGTCTGGGATTTTTCCTCTTTGAGTCATAACCAGCATAATAATGAGTAACTACTGGTTTCCATCCAAACAATGAATGACTGTTTTTGCTAAAAATTAGATCTTTATGTGGGAAAGCCATAAATCTTGGTGGCAATCTTGCACTCACAGGCTTAAATTTCAATCTTTGTCTGCACAATTCACGTAAATACTTTTTTTTAGATGCAACCTGTTTTGCATATCTTTGTGAATTTATTTATTCATTTATTTTTACAGGAATGATGATCTATCCACATTTTTTCCCATGATATTTTTCTGTATGGTATGATTTCATCATCAGCTTGAATACTGAATATGGCTTCTTTCACAGTCTACCACCAAAGGAAAAACTTACAAGTGCAACTGGGAAAAGAGAGACTCTATGACTGCTATAAATTTATTGCTGGTTACAAACGTGTCATGATTCTTAGTGGTGCCATGTCTAATTTAGAGGAAATGTAAACCTTTGCATAGACAGTGATCTGATATTCCAGTTAAATCTGCAGAAAGATTCGTTAATTGGATAGAAACATATGACCTCATTCTAAGATCTGTGTGTTAATATTAACTTCCCAAAATTAATTGGGGAAGAGCTAAAATTCAGGCATTCTTCTACAAGGGTCTCATCCATACCCTGGGTCTTTGTTTATTTTGGTTTCAAAACCTTTTCAATAAATTTATCCCATATGTATACTTAAACTTTAAGGCCTCTCAAATGAATTTCTGAATTAAATTGGGTTTTTTTTTCCATTTTTTCCCTTTAATTTTTATTTAGCTACCAGAAATCTAATTTTTGAGAATTAATTTTTTGTGCTGTTTGCTTTTTTTCTGTTTCTGACATTTTCATACTCTCCTGTATTTAGATTTTAGTTAGTTCAGATCACTGATTTATTTCAGATTCTAATCTTGTATTCTTCTTTAATAACTTTTTTCTGCCTGTGTATATGTTTAATTCATATGCAAAATAATTCCTCAATTGTTTAGCAAGTTATTGTCTCTAGAAAAGGCAGATTTTAGTATGTAATAGCTTAGTGAAGATGGACTTTTGTTTTCTTAAGTTGATAGGAAAATTTAAAATTGTGCAAACAGATTTTTGAATAGATATGATTCTACTTGATGAAAATAAGGAGTATATATATTGTGAAGTGCAAATTTATCATTATATATAGTAATAGGTAAATAGAGAATGAAGCCTTGATTTCCTTCCAAAATGTCATGCTCTATGAACAGCCTTCAAAGCAGCAATCTCTGGCTAGACTTAGAGCACAGGAGGCCAACTCTCTTGCCAGAGTAGGCCTCCTTAACTCCAGTGAAGGCTTCTGAAGAGCAAGATACTGATAGGTTTTTTTCCTCATGATTGGACGTGCCATATATAGAAACACTGGGCTTCGATCCACTGCCCATACGTGTCAATATATTTATATGAAGGCAATGCATCTTTCCATTTGCACAGCTTCTGGAAAAAAGAGTAGCCAGAGGTGGCATGTTGCTACTTGAACAGTATTTTGAGATTTTCCTGACCATTTTCTTTCTCAACAGAACTGAAAAGGAAGTGTCTCTTGAATGATTAAATATTCTGGGAATAGTTGCTTGGTTTTTGATACCATCTTTCTTCAGCCTGTCAGTCCTTTGGGACCACTGGAACTGCTTAATGACCTTTGAGAGTTACACTTGCAATTTGGCTGTGTGCTGGAATGGAGATCACAGTTTCCCAGGGAAAATGGCATTAGGAAGCCTAAAACCCAGTTTTAGGCTTGCCAGAGCCAGAGCATTAAATCTGCTGTTGCTCCTGGTTGTTATCTGGTGAGCCTTTGGGAAGGAGGGGAGAAGGATGGAAGCACTATAGCTGAAATGAATTGTCATGCTCAGACACAAGTTGTGTGCTCCTGCCTTTGTACATCTGTGCAGTGTACAGAAGAGTGTGATATCTGTTCTGGTTTTAATTTATTTAGTAATAATAAAAGCCACAAACTTCAGCAGTAGAAAAACACATGGATACTTTCTTATGGCTCTTGGTGGTTCTAGATAGACCTTTCTGAAATGAATGTCTCATTTTCATTCTTACTGCTGTCTGTACTAAGCAGCTTAAACTAGTACAGCTATGACTCTTGATATTGTAAAATGTTAGTTTGCAGTGCAGTCAAGACCTAAGCCTTTGAAGGGGCAAAAAAATGACATAATTAAATTTTCATGAAGAGCCATTTTAATAACAAGCAGGATTGCATGAGCATTTAGCTTTGTTTTCTTTTGTTTGTCTCTTTCTTATTTTATTTTAATCTTTCAGGATATGTACAAATCTCAAAGAATTATTTCTTCCTTTCTGGAAAGTATTTTCTCTACTTCCCCTACTCCCTTCCCATTTTTTGCTACTTAATTCTAATCACTGGAACTAAATGCCAAGAGAATATATTGTTATTGGATTCATTTAATAAAAGAACAGATTTCTCACTACTACTGTGCACAGCAGTTCAATGTAGATTATGTGTAAAAAAAGCTATTGAAAATATTGCATAAGAGATTAAAATACCCTTTTGGTTTCTGCTCTGAATAGATTCCTGTAAGATTTGAATAACCCTTAAAATGTTTTGGATTGGAAGTTCTGGGGGAACAAATAATTTAACATATTGTTTCACCATCAATAAGAACCTGGATTAAATTAATAGAAGTCTTAATACTCAAGAAGTGTCTATTCCTCAGCAGGAAACAAATGCCGATGTCACAATTCAGTATTGTGATACACTCTTCCAATCTTTGCTGATTTTTTTATAAATCGTTCACTGCTCCTTAAATATATAAAAAAGAAAGTCATGTTGAAAATTAGTACAATACATTTTTGTTCTTTTCCTGTCCTATTCCTTAGCTGTTTTGGAGAGTTAGAAATAAATATGTTATTATTTAGAATGAGTCACTGTTCATTTAAGAGTTTTAACCATTAAATGTGTTAACACAATTATGTCTAATCTATTAAGCATGAAATGTATTCAAAAAAGGACATACATGTTTCATAAGAGTCTCTAAAAGTGAAGTATTATAGACAAATGAATAGAGGAAAATTTAGATCAAATATTAAATTTAAAATCAAAACATTCCAACTGGGAATTTTATTCACTTTAAAGGCTTCAGTAAAAGGAATTTTTTTTCTCTCTTCTGAATTATTTCCTCTACAATTATCAGACAAGCTTATTTTTTTTCTGGCAGTTTTTATGTTTTTTCTACTTTTTTTTTTTTTTTTTTGTCATCACTTCCTTATGGAGAATGCACAGAGAAGCCATATAAAGTTGTTCAATAATTTTCACTCTATCATTTCATTTGCTTGACTTTGCCAGACTTCAGTTGTTTGAAGTAAAATGTTGCCTCCCACGTAATTACACTGGTGATGGAAGGGGAGAGAAGTTTCAATCAAATGTGATTTATCTGGGGCTTTTTGAAGATGGGAAAACAGCATCTAATTGCCAATGTCAGTAAGTATTGCACTGAGTTATATTTTCTGTCCAAAAATGCAGTGAGATCATTCTGATGTCAGAAATACATTTGATGTAACACCTGTGGATATTTGACTATATTGTGAACCTTCTTAGATCTCAAGTTTCTCATTAGAGCCACATTCACAGTAGAGACTGTTGGTCTTCGGAAACTATCTGAAGATTTCATTTGAACTGGGCATGCTACAATCCAGGACTGGAAGGTGATATGAGCACAGTTTTCCTTAGAGTTGCCCCTTTCATCTGTCAGGAACTATTGTCATATTAGGTACTGAAAAAGAGATATGAACTTGTCCTTTGTTTCCTGTATTGCTGCCTAGAAAGGGAGGACACACCAATGTGTGGAATCAACAGCTGTGAAAAACTAAAGGAAGTGTAGAAATGACAAGGAGATTAGGTTGAAGGACTAAGTGAAAGCTAGATGAAGATAAACATTTTGCTTAGGCATATATTAGACTCTTAACAATAGTACTCTTGTCCCTGAGATGTGGAAATAATAATGCCAGTAAATCTCACAGAGGTGCTGTCAAGAGATTTCATGATCATCTCCATTATATTCAGGTATTATACATAGCACAAAAAAAAGTCACAGAGAAATAGATATGAATGTATTCCAGGGTGAATGATGTACAGGAAATACAGGGCTCCATACTGAGTGATAGCAACCACAAAGTATCAATTACAGTATTTGAAGTATCTTTCAATTATAACTACTAAATAAGTAAGTACCCTATGGAAGAATAATTGTAATCATGGTATTTAAAAAAAAAAAACAACAACAACAAAAACAACAACCTTAAAAACAATCAGATACTTATGAATCCCTGATTCATAAATTGTCATCAAATCTTAGCAAGAAAGCAAAAGGAGCAGTCACAAATCAGTAAGATATTTATATGTTCTGAGGTTTCTAGTCATCACTATCCAATGTCTTTGTAACTTACCTTTTGCGTATTGTCTCGAGCATAAAGAACAGGCAAAAGAACCTTTCAATCCTGGCAGGAATTCAGTGTGTATGTTACTGTGCTTCACACTATTGTATAAGATTTTCCAACCTTCACCTGAAGACAGGCTTTTTTTAACACACTCCTTAATTCACATATGTTTTTAGATCACAGTAGAATATCTGGAAGATGTTTAGAGGTAATGATGCTTTATGATTTCAATATGTTAATTAGAAAGTATTGCTATTTTAATTGCAGAAGTGTGTATTGTTGAAAAAGGAGAGCCTAATGTACTTTATATGTCCTCTGTTGACTGATTTCCCTTTAATTTGTAGCACATTTTCTTTACCCTAGTTTGTGTGCTTAGATGTGTCCTCATTCGACTTTTGGCTCAAGCAAATATCTCCAGAAATGAAGGATATGCCTACTGAGATCACTTCCTGCTGAAGTCGGGTTTCTTGGCTGGGAAACTGGCTTCTCTTGTTCCTGCTGGAAAGTATTTACAATGGGGATGTTGTAGTATAGTGGCAAAGTTATTCCAGGACATGTTCACGAGTATAAATAGACATATGAATAGTTATGCTAAAGAATCATAGAAGGCAATGAAAATAAAACCTGCTCATAATAATTTTCAGCCTAGGTCTTGAAATGCTGTGTTAGGAGTCCTACGGCCAGCTCATCACTAAAGGATGTTGGTATCCCAGACAGGGAAAAAACATCCTCTATTTCTGCTCATGAAATTATATTTATGAATAATCAATTATCTAAATACCTTGAAGAGTTGTAGTGATACATCAAACATTATTCTTGTGAAAGCTATATATATGTCAAGATTCCTCTGAGTGCTCTTAATACAGGGAGGGTCCCTGTGTGGTGTGTTTGCTCTCATACTGCTGGTCCCACAAGAGCTGCATGCAATAGTGCTGGAACTCAGGAAAGGAAGTGTCTGCAAGGCATGCCTGCTCTGTGGAGCAGGGCCTGGAGGCACAGGCACAGAGGTGAGGAGCTGGAAAGAGCTGGGAAGAGAACTGATATTTGGTTGCATCATTAGACTGTTTATTCCTCACCTGAGCACTGGTAGAACCACCCTGCACCACCTTTCCTGAAGTGGTTACTTTAGTGGATACAAAAAGTTGTTTTCAGGAGATGAATCTGTGATTGTATCTTTGTGATATCTTCAGGTATTTCTATTGCTCAGCAAGAAATATTTTTAACTTTCCTGTTTGCAAACAAAAATACAGAAATCTTAAGAAATGTGTAACCCATTTTTACTTTTGATATGAAAATCTGTGCACTTAAATCTAATAGTACCTGTTTTCTGTTGTTGATATTCTGGCATGTTTACTTATTACTCATTAGAAAAATGGTAGTGTGACCTTTTATTTTGACTCCTTTAATATGTAACCATAAGATTTAGATGTATTCTTATTACTCAAGTTATTTCCTGTGTTCTGCTGCTTGTCCTGACATCTCTTATGTATATCTACTTCTTTTAAAACTCTGCTAATTGCAAAAAAATTAACAATCCAATGATAACAAATAAGAGTAATTTTTTTATTAAAGATAAATTTTCTTATTTTTTCATTCAGTTGCTGCTCTACCTTTCTGAAAAAAACACTCCAACGAACAGATCTACAGGAAAATCATGCAGATAATTTGATTTTCTTTCTGATAAAATTGATTTGTCAGAAACATTCCCTTAAGTAAATGATTAAAAATTAAGGAATTCTGTTGTCTTTACAAATTAATGTTATGCGCTGTTATCCAATATATACAAAAATGTGCAAATAAATATGTAGTTCCTGCTCATATTACTGCTGTTGCCATCATCGTTATGTTTTTCCCAGAAAAAGATTCTAAGTCCTTCTGGGTTCTTCCTTTTTCTGAGTTAACCAGAATCTTGGGCAGCCTGCCAAGAAGATGAAATTTCTAACTTAAAACTAGTTTGTGCTCATTGTACCCCCATGCCTCTTGTGTATTACCTTTTTTTCATACAGAGGCAGAGTTTTAGGCACTGGTGTGAACCTTGAGTCAAAATGAGGTGCTCCAGCCTGTGTCCTCCTGTACCTAACACCTCACCAGCCAGTGCTCATCTTAGCTCTCCAAATGCCCATTGTACTTCCATGGCATGTATGTGCTAGACAGCGTGACAGACTGTTGATATCATGGATGTTGCTAAAACACTAGCATTAGATTAGAATAAAGGAGATAATACCATCATTCCAAGTCTATATTGGTGAGAAAAGAGACATATCGTCCCTCATGAAGTGTATGGAGCTTGATATTTGAACAGTTACTTCAGTGCAGCAGAAAAGACTATATATGAGGTGAGAATCCAGTATCAGTAATATAGGCACTGTGCAGTTCTGTAGAGAGAACTTGCCCTTTATATAGATATTTGACATTAGGAAACATTTGTTCACAAGAGCAAAAAGACCCAGTGGAAAGGCATGTTTTCAACTGGCATATTTTCAACTATTCCTGATGAATTAAACTGACCTTTAGAAATACACGCCTGGGCTGGCACTAAAGCCAGAGTTTCTATTTTTTTGGTGTGTGTGTGTATATCCGAAGGAAACAGCGAGCAGGGTTATGAGCTATTGTTTGTGCCCAGGCAGGTAGCTGCAGCAGGGACACCCTGCGTGCACAGCGGTGAGTGATGGCAGCTCCCCCGCTACGCTCCCTTCCCGCCTGCAGAACAGAGTGTCGTGCTGTGCAATCAACACTGCCAAGGTGTCTGAGGCAAGGAACACTCTGGTCTTTCTTAAGGCAACTCGGGCATTTTAATGGTCTGAAAGGTTATGTTGAATTATAACAATGTCTGTAGACAGACCACTGAGAGAAAGAAGCAGGGGAAACTCTTTGGGTGTTTGGTGAGTTGTTTTCATTCCAAGAAAAACATTCCAAGTTTAACATTCTTATTTTAAAAACTACTGCAGACAGAAAAATTCTAATAAGAATTCAGAATTTTGTTACCTAAATGAAACTTTATATACATACACAGATTTCTGTCTTGTATCCAGTTGTCTTATAAGTATTTGCTGTATACAAACAAATCAACTTAGAGACAAAATGTCAGACGTTTAGTGCTTAGCCTGAAGACCATACCTCTAGAGAAACTCAGATTGTGTTCATAAACTGGGTTAATTTTTCTGAGAAGAGTTCATTATATGAACTGGTGGATGTGTTAAAATCCACACTTTGGAAATTTTTGAAGAACTTGAAAAATACTGTTTTGGAGCCATTAGAAGCTGAGGCCCAAGCTCTTTTGAAAGTGGAGCTTGTCAGAGGAAAGAACTCCAACAGTCCTTCCAAAGCTTGCTTTATAACATAAACAATAGAAAATATCAGTTCCAAAGCCCGGATTCTTGAGTTTAGCCTGAATGAAATGTTTAAATTAGAATGAATATTATAATCAGGTCTCTCTACGGAGTGCACTGAGAGTAAGAAGCACTTCAGAGTTAGTAACTCCCAACAGGAAAACCTTACTGTCTGTAGATGCTTTATTTAAATTTCAGTCAAATCTGCATAAAAGTTCTTTCCCTTCTCTCTACTCTCTTCCTTTTTTCATTCCCCAGACAGACTTCTGACATTTTTGTACCACCAAATATGGTTTGGAATTACCACGGGAGAGAAACTATCTTGTGTCTAAAGTGTTGTAGGTCTGTTGATGAGAGGACTAGGTGTAGGATCTTGCCACAGGAATGGGACTATTGCCAGGAAGTGGCAATGAAGAAAGAGCACAAAGCCTTTACATATTTATTTGCCTGGTATCTCCTAAATGCATATGTATGATGAAGACTCAAGGCTAGAACAAGTACTCATATAAGACCACCAAGCTGTCAGCTAAACTTCAATTAAATGTTAAGCACAAAACTTTAAAAAATCATTTGGACTTTGGACTACACTGCAGTATAGCTAATATTTTTACTTCTTTTCTTCTTTTCTTTTCTTTTCTTTTCTTTTCTTTTCTTTTCTTTTCTTTTCTTTTCTTTTCTTTTCTTTTCTTTTCTTTTCTTTTCTTTTCTTTTCTTTTCTTTTCTTTTCTTTTCTTTTCTTTTCTTTTCTTTTCTTTTCTTTTCTTTTCTTTTCTTTTCTTTTCTTTCTCCTTTCCTTTCCTTTCCTTTCCTTTCCTTTCCTTTCCTTTCCTTTCCTTTCCTTTCCTTTCCTTTCCTTTCCTTTCCTTTCCTTTCCTTTCCTTTCCTTTCCTTTCCTTTCCTTTCCTTTCCTTTCCTTTCCTTTCCTTTCCTTTCCTTTCCTTTCCTTTCCTTTCCTTTCCTTTCCTTTCCTTTCCTTTCCTTTCCTTTCCTTTCCTTTCCTTTCCTTTCCTTTCCAGAAAAGAATAGTTTTCTTTGTTGGAACTAACAGTAGCTGGCAGGTATATAAAAATGTTGTTAGTTAAGAGATGTTTGAAAGTTGCTTATAGTTACTTGTTGTCTCAGTTATGTGAAAGACTGGTAAGAAAGAAACTCAACTGATTAAAAAAAAATCTTCAATCAATTTGGTTATATTGAATAGTTAATAAAAGATTGGGAGAGGAGATAAAGAAAAGATTAGTGTAAGAAACAGCGTAACATGTTTGGAGTGGAGCAACAGATTGTTTCAGGATAAGTGTAGGTATAAATCTTTTGCAATGATTGCTAAGTCATGTAACAACCACAAAGGAAAAGAATGTCCATGCTTTTATTTGGCAACTGGAGGCCATTGTGAAATTTCCAACTAGTTCACTCAAAGAGTCAGGCCAAGTGCTGCTCTAATGGTTGCCTGTCCCTTCTTTGGTGTTCAGCTGTGATGGAAAGATTTCAGGAAAAGACTATGCCTGGGTTTTTTAACTTACTGAAGCAAAAGTTAAGAAATCTCATGATTTTGTGATTTGAGGACAGAAGCTGGAAAAACTGAGGTATATCGGATTCTGCAGAAGCATTAAGCAGGTAATTCTCCACCTCAAGGAAAAAGACAGTACAATACTGAAACATAGGATTTACTTACAAATTGACTCATATTCTGTAATTAAAATAAGTGCTTGTAAAATTTAGAAAAAAACCCTGGTTAATATACTGTTAAAAAATGTAGACTAATGCTCAGAAAATTTTATTTCTTATTTTTTTGATGTTTCTATTCTTTTAAGCTAGCATGTTCTTTTGAGCTAACATTTATTTGAACAAACGTGCGGTAATGAGTTGAATCCTGAAATGGTCAGGCAGAAATCAAATTTCCTCATATTGCTGTGTATCTTTATAAGGACACTGTCTATGACAAAAGGGAATACCAAAGGAAAGAGATGATCTACATTTATTCATAAGGAAACCTGTACTCTGCCTACATATGTTGATGAAGCTACTATTGCCTCCTACCTGGTATCTTATTTTTTGGTATGTTATTTTTGAAGTCTGTCCTTTCAATTGCCAGGTGACTGTTTTGTTTTTATCACTGGGAATAATAAAATATTTTAGATGATACACTGCAATACCAATCCACTATATAGAAAGCCAGAAGTACACTACTTAAGTGAAAATTCTGCATTAAAATACTGGATTTTTTTCAGAACAATAAGGCCAGGATAACAACTTCTATTTACAAGAATAATTTTTCTAGATTTTGACAAATAGCTACAAAATGTTTGAGATGCAATGCAGCTCTACTATGAAAAGAAAAAGTAACTCTTCTTGGGCCATTAAGGGTGGCTATTCTGAAGTTATTTATCAGCTGAGCTCATTTCAGAACTAGAGGACATGAAATAAAAAAAAAAAAAAAAGAAGTCATGCAAAGAAGTAGAAATAAGATTGTCTATCTTACTACATGCAAGTGGAGATTACAGTAAAATGATGTGTCCTCAGATCACCCTCTATACTTAAAGGGACACACTTCAGTGACAGAATGAAATGTCAAAGAAAAGAGAAGATCTGTGAGTGGATAGGAAATAGATGAGAGCATTTTCCCATCTAGTAAATCTATCTTCCAAAAATCCAATATAGGAAAGGACATTTAAGTCAGTCATAAGAGTATTCAGCCTGTCTCAGAGCAGGAAATCTAGACATTTTATCAGGGTTAAGATGGATAAAGATCAGACACAGAAAAAACCCACCCCAAAACCTAAAACTTGGCCTGCTTGGTTTATTCTACTTGGAATTTCTGGGAGCTCCTGAAAGAACAGTGTCCTTGGCTGTGATTCACACCAAAGAGTTTTCCCTGGGACCCTCTACAGCCATTCTCTGTCTCAAGAATAGCACAAAATGGCTACAGCAGATGGTAAAATCTTTCTGGTAATCTTTTATTCTGCTGCATTTCCAGGTGGTAACTGAGGAGCACATGAGTTTATTCTTATGGCTCTGTGATTTTCCTGGCTCTTCTGCAGTACTTGTAACCTGGAAATTTTCCTTGTGAACTCTTTGCACACGTGCTTCTTTCTACTTGTCCTCAGACATTGCTTATGTTCCCAGTTTGGAGCCATTGTAGTCCCTGGAGAGCTGCACAGTGGTGAGGCCCTATCACCATTACTCTTGCTGATCAGCTGTGTGAAGGACAATTTTTAAATCACCCAAGATGCATTCATGTGTTTTTGCTTTCAGCTGTGTGTCCAAAATCTGCAAAGCGAATCTATATCTAAGAGTTAAAACCAAAGAACATAGAATAAAAAAATGATGCTACCCCAGACATTAACATTTCAGATTTAAACTAATACCTTCCAGGAAGACGGGAAAATAAAGTGGGTGAAAATTGTCTTGGGCAAATTCCAACAAAATACTCAGAATTCTGACAAGAGCAAGACTATAAATCTAAATTAATTAAAAGATTGTACTTTCATAAAGTCCACCCCAAATTTTCCTATTCTTCAGTAGATTGTGAATCAATATTTGTAAAAAGTTTCGAAGAGGACAACACCATCTAAATACCATGTATTAGTCATTAATATTATGGGTAGAGTTGTTGACTTGAAGAGTTTCATGTGATGACTATTTTAAAATAAATTACTAGTGAAATGACAACTGAACAGTGTATGAAATGACGCTCAAGACACTCAATCAACACAGTGTTCTACATTCTTCTTGAAAACACACTGATTTTTACTTTTTTGCATATCTTTCTTATATTAAATGAAAACATCTGTCTGGGATTTCTAAAAATCTGGACAACAAATGGAAATGAGATGCAACATTCCTATCTTCAACTGTACTTTTTATTAATTGCAGATCAGACTACAATCCAAGATCCAGGTGCAGTGACGTGTTTAAGGAGAGGGCCCCAAGCAATCTGCACATGAACTGTGTGAGAGCATGTCTCTACCACCCTGGAGCAACAAAGGGCCAAGATTCCTCAGTGTGGTCCAGAGGGACCCTTCCATCCAAACCTCACAGCTCAGCGCTCTCACACGGAGTCTTGAGGCCAAGAGGGTGGGGTTAGACCTCTGCTGTGCCCCAGCAATGAAGCCACATTTCCTTGCCATCAGTGCTTAGGGATGGTACTCATCCAATTTTTTAAAAGTTATTTTGCTCAGTATAAAAGTGAGAGATGGTTTTAGAAGCCAGGTTCAGATTTGCAACTGGTCTTCTTCACAGGAGAATGAGGAGTTTTACTGGGGATTAATTCAAGACCTTCTTTGTTTCTGCCATTCAGTGACTCCATTCTCTAGGCTCCTGCATGTTTGCCTGATCATTCTTCTACCAGAATAATATTTTGAATTATCATTATATTTACAAATAGAATTTTCAAATAATGTCCATGAAAAAATTTGAAATTAATGATTGAGTACATGTGATCCATACACCATGAAGCATGATTTTAAATTCAGAAATCCCTTTTTGAAAAAAAACCAACAACATATTTCTTAAATAAAGAGAAAAATTATTCTTAGTTTAGACAAAGCAAGAAATATTTTTTTAACTAATTATTCAATAATAAAAAGCTTTTGTACAGCTTATTCCAGTTCTCTTAGGTCAGATTATTTTAAATTAGATTTCAGGATGTTGATTGTTAGGATACAGTTTCTTCTCATGTTCATTCTGTTTTCCTCTACGTTTTTTCTTCAATAACTTGTTAAATACATTCCCCAGTATGTAATTTAGTAACATAATTCTTAAAATACACTAAGATGTAAAGAATACAGACCATTAATTTGAAATTTATGGCTTTGTAAATAAATTCTCTATTTTTGTAGTTCTATGAAATGGACACTTGTTCTTTTCAAGATATTTCCAAGACTGAATTTGGTCTTAATTTATATTGTGTAAGTATCATCAAGCTTTGCGTTTAGTAACAAAACTTTTAGTGGTGAAAAATGTCTGAGCAAGGTCTAGTTTGGGAGGGAAGTTTTAGCCCAATTAAAGAAGATAAAAGTTGCAAAGGATATTGTGCTCATTGACATAATGCAAGCATTTTCTTTCCTTCTGCTCTTAAGCATCTTTAATGAACACACCTGCTTTATTAAACAGTTTATTTAAAAATAAAGCTTAAATTCCTACGACAAAAACGTGTACTGATGTCATGATGGTAGTAATACCAGTCTGCTATTGGTCACGTAAATGCCAGACTTTCATTAGAAGTTCAGATGATTTATTTTAAAGGAATCCTATGCAAAAATAAAACTTGAAGTTGGTAAAGGGATCTTAAAAGTTGTTTAATTGTTTCATCCCAATTTAGGTAACAGCCTTGTCGTGAGATAAAGGAGATTCTGCAATAGTAGTCCAGCTAAAATATATGATCTTTGCTCCAGACAGGGGTGACAGATAATTAGCTGCAACACCTACTAGAATAATACTTTAGAATTGAGAAATCAAAATTGCAAAATGATACTTAACAAAGCCTAATGGTCATTAACTATTTAATACTCACAGCACTTTTGTGAGAGAAGGCAATTGTATTTTCCATTTACATTAAGTTCTTCATGCAAAATTCATAAAGGAAATCAGCATATTCTAAGACATATATAGGAAGATGAGCCTTATTTTTGGCATGATGGCTCTGCACTGCTCTTTCTACCAGTCCAAAAGGCACAAAGAAAAAGGACAGGTGAGGTGAGGAAGAGTGAGGTGAGGTAAAGGAATTCTGGTGGACAAGCACTGGGTAAAGGGTCCTGAGGCACATAGCTTGATGCCATGGCTCTCATGTGAGGACAGGTGCAGAAAGTGTAAGAAAGGGGAACCAGGGTAAACTGTATCACCTTAACTCAAATGTGTAGCTACCCTTTTGTAGCTCAGTGGAAAGATCTTGCCTTGTTTTCTGGATATCAGACAATTGGTAAACCTTACAACCAGGAATTGCAGGTTTTTAAAGGAGGTGTTGCAAACAACTCTGAGGCGCAGCACTTCTTGCAATACTTGAGAAGTGTCGGGGCCACATTGCAAAGCTTTTTAATCCCCTTTTGAAAGTACTTCTGCAGGATGCTGTAATCCAGCGCTCAGGGATTTACAGTGTATATACAGCTTTATTATCTCTGTTCCACTGTTGAGCATACAGTAGAGATGTTGACTGTCTTGCCCAGGGCCAAACAATGTCATGACGACAAATGTTTTCCTAGCTTCCAGAGTAATGTTGCCATTGTACTTATGACATGAAAATAGAAAAAGAAGAGATTAGGAAAATAGTATTTTGTTATCTGTGAATTTTCTTACAGTGGACTTTTCACTTTTTACAGTGGACTTTTTTTTTACTTTTTATTAGCAAATTATTGTTTATACTTCTTAAAAATAAGAAAATCCAACCAAACAACCAAACAAATAAACCCAAACCGCATAGAACGTGGGTTTTTTTCATTAAATTTTGGTGTCTCTGATTTGCAAAAAGATGGAATAGCAGTACCACCTTTATACAATTTTATGTTAACAATGGAAATAAGATAAATCCTGGTATTGTGCTAGATATACTTTTCTTGTTATTCTATGCATTATTTACTACATCTCTACTCTTCCCTCATTACTCTTTTATGTGGTTGTAAATAAATTCCAAAATTCCTAATCGTACATATATAGTTTTAAACATGTTGGCAAAAAATGTCTTCCTCTTACTTCCTTAAATTGTTGCAGCCTCAAACCACATGTTAATGATATACCATCTTAAGGTGCAAGAGAGAAAACTCATGTCTCTTTACTCTGCCAGTGCAGATTCCCATCCTGGGAAAGAAGATATTTCCAGGTTTCCTGTGGGATTTTATAGTCACCTCTAGCCTTGGAATTTCTGAGCAATACAAGATTTGTAAACCACAAAATTCTGCAGTTCAAGAAATTAAAAATAAAAAATTTTAATAGGTTTTGTAGTATATGATGACACCTCTGGAAAAAGGTCTGATTGTGTCTGAGGAAATCTGTTTTATAGATGAAAGGCTACAACTAGCAGTCACAATAAAAATGCAAATGCTTTAAAGTATTCTAAAATGTCATTTTGTAATAAAGGTAATGTTTGCCACACATATAGTATAATGTTTTAGTCTAGTGTAATGTTTTATTGTTAGCAATTTGGTTCTCCAGTTGGAAGGTAATAAAACCTGCCCAAAATGATTTATAAACATACATATATATATATATATATATATATATATATATAGTGCTTGTGTGACTCCTTGTATGAAAATCACTCTAGCTATTCAGCTGAGATCAGTCCTTTCATAAGTCCTTCTCAGAACTTGGCTAGCATGAAAATGCCTGATCTTCATATGGGAAATGTATGTGTAATAAATTAAATTCACTCTTGTCTCTAGATGTCATTGTGAATAATACTGTAGATTTTTCCACTCTATCTCCTAATAATTATTTTAAAAATAATTCTGTTACTACAAGATACATTTTACTCATATATCGAACAGTACAGATTCAACAAAACCTTTTCCACAATAATACTTTATTTCATGTCTTCTTGCCTGTAGTAAACACAGTAGGAAAAAAAAAAGAAAACTCTTATAGAGTGACCTAAACTAGAATTAGATGATTGTTGAACATGAAACCTTCATCCTTATAGGATCAGAGATTCCTGATGCTTGCATCAAGTGTGACAAAAATACAGCTTCAGGAAGTAGCTACCATCCTATCCCTGATCTACTCAGCTGGACAATGATGCTGTTGATGGCAACTGAAAGTGGCAAACAAATTAATAAACACTTGTAGAAAAATACTAGAAAGATATGAGTTTGCTTGGTTGCTCAAACTCTGCAAAGACTGTCTGTCAACCATAAATTCAAAAAACATTGTGGTTGGTTTGTGTGTGGGTTAACAGCATGAATGACACCTAAAGTCATTACGGAGATTACAAAAATGAAACTGAATAGTACATTAAAGCCCATAACTTTTAGTTCTGGTCACAGGGCAATATTCTGTAATATTATCAACATCAACTCTTTTGTATTAAGCAATGGAAAGAAAGGGGCACACCCCAATTTCACAAGTTATTACAGTTTCCAGATCTGTCAAATAATTTCAAACTATGCTATTTCTCTACTTTAAGTTTCCCTGCTTTAGTTTAAAAACTATTGTTTGATTTTATAGCTCCTTCTTTATTCTTTTTTCCTGAAAAATGATCTCCTTTCCCATTTATTTGGTGTTGTTAGCTACCATCACCTTCCAGGGTACTTTGAGAATGTACTTATGTACTTGATGCATGTTGAAAAAAGCACTGCATGGACCATACCACACCGACAAAGCAAATTAGTTATAGCATCTGTTTCTCTTTGATAAATGTACCGAAAATTTTTCAAAAAGTAAGCTAGCATTCTTTCATGGTAGTAAAGCTACCATTTTGCTGTAATAGAAAACATCTGTCTTTTATTTGAAGAGGTACCAGAGGTTCATTTGTTTGTTTTTAAAGAATAGTAAAACTCAACTTTCAGGCAGAAAATTTCCAGCTGACTTGGGCAACAGCAAAAATTTATGAGAGTAGTGCTAGGGGGTTTTTGCCACAGCTGTCTGTAAATGACCATGTATTGCAAGCTCACATTCCAGAATTAGTGCAAGGACTTTCTCATTGCCATTGCCCTCATTCCAGGAATGGAGAGAGAACTTTCCTTTGCATTTTAGCAGTGCAAATTTCCCTTTATAAAGGTGCTTGACATAGCACTCTGCTTACTGAAGGTAATGACTAAATTTGGAGACTGACCTTCCCATGCAACAGCCAAAGTATCATCTGAATTCTTCACTTGGATAATATGTTTTTTTCTTCCTTCAAAGTGATTCACCGAGTTTGCATCCATCATAATGCATGGGACCTGATAAGACGCATCTGTGGGTCCTAAGGGAACTGCCAGATTAAGTGGTTAAGCCACTATCTGTCATATTTGAGAAGTTGCGGCAATCCAGGAAAGATGTTCTTTACTGGAAAAGGGGAAAAATAAACCCCATTTTTAAGAAAGACAAAAAAAAGGAAGACCTCGGGAACTACAAGCCAGTGACTTTGATGTCTGTGACTGGCAAGCCAGAGTAGATCCCCTGGAAATTATTCTAAGGCACATGGAAAAGGAGGCAATTTGTGACAGCCCCCATGGCTTCATCAAGGGAAAATTTTGCCTGACAAATTTGGTTGGCCTTCTTTGATATGGTTACAGCGTTGGTGGAAAAGAGAAGAGCAACTTATGTCATCTACCTGGACTTATGCAAAGGAGGGAAGAGATGCCATTCAGTGGGATACGGGACAGCCTTGATGGGATTTTGAGCAACAAGGTCTAGTGGAAGCATTCTCTGGCCATGGAATAGGGTTTGGAACTAGATAATATCTAAGGTCCCTTCCCACCATTCTATGGTTCTATGATAATCCTATTTTTTTCTTTTAGTCCTGCCAGGATGTATCTGTGGGCATACCCTCAAATGAGAACTTTATACTGTTAGCAGGAAGGCTGGCAGATCAGAGAGTGGGCTCACACCATAGTGTTTTCAGGGTTGATTTTAAATATGCATAAGCTGTTGATCATTTTGTATTTCCCCAAGACACAAATTACTTGAAAATTGGAAGGTCATGGGAAAACATTATTATACCCTGACCCATTTCTCCTGTTCTCTCGCTGTCATGTTTGCTGCCCAGGTTTAGACCTCAGTATGATCATTCAACTGTTTCTCATCTTCTGAAATCAATGTCACATTGCTGATCAGCATTGGAGACACATAAAAATGTAAAGAATTAACAGACTGATGCTGTTGTCAACAATAGAGGAAGATATCTCCTGGAGCCAGTTTCAAGATTTCTCAGGGTTGCCTGTTTAGGAAGTGTCGTGGTTTTGAACCAGTAATTAACAAACAAGGGGGAAAAAGAATTATTTATTTCTTGCTGTGAGATATGGATTAAAATAAGAGCAAACCAGGCATAAAACTTAAAAGGAATAAAGAAAAGTTTATTGACAAACTACAAGAATAAGAACACCAGAATAGACTTTTAGAAAAACCTTTTCATTTCTCACTGCTCACTATTCTTTTTGTTCATATGACAACAGAGACAAAAACTTTATAATTTTGATGGTTTAAACAGTTCTAATTTTTTTCTATAGTCTTTTCCTCAGTTTCTGTAGAGAAACAGAAGTTCCTTTCTGTTAATTTATGGAGTTTCTCACAAGAAAGCTATTTTGTTATAGTTTTCTGTCTCCTTGATATTAGCTGCTCAGAGCTGCTGCTATCAAAGCTCACTCTTCCCATTCCACATCACTCTGAAATGTGTTATGGGTCATAAGTTTGGGGATAGCATTTTTAAGGATAAGTTAGTCAAAGGCAAACAGTATTTTCTA
The DNA here is from genome assembly GCF_030490865.1 of Poecile atricapillus. Taxonomy (NCBI): domain Eukaryota; kingdom Metazoa; phylum Chordata; class Aves; order Passeriformes; family Paridae; genus Poecile; species Poecile atricapillus. The sequence continues at coordinate 57,428,597 of NC_081289.1, read as the reverse complement.
TCTGTTTCTATGCGCTTCACTAGAAAACAGTTTTCTCATTGCCTCTCAAGGCTTCAAATCTCTCAGCACTTCACTATACCACAATTACTCTGCTTTTTACTCAAATTCACACTTTGAACACTCTATTCCTCCCCATACTCTATTATGAATTAAAGGAGTTCCTTTCAGGACTTCATTGTCCATCTCCATAGTTTTAACAGAAAGATATTTCAGCTTAATTAAAGCATCTTCTTAATTTTCTACCTTTCTTGAAGTCTCTTTTCTTTCTTGCCACTAGTAGTTTATAAAGTCTCTTTTCATGTTGATCACTCTCTTTTTCTCTCTCTGGATGAAAAGATTAATCCGCAAGTCTCATCTGGATAAGAAAGAGTTAAAATCTTGCCCAAACTTTTGTAGATGGTTCGGTGATCTCTGCTGAACAGGAGCTGGAGCCGTCTGCAATGGAAAGTTCCTCATAGCTGCTTTAGAGCGTGGTCTCCGTCTCTGCTTGCAGCAGGCTCAGAGCTCCTCTCCTTCTTCACTCAGCAGTTTTCTAGTGAATGTAGTTACAGCAAAACCCTGCAGCCGAGCCAGAGATCGGGCCGGGCCCGGCCCAGCCCGACCTAGCTCGGGGCAAGCCTCATCTCCCGGCCGGGAGACGAGAGACGCGGCAGGCCCGGCCCGGCCCCCGCCCAGCCGCATGGCCTGGGCAGGGAACCAGAGGCCAGCCGGAGCTCCGCCACCCTTCACAGTCAAGAAAACAAAAAGCACCACAGACTTTTGGTTGTACACTTTAAGGTAGGGTTCACAAGTTGATTCTACTTTTCAGTGGCTAAAACTGCTGTCAATTCTCAGCAATGACCGATAATTGGTCAGGAGAAAAGACTCCCAAGAGTCCCTAGCAACTTTAACTTTCTTAAAGGTAAACTAACCCCATGACAGCAAGTCTGTAAATAAAAGGGAGCCTACAGTGTTGGAGTCTTTCACCAAAACTGGCCTTGGTAAACAGCCTCTGTCCTACACCAAAGCAGGGTATGACAAGGCATGGACAACTCTGATAACACAATTTTTGTTCCTGTGTACTTTTTGGAAGTTATTTTTATAAAAAAACCTGTATGGTTTCTTAACACATTAAAAGGTCACTCTCAGTTGTGAAATTTTCTTAACATTAGGAGGAACTATAAGGTTAAGACCCTTGCACACTCTAAGAGCAGCCACTGAGGATAACCTTTTGTCACTCAGCATGGTATAGCATTTATTTAACCCAACTGTTAAAGACAATTTAGCAAAATACTTAAACATACCCTATATGCAGCCAGAAGGTATAAAGTTATAGAATAGATTTTCCTTTGCTCCCCTGGGAAAGAAGCTAGGCAGTCTGACCTTGGTCCTCCCATTTTGTCCCTAAGCATCTACAGAGCTGCCTTAAAGAGAGATCTGTTACATCAGGTCAGGCAGAGATAATGTAATTAAAACAACATGTCCACAGGCACATGTACATACACATATGATAAACATTTTGAAATATAGATGTCCCCTTACAGGTTAATCCTATTAAAACTCAGCACTGCTGGCAGAAAACTCCACATCGTCTGATTTTAGAACCCTTTTCAAATGGACTAAAATACTCCAAACATACTCTTAACAATTCCTTGTCTATGTACCATATTATTCTGAACACCACGGAGTACTCCTGTTATTCTTGGGCCTCCTCACAGATGCAGGGACTGAGACGTAAGGTCTGGAGCCTATAAATACATGCTTTCATACTTTATCACTGCTCCTTTCATTTGCATGGAAAAAAATACAAGGAAAAAGGCAGTTTTCCTCAGGCAGCCAGAGTACTTGGACAGGAGCATTGTTGTAGAATCGTACAAATGTAATTTTCTTTCTTTCTTTCTTTTCTTTCTTTCTTTCTTTCTTTCTTTCTTTCTTTCTTTCTTTCTTTCTTTCTTTCTTTCTTTCTTTCTTTCTTTCTTTCTTTCTTTCTTTCTTTCTTTCTTTCTTTCTTTCTTTCTTTCTTTCTTTCTTTCTTTTCTTTTCTTTTCTTTTCTTTTCTTTTCTTTTCTTTTCTTTTCTTTTCTTTTCTTTTCTTTTCTTTTCTTTTCTTTCCCTTCTCTTCCCTTCTCTTCCCTTCTCTTCCCTTCTCTTCCCTTCTCTTCCCTTCTCTTCCCTTCTCTTCCCTTTCTCTTTTCTCTCATAGTGTAGACTTTGTGGTAATAGTTCCAGTTCAGGAGAGGGAAAATGTCATATTGGGAAAATGTGTTGACAGGTCCATCAGATAACAAGTAACTGAGTAGAAAGTGAATTGAGAGTGACAGTAGCAGCCCACTGGGGGCAACAAGCAAAAAAGACAGGAAGCCAGTGAGACATGACAAAGAGAGTAAATGAAATTAATCTTCTTCCTGCTGACAACAAATTTCAGGCCAGCCATAGCCACCCAGCTTTGCATTATCCAAAATTATATTCTGGTTAAATACATTTCCAAATTAGCAGGAGCTTGCTGTAGGTTTCAATCAACTGGATTTGTGATACACAGAAATAAAAACCAGGATTTTTTCTAGATAAGGTGGTAGATGAATTTTCTTTAAAGCATTAGACTCATTGTACTTGTCTTCCATTAAATATTTTTGATTTAAGTCTCTTGGCTTAATGTGAGACAAACATACAGGCTATAACTGTTTTGCATTTTCCTCGAGACACTTCTGTGAGTGGTCACTTTTGCAGAGTAGTAAGCAAACACAAATCAGAACTAAATGTCTGTTTTAGGTAAGGCATGATCATCCATTTCTTTACACTGTCATGATCACAACTGATAAAGAGAGTCACAGCCAGAAGCACAGCACAGGACAGAAAGGTCTGACTTTAAATAAGACATGCACTGATTGAATCTAAACTACAAATAACTAGAAGCAAACCCACTTGCTTTGACAGGAATAATTGCTTTTATTGATGATCTTCCTCTGCTTAGTTTGACTGATATTTCTCTATCAGTCATTCATGACATGAAATTGTTTCTGAAGAGATAATCTAAAGAATGCAGTCCTCACTACTAATATCTACTCACTACTAATATACTGCTCATCTTTATAAATGAATATGTTGAATTTCAATGAAAAGTATTTCAAAAGGAGATCTGTGAAACATATTTGATATATGAAAAAAACCTAATTTTTCTCTTTATATGTAGACCTAAATGCTGAAACAGTTATAGGAATAATTTTAAATGTATTGACCAACACAACTTAATCCATATTAGAATCTGTCCCATTCTATCTGGTCAACACAGACATAACTAATTAGTTAATAAACTAATGAAAAACAGGAGAGTATTGTATGCCAGTCTTGCTCTTTTTGCATAATTCCTTTTGGAGAATTGTTTTATTTTTTCATTTTGTTTTATTAATTCTTTCACTAACATACAGCTATTAACCACTGCTTTTGTCACACAGATAAAATAACCATCTGTCAGAACTTTGGTTTTTAAAGTGTTGCTGCTTTCATAGAAAAGATATTCTAAAAATTAACTATCACATATGAGGGATACAGAGGCCCAAAGTTTCACCCAATACACCTTTGTGTGTGCCCATGCATAAAAATGGACATACACCTGCACTGGAGAAATAAAGAGCTGTTTACTGGGGATGTCAATGGATGCCTTTACAAAAAGGTTAGACAAATATCTGCCAGGATTGCCAAGGTAAAAGTGGATCAAATCAAGCGGATGGACTAGATGACCTTCATAAATTTATTTCATGATTCTGCAAAACATAGTAGTACTGCAGAAGCACAGATTTCATATCATAGGATAACATAATTTTCTCTCACTGGGATCACCACCTGAATTATTTCATAAATTCAACCAATGATAGAGCTGTTGCCAGAAATACATTGACTTCAAATTAAAGCTTTGAAGCAAAATGTCATCTGAAAAGCACTATATTTGATTTCTTTTAGTAAGCATTAAAAATAGAGCTGCTTGAGCTGCATGAGTACATGTGATTACAGAAAGACAATTTAAAAATTAGGTGGTTATATGGAAAAAAAAAAGGTTTTGGATGTAAAAATATATCAAGATCAAACAAACACCAGGCAATAGAAAAAAATCCTGTAAAAGTAATAGGAACACCTTCTCACATGTATGAATTCTATAATTAGATGAAAGTTGAAAAAGATTTTTCAAAAAAAAAAGTGTTTTAAGAACAATCACTTGCTAGACAGTGACAGATAGAGGTTAATTATATTCTAAGGCTTCTCTTATCCTGTGACTATCTGTTCCAGTTGGAAAGCAAAATAGAAGGCACCAACAACACAAACCTCAATCTGACTAGGAAATTTAAAACATATGTTGGAGATCTTGGGTGAGGTTCATAGTTGGGAAATTTACTCACAATCTGTGTAAATGGCTGACCCCTCATCCCAAGGGTAAGAAATGTGCTCCAGCCAAAGCATTGTAGCAGGTAGTGATTATGTGCAATAGATGATACATAGGTTACACAATGATTTGAGGAATTTTTCTTCCTAGACAAGACACTCAAAAATAGGAAGAAAATTCCAGGTATTTAAATTTTTCTCTTTTTAAAAAAAAAAATAATTACTTTTTTTAGTAGAGGTATATATGACAACTTCAAAAGAACAGCAAGTTTTAAATCAAGTCACCCTTAACTATTTTTTTTTGAAGTTATGACAATATTTTATTTTACTCTTGGCATTGGATATCTGAAATGACTCTAAAAGATTAATGTCTTTTTACACCAGCTGATAAGCAAAATTATGTTTATGTCTTAATTATTCAACAGATTTTTCAGCAAATATTTTCCATTTGAGGCTAAGACATCCCTCAAGTCCTACTCAAACTGTCAAAAAGGGGATGGAAAGGGTGAGATTATCTAGAAATTTTCTAAGAAAAGAATAAAATGTTTAAAATAAACAGGATAGTTTGTGGAACACCTTACATAGTCAGAGACCTTATCCAACAAGAGTGCAAAAATCCTTGGCCCAACTGGGTTTCAGACATATTTTTATTCAAGATTCTAGCAACACCAAATATTGGATAAGTGCTACTAATCAGTAATTGCAGAATAATATATTTTATTAATAAGATAAAAAGACAAGCCTGGTTTAATTTATGGGTTAAGTTTGCATATAAAAAGTGTTTAATGCACTGTTTTCAGATTCCTTGTCATACATGAGAGCTGAATTTTACTTGAAGGCCCTGTCTGAGACTAAAATCTGTTTTTGTCTTAGAGGGGCAAAAGGCAAAGGAGGCCATCCCTCTGTTTTCTTAGCTCATAGACTTCCTCCAGAGCCTGGACATCCACAGCAATCCTACTGTATCCTTTGTTAGGATCAACAAATCCTTTGTTGTTTACACTGGCAATCTCTTGCAGTGTTTCTGTTTAGTTCCCCCTTGGCAGTGTTAGGTTTGTGGTTGGACTCAATGGTCTCAAAAGTCTTTTCCAAACTAAATGATCCCATGAATGTCTGATACTGTGGAATGGTCCATCCTCAAGATCAAATTATTTTAAACTAAGACACGATGAAAGTAGCTGTAGCTCCGTTCAATTCAATGTTCAACAGTTACAAGAAAATTGCAACAAAGTGGGGGGTTTTAGCTAGGTGGGAATTGCACCACATTTATGGAGTTCTCACACAATCACACATTTTTACTATCCTCACAGCAGGTATGGATGTACCCTAACAGAAATGTGGAGGGGAAGGAACTACAGTAGCATGATCTGACTTCCCAGGAACGGAAGTACAAACATTTCACTGTAGGGATTTGAAGCTCCCTCAACCTCTTCAATATTTGTTGCCCAGGATTTTTAGTTTTGGTCTAACCCTGATAAATTTGATAGTTTATTTCAGCTGGGATACAGAGAAACTTTGTCAAACCTTATCTGAATAAACATAAGAATCCTTCCTTAAAAAGAATGAGCTAGAAGTGTTGACCTGTATCTCCATGTATCATTTGATTTCATTTTCAGTCTAGACCATAGCTGAGCAGGCCAGTAAGTGAATAAAAAAGGAGGGGAGGAGGGAGGGAAAAGGTTCATGGTAGGAAATTACTAAACTTAGTTTTCATCTCTGGAAACTTCTGTATGGCAAAAATTCAATATTTGGTCAAAGTTCAAAATTTATTATTTTCTATAAGTGTCCTGTTTTCTTAGGTCTGTAAAATATGATGAAAAGTTTAAACTTTTAGTTGTAACTTTTATTATATTATGCTTGAATTATTTGATAAATGAAGACTTGTCTTTATTGTACCTATTGCCTGAGGAAAAGGTCTGTTTACAATAGCCTGTTGATTTACATTAAAAAGTCTTCAGAAAGTGTCTCAAACACATTTGAACCACTGAATATTCTTTTTTTTTTTTACACCTCTAATTTAGCTGAAAGCCAGGTAAATTTAAAGATAGCTAACTTTGTAAGGTTTGTGTATTATGTATTCTAGCCAATGCATATGATACTGAATGTTCACCATAATCTCCTGATAATACAGTAATGATGAAGTACAGTCGAAGACAAACAGCATTGGCTTTCTTCAAGTGTAAGATATAACTCACCAACACACATATATCTGAAAATCTGTGAAAATATTCAGTTGTAAAAGACCTTTTGCAGGGACATTTTCAAACTACTGGTTTCAGACAGGAGTCCACAGGAGGCTTTTCAACAGCCTAAAATATCTACCTTGGTTCTATTTATGTCTTCCAGTCCTGGCATTTCTTCCAGTACAAAAGCAAATGATGTCTTATCAACCCTCCTAAGGCCAAATTGTGACTGTGTGTGGGTAGGGTTCTGCCACCACTGAAACCTCCCCAGCTGTGGTGTCAGTTGGGTTGGCACAGCCAAGTTCAGCACTCCTGATGACAGTGGCAACTGCAGCTCACCTTCTCCTAGATCATTGGTACTCAAAATTGCTTCTGTTGAAAACCCAAGCACTACTCACAGCCTAAAAATACCAATATAACCCCACAAGTTAATAAAGAGACTTTGACTTAAGAACTTTGTTCCTACTCGTTATGCAGGGGTCCTGCTGCTGCTGTTCTGGGAGCGGGGATGCCTGCCTCGGCAGCTGGGTGAGCTCTGGCAGTGTGTGTTCCCCTGTGTCTGCAGGGGAAGCGCTACTTGCAGAAACTCCTGGCCTGGGCCGCCTGCCACAGCCATGGGCAGTCCAGGGCAGCTTCACATCCCTGCCTCAGTAGCCAGGACAAGCTGCAGCAAGCCCAAAGAACGGCAGAAATAGATTTCAGAGCTTGGGATAACAAAGGCAGCTACAGATGAGGTAAATACGCTGTGAGAAGAGACCAGATGTAAACTCCTTTTTAATTCTAAACATCTCCTGTGCCAAGTATTCTAGCCTGACCACCCCATAGCTGTTTGAAGCAAATGGAACTCATTTTTCTCTTCGTTCTTTTCTTTCTGTTTTTTTAAACAACAGATGGCAAAGCAATTCACAGTCTCCGTTTAGACTAAAGTTTGCTGTATTGTAAACAATCATGAACTGAACTTTCAGTCCAACAACCCCTCAAATATTTTTATGCAACATATGATAAAGTGGTTCTCAGAAAAAGTTCATGTGTTGCTGCTATTACATTGTCTAGTTGTTGGGATTAATTGTGTCAGGTGGATGAACAGCCTGCCAAGCTCCAGGAAGCCAAAGAGCAAAAGACTGAGCTTTTGCTAGTGCCTCCTTATTGCAGAGTAAATATCTGTGCTAGAAACTGCAGATTTTGATATTGCCTTCAGAGTCTAGAGTATCAAGAGCAATGTATTATAGTTTTCAAGTTCTGACATAATTTGCTTTGGTAATTTACTACTTTGAAGTGTGGTGGCTTAACATGACAGCTATATATATAAAATGATAGTAAGTTGATCAACATTTTCTGTTTCTGTATGCTTTTGGAACTTGAACAGGGCTAGCTCATCCTGTTCGTTCTCCAATTCTATTGTACAACATGGCACGATAATAATTGTGGTGATGGCAAAAACACAAGTGTCTTCATGATGAAAATCATCATACATACCTCTGCTGAAACAATTTTATTTGAGTGTTACAATGTCACAAGCTGCACTTATTTAAAAAAAAAAATTAGAGACACTTTCCAAAACTAGTGAGGTCTCACAGTAGAAAATGAACTCCACACCCTGAAGGTAAATCTAATGGATTTTCTAATTATAGTGGAAATATTGATATATTTAAATCTCTAGAGGTTTCCAATTTTTTATCATCAATGAAACAAAAAAAAACCCCAAAATATAAAATGTACAAGTTCTATCTAAAGATAAATAGACAAAAAAAATATTAACACCATATATCTGGTGCTTGATAAGATTTAGATGACAGTTTATGGCATCTGTCACACCAGGAGAGAGAAGGAATAGATCCTGCATAGCCCTGAACTTTTGCTGTATCATGTGAGAAGACTGCATTTATGCTTCACTGAGTAATATTAAATAGAAAAGTCTGCTAAATTCTTTGCTCTTCCCTACCTAGATCAACCAATGAAAATCACTACCTAACATGATGATCACCTTGATCACATTGAACATACACTCAGATCATGGAACTGTAAAATGTAAATAAAATAACCATTAGAGTATCTAAAAAGAGAATAGAAGAACCACAGGGAAAAAAATCAAACAACCTCAAACAGAAGAACCAACAAAACCCAAAACAACAGCACTTTTTAAGTATTACAGAGGATTAAGGCGCTTCAGTCCTGGCCAGTAAAAGGATTGCTGAATTCAGTACCACACTCTGCATAGGGAAATTAGGAACTGAAGAAATTGTTGTAACTGTCCAAAGCCACAGAGATATACTGATATCAGAGAACTAATCTTAATTCTTTATCTCCATCACATAAAGAACTGTCTCAGAAACTATTACAAAAAGCATTAGGGAATTTGTTTATCAGCAACTTAAACTGTCTGAACATCATTGAGGGATTTGTACATGAACCCTATCAACATGGAAATAAACATGTGATAACAAAGAAAGCCACTCGCCTTTTGTGGCAGACAGAAGTGAAGCCAAGACACTTATTTACAAAGCAGGGAACAGAAATTCTGCAATGATTCCATTATTCCATTATTCCTGTTATCCCAATTGACTGACCCACATTTAGTCATTCAATCATTTAATGTGTGTCAGAGGGGTGCTGGACTGGTGTTAAACCCTTGCAGCTGTTGAGCAGCACCACGGTCACTACATCCACCTGGCTCTGAAATCAGTGCAAGTGTTACTGCTTGGCTTTCCCCTGTAGAAAGAAACACATCTCTCTTGTATCCCTCAGCGAGACAGCCTGATTAAAATAGAAGCAATTAACAAATTTTCTTTGCCCATGTGAATGCAAAATACAAAAGATTGCACTTCATAAGGCCCGGAGAGAGCTGCATACCCATACGCATTATTTTATATCAGATATAAGTAGCAAAACCCTTGACTGCTGCAGAACAGCATTGTAGCAATTATTTCAGGGATGTGTAGTAATTGTCAGAGAAGATGTTTTCCTTGTGGACAATTTCTAGAGATGAGCTCCCTTACACTGCAAAGGAAGTGTCCACTCAAAAGAGATCTTCAGGCTTTTGGACACAAATCTTGTAGGACACACCGAGTGTTGTCTTAGCTTCATTTCCCACTGGGGAACTGGATTGAGCTTGGGCCCTGCTTGAAGGTCTTCTCCAAGAGAATGACAGAAGTTTTATATATTTTGAGATCTGAATCCCACAGCCCAGGTTAGGATGCATGCCTGGTTATTTTTGGAGTTCAGCTGCCTGTTGCTTGCCAGAAGAGAGTACCAACAGCCTGCAGCCTTTTGGCTCTGTCCACACTCTTAAAAATGCTACCCCTATTTTGTCCCTAATTCTCTGTTCACTAGTCATGTACATTGCATATTAGAATTTAGTCTGGTTCTTTGAACCTCAGAGAGCTGTGACTGCTACAGGATATTTGGATTCAGTGTTGTAAGGCACAGAGCATCCTAGCCCCACTCCATAAACCCATGTAAATAGCCAGGGTAGAAGAGGAGGCTGCCCTTAACTAGAGTTGAATATTAAATAGTTAAAAAATATTTATTCCCATTTTGAAGTCCAGTAAGGGCCAGGATGACAATTACCAGCATAAAGTCAGTTATTTTTGCTGTTGCTGCTAATGTAATCACATAAACAAGGACCTCAGAATAGTTCTAACTGTATCTGCAGCTACCAACATACTCATATGCCAGCTTTAAGAAAATGGAATGAAACTGAAAAAACTTCACTGTGAAAATATTTGTACGCAACTTTGACACAAATCATACTTCAAATTGACATTGCTCTAATTCTGTAACATATGTAATGATGTGTAATGTACAAAGTTTTTTCTGTTTATCAAATGAGAAAATGGTATCTATGTAAAAATAAAGGACAAAAAATATTGAGTGAAAATTATAAGGTAATGAAATATAGACTTCTGTATTATTTTTTTATTTCTTAAATTATAGATTTTTTTTGTAGGCAGTTACCAAAAAGACCTTGGAACAAGAAAATGATATAAACAAAATTTTCTCTTGATTTAGACACTAAAATGTGTTTTTTTGTTTGTTTGGGTATTTTTGCGTGGTTTCTGAGCAGATGAATGAAGAATTTTCATCATAAAGAAAATTTCATAAACAAAATAACTAAGATTAATTTCTTTAAACTGTACTTAATTCAGTAGAAGCAATACATGATGTAAATTATTATGATTTTCTCCTGGAATTAATGATTAAGAGTAGATTTTCATTATGAAGTACTAACACAAATTACAAATTACACAAATAACACTCAAAGAAAAAACACAGAAAAGCTTATAAATAGAAATAACATTTTATATAAGACTACTTAGAATAATAGAAGCAAAATAAAGCAAAACTGTGGTTATACAAGTCCTCCTGCAGGTATTTTTTTCTGAGTTTGCTAAGTATGAATTTTGTCTGAAGCCTTGTGAAAACTTTTCATCTGTACTTGTTGATGTAATGAAGTGTAACACTTGTTGGTTTGCTTATGAGCTTTGCTCTGCATATGTCCTAGCTGCAGTGAAATATTACTTACACACTGATTTTACAAATACATGAAAAATGGTTTTATAAACATCAGTCTTTTGAGGAAACATATGGAACGGGTTGGAATTTTCTGCAAGAACATCCTTTCTGATGCTAATGGGATGTTTTCCACATGGTGAAGATTTCTTCTCTGCATCCAGAGAGAGGTGTCATGAGTTAGCTGTTTCTTCCAAAACCACAGAAATATTTATATAACTATAGATGACGAAGAAGAAAGACATCCACATCCTCATCTTATTTCCATTCATATTTATCAAAGCTGACATTGCTATAACTTGATAGTCCCAGAATATATGGTCTATAACTATACCAACAAAACTCTTGAATTAACTTGCATTTTTTCTATATTTTAAGAATAAATAATGTAAGACACTTCTATTGGGAACTGATAGAGGGAAGAAGAAGAATATATTTTGACCCAGACAGTTCTCAGTCCTAATGCCCAACATCTTGACTTAGCAGATGCATACCTGGAGCAAATTTCTAGATTTCTTGTAAACCCACAGACTTTGGTAGTATTCCTGACTAATGTATAACTTTGTAATTTTCTCCTAATTTTTTTTTTTTTTTTTTCACCCAAATGGACACATGATTGACCAAAACCAACATGGGGTTTTGAGACAGTTTTCCAGGAAAAAAAAAGTAATTACAAATACTTGATTTCAGAAATCTGAAACAATCATTTGCTTTCAAATGTGTTCAAAACGTCCTTAAAATGAAAGCCATTGGGAAAAATAAATTATTCATTTATCCATTTAAAATCACTGAAATTAAAAAAGAAAATAAACCCCAAATATTTTCTTATTCCACTCTTTTCAGAACTTTTATTTTTGATGGACCAAAACCCAATGTTTCAAACAGCTGTATCTGGAAAATCAGAGAGACAAAGTATTCAGTCCCAGAATTAGTAATTCTGAATATATGAGGAAAATACACTTGCTTTATTACAAAAGATGATTCCTTTGGTCTGGATTTGGCTGAGTCAACTCTCTTTGGAGAGTGCAGTGTCACTATCTCCACAGACCTGTACTGGTGATTCTCAGTCTATCCCTTCTCACAACTACACGACACTGAAACATGAACTGAAGCAAGCAGACTACAAATAATATTGTCTGGAGTTTTCCAGCTGGTAATTTTATTTTTTTCACTAGAAATCTGCAGACCTTGTGGTTCAGATATGAGAAGGGGAATATATTCCTATTCCTAATACTATCAACACAGATGTTCTCCCAGTCAAATGTTTCAGGGACATGTGTCAAGCATGCAGGAGCAAAAATAAACACTGAAATAGATGGAGGATGATCAGAGCACATTTTACAACTACATTCCAACACTAAAATACTTTGAAGAATTAGAGCAACAAACAAAATTATCCCATTTTGGTAAAAAAAATACACAAGTGAAATTAACCTTAAGTGAAAATAACAATATATTAGAATAATTTAGTTTTCGTACATTTGTGGCAGAACGACTGATTTTTCTTTTACTTTTTTTTTTTTTACTAGCTTAAACCAACAACATATTCATAAAAATCACTTAATGGTAAATATTAATGACGAAATATTGAATCCAATGTTTAAGCATATGACAACTAAAAGATTACAAATAAAAGATTATCTTATGAATCCCTGAGAGTGCTGAAGGTTCTAGATTTTAAAGAGTACCTTCATAGGCCACTTATAACAGAAGGATTGTAGCCACATTGTTTCCAACTTACCATCAATCATATCTTTTATGAACACATAATGCCTTTTCCTATACCAACAGATACTTCTTCAAAAACATACAAGCTTTTGGCTCAGAATACCTTTAGTAATCATAAAAAGGATACTAGAGTCCAAAAACTTCTCTAATTTCTTTAATTTTTTTGGCTGGAATGACATTAGTAAAAATGCTTCATTACACTGAAACATTTCTTCCCATGTACTGTAAAAATATTTAAAAAATGCTACTCCACTTAGTGTGACCTCCTAGGCTTAGACAGAAATAAAAATATGTACTTGCTCAGGTTATTGCATTTTTCTCCAACTTTCAGAATCAGGATTTGGTAGCAAACCTTTCTTACTGAGGGTTTATTTATTTATTCCTTCTTCCACCCCTCGTGTGGCAAACATCTTATCTGTCCTTGGCAACTTATTGAAAAAAAATTTACAGGTTCTCCTCCTACTTTCCTGATACCTTTATAGAAAGGGCTGACTATTTTTCTTTCCCTTAGAAAGTATATTTTATCATAATAATTAATAGCGAAGAATAGCAGAAAAACTTAAGTGTTGTTAAACACCTGTCTCCTTCCCTTCTGAGTTTAGTCACTGAGTTGGGAAAATATATAATCTGTAAATAAATACCATTGCTTCCAATTAGTTTAGCAATGCTTATTACATCTATTCTATGGGAGTTCCAACAGGCCAATTTTCCCTATTTATGTCTGAAGGCTTTCACAGTAGCCCTGTGCTATTCTCTAAGCTAGATACCCCAAAGGCAGGTTTTGTTTAACTTAAGCTAACTTAAGATTTGAAGCAACCTTAACAGGTTGCATGCTCTATTAGAAAGGATTTAGGCAGTTTCTTACTATCCTTGAAAGTATATATATAAACCAATAAATAAATGGCTTTACATGTTCTTCACAAATCCATCATTGCTGAGGATGGGAATTAGGAACAGGCAAAAGAGAACAAATTTCCATAGATTTTCCATTCTGAAGAGGCTGCTGGTGATGAGAAAGGGGATAAGAAGGATTGCTTCACAGCAATGTAACCTGTAACCTGTAAAGTGTATTTCGTTCACATGTATCCCATGGTACATCCAGAAAGGACTGAGTAAAACTCTGAGATACTTTTCATAGTGTGAGCACTTGTGTGCACATAAGTACATGCACTGATATAGCACCTTGCTTCCACCGAGATGCCAGTCACCAGCATCCTTATCCCCACCATACTAAATAAACATGAATGGGGGGAAGCACAAGGGCTATGACAATAAATATCACGGTGTATAAGCAGTACTAGAAGGAGCTGCTATACCTTTTTAATTAGCATAATTGAAGTTCAGTAAGAATGTTTTTGTAGGTGCTGATACACGTCAAAATGCATTAGTTTCAATTTAGTTGCTCATTGTTATCCAATAAATAATGTTATAAACTTTTTATATATTTACTAGATGTAGCAAAATAAAATAATTTATAATGAAGCAAACTGGCACACCCACTACAGATTTAGTAATAAATATTTATAGCTGAGAAAGGCAATACAAATCTTGTAATGTTACTCAGTGAATGTATTATAGAACTAATACATAGTGAAATAATAGTCATTGGAGGGTCTACAATATTAAAAAAAAATAAAAAAAGAAGGAGAGTGCAAGGATTACAGGAATGTTAAGGAGGTGATAGTCTGTACAGAATTAGATATCAGCAACATCTTCAAAGAAGACACTGTGCCTCAGTCTATTTAGAATTGAGACTGAAGAAGCAACTGCAATGGTCTGTGAAGTTTGAAGGCAATAGTTATTTACATTTAATGAGGAATTCCATACAACACCAGTGAGCTGTGCACTTCTTTTATTATACATATTTGAGCATGAAATAATAACATTGGATCTTGCTATGAGAACTATTAAGGGACTTTGAGTCTACCCTAAAGTAGGAAATGAAGACTCTCAGTTGCTTAGTATCACCAAAATAACCTTGAGATTACTGAACTGTTGAAATACAAGAGAAATAAACCATAGGGAGTGAAACAAACACATCCAAACCAATATTTCATCATAATAATTATATAAAAACAACAAAAGAAAAAGGTTTACAATATGTATAGTGTAACCAAGGCTCAAAGTCAAGGAAGATGATTGGATTCACTGAGTGGAGAGATTTCTTACAGCTGTACATTCCTAAATTAATTAAGCTAAACAAAAAAAAGAAATCAAATTGAAAATTATATATAAACCAAGTAAATAAGGAAAATGTTTTCAAGAGCAACAAAATAATTGCACTAGTAGGTATTTCATTCACATGTACCCCATGGTACAAAGCCCATTTCCTCATCTCTTGGGCCAAGATAACAGGACAGCTTTATGTAATTGGTTGATGAATGCCTATAGCATATGCAGATTTTCCTTGGTTTTTTCTTTAGTTTGTTAATCTTTTTTGTAGTACTGAAGATAAATAGATTGGACATTGATATTTTGTAAATATTCAAGATATGAACTCCATTTCTAAAAGGAACTAAAAAAGAATGGTATTAATCACACAGTTCCATGTTTCTGACAACAAAAACATAGCAGAAGCAAAATGAGCTGTAACTAACAAAAAAGTACTTCAAAACTTTGGAGGAAGACGGAAGGAAACTCTGAGAAGTGAAAGCCCCTTCCCTGCATTTGCTTTAAGGTCTGAGAACCTGTCTGGAACCCATCTGTACTTTAAAATAAGTGTTCAACACTCAGGTACTGACCTATGACACAGTCTGTGCCTCAGTACCTCTTGAATCAATGACATGGAACAGGGAAGGACAGGGAAGGACAGGAAACAGCAGAGCACATGTACCCTACAGTGCAGGCAGCTGTACATTGACAAAAGTCTTATTTGCAAGATTTTTGTAGGTGTGTCTTATGCTCTGTATGCGTTGAAAGCAGTGTTTATGCTGATATAATCATATATTAGTATAAATGGCATAATGGTGTCCTTATCAAGTGTGTACATAGTCATTATGTTTATAATTCTTCTGTCAAAGAGTCCAACAGAAATGGGGTGGTTTTGTACTCCACTCTGAATGCATGCTGTTGTATCAGCATTTCTGAAGGTCATAAATAATGGTGCAGGTATTTTGCATGCTGCATGTATGCCTAATATTGTGGGCACAGAGCAGAGATTTCATATGTTTGAAGACACAATGCAGTTGTTTTATTTTTTTCTTTTTTCATTAATTCATGAAAGCAAAGTGTTACCAAATATACATGGTATGACAAGTAATCTCCAGTTTCCACAGAATTACATAAATCAGTAAAATTCGAAGCTCATAATAATGTCCCAATACATCTATTTCAGTGCAGCACAAAAGGACTAAACTGATGTGTTGCTAATGACTAACACAAGCTAATAACTGTTTGTGTACTTCAAGGTGGTTGAAGGACAAGCAATTCAGTTGTTATAATAGCAAAAGTAAGTCATTAACGCATGAAAATATCTCAGCTAACTTGGAGAGTAAAGAAAGAACTAAAGAAGTACTTTATTTTTCAAGGCAAAAGTGCACACATTTGGTTTAAATTAGCTTTGTAATTGGGGAGTTAGGCAATTTTACTATAGAAATATAATCCCTAATGTTTATAGAAACTTCCTAAATCTCCAACACCCTTGAAAAGCCCTGTATTTTTACTGGACAGATATGAAAGGAGCAGTCTGTGACAGAGGTCTGAACAACCATTCTTGAAGAACAAAAACCAAGAACAAATTGCCTATTATTTGACTGCCCTACAATACTACAGTTTGTTTTGTCATGGTGTAATAATGCATACTATGGAAAAAAAAAATCTTAGGATACGTAAAGGGAATTTTTATCTAATTCTGTCAATACTTATAGTTAACCTGTTCCTCACATATCCCTCTGGTCCAAAATCACAGTCAGAGTTCTCTGGGTGAAACACTGCTTTCTCCCTGGCTGCTTTTCACAAGAGGTCAAAAAGCTGCTACCCTCCAGAAAGATGTTGGAGTGATCTTACTAAAGGTAGAAATTGAGGCTCAAAGATCATATTAAAAATAAAATAAAATAAAATAAAATAAAATAAAATAAAATAAAATAAAATAAAATAAAATAAAATAAAATAAAATAAAATAAAATAAAATAAAATAAAATAAAATAAAATAAAATAAAATAAAATAAAAATAAAAAAAAATTAACATGGAAAGGAATAGCCACATAAATATTTGATTATGTTCTTTACTTGTGATATATTAATGACCCCAAGAAGTATCAAAGCCTCATTTTGGCTAAATTCTATGCAAACTTACAGAAACCACTTGTGACACAGACAGTTGTTACAGTAATTACAGCAGCAAGTCCAGCATTGTGGAAGGAAACAGTGGGAGTGGAGATGAGTCTTTAAAACAGATAATGGTAGAGTGCTAAGGCCTGACGGGGAATATCTTTGCAAACTCAGCAAAAGCAAGTTCAAAAGCTACCGCTGATAGATATGCAAGAGGAGGAATATGAGTTTGTCAAGCCTCAGTCCTCCCCCCAGCATGTCCTGTTCCCCTGATCCTTTCTGTGACAGCACACTCTCTATATGGCCTGCAGTCCCAATGCCTCATGTCAGCACCTCTCCAGACCTGACTCACTGCACTGCTTCAATTTTTAGATTTCTTTCATGTGCTTAACATAGGAGAACAAACAGCCTCCCATAAAATTGAGTTCTCTACATTTCTTCAAAGCTTACAGGTTCTTCTATACTGTGTTCATGGCACATTTTACAAAGTTATCCCTATTGTAATTACTTTTTGGATGTTTTGCTGTGTGCTTTACAAAGATACATCCTTGTTTAATTTAGTATTTTTTCTTTTAACAGGTTAAACCAGTAGATGTATTTTTTTTTCCAGTGTACATAAGGCTTATTTTAGTTTAGTTTAGGTAAATTAAGAGGAAATGTGAGCTAAATGAAGCAAAACAAAAGAAAAAAGAAATTAAAGCAAAGTCTAGTCTTTCTGCTAAATTTATGCCCACATAGCTAAGTAAATTCTGCACATTAAAAATCACTGCACTAAGCAACATCACTATCCTAGCTGAATAATGATAGCATAGATATGCCAGCAAAAATGTCTTCACTGTATGCTGTATTTCATTCAGGTACCATATCTGACAAATTGTGATATTTATATAAAGGCAAAGAAATTTCCAAAGTGGAAATTAGAGTAAATGGAAATGGGTGTAAATGGAAAGTTTTAAGTTTTCTGGTTCATGTTTTCAGTATGGATATGCTATCAGATTCTTTCTGTTCTAATTAAGTGTCTGAAATTGATTCAAATAAATATAAGAGCACAAACAGATCTTTGGAAATCTCACTGGAATTGTGACAGCCACCTTCAGTCCTCTGTTTCTCAGAGAGGTTGCTGGCCTCCCATTCAGCATCACTTTCAGAGCTGTATTATAGTCTTTTATAGCTGGGATTAAATGAGCAAGAACAAAACAAAAAATTAAACATATTTTTCCCCCACATGATGCCTGACTAAATGTTGATACTCACTGATGCAGAATGTTGTATAAACCAGAGGTATAAACAATTTTGAAAAGTGGCTATTATGGTGGATGGGCTCCCATTAAACATGTGGCTTGGTTACAATAACCACTGCAGGAGGCCTGGGAAGCTAGAAACCACCAGGCTGTCCTAGAAACACTCCCTCCAGGCATGGTCTGCTCCCTGTACATCAGTAGCCCATGCTTAGCAGAGTTGGTCAAGGCAAATGTCGTGGCTGTTATGCTGCATAAGGGGTTTTCAAGCTGCTCTGCTCACTTTGCAGGAGCAAAGGAAGTGTCTGTGTAATGGCCCCACCATCAGATCTGAGGTGTCAGGGGGCTCTTGACAAATCAGCCCAGGATGAAGAGGCAGAACTTACTGAGCACATCTTTCTCTGTCCCTTTACTACCCTGCAAAATTTTGCATTTAAGGAAAGCCAGAGCACTGCAGCTTCTCAGATGTATTTTTCCTTAGTGTGCTTCAAGTAAATTTCCACATTATGATTTCCAAATAAGTATTCTCTCTGTTCCATATAGCTTCTGTCCTTTGTCCTGTTCTAGGAGACTTGCTGAGCTACCATGATTCCTGACAGAAGGTGTCCAACTGCATCTAGCTGAACTCTGATTTTAAACTCAGGCCAGTACATGTGCCTATGGGTACAAAAAAGTTAAATGCATAAAGGTCTATGTATATATTGTATAATTCTTCCATAATGTAAGTATATTCTATATATCTATATATTCTATATAGTTTGTTGAAGATCATATTTATCTCCAAGCTTTCTTGTCCTAGATATGAAAAAGATCCCTCATATATCAAACACAGTCAGTCAAACACTGGTGTTAGGTATTCTGAGGAAATATATCCTCTGTAATATCTTTTAATAAGATGAAAAATGAGAGATTTAAAAGTTAGATGTTCCGTTTGTTGGTGTCTGGGCAATGATTCCTTTGAAAGTATTGAGGAATACCATTACTGCCCCTTAAGGTTTAGTGAGAGTTCCTCTCTATGGCTTAATTTTATGAAACCTGATTTATTTTGGGGTTTTCTTTTTCTTCCATGATTAAAAAGTAGGCACATGTTAAAATGTTAAAAGGAGAAGAACCACTGTCAGCTTTCTGAACTGGCAGAAAAAAGAGCATAGAGAACAAGATCCTTACCTATAGTCAGGAAATGTTCTCATCAACATTTTAAAATTTGTCTTGGGGCCTTCAAGGGGATTTGGATCAAACAGTTTCATTACATAATAAAAAATATAAATATGGATTTATAGTGCAACAAAGATCTCAAATTTGTTTATCGTGTCTGATTTTCATACCCACAAATGAAAGTGAAATTACTTATGGTTATCTGGAAGAACTAGTAGCAGAGGGAGATGACATCTTTGAAACTTTGTGATATTTAAAACAGGCAAAAATATCCAAGAAACAACTGTAATTTACGTATATAAAAGTGGCTATGGAGTTCTTACAGTCCCATTATTTTCAAACTTCAAGAACATAAAGAAGTTAATAAAATTACAATGATTCAGTTACACTGGAAAATGCTTCTTAATGTCATCCAACATAATGTGCGCAGAAAAGCTCTTAATTTTTCAATTATTTCTTCTATCTATTGAATAATACACATGACACAGTAGGGCAATGATAGAGTAAATAGAAACTGTGGGGTAAAAGGGGTAGAAACTCATAAACTGTGGCATTTCATTCCCACCACAAACAGCATCAAATATATTTCCATGGGTCATATATGGATATCATTCCATGAGTCAAATCTTGAGTGATGTTATTTGGTTTATGGATCCTAAAACTAAGTTGATGGCTGAAATCAGGAAGTTCAGTTTCATGAATGCTGGGATTTTTCTGCTCTGTTCCACTTTTCCTATTTCCATAGGAAGGTTATGTATTTAGAGAGGAGATCCATGAAGTAAGTTGTAGGCTCTGATGGCATTTCCATCTGTTGGTTTCACTGCTCCTGCACAAGGGATATTTTTCCCCCAAATTTATCTTTTTTTCTCTCTGTAAAAAAGAACATTACAGTATTATTACAATGTGGACACAGTAAAGCATACAGGAAGCATAAAACATTGTGCATGAATGGTGACCTATCAAAAACCAGTTATTCTCACCCTTATGCTGAGATTAGTTGTTGAGAACAATAACCTTCCATTCCGTGTCTTTGCTTGGTTCTTTTCGATGCTTACAGTGCTTCCACAACAAAAATGAAAACCAAAAAGGGGAGCAATATTTTTTGCACAAGGAGTAACATGGTCTTATTTTCATCTGTGATTTAGTTTAGAGATCCATTACTGGTGTCAGTGATAATAATTTTGTTAAGGGCTCATCTCACCTCTGAGCTGCCTAGGGAATAATACCACATCAGTTTACTATCTTTGGTATTTTGCTAATTTCACTAGCATAGAAATTGTCAAATAAAATCTGGACAAAGACTTCATAAATTCAAATTTCTCATTTGGACAATTTCTATTCCTCAAACCTCACTTTTAGACACATTTTCAGTGTACTTAACAGACAAGCCCATTTTTCTGGAGTGCCTTGAGTGCTAAGGGAGTTATGAATTCTGAAAGAAAAATGCTCCAAGCAAACAGGGTTAATAAACAGTCTCAGCTTGATTTACAGGGACAGATTGTGGTTTTGCTCATACCAGTTGTACACTTGTATAGTAATATTAATATGAAGTGATTTCTTTCTGTGAAATGAATGATTTCCCCTCTTAACAATCAAAAGAAAGAACTATGAGTTCTCTCTTATGTTCTTTCACCTCTTCCTTTTTTTTTAAATAAATTTGTTTAAAGAGCAGACTTACATTTTGTCATGAAGGAATTACAAATAGATAAAGAAGGTAGTTCTTCCTTTGTGATATGTGATGATTTTCAGTTTCTTTTCTCTTGAATATGACAATTGGGGTCATATTTCACTAATAATTAGCAGCTTTTTTCATAACAGCAGAAAGGACCTGTGATCCTTTTTGTATCTTTCCTGCATTTTCCACAAGCATGAAAATTAAAGTTAATATTGGTAACATACCTGGGAAACTATTTCTCTTTTCAAATGATAGGTATGACTGGTCTTATAGGAATCTTGCTCCAACAGCCCAGTGAGACTTTCCACTGACTTTTCAGCTACAAAATTTGCTGGCAAATGCAGGTCTTATGTTCCCTCATTCCTTTCAGACATTGAGGTGAGTAAGGATGTTCTGCTATTCATGCCTCTTTACCAATTCCATGCCTTGTCAGAATATCCCTGATGACTTTGAATGCTTTGTTATGCAGATCTTTATTACACTGATAAGTCTCAGCTTTCACTTTGTAACTTTTATTTTTATACAATATTTCAGACCTTGATATAAGAGTATTCTGAATTGGAGGTTTTCTGACAGAGAGCAGGAATTGTGTTATATATCAGACAAAATAGGAATTTGATTAATTGTGATCACAGCAGGGTTAATGTTTGTATCTATCAAACAGTGCAGAAAAGTGTTACAGAAAAAAATTAAGTAAATACAGCAGAAGTTCAGGCTGTTCTTTCAGTCAAATAATCATGTTTGTTCTTCACAGAACAAACACAACCATTTTTTGATCATAATGATTTTTTTTAATTGCAATGAATCCAGATTTTAAGTTTAATTTTCATGATGTAAGACTTAAAACAATGGTCAATGTGTTCTTTATAGAAACATAGAATCATTAAAGTTGGAAAAGACCTCTAAGCTCATCAAGCCCTACCATTGCCATCCACTAATAAAACATATCCGCGAGTCCCACATGCATATGAGTTTGCACTGACAAATATATCTCCATCCTTTCCAAAGTTTCCTGAAGGTTTCTGAGAATATCATGCAAAGACTGAGCTGGCTGCATGAAGGCAAACTTGTGTCTGGAAGTGTCAAAGCCATAACTAGAATCTGGCCTTCTCAGTTCTCAGAAGCTGACTCTTTCCAGTTTGCAAGTTTGTACACTACAAAGCCAGGCACCCTTGCTCCATGTTCCCCAGTCCCTGGTTTCCTGGTCTAAGGTTAGCATGGGCATTTCCTTGTGGTAGTGTTAGCCATTTCTTTTGAAATGTTTTTCTGGCAGTTCTTACTGCTCTGGATACAGAATAAACTATTGCACCTGTAGTGTCTCCAGGGCCACAAACCTGGGTATGTCCTGGTGGGCTTTCAGTTCAGAGGTCTCTGAGCCTGAGGTTTCCATCATGTCTCTCTATTGTGTGGCACAGATACAGCCTTGGACAGATGCCCAAAGGCATTTAGAGAGGGAAGGAGAGGAAGGAGAGAGAGGGGTCCTTTCCTGCAAATTAGTGCTGTGACCCATATCTTTAATTTCACTTAAGTACTGTGGGCCACCCCTTCTCTCTTCAAGTCTCTCAGTACATGTGGCACCATCCTGCCCCAAACGTGTACAGGTGCATGAGGAAAAGGAAGAAGCTGTCTGTGTTCTTTTCCCTACTTGGCACACCTTGCATTGCAAGTGAGGATTTTGCCTTGAGCATCCATTCTAAGAGAGAACACAAATAAAAGCAAAGTCTTTTCTTTCCATCATGTCATTAAATAATAATCCCAAAGCAGAAATTATGTACAGCGTCTACAAAATTTATTCTTTATAATAAGTGTTGTCTGTTTTTAATGTTCGCTTTTAAACCCTCTGGCTTTCATTGCAATAAAAGTAATCTTCAAAGTTCTGAAGCAATATGAAGTTTCTCAATGCTCTGTAAAAAACCTCACCCAGTTTCGAAGGTGTCTGATTTCAGAAGTTGACTGCTTGGCTGAATAAAATATCTTTATTCACCTGTTCAAGTTGTAAACTTTAGTCATCCTAAAAGGTTTTTTTTTTGTATGGAGAGAAACTGTGATTGACCACAAGTTATAGGAAAATATTTCTATGCTGTATGAGCGGCTGAGAAGATTTAAATTAATTGTCTTGAATAATGTCCAAACATAGCAAGTTACCTATGTACTTTGTTTATATTTGTCTTTTTCCACTGATGTTTTTATTTGCATTGCAGTTGTGCCTGATCTAGATCAAGACAGATAATGGGCTGGTACACAGAGAGAGGCATTTCCTTTCCTAAAAAACTGTCTATTTTCAGACTTGAAATAAGAGGTGTATGTAACCAATACAGCAGAGGGGGAGAGGATAAAGGTAAATTGGAAAGATACTGCAGCCGCATGAGTAATGAGTGTCTAATGGTTTTGATTAAATTAATTTGGTTTTAATTAGTTATATAACTCTTTCTTGACTCTCCCACATTGTGTTTGCAGAGTTGGCAGTTAGGAAAACCATCTCCCTGTTTTCAGATTTCATCTGGAAATTGTTTAGAAACAATAAGAAGCTATACAATGCCATTTTAATACAGTGTATTTTTTTCTCAGAAGTCTATGGTTGTACAGTATTGTTCCTCTCATTTCTAGCCCTCAAATCTGGTACTGAGGCACTCACAAAAAATGCATGCTTTCACAACACTGTACCAAACCCTGTGAGAAATAACCAAATTGTATAAACAAAGATGTAGCGTATTGCTATATGTGTCAAATATAAGCATAGAAATTAACCAAACACATCTTGACTGTGTTCTCCCATCAAATTCCCCCCCAGCATGTAGGAAGAAATGGAAACTCTGCCATGTGGAATACAAGAGCACAAGAGAAAAAAAAAAATCACGAGACTGAAGGGATGACATTTCCAGCAAACTGAGTGGAAAACACGTCATGAATAAAGTTGCTAGCTAAGGACCCAAGCCCTTATTTAGTAAGATGCTGTAACCCCCATATGGTTGTTCTAAAGTTTAAATCCTATTTCCAAGCTTGTATTCCTAATTAGTCATGTGTAGTGCTTTGCTGAATTGAGGCCAGTAAGAAGACATTGGTGAGTAACCCCGATACATTTAATCAGTACCAGTGATCTGAGCTACATGCCTTTATTTGGTTTAGACTGTTGTCCTAAAACCACACATTGTTCTGCTTCTGATTCATATCCTACTTGCTTCTTTTAGATATTTACTCCTTTGTGCACTTTAAAGTGTTAAGATGGGAATAATGTATTTAAATACTGTTTTAAAATGAAGTGGAGTTTTTTGTGGATTGGTTTTGGTTTTGTTTTAGTTTTTGTTGTTTTGTTTTAAGTTTATGGTTTTTTGCAGATTTATGTTTTTTTGGGTTTGGGGTTTTGTTTTTGTTTTTTAGTTCTTTGGGTTTTTTTTAAACTTTATTGACTAATCTCTTTTACAGAAACTTTAAAAAAAAGTGAGAAGGAAAAAAGACATTCACGTTTGATTTGGGAGTAAGCCAGTGTCAACGTGATCGATGATGGGAACACTGATGATACGTTGGGTGAGTCTTTCAAGTTCTGAAACATGTAGAAACCTGCTAAATGGAGCTGAGAGATCCTGACAGAAAAGCTCACCTGGCAATAAAACTCACAGCAGGGAATAAGGAAAAAAAAACAACCTAACAACAAAACATACCAGATTTAAAAATTCTCATCCTTCTGCACAGGTTTCAAATCAGAGAAACAAAACTAGCTGTTGCAAGTGAATATTCTGTGCATCCTTGATATACTAAAACACAGGTTGATATTCCTTTTTCAGTAATACCCCCAAAATACTCTTTTCTCTCTTTAAAATGACTCATGGGTGTGGTTTCCTTCATACCTAAATACTTTGTAATTTCTGTTGTTTCATTAGGTGTAAGAAAAGAATTCTAAAAAATGTGACCCCTCTTACTTTTCTTTGAATTAAGTATTCAGAAAAATTGTTGGTTTGTCTGCCAGATGGCTTAGTCAGAATTGAGTTGTAGCTTATACTACATACTGCATATTTATACAACTACAAAATTTCAAAGCCAAAATAGTCCAGTGAGGTTCCCACCTCCCCTGCTTCTAGTATTGTGCAAGTGCTTCCCTCCTCCAGTTCTGCTTGCCAGTGTTCTTCTATTCCAGTCTCAGCAGGTGAGAACAGTTTCCCCTGAGCAAACTCTACTCTGTTTCTTCACTGAAACTGAAACAGGGTATGGCTATTTTATCCAAGCCAAAGTCTGACTATGCTTTCTTGAATATAGCTGAAATAAGATAACAATAGCAGCTGGGAGGTGTTGTCACTGGTTTCTGATCAGGCTGAAGGTGCAGAATGTCAGCAAATTATGAAACCATACACTGGAGTTTCGTGGTTGTATGCTTAAATTTCTATCCCATGCAGGTATTTATGCAGTGGTGCTGCCAGGTCTATTTTTATGTTATTTGGCCATTGCATCTAAGGTGGCAATGCAAATTGCACCTTTGTTTTGAGGTGTTCATACACTCTTGTTGCTGCTTTAGTACTGTTTGTTGCTTTTGGCCAGAGGATTCAGATTGTAATTAGAAGAGTTTTTGTATTTGGTACCAAATAACCATTATAGCTTCATCTAATTCAGATCAAAAAAATTAACACACTAAATAACTTGTTCTAAAAGTGCAGGACAAGCCTATTATGTTTACCCCACATTTGCATGGATCCCACCTACATGCTAAACTTATTAATTTTACCACCTCTTCTAGACAAGCTGGATTTTTCAGTCATTTCTAAGTTAATATACATTCAGTGTCACTGAAACCCTGGTGCCATCCTGCACATTATATTCATAGTTACTAAATATTATTTTGGAAACAAAATAAACAAATCCTCCTGTCTGCCTTTGAGGGGTTGAGAGGAGAAATTTAGCAGCTTGAAGACCAGAGGATATAATGATTCAAATGGTGGTCTTCTATAAATGCAGATGACTTGAGAATTATTAACCAGGAAGCCTACTAAAACTAAAAAGATATGAGCTAAAAAGATATGAGAAATATCCCAGGGAAAAATAAACCTCAGAAAAAAATTGCATCTTTCAGTCATGCAGAAGAAGGACAGAGTGTAACCTAGAGTGTAACACTACAAGTTAATTTAAAATTTGGACTGTATAGTCTCACCAGAGATTTTGCTTGGAAGGTAAAATAACAGGTAACCACCTGTTTTCCATTTTTACTCAGCTGTCCTGGTTTTGATCTCGTCTTTGTTAATCTATTTAAAACAAAACCAAACAAATTCGTTTAGTATTACACTGCGTCTCCACTGGATTTCTTTAATAGCTTTAAATGCAAGTTATTCTGGCAAACTAATATTTCTGAATAATATTAACCTCCTACTACAAAGAATCCCCTCACCTCAAGTCCTCAAACCTCTGTCTTGAAAAAGAGAATGACAGACCTTTAGTTCTTTACACTAGCAATGAAGTATTTTCTGTGGTTCATTCATTAAGAATGAATAAAAAAGCTAAGGACTATAAAAGCACAGTTCATAGCAATAATGGTTTTTTTGACTGACTATTCTGTCCATCCATCAATTGCTGTATGCACTGTCATTCTTATTTCACCCACTGTATTCTCTGTCTGATTTGGTCTACCAAATGACAGAGTAATTCAGTTTGGAAGGGACCTTAGAGTGCTCTTGTTTCAGAGCAAAACTGAAAGAAGATGAGGAGGCTCAGGACCTTATCAGCTCTGCCAAAGGTGGAGATATCTTTTCTGCACAACCTGTTTCAATGTTTAGTTATCCTTGCAGCTGAAAACACCTCTTTATATCTGTCTGGAACCCCTCTAGGTTTGGTCTATGTCCTTCTCTCATCCTCCACTGTGCAGATTCTGGCTTCATCTCCTCATTGCCCTTGGGTACTTGTCAGTCACACTGAAGCCAACCCTGCCCCAGGCTGGACAAGCATAGGTCCTTCAACCTCCCCTCACCAGCCAATTGCTCCAGCCCACCCATTACAGTCAGCCTATGCTGAACTCACTCCACTTCATCAGCATCCTTGTTGTCCTGAGGGCCTAAAACTGGATGCAAGGATCCAGATGTAGCCTAGCAAGTGCCAGGTAATGTGGGATGATCACTTTCCTTCATCTGTTGGCTATTCTCCAGTTACAGCCTGGTGTCCTGCTCAGCCTCCACCACTGCCAGGGCACACCAGTAGACCTGACCTCTGGAACAGCTTTAAGCGATAACTTAAACTGATTTGGCAATTAATGCTTTAATTGTTCTCCTCTCAGTTCACAGCATTTCCCAGGTCAGAATAAATGAAACTGGGTACAGAATGTGCAAACCCTTAGTAGGAGGTTGTAAACATTATAATTCACCTGAAAATCATGGGCCCTTCACTGTGAACAGCAGCAGAGGTACTTACAGCATATGATCCAGTTAGTGAGGACCTGAAAGACAACTTCTGGGATTCTTTGCAAGCTCTTGGTCATTTAGTAATTTAGATTTCTTGCAACTCCACACTTAATGCTCTTTATGTATTGATCAACTCACTGTGGAATATCACTCATCCTTCTGTACACTGGATGCCTTCTTTTGGTGCTTTCTGTCATGTTAACATTTCAGTGGATTAAAGCTCTGTATGTTTGGGCAACCTTTGTCTAACATTTATACTATGCTTTATTATGTAACACTGATTACACTGATGAAATGAGCTAAGTGGCCTGTGAACTGATTTGCCTGTCAAAGGCTTTTAGATGTGCAAACGTGTATGATTTCAGTCAGCAACGTGAGAGGCCATAAAGTACTGTGACCACTCACACGGGGGAATGGAGTATGAAGTGGACACAAGGCTTTACTGTGCAGGTCTGTGAAAACACTGAAAACCAAGCATGTGACTGTTTTAGTAAAGCATTGCAGCACTGCTAATTTTTCTGGATAGGAATTGATTGTAGCTATTTCAGAGATACTCATCAAGTACTTATTTTTTAAATGCCTTGTTAATGACCACAGGCAAAGTCTACCTCAGCAGATACTATTTTTCCTTTATCCCATTTCATCTAATTTATCTTGAAATCAATGGTAGCTTATTACAATTCACTACAGATGTATGTGTGTGTGTGTGTGTGTGTGTGTGTGTGCACGTGAGACAGGTAAGGAAGAAGGAAATCCAACTCTGTTTGTGAAATGTCAAAAAAATCAATGTTTATGAAATGTGTCACATGAGAGAAAATTGCTGAAAGATCACAGTATATTCCAATTTTTTTTTAAACAAGTGATGTCTTTTTAGTTTGTTTTGGTTATTTTTCTGGAATTGTGCAGCATTTTTTCTCTCTCTCTCTCTCTCTCTTTTGGTAGCATCAAGCTTTCTTGAGATGATTTGTGACTGCTCCCTTTCCAGTCTGAACTCCCTTTTTGAAAATCCCTATAAATACCTCACTTTTTTTTCTCTTCCTCTTTCCAAGTGTCACTAGGACAGTTTATAAATTCAGACATCTTTTCCCTAACAGAACTTGCAACTATATGGAAAAAAAACAAACTCCAAAGTCTTCTACTGGGAATAAAAGATTTTGTTTTCCATGCTGACTTGTGCAGGTGGTAGTTAGAGGCTTAATACCCTGTTTTTGGTAGAGTGCCTTTGAGGTCTGGCCTTTCATAATAACCTCTAATTGAATTGCTGCAAAGGACCATGGCTACTCCTAACTGTGCTAAATAATGTGAAATATCTCTCTAAGAAATCTGGAACATGGAACAGAATGAAAGCAGGAGGTGTACAAACACTGCAATGGCTAATTAAATAGACTGTCTGCAGTGGCCAGGTCTAATAGACATCATGGCACCTTCTCCCCAGCAACAGCTTAAGTTGCCAAGGACTGGCAGACCTGTAAGGTGAGCAGTCAGAATTGTTCATTGTTTTTTCTCTCTTTCCTTTAAATTTTCATGTTCTTTTCATCATAGCTACTTTCTTATCAGATTGACTGAATAAAGTTCATCATTCTTCTTTGCATAAAAACATCTGCAGAGCATTGCAGCCAAGAGCATCATGTGGAATGGAACAAAGATTACTTTCTGTAAGACAAATCCAGATTTCATATCTCTGTGAGGAAGGAAGTAAGGGATCCTGGAGATTAGAGTCACTAATGTTAGAAATTGATGCATCCTACAGAACCCAGACAACGTCTGTATTGTATGATTTTGTGAAAGAGAAAGTGATTTTGCACACTTTCATATGGAAGAAGTACCCCACTACAAGTGAAATGTTAACATTTTTGCAAAAAAAATTTTATTTGTCAGTGCAAGTGAAAAAAATGTACTGTCAAGAGCATAAAAACAATCCTTCAAAATTATGATAGCTTGTATAAATGCTTTTGAAAAAAAGAGGGCTTTTGAAAAGCTTTTTAAAAAATTAAATTTAATATTAAAATAAAGTAATATAAACCCCAGGCCACTTATTGATTTTGAAACTGATGTACATCATGAGCTAGAAAACACTTGTTTTTATATATTTAACTTGTTATGTACCTGGGTGGTGTGGGGGACTGTGGGTTTAGTCTTTTCCAACTATTTTTTTTCTACTTCAAATTGAAATACAGGTGGACATCTGATACCAAACGTTAATCAAATCTTTATTGGTTTTCTTTCAGAGCGAGTTTAATTGTTCTATAACCAGGCTGGGTGCACAATGCAATCCTACCCATGGCTACATTCATTTATTTAAATTGCTTCAGAACATGACAGTGATAGATGATAATATGAAGTTTATGTTGATCAACAGCAAGCTCCCCACAAAACAGTTAAGTACAAGCAGTGCAATAATGTGAACAAATCATTCAGCTAAACAAGCTGGCAGGTGGAAGATCTGGTTTTAAAAACTGAGACTGCAATCAGTTGAAGTGCTGAACTATAGGTACTCTTGATTAGTATGTGATTCTAAGAGAAAATAGGAAGGGACGGCGTAGAGTGGAACATTTTCTCTGCTAGGGAAAGACAACATTTATTTATCTTAATTACAGTAGTTGATAAGTAAAAACCCCTTTTGACAAGACTTCCTATAAGATGAAGAAGTGCTACTTAGTTTGCAAAAAGAGTCAAGATGGAAACTGAATGTAATTGGCAAGTGAATATTCAGAATATGAAATACTGTTTAATAGCGTATTTGAAATAAAGATTTTGTAATTTACAGTGCTGAGGACATCCAAGTCATGATATTAATGTCTCCTAGTATTAGTTATACAGTAATTTAGGTACCTTGCTGCACTGGTGCCACAAATAATACCACTGAAGTTTGTGTATATTGAGACAGCACAATATGTTCCAACTTTTTTTTTCTCTTTTCCTTTAAGAGCTGCTAGATCAAATGGCCATTTTATTTTTTCTAATATTCTAAATAGTGTGCATATGTGATCAGTAGTTTTCTTTGTAGGGCAGTGGTTTGACTTCTCAAAAATGATGGTCACTATACCAGCCAGTAATAATCTGAACTTTCTTAATGGTTGATCTATAAACCCTTCCTTTGTTTTTGCTCTGAGGCTTTTTGTTTGCTTGGTTGGATGGTTTTGTTGTTTTTTTATCTACTTGTTTGCTTTTCTTGAGATGTTAATTTCTTCCTAGGATTTAACATTTTCTGCTTGTATTCTACTGCAGCCAGTAGTTCACATATATGTGTTGACAGTATCCCATGATCCAGAGTAATATAATGGAGTGATACATAGCTGCCCCAACTTGTATGTAGTGACAACACAACAAGACATTTTACTGAGAGAAAAAACAACCTAAAAACATATCTACACGACAATATTTCTTGTTAAGTTTTTGTAAATCTCTATTAATTCACGGCACAGTATCCATTGTGTGCAGTAAGAATATTTTGTGGCTATACTGGATTAGTTTAGTCTTCAAAGTCCCAGAAGTCTGTTTATTAACTTATACCATCTCAAATATCCTGTAAATAAGGCATAATTAATATTTATTGTTTTCAAGGAAAAGTGTTGCAGGCAGGACCCTGCTTCTTTTCCTGCCTTCCATGGGACTTACAGGGAAGTAATGGGCTGCACCCAGTGCTTAGAAAATGAAAAAGGTACAGGGGGAAAGAAGGATTTCTGTGTAAATTGGGATAGTTTCCAAAGTGACTCACCCAAATCATAGCAAAGATTCTGATCCCTTGAAACTGTTCATTGTGCCAGAATTACACAGCTGAGTACTCTCACCCTCTCTTTCACAATCTTACTCTACAACAGTTTACCGAAAATAATCATGGTAGTGCTCCACCCTGAAAATAAAATACTGAAATCAACCCGAGGTTATATGAGGGAATTCTACCAGTCTGAACAGTGAAAACAAATGGGAATAAAATAAGGAATTATCATGAGTGTAGGTGGATTTCCTGGATGTCCTTGTAAAGTGATACACCTTTTTGACATTTTCTTTCTCTTTATGAGAAGGGCTACTAAATGGCCATAGGCTTGGCCCCATGTAGGCAACCTGAATGCAATCCAGAGCATGTTATATACTTGTGAGAAGGTCAAGAATTGATGGCAGAAATATTTTCACTAAAAACCTAGGTTCTCTTTGGCAGCATTCTTTAAATCTAAGTGTTAGCAATATTTCCACAAAGCAACCAGTGTGAAAAATAACAAGATTAGCTCAGCTGGTCAGAACAGGGCTGCCAAGATTGAGGGCTTGGTTCCTATATGGGCCATTCACTTTAAAGCTGGACCTGAAATGTTTATAGGCCTGGTTCCTCCAAACCCAAAATTTTCTGTAGTTCTGAGAAGTAAACTGTAGGGAAATGGAGTACATCAGCAGTGCAAAGAAACCAGAGAAGCTTCAGGCTGCACACTGCTCTTAGCAGTCTGTCTTTTTACTGGAGTGTTAGGACTTGTGTTTTGTTTTGTTTTACCTTGACCTTTATTTGGTAGAACGAAACTTATAATCTTATGAGGAACAGGTATGGGAAGAGTCAGGTGTATGAGTCAACAGTTTTACAAGTGCTGATGAAGAGGCCAAGATTTGCGTCATACCTTATTTCATGAGAGGGTCAAGATTGTTGTTGAAATGCCTCATTTTGTCAAGGACGACTCAGCCTGTAGTGGTTAATAGAAGATAAATATTTGTTAAGTGAAATAAACCATGATATCAATAAAAAAAGGAAAGTGCAGAAATTGATAACTTGCAGATGGGAAGTTATCATTAAAGCAAACAAAAAAAGTGTGTTAAAAAACAGTTAAATTTTATTATGAAATAATATTTTTTCACATTTCCTTATAATAAAGAAAATATATTAATCCCTGGTCTTATCCTATGTGGCAAAAATACTGTCTAAAATAGGAAAATATATAGAACATTCTAATGCTAATATTGTTGCTTAGCATTATTTTAAGGTCATCAATTAGCAGCCGCTAAATGTTTCATGTTTAGGAAGAGAACACATCTGAAGTGATTTATGGGAATACAGACAGCTTTAGCTGCTCCACAAAAAGCTGCATGGGGAAGTCTGAATCCTGATTCAAGGCCAAACTTTCTTCACATCTTTACTACTTTGATGCAAGACTGTTCTGAGTCAACAGCACCCCAAGGAAAAAATTCAGGCTCCTGCATTCCTTTGCAGAGACTAAAACACTTCCCACTGTGCAGGTTTCCAGTGTCAGGCTCTGCAACTTTACTCTGATCTCATCCTGACTTTTGCTGTGTTGTCGTGGGGCTGACACCATGCAGACAGCTCAGCTGAGAAGGTCTGTTCCAGAAGGCTCAAGGCTGGAATCCTTTGCCTCTTTTCCACACTGTTTATGTTAGAGACGACACCAGTGAATCTGCCATAATTCAGTTTTTAACAGCTATCTATGTAACTCAATATTATTCTACTTAATAATATTAACACTTCACAGTAGAGACTTCTTAATGGAGAATCTGCATATATCATAGTTGCATATTCTAAGATTAGTCATTCCACTGTGAGGAGCTCATTTGTATCCTGTTGTTGCAAAAGGGAACTTCTGTGAGGGGCTCAGATATTAAACTTTAGTATTTAGGTGGTTAGTGCCAGCTGAGTTTTGGTCAGTTTTGAATGAATGGGAGCAGGAAGAGTATGCACTATTTTAAATATACTGACTTGTTGATGCATGCCAACAATTTCCTTTCTAATTAAGCAGAAGAATAGTTGAACATCTTAGTTCTCCTTTCTCCACAAAATCCCTGAGTTCAGCAAGTCTCTGAAGCATATGTCAAATGTCAACTTAACCTTCATTGTAGAATACCCATCATAGAGAGGTACTTATGGAAGGAAGTTTTCTGATTAAGGGGAATTCCCTTTGTAAGTATATCTTTTCAATCTTTGCCTCTGCATTCCTTCCTAGAGTATCAGTGAACTAGGGATGGGTGGGGATGAGGCACAGCAGGTCTGCAAGGATAAGGGCAGTCCTGGTGGTCTGTTGCACTTGCCACTGTGTATAGAGACTTGGCAGAATGCCTGGAGGTACCCCATAGTACCTTTAGAGCCATGCCTTTTACTGAGTATTTGTGCTTGGTCTCCAATCAGGCTGGCCCTGGTTCAAAAGCCACATTCAAATTGCACCAGTCTCGATCTCTGCTCTCGGAAGGGTTCATTAACAGGTGTAGCATTGCACTGTCAGCAGTTACACAAATATCAGTCTGCATGAACACACACAGTGAGAGTTCAAGTCTGATCAGAGCATTGTGGGTATCCCTTGTTATGTCTGTAATATGCTAGGTAAATATTTTCCAAGCAGTCCCAGTAGCACTGAGCACTGTAATGCAAAGTTATGCTGCCTTGTTAATATCTTGAAGATATAAGGGAATGTTAAAATTTCTATTTTTGTATGTGGAAGGTTGACCAAGAGGTACTTGCTCTTGGAAGCAATAGCTTACGTTAGTTCAGTTCTAAAAACACTTATGCATGTGATTAGCTTCATTCATCCAAGTGGTCCCTGCCCAGTTCCATTCCACTCATGCACGAAGATCATTGATTGAGTATTTGTAAGATTGAAGTTCGTATCAAGAGTTCAAAGTTCATGTCTGAGAGCAGAATAAATTTTGAATCTCATTAGAAAAATAGATCTGTTTCCTACCAATGAGATGTGTAAATTGATAAACACCACACTGAAACATGGTTTTGTCAGGAAGGTTGGAAGAAAAGGACGTGATTGCTAGTGATAGTATCTCACCCAAGGGCTTAACCTCAAGGCAAAGCCTGAGGGAGTATGAAATTTTCGAGATGCCATTATCAACAACTTCATGCTTTCCAGGGATTATTTTTGTTGTTAGATTAGTTTGTGAGTCTGGAGCTGAAGAACGTCACATCATTTGCAAAAATGCACATTTCCTTGAAGTAGAACGTTGTCAGTGTAGCTTAGCTTTAGTATTGGCCTATAAAATATAGTCTGGAAACCCAGACATGAAGCTTTTTCTGTTCATGCACCATAAAACTTAAATAGAAATATTTTAGAAACAATTTTTAAATAAATAAAGTGTACTGGGTCATTTGCCTCTTTATTACATTTCTTAATTAAACAACAAAGAAATTCTCTGGTAATTTTCCTGAGGAAGAACTGAAATTAGAGAAAGGACATCTGTGTTGGAGAAAGTATTGCTTAGAATTTGAGGTTTACTTCCTTTAAAAGTAATTTATTTCCTTTTGAAACCCTTCAATTTCTGCCTATAAAAACACCGGACTAATTGAATATTAGGACACGTTTTCCAGTCTGTGCTGTATGTAAGAAACAAAAGAGATATATTTCAAAATATGTAAGCACAACATAGTTTTCATTTATAATGACAATGAGTTTTTTGTTGTATTGATTCTTTCAAGCATTTTTGTAAGAGATGTTTTTGAGAGGCAACTTGGCAGTCTACAGTTAAGAATATTCTAGATCCATTTTCTCAACATTTACAGCCTGATGGTCCAAACACGCCAAGAAATGATATCTTGGTGTATCACCTACTGTGTTGCTAAGACTGAGTTTTCAGGGGAGAATGTTTGTTTACAAAGTACATATAAGACCACTCTAGTAAAACAGGTTGTTCAAAATCACCATTCAGACTAACACATTCTTCAAAAATTTCAGACAAAGCCTCTGTATTTTGTGCTAAGGACCTTTCTTGCACTCCCTTAGATATCTAACATCTGTCTCTCTTGCCAACTAATAATTTGGCATAATTTTTTCCATTTTCTTTGCCTGGCCCATTGCTCTTACACTGGCATAAGGGACACTTCCACTGCTTGAACATTTGGAAAAATTGTCTTACACTTTTATATATCTTCT
Organism: Poecile atricapillus; assembly: GCF_030490865.1. Taxonomy (NCBI): domain Eukaryota; kingdom Metazoa; phylum Chordata; class Aves; order Passeriformes; family Paridae; genus Poecile; species Poecile atricapillus. Next base: position 57,393,254 of record NC_081289.1, on the reverse strand, counting down.
CTTTGTGTATGTCAGCCTCAAAACACATCTCCTTAATAACTTGTGTCTTGGACATAAAAAGGGGTCTGTCTGTCATATGTGCTTTCCAGGACTGCTTTACCACACAAGGAAAACTGGGAAAACTCTAAGACCTTTGACAAAGAAGGGGGTTCTAATCCAAACAAGAACTGCCTGGCTGTTATTACTGGAGGCAAGATTTCTCTGGAGAATGTCATCTTGAGAGATTACATCTGTAAGCGTCCTCAATAATGGGGCATCCATTTACCTTAGCATTATTTTCATTGATGCTTCATTCACTTCCTGACTCTGTTCATTGTTTATTGCAATATAGTCATTTCACTTTGTCATTCCCTAATTCATTTCTCAATTGGATGCTGCCTTCTACTTTCTCATCTGGTCTTAATACACAGGGTTTAAAAGGAGTCATGCATTTCATACACGATATAATTTCTTTCCCCCTGTTTCTGCTTCTCTTCCTTATCCACCAAAGACTAAACCTCCTTTAAGGAAATATATAGTATATATTTTCTGTTAATAAAGTTTTCTGTATTATATGAGGTGATAATAAGCAGAAAAAGATGCTTTTCATTTTGAAGTCACGGTGTTTTCCTACCTCTCCATTCTCTGTAACATAACTTCTCTGTGGAACAAGGGGTGAAATTAGAAAATTGAAATCTAATTCTACAGATGTCTTCTCAAAGATTGGAACATCAAATCCAAAATATATATTAGGGGGAGGTGTGTGTGTGTATGCAGAATATATTACAGTACATAAGAATATAAGTGATTATATTATATATGGTTCTAAGTATTTATATGTAAAGTATGTACGGTTTGCATTAATTATATTAATATGTACACTATATAAAATAAAAATAATTAGAATAGAATGGAGTAGAATAGACTAGACAAAACTAGAAAAAAGAGAACAGGAGCGTGATGAATAAAACAGTGCAGATTTTATGACAGTAGGTAACACTACATCAGATTTCTATTCTGTCTCCATATGTTCAGAGTAGAATTTATGGATCATGCAAGTGGCTGAAGTGGCATGGGGGAATATTTATGTTTGTATAACCTTATGCCTTTGCTTTAGATGCCTAAGTTAGCCAGCAGGTCACCTTATAACCTTGTGGGAAGATAGGCTTCTCCTAACATTAACTGGACCAGAAGGCAGACCAAAATGCTCTGAAGAAACCTTAGTTATTTATGCTATACAAATCCTGTAAAAAATTATGTCCCACATATTGTGATCAAAAACTTGAGAATTTTTCATCTGACTTAATCTATTTTGCTTGGTGTACAAAAATTGGAACAGGAGTGAAAAGTAAGTCTCAGTATAAAAAGGAAAAAGTATAGTCTTATACTTTGATAGTCAAGGTGAATATTACTCTTTTCATCATCTTAACTTCTGTCTTCGGGCCAAGCAGCCAAGTTCATATAAATCTACTCATGGTATTTTCGATTATATGAAGAATTAGTTAAATTATGGAATTGCAATTTTTCTTTTCTATTTTTAGAGGTATTATGGGGGACTCTGTGCAGTGATTTGCCCAGATGCAGTGATAGCTCTTATCAATCAGCATTTCGCTATGGTTATACTTACACATATTATTTTGGTTTGGAAAGCAGATGCACTAACATCTAGGGTTAAAGAAAAAATGAGGCCTTATGTTATTTTTAAAATTCTTAGTGCAGAAATAAATTATGACCATTGGACATAGGCATTCTCACTGCTATATTCACCTACTACTTTATTCAGTAGCAGTTCTAAAGATATGAAGAGGACAGCTCACGGAGCAGGATATTTTCCCTGAGAAAAGCTGACAATACGTCCTTGAGATACTAAATGTGACAGAATTCAGTGGGACATCTGTTAAGGGAGACACAAGTTCACAGTCTGGAGCACATTTTCACATACTATTATGTAGCAGAAGATTAGCACCTCATGTGAAATCACTTTCAGACATCCAGTCTAAAATAAATGTAAGATTGTATCAGATTTACAGAGGTGAGTGCTGACCTATTTTTTTTGGTAAGAAAATATTATGTGATTGCTTCCACTTAGCAAGGTTGTGAAAATAGAAAAATAATGTGTTGAAATATATATTCTATTTGCTTTATGTTGCATGTTATTCTATGAGTATGTAAAAAAAGAAAGAATGTAGTGGAAAATGTTCAAATCTCAATTGAAGAAGTCATTAGAAATGAATGAGCTGTGTGCAATGAAATCATGACCACAACATCCTGTAGGATGCAAAAAGCAGACTATCAGTAATTACAGTCCTGCAGGAAAAATCAATGAGTGCTTCTCATGCCTTTCTGATCAAGACTTTAGCATTATATTAGCAACCTGTGAAACAATGGGGAACCGATTTAATCTTACTTGAAAGTATAAAACGTTTATCAACTCATTCATATTCTCCATGCTTGCATAATTCCTCACTCTCCTGCTATGGCAGCCTTTCTGATAGAATCCTAAGGGAAGAATGTTTGTTATGCTTACAGGAATTATGTGCTGAAGAGGAAGAATGAAGTGGTAATACGTTTAAACATTCAAAAGTAAAAGAAAATATTAGATTTAAGATAAAAAATATGCTACACCATGAACTTAATTTTTCTCTCATTGCGTAAATGAAGAATAAATCCTCTGACTTCATTAGAGCAACACCTCATGAATCTGTTATAGCACGAGAATTGAGTCTAAAGGATAGAAAAAAAAAAACCTATTACAAATACTAAAAAATTACAATGCCAAAAACTGCAAAAAACTCCTTAAAGAAAGGATGCTCCAATTTTAACACAGTTAAATGTGTGTTTTATTTAATTAAGCTGTTTAAATATTTCACAAGATATCAGATGTTTTCTAAAAGGCCTGGGGAAGCAACATTACATTGGCTTAGACTACTCTCATCTGATTAGCCCACAGTACAGTTTACTTCAGTAATTAAGACCCATACAGAGTATTTCTATCTGAAAATAAGAAAATGCCTATCTGATCAACTTACCTGTGAACAAAGTGTAATGAAATATGTTTGTCTTTTTAACCCACTGCAGGAGGCCATTAGAATAATCTAGCAGTTTGCATAGCTGCAAATGTGTTCGTCTGCATGCTGTCTGTGCTCTGTTTGCTTCACTGCAAATGTGTTCAAAATCACAAATTCTTTGTATAAGATATTAGTGAATTAAATAAAATAGGTATGTTGCTTAATGTTCCATTAAATTTTATATGTACCATAAACCAGACCTACACTGGATAGGATTCTCTATTTAATTATGAGATTGTCATTCAACTATCTCTGGAAACTGATACCTACCCATTTTTATGAGCATGATTTTCACGCCTGCTATGTGTCTGCATCTCCTGATTTCATTAGAAGTTGTGGATAACCACCACACCTTTAGGTTCAAATGATAAGAATCTGAATGGATTAGAAACACTTGCCTCACAGCTCAAAAATTGCCTTTTGTTATTATTCCACAGCAGAGTGATGTCCAGACTCAGCAATCTGTGAAGGTAACACACCATTATGGTCATCACCTATCTGCATGCTTACACGTAGCCTGTCTTTGTACTGCCATATATACCTCAAGCAACTCATTAGGTTAATTATAATGCATTTGTCAAGTTGCCGATTTTCAGGCTAGAAGGGACCATTCTAACTAAATAATACGACCGCTTGTGTAATACAGATGATACATGTGCCCAGAAATTTCTGCATCAGACTGAAATTTTTGTTTAAGCTCAAAAGTAGCTTCTGGAAAAAAAGATTAATAAAGCTTGTAAATTACTGTTAACAATAACATCATGTGGCATGCCACCTCTAAATGCATCCTGACTTACCTTCGTGTCTACACCAGTGTTGTTAGGTCAGTCATTACAATGTTTCTGCTAACCTATTACATATTGCTTCATTTACTTACAGCCATCATTTAATCTTCCCATTTATGATGCACAAGCCAATGATGATGGCATTTGAGGATACACCCGTCTGACTACCTTCTCTATATATGCAAGTCAGTTTCTCTTTGTGATTCAGTGCTGCTGCACTTGCAAAAAAATAACCAAACAAAAAAAACCCCAAGAAGTCTTCACTTCCAACTTTCCAGAAATTTGTTTTTTGTGTTTCAGGCAGATACAATGTCATTATTAATAAACAACTTGAAATCTTTGTTTATTAAAAATATGTCCTGCCAATTCTGTGAGCGAAATGATTCCCTGTGCAGAAGTGATATATTCAAAATTCCCCATGTAATCAAACTAATAAATAAATTTACTTTAAGCTTGTGTGCTCATGTTGCACACAAATAGCCACGCATAGGTTAATGGATTAACTTTCCCTATAAAAAGCAGCTAAACTAAGTGTTATAATAAGACACAGGTTTATTCTGTAATACATTTTGTTGACAAAGCAGTCACTTGCCTGATTTATACCTGTTGCCACTCCCTGCCCCACAAGGAGAAAGACAGAAAGGGAAGGAAATTTCTTTTTTAAAGTGAAAATTGTATGACTGAGAAGCAACTGTTCAAAATTCTGTGGTATTTCAACTAAAAATAAAGTCATATATATTCAGAGAATACACTGGAAGTTCAGTTATGTCTCAGAATTAAAAAATATGTTTATGATGTGGACAGGTATGTAATTTGATATAGCAACAAGACTCCCTAAATCCAGTATGTGCAGCTTCCAGATCTCTCTTCTAATCATGAAAATTGTTCAAATAGCAGCTACTTTGACATCACAAGATCATCAGCCAAATTTACAGTTTTGTTTTCCATAACTTTCTATTTCTTATATCAGTATGTGAACTTTTGGACTTGGGAGAATTTTCTCACTGTTGGGGTCAGAGACTCGCATGGATACTTGTCATACCTGTGCTGGGGCCAAAACTCTGGAACACAGTATTCCACTTTATCTCAGCAAAATTCTATTTGCCATAGAAAAGAGACATGTTTTATTTGTGGGAAAAACAAACAAACAGACACATGAACAAACAAATCTAAACCAAAACAAAAACTAAATCCACAAAAAAAAAAAAATTAAATAAAATCTATACACTCCAATTTCTCCCAAAGACAATGAAGGTTTTCCTTGGTGAAATCCATTTCAGTCATGTAAGCCCTGTTAGTTCAAGCTGTTCGTCGGATGGGTCAGGTTGAAGGGACCTCAAGAGATGTCTTGCTCAGCCTCCTGCTCAGAGCAGAATGAGCTTCAAGGCCAGAGAAATTACTCAGGGCTTAGTCAGTTTGGCCTTGGAAATCAGTAACTATGGAAGCTGTATATCCTCCTTGGACATGTCCTCATCATGAAGCAGTTTTTTGCTTATATCTGGCCATATGTTTGTATTTTCAGACACTGCCTGCTGTCTCTTGTCCTGCCCCTTTGCCTTTCACCTTGTTGATACCCTCTCTGTAGGTGCTGAGTGCTGCTGCCTTCTCCCAAAGTCATCTCTGCTCCAGGAGCAAGGAGCTCAGCTTCCCTCAGCTTCTCCTGACAAGGCAAATGTTGCCCTGCCAATAATATGTGCCCAACTCAGTCCAGTATATTTGTATCTTCCTTATTGGAAGCCCCACACTGGGCAGGGGTTTAAGTACTTAAGTACTTCAGTACTTAAGGCAGCCCAGGAAAGTGCTGTGCACATGGAGATAATCACTTCCCTAATTGACAGGCTGTGTCACAAAAGTCTGGGATACTGTTGGCTGTCTTCATTGCCAGAGCATACTCTGTTGTCTCATGCTCGAATTTATGTCTGCCAGGATCTGCAGGGGCTGTTCTACAAAACTATCCCCCATCCTGGTCTGTACTGTTTCAAGGACCTCCTCCTAGCAAAACAGGTACAAGGATTTGCATTTGTCCTTGAATTCATCAGGCTGCTCTGAGCCCACTCCTCCAGAAGGCCCCTCTGGATGGCAGCCATGACTTCAAGTATATTGGCAGTTCCCCTCAATTTGCAGCAGCTGCAAACCTGATAGGAGTGTTCTCCATCTAATTCATTACTCTGCTCAGGTGATTTGGTAGGTGGTGTAGGAAGGAATGAGACTGAATGAGAATGCATCCAGCTTTTCTATTCCTTCTGTTCAGTTGTCACAAGTATCCATACAGACTGATGATAGAAATAATAGTCTTCCTGTATCTAAAGAGTCATCAAGAAAGCAGCAAAAGAACTTTTTACAAGGGCATGTAGTGATAGGATGAGAGGTAATGGCTTCAAGCTGAAAGAGGAGAGGTTTAGATTAGATATCAGGACTAAATTCTTCACTGTGAGGGTGATGAGGCACTGGAATAGGTTGCCCAGAGAAGTTGTGCGCTCTGCATCCCTGCTAGTGTTCAAGACTAGGCTGGATGGGGTTTGAGCAGCCTGGTCTAGTGAAAGGTATCCCTGCCCCAGGAGTGGAGGGTTGGACCAAGATGATTTTTAAGTTCCCTTCCAACTCAAATTATTCTGAATCTGTGATCCACAGCTTGCAGTTCAGTGCTGCTGTAAATGGAGGCTACCATCTCTCCTTTTCCTTTGCCTTTCAGAGACTTTACCATGAGCAGGAAGCAGTAAGCCATTACTTTGAGAAAAGAAAGGTGTTCAATATAGAATTATACAATATAGCTTCCTTGCATCTAGCAGACAAATAATCAAGACTATGTGTGGCTTCTTGCATCATTACCTTTGCATGTATATTCAATAGTAAATATTTTAGCCGTATACTTTGCTGTTTTCCTTAAACCAAGTATTATCTTAGACTTTGTTCTGAGCTGAATGAGCAGTCCTGTGCTGACTTTCCAAAAATAAGACAAAAAGTGACAAAAATATGTCAAAGGTGGTACCAATTTTTTTCCTTGGTTTGTGTATTCTGCTAATGGTTTTGAAGAATAATTGCTAGTTCAGTGGGTGTGACCAGATACAGAAATGCAACTCTTGCTATTTGCTTTAATTCCAAAGTATTTTCTGTATACATTAAAAATTCTTGAGTGCTTATGTTAATTTTTATAATTTTTATAACTCCCATTAGGATGACCTATGGCAAATTAATATTCTAGAGAAATTTGATCATAAACACCTACAAGCTGATCAGTTAGTAGCATCACTCATGTACAAGAAGTGAATTGACTGAATCCACTGGGTTGAAAATATTGCTACTTTCTTTAAAAGTTTTCTCTATGCACAGATAATGACACATCTTTTGCAAATTTATTGTAAATGTATGACACACACCAAAAGATTTAGTGCATTCAGGTCTAGTGATACCTCAGGCGAAACAAGTATGAGGAAATGGTTCATATAAGAAAACCTTTGGAGATTTGATAGCTGAAAGAATTCACGTTCCTTACTAGTTCAGCTTTTTATGAAATATAATTTCATAACTAGTATCTTCATTCTGCAAAAATTTCAGTACTTCAGGCATATGAATTGTCTTACTGAGGCATGAAACCTGCTTCATTGATAAATGTTTCCCACACTGATGAGAACTGAGTAAAAAGACCATTTCATAACACCACAGAGGAAGAAGCAAAACTCTCTTGTTAAAAAGCAAGTCCATAAAGAAAGTGAAAATCTAAATAGTTTTTCTATATGAGGAAAGACAAAGACTTTTAGAAGCTAAGAAATGTGTAGTACAAGAAAGACCAAGCTCAGATCACTTTATAGATCTAGAGCCAAGCTGCTGCTTACAAGAGCAAGTGTTGGGGCTAGGGCTGCTGAGGTGGTACCAGCACTGTAACCTTGACATGGTCAGTAGTCAGACTGTCTGGCACACATATATCATCCTTTTAAAAATCTCTAACACTTTATGAATCAATGCCTTTCTTAAAATGAGAAATAAATGCCACCTAAATATTGTGTTGAGTTGCCACAAATTGCATAATTTCATGTCTTTCCCAAAACCATGTGTAAAATAAAAAATTACTTTAATCACCTATTTCTTACAGCTGGACATTACTATAAACAATATATGCTGCAGGAGCACGTGGAGGCTAAATCAAGTAGGTTTTGCATTGTGTAGGCCCCTTAAAGGAGAGTTCCTGCTCCAAGGAGTTTACTGCCTGAGAGACAAGACATAATTAGCATGCACAGCCAGCAGGCAGGAGACAGTGAACCTGAGTTTTTAGTATAGAGGAGTAATTTGCATAGTTATAATTTTTTTCCTAGTATTTAGGATACTTAGGATAATCATAATATGATTTATGGGTGGCTTAAACTAAAAAAAGGCTTCAAAGACAACTTAAACCCCCAAACTCAGCAACAACAGGTAACAGTTATGTTTGCTTTTAATAATTTATCCTTAATAAGAAAAGTATATTTAGACAATTAGTATTTTTCATATCAAGTTTCATATCATTTCATATCAAGTTGAAATCAAAAGGGAAATGTATTTCCAGTATTTTAACACTGTCTTCATATTTAAAAGTAAAAGTACTGGCAATTTAACAGTAACATTGTTATATTTGCATGTTGGCATGGCTCACATTGCACTTAGGAAAGTGTAGTTACAATTTATTTGTAGTCAAGTCAATTAAGCAATGAGGAATGGATTAAGCCAAATCATAATACTTACAGAATATCCATTGATAAGAATGACTTCAGCAACAGATGAACTATAATTTAATACTGATAGATATAAAAATAATAGCAGATATTCTACAGGTTGGAATACACACATTTCATATTTTAGAATACTATTGTTTAGTTTTCTTCTCTCCCTTCAATTAACCCCTTCTCACATCTTCCCAATACAGTGAAAAATCTCAATGGTGATCTGAATTCATTCCTGAATTCTCAGTACTGATTTAAATGAAATCTTGTTAGAAAACTTTTTTATTTATTTTAAATCAAGGATTGGTAATCCCTTTAGGAATGTATCACAGGCAGAAATCAGTCTTACAGACTCTGTACTTCCAGTGATGTCCTGGCTTGACAAAAATGCAGTGAGATAGAATGATAGAAGGTAGAAGTAATAATGCATACAATGATACACATTTTTTTTGTATTATTAAACTTTAATAAAGTCCTTGTCTAGAACATGAATTTGATCTAAGACAGTTCCTTCATTCTTACACTAAATAAATTGTAGGGAGTTTGTAATTATATACCTTGATATTAGTATAAAAGGCTTGGATTTTAGGATGTTCCCAAGTTCAATTTGTAAGAAGAGGTATTAAATTAACACCTGCCCATCTAAACCACTGCTTGTGCACTGTAGATGTTATTTCTGTAGTGTAAAATGTCATTACTAAAATTAGGATGAAAACTGAGTACCCTGCTCTTTTATCTTTACTCAATAAAGCAGGTTTTACAGGATAGGAATTTCAGAGAGACAGAGGACCTTAATAGCTACAGCCATATCTATTCCTATGTAAAACATGATTACAGTACAGCAACATTAAGAATATTAGCTTAGAAAGTGTTTGAATGCATTATTAAAAGGAGTGGAAAAACAAATCCTATTGAACTAGATTGTTGTTTCTCCCTGTTGTTTTTCCCTGAAAAAGTTATCATGTTAGTGACTCTACTCTCAGGGAAAAATATATCATACATTAAATCTCAGTATGTTCTAGGTCTCTTCTTCAGCAGTGGAGTGACTCATTTGTTATTTGAGCTAGTATAAGCACTGAATTGTATTGGCTCAAATATACCAGCAAGAAGGTACAGTCTCCTGCAGTTAGGAACACTGAGGACTGCTTTATCCCTTTCACTGTTACCAGTAATTAAATAAATGATCACTGTAAAAAGAGGATGGGCTGTTCTGGATTGAACTCATCCTTTTTAGTTTTACATGGCTGTGATAAAGGTGATGAACTGTGAGCAAATCCTTCTGTCTTGATTTCTACCAAGTAAAAAGAAACTAATATTTTCCAGATATTCTTAGATGTCTGCTTATAAAACTTGGTCTTAGTCACTAAATATAAAGGGAAGTAGGAGTTCCCAGTAGCATACTTAGGAATAATAAATACTATTACAGTAATAGGAATATCCTCATACTGTGTCTGTGAACACTCAAACTATAACTGTGAACCTCAGTTTCATGATGCAGAAGAAGCCTTTAAGTTTTTCTAATGTAATTTTTTGGTTTATGTTTCCTGTATACTTTTTGCTCTTCAAACATCTCTGTCTCACTGAAAAACATATCTGATCAAAACAGAGAAGCTAAAAGGAGACAGACTAACAAGAAATACTAAAAAAAATTTAATTAAAATTCTCTATTGTCATGTGAAAGTTAAATCCCTCGGTAAGAATTATAAATTCTTAACTGTAGGAATTATACATTAATATAAAGTTTAACACTAATGTCATTTAAGCTTGATTGTGTTATATCAGATATGCCCTTCATATATCACACCTCTTAAACATATATCTGATGTTAAATAAACAAATAATATCCTTGACTTCAGGGACACAATTTACATCCAAGTCCATACACATTTGTAGATTCAGAGAACAGAATCTAGAGGATAAAACCAGGCAAAACTTTGTTACTTTTCCATAAACTTAACCTCTGCTCTATTAGGTGCTTAGGTAATGGAATGATCAATAGCTATTTAAAGTTTTACCCAGGTTAATCATTGCACAGAAATAAGCTGAAGATTAAGTGAAATGCCTGCCTGCACTTTTCACACAGGTAGAGATAAAAACCTTCAGCTGTGACATTTAAATTAGTGAACCAACGTTGAGGCTAAACAGACTGTAAGTGGAAAGCTTTTCCTAACACTTTCCACCCCTCCTCAAATACAACAGTAAAGCTTATCTTACAGGCTTATCTTATAGGCACTTAATTTTTTTCCAGTCAGGAGATTTTCACACCGCTAGTGACAACTCCTCCTTATGTAAATGGTCACACTAAAACTTATTCTAAAACTCCATTAAAATAATAGCTTTCCGGTTCAAATATGGTGTCAGACATTTTTCCATTTTCTTTCCTTCTCATGTTCACCTTGACTACTTTCATTTCATATATTCTGAATTTCTGTGTTCTGTTCCACCTAGAAATTTTTGTTACTCAGTAAAGTGATTTCCTAGCTATTGCTGTCTTACCTTGTTTGGATTCTTTTAAATTCTTTGGAAAGGGAAAATATTATGTTAAATAAAATCATATCAGGGATATCTAAATAACATGATATAACAATTCTCGGTAGAATTCACAGCAAGTCAAACAGAGAAATGTGACAAAAAAATTCTTATAAATATAAAAGTACTCACATTAATTAATGATAGGACACAAATCTCTTCTGATGAGTATGTTTTATTTGAAACAACAGAGCTCAGGACTTGGTACCAGTCTTCTTCAGGATATTGTAGCTGGGATTGCATTGAATTTATTTCAAGTTTTTTTGTTACAAAAGAGAGAATATTGAGTAAAACAGAGAAAAACAGAAATAAAATCTACAGCTCAGACTCAGGACCTTTGAGGAGAGTTTGTGCATTTATTTGGGCTACCCCACGTTCATCAGGTACAGGGGTCTAAATCCTGAAAAGGATGAGGGAGTAGATAATGGAATCAAATACTTAACAATTTTTAGGGTTTGATCACTATTAAAATTTAAATTGCAAATAATGTCCTAGCTGCAAATCTATTCTTTCATTGTCATGACCCTGAAATGAACAAATCTTTGAATGGTTGTATCCTCTGATTTGACGTATCCTACAGGACAGAAACCACAAGCTTTAAGAGTTGGTATGAGCTCTAGCAGATTCAGGAAAAGAAATGAAAAAAAAATAGACACTTTCAGGGACACTACAATTATTTAATTCATGGAACATCTGGGACTGTCTTGTGTACCTGCAAAAATAAGAAATGTTGAGTAATCAGTCATGGCTCCCAGTGAGTGATGCTAACAAAGACATTGTGGAATGGAGCAAAAGCTTCTGCAGGTCAGTTGAGAAGTTTGAGATAGACTTGTTTTCTTCCTTCTCAAGTATTATATAAGATTGGTGATGATTTTAATGTCTTTATATTAATAGATGAGAATTAAGTAAATAATTTAAAAACAATGAAGCAGTGAACCTCTGTGAAGAATACTCATGGAATTTGTTTTCTCCCGTGGCTTTTACCACAGTTCAGGATAACAAGGGTCTCTATTTTTGCTTTCAAATGTAGATAAATCTAGAAAATCTATAGGCATTGGGTCGTACTGTAAAAAAAACCTGTCTTTTATGTCAGTAGAGGTTTTCATGGTATTTTCAACAAACCTCTAGTGAATTTTGATATTTTTCCTATTGGTCTGTGGAATGAAGATACTTTCCCTTTATTCTGAAATAATTTTTGAACTCTGTGGAATTTGACATTTTCTGATTTTAACAGGAAAACTCAATTGCTTTTCCTGTTTAAAACAAGCAAGCTGAAGTCACTCTTCTTTGATCTAATAGTTTCTGTACCATGCAAGGACACTACTCTTTCTAAAAAGCAGGGTTATTAAAGTTTGTATGCAGCTGGCAGATGAGAGATGCAGATTCAAATATAAATCTGTTTAATCTGAACTGGATACTGAACCAGAAGTTCCTGCCTGAAATGCATTATAAGTAACTGTAAACTTTCTGGCATGAACTTTCTTTAAGCTCTTCCTATGGACATAGAAATTGCAGTGGGTAGAAGATTTTCCTGGAGACTTCAACTATCTGTGGAGAATGGAGAAAGTGGAATTGGAGAAATTTGCCAAATCAAAATATCCTATATTTTTTTCAAATGCCATTCACTTTGCAAATGAAATTTTCATTTCTTTCAAAGTGTCAAGAAAAGATGGAATTTGAGCTTTGCACTCCAAAATATGATTTCCACAATATTTTGTTTGCCAATATTTTCCTTTGAAAAATATTGATAAAATAATGGGTAAGGAGTCTTGAAATTTAATCTTTATCAGATGTTACAATGGCAGGTAGCAGTATAAGATGGTCAAACTGACTCATATTTTTGTTTCATTTTCTCAGTTTATAAAACTGAGATTAATATCAGCCTCCTTTGTAGAGAGTGTTGAAGTCACTGGATTAATACTCTATTTTTTTTATTTTTTTTCTTAACATACTGAATCTCTACCAGCTTTAGGTGTCCTGCACTCAAGTTGCTGTCATATTAACTGTGCCACACCTCTGTCCAATTGCCAAATATATCCCCCACAAAATATCAAGTCTTTGAAGATGAGGACAACAAAAGAAAAACAGTTGAATAAACACCTTCTTTTGCCCAGCCTTATAGTTTAAGCTTTTGCTTAACTTTGCATTCTATTTATTTATTTAGTGTTGTCCAGGAGGGACCCCCAGGCACAAAAGCAGGAGTAAAGCCCACTCAAGAAGCACTGATTACTCATGTTTTGTTCCACTGCTTCATTTCCCATTGTGTCACATACTCATACCCATGGTTATAAGCATTCTTCCAGTTTTCTTCTCCTTGGAGGCCTTGATGACTGACACAGTAAGGAATGCTCTGAACTCCACAAGATTCGGATGCCTGCATCACACTCAAAACATTAAAGACACTGCTTTGATATCACTGCTTGTCTCCAGTAGCATGTATTTCTACTGACAGCCTAAAGTACTGCATCCTAATGGTGACTCAAAAATATGATAAAAATACATGATCTGCACATGGGATTCACTGTCATTAAAACATACATTATATAGAACATATATACAAATTGCAATTCTTCCATGTCGAAATCATACTTGGCCAAGGTGAATGAAGTAGCAGAGTTCAGAACTAGGGTGGTTTGCATGTGATTTTCTTGTCATGGAGTCTAAGTGTGTTTGGTTGTACTAAAACTGACCATTTAATTTGTAATTACATTGGTGTAAGAGAAGAGATGCAATATTGTTTTACTACAGTAGTATAGATATAATCTCAGCCTTATTAATTCGGTTTGAATCCACATAAATATAGGTGCTAAAATTAGAGAGCAGTTTTTGCATGACCAAAGCTAAAATTGCTTAAATATACGCAAAAATGATCCTTAAGCAAATTGTCCAATTAATGCTTGTTACTACTCTTCAAATACATTACTTAATGAACAGTATTTGATTAAGTACATTTGTATAGAAAACAAGTTATTTTAAATAATTTATTCAATGCAGAGAAGATGACTTTCACTAAATAATGCATCTACTGCAAAAATGTCCACCCAGCTTTTAGGATAAGCCTTTCTCATGTTTCAGTACTTTATCCATGTGCCAAAACTGTTATGAACTGGAAAAGGTCCCATCACAGGTAATCAGCTGGCCATGGGTTCAACTGAGTTCCCTTATCGGACTTTGTTTGTTTTCTGCAGCAGTTTGTCTATCTCACAGCTGTAATAAGGCAGTGGTTTATATTCAGCAGGTACAGAGTTTAAGAACAAGTTATCAGCAAATGAGTTGAACTTACCAAGAGGGTCAACAGCTAACTTACTTTTCCAGCAGTTTATATTTGTTCTGTTCTACCAAGTGTGCTACAGCCTTGGGCTGGTTTTGAGTGAAGCAGAGCAAATGTTCTTCACAGTAGCTAGTATGGGACTATGCTTTGGGTTTGTCCTGGAAACAGTGTTGGTGACACAGGGATGTTTTCATTGTTGCAGAGTGCCAAGGCCTGTTTTGTTTCTCATGCCACCCCACCACCATCAAGTGGACTGGAGGTGCACAAGGAGTTGGGAGGGGACACAGCCAAGACAGCTGACCCCAACTGACCCAAGCGTTCCAGACCATACGGCATTATGCTCAGTATATAGAGCTGGGGAAAGAAGAAGGGATAATATTCAGGGTGATGGTGTTTATTTTCCCAAGTAACTATTACATGTTATGGGGTCCGGCTAAACACCTGCCTGCTCACGGAAAATTAATTAATGTCTTGTTTTGCTATTCTTGCACACATGACTTTTGCTTTACCTATCAAAATGTCTTTATCTCAACCCATGAGCTTTCTTATTTTCACTCCTCTGAATCTCTTTCCCATCTCACCAGCAAGGAAGTGAGTGAATCACTGTGTGGTCCTGAGTTGATAGCAGGGGTCAAACCATGACAAGTTTCAATGGCCAAACTGTACAATGCAAAGCCAAAGTGATACTTGTCCCAAATATTTTATAATGATTTGTGTATCTGTCTCAATATGCCCAGGAGAAAAAAAAAAACAAAAAATAAAACCCCTGATTTTAAAAATTAATTGTAAAGTAAATACCAGCTCCATATTAGTGAAATTAATACATAGGATCAGTTATAATCCTGTTACTAAACCAAATTAGTTTTCTATTGTTATATAAGTTATCCTGTTTTTATTAGTGTTATTTATCACACATTAGAATAGCATAAAGATGGTTGTCAGAATCAGGAATACACTTTATGAAGTAAAATAAAGGCACTTCCTCAAGAGTATTTTGTTTGATTTAGCCTCAGACTGTTTCAACTTTTTACAGAAATTAGTGTTCTGCCTGTTATTTTAAAATTTCTTCAGTGGCTGTGTATCACTATTTGCCTGAAATTTATTATTGGAAAGAGGAGCAAAATGTATGTCATAGGACTTCTCAGTGAACTTGGAATCTTGGGTTATTTCTATGGTTATTTACTCTTCATGTGAGCACATCAAAAATTCGTTATAGCAGGCTTTGTCTTTGTCTACTCTAAATCAAATTATTTCTATCAGTCTTTCTCGAATATGGACATGCACTGATCTCTTTCTGGGATTGGACTAACCCATTAATGTCTGGATTCAGCTTCAAGTTTTCTGGACTACAAATCTAAACTGAGGTTTCTAGCAAAGTGTTTGGAACAACCCTGACCAATTTATACTATGGGCATAGCAGAAATTTAATGCATTTCCAAGAGAAGTTTGCATGTCTGGTACATGTCTCCATCATCCTGTTCTTAGCTTTACATATTCTAGTCATCTTGTATGTTTTGTGTTACCAAGCTTCTCTTTATTGCTTATCAAAATCTATTTATAGGCCATTTATAGTGTTTGTCTTCATGCAGCAACGTGATTTTTGTGTCCCAATACCACAAGGGCAAAGAGATTGTTCTCAGGGTGAGACTGCAGTTTCCTTCGTGACAAGTCACTGCTCTCATGCTAATGAGACCTAAAGCAGATGCCCTTCCTCACCTCCCTAGCTCTGAATATGAAAACATATTCACAGGGTTTTGTTTATTAAAATAAGGGTTCATAAAACTGCTGAAGCATCTGTGGCCAAGCTAGGAATGGTTCCTTCAGAGAACTGCTATTTTAGTCTGCACCGATCAATAGATTTGCAAGATTGATGTGCTCATGGGAGTTTTGCTAACTCCTACCAACACGAGTGAAGCTCTAACCAGCCCTGACTTGGTGTTCCCACAGCAGAATCAGTAAAACATGTCCACACCACAGCAGGGCCAGAGTGCAGCCGGAAGCCATAGCTGAGGACGGTACCAAAGGTAAATTTGAGTTTATATGCTGGGTTATAAACTGTGGTGGCTGAAGTGCTGACATTACCTTCTGTCCTCTGAGGATGTTACTGATGCTGAAGCCCCTGAGAGACCACTAGAAAAAGCTTTGGGTATAAGCACCACAGCTCTGTCCCTAAATGTAGAAATGTTTGTATATCAGGTTCTTTAGATGTACAGCTGAGCCTTTAGAAGTAAAGAAGAATATTTTTGCCTATAACTGGTCCTTTTTCATAATGAATGCATACAATCTAAGAAATTATATGATAGAGTCTTCATTTACACCACTCCATAAAATTTTATTCTACTATGATTGCAATAGGAAACTAATTTAACTATTTATTATGTTCTACCATGAACAGGATAATTTCAGAAGCCAATTCTTTAGTTTACTGCATACTTTTGTGGTCACAATTATTACCTTTTGATGTAGCTCAAAATTATTACCTTGCCTAAGCATTTAGTGGTTTTTTAGTAGTTATCTTTCACTTGTTATGCTAAATCTAATGTTTCCTCTGCCATGTATGCATTTATTCTATTGTTTGTGATGCTTTCAACATTACTGTTGAGATTATTAAAAACAACAAAAACAAAAACTCAACCAACCAACCAAACCCCGCCCCCCCCCCCCCCCCAAACCCCCAACAAACAAAAAGAAAAAAACAAACCCAAAAACACTTCCTGGAATTTTATGTTAAATAAAGCAAAAAGTTAAAGCTTATTCTTTAAGAGGCACACTTTCTCAACACATTCACTGTCTAGCAAATCATGCAATTATCTCTTTCAAACAAAAACCTATTTTTACTAAGTTTAGTTTTTTCCATAACATCAGACTTAGAAAAGACAATATTGCAGTTCTTAGGATTGAATTTGCTGCAATTCTCACTAGAACTGATGTCACAAGAAGTAATATCCCATCAAATTTTTGGTCATGTTACAAAATTACTGTCTTGCAGATTCTCTGTAAAACAGTATAAACCATGTTTTGATCAATTTTACGGTCTTCCTTCCTTCCTTCCTTCCTTCCTTCCTTCCTTCCTTCCTTCCTTCCTTCCTTCCTTCCTTCCTTCCTTCCTTCCTTCCTTCCTTCCGCCACTTCCTTCCTTCCTTCCGCCACTTCCTTCCTTCCTTCCTTCCTTCCTTCCTTCCTTCCTTCCTTCCTTCCTTCCTTCCTTCCTTCCTTCCTTCCTTCCTTCCTTCCTTCCTTCCTTCCTTCCTTCCTTCCTTCCTTCCTTCCTTCCTTTCCTTCCTTCCTTCCTTCCTTCCTTCCTTCCTTCCTTCCTTCCTTCCTTCCTTCCTTCCTTCCTTCCTTCCTTCCTTCCTTCCTTCCTTCCTTCCTTCCTTCCTTCCTTCCTTCCTTCCTTCCTTCCTTCCTTCCTTCCTTCCTTCCTTCCTTCCTTCCTTCCTTCCTTCCTTCCGCCACTTCCTTCCTTCCTTCCGCCACTTCCTTCCTTCCTTCCGCCACTTCCTTCCTTCCTTCCTTCCTTCCTTCCTTCCTTCCTTCCTTCCTTCCTTCCTTCCTTCCTTCCTTCCTTCCTTCCTTCCTTCCTTCCTTCCTTCCTTCCTTCCTTCCTTCCTTCCTTCCTTCCTTCCTTCCTTCCTTCCTTCCTTCCTTCCTTCCTTCCTTCCTTCCTTCCTTCCTTCCTTCCTTCCTTCCTTCCTTCCTTCCTTCCTTCCTTCCTTCCTTCCTTCCTTCCTTCCTTCCTTCCTTCCTTCCTTCCTTCCGCCACTTCCTTCCTTCCTTCCGCCACTTCCTTCCTTCCTTCCTTCCGCCACTTCCTTCCTTCCGCCACTTCCTTCCTTCCGCCACTTCCTTCCTTCCTTCCTTCCTTCCTTCCTTCCTTCCTTCCTTCCTTCCTTCCTTCCTTCCTTCCTTCCTTCCTTCCTTCCTTCCTTCCTTCCTTCCTTCCTTCCTTCCTTCCTTCCTTCCTTCCTTCCTTCCTTCCTTCCTTCCTTCCTTCCTTCCTTCCTTCCTTCCTTCCTTCCTTCCTTCCTTCCTTCCTTCCTCCCTCCCTCCCTCCCTCCCTCCCCCTTCTCTTCCCTCCCTCCCTCCCTCCCTCCTGCCTTCCCCACCCCCCCCCCACCCCCCCCTTTGCTTCACTTTGTTTTGTTTTCGTCATTTATTTCACTATGGTGAGATTAGAATGTGTAGACAATAAAACTCCAGCAGCAATTTTTTTGCATGTGTCTGTACATAGTTTTGTTCAAGGAGTAGTGTATCACAGCTCTAATCCCAAATCTAGACCTTGGAAGGTAAATCTGTTCATGAGTGTGTCTCATTATACTCAGCTGAGGATATTGGTGTATAAAGTTTACGATAAAACCAGATTACCCCTGAATTGGACGATATTCTGCTACGAAAATGTTTAAAAGAAAATAGGTAGAGACATAAATTTAGAACATTTTCATCACAGTGTAATAAGAAAGAAAAAGTATTTCCACACTCCAATTGGTTTAGAGTTTTATTTCTGTAATCCAATCATAATTTAATTTTCTGGCTCAAAATGCAATGGGCCTGACTTCTTTATGATGCAAGCTGATGTAGCAACTGTAAAGATATATTTTGTTCAATTAGAGCATAAGAAGTAGCTGAAGAAAAACAAGCAATTAAGCAAAAGAATAAACCAATATTTCAGGGGCACTTGCTCATCCAGTCATATTTAATCTCTGCCAGTGTAGATTACAAGGCATACAACAACAAAGAAAGTTAACATATTGCATTTATAACCATATACTGAATGTATTTCACAATCTGTTGAGTATATTTAAAAATACTTGGGAGCCATCCAAGCTCTTAAAAAAATTGATATATCTCTCATTAGCATTTTGAAGATGTCAGCCATTTTTATATTGGGTAATAGAAAGTAATCTGCCAGGGGAAATAGTGAACTGCTGTGTGTCAGAACAAATATGATTAACATTGTGCCAGATGCATGTCTTCATGACCTCCCAGGAGGGACTGCAGAAGTAGACCTTGTAGTCAATTATTGAAATTGGAAGTGCTCTGTACCTCTGATTTGTGTGCACCCACAGTAACTTTCACACAAGGCTACCAGAAATGCTGCTTGTGCATGCTTCTATGCAGAGCATTAATAAGCAGATACATGCACATCATTATCCATGTTTTCTTCTTTGCTGATTGTAATTTTGTTCAAGAGAAATTAACATGCTCTAGCGCTTCTACATAATAAACATAATTTATTAACTAAAAGCCATAGAAAACAGAAAAAATATTGCTGATATAGATGTTTATTTCTTTTATTTATTAATGGTCTAGAAAACTTGAAAGTGGTGTAGAAAAAAAGTGCAGTAGTATGTAGGTATAAAAACTATATTTTTTACTGGTAGGTTTTAATTTTTGCCCCTCCATCTTAGGTTAGTGCACACAGATTTTTTTTAACTATTTCAAGTGCAGAATGATAGAGGATCAACATATTTATTGTATTTTTCACTTATCCTCCTCTGAAAATATCAACTGCATAAATTTTGTCTGATGAGTGATTACACAATAGAAATTGGTGGAATTCAAAGTTGGTTCATAATTTGTGTGGGAGAAAGTGTTTTTGTAAGATCGACTGAATTTTTCAGAAAGTGCTTGCTTCAGACTCCTTTCCCTGAGGACATTTTGCTTTGAGATACATATGAAAACTGTTCACTGATTCATAGCCGTGAGGACAATATGGGCTGTATCACAGGCTAATGGTTCACTCAGGGTACTTATAAACATTACAGTTTGATCAGACAGGAGTCTGTCTGCTCATGACAGTCCCAAGATAGCAGGATACGAGCTGTGTGATGGCATTACTACAGTGTTGAGTCTGGATAAGTACTGCTAGAAAGAAACACTAGTGGTTCAATAGCCTTGACTTGATAACTGGAGTTCTCTGGGTTTAGCCACTTCAGAATATCCCAAGGAATGAGGTCACTATTTTTTAGTATACTGTGCTTCTCTAAAACCATATGAGATAAGGATATTTCTTATGTCTCTATTGCTTTCACTGAATAAAATCATCTGCTGGGAAATTCATACTGAACAATGTTAAAGGAGGAACACGCATTTTCTGATGACTGGCATGCAGTCCCTCTTATCACCTCAACCCACCAGATGTGATGGGACATGGGTGTAGCACCTCCCATGGTTTCCAAATCAAGCAAATGCTTGTTTGCTGTGTGGACATTGCTCTTGTGACACATTTAAAATTAACTGCTGCCCTAACACCTGCACCAAAGGGCTGTCTCTTGAGCAGACATATCCTGAATATGTACAGATTTGAATCAGCGTGCTGCATGCTGAAGCACTTATGAAAATAACTTGTGTTTGTTTGCTGTTTAGTTGGGGTTTTCTTCAACCTTGCAAAAAACTATGCTTTATAGAGAGTAGTTTTGGCCATAGCTGGAAGAAGTGCTCAACACCCAAGTGTTGAGTGAATAGTGGAAGAACTAATTACACTAAGTTACGTGACAGAGCTCTATACTATGAACTTATTTGGGAAGGATGAGCAATAGTTATGTTTATAGGAGAAAACTCAATTCCTGCCATTCCTTTTTGCTGCCCACCTCCTCCCCCTCCTGTCCCCATCAATTATCTCTCTTTTATCTAAACTGAGTGCCAAGTTTCAATCGCACCCAGACACTGTGAAGGCAAAGACATTGTGCCATCTGGGTTTGCTGTTTTGCTGAGAAAGGAACATTGATCTGTGTCAGTGCTGTACAGAATTTCATTCTAATTACCCAGCCAACCTCAGGTACACACTGAACAAGACAGGTGACAGCAGAGATACCTGCATAACTTCACATAGGATGGATAACCTCACTTAAGGCTTTTACTGAGAAGCTGGCTGAGACTAACCAGTCTGATCATGTAGGATGAAAGAATAGGACTTCTGAATTACCTCATTCAGAATAGAGTAAATAGAAAGCATTCAATAAACACTGTATAGAGATCTTGTGTTGCAAGAGGAGTGCAAAAAATATGCATAGAAATAAGAATGTACTTTTGTAGCAGATTAAAAGTGCAGGTAAATTGGATTCTGACAGGAAAAATAAATCAAAGAAAAATAAAACAAATGTACAGTGGCATTTTTTTTCCTATTTTTTAAAAATGTATTTCCATGAGTGTTTCAATACACTTAAGGGCAACGTAAAGAGAAATGTTCTACATGCCTTAGAAATAATTTAACAGAGGGGGTCTCTTTTTTAACTTTGCCATGTTCTTTTATCCTTTATTCGTTTCATATATCACATGAAAGACCATCTGTTGGCAAAAGATTATTTAATTTTCAGGCTGGTCCCTCTCTAGGGCCATTTAGGTCCCAGTCTTAAGGATGCTGTGGATCTCGTTGACTCTGTACTTCACTTGCCCTCTGGTGAAAAAGCAAAGCAAAAACCTTGAAGTCTGGGTAAAGAGCTTTCAGACATTCACAAAAAGAGCTTTGAAAATGTTCTCAGATGTAGCAGATTTGACCAGAGTCCCTTATGACAGAACAGAAGGATTCCCATAGGTACCTCTTAATAGTACAAAACACACCTCTCAAGAACTTATCAGACCTATAAGCTTATGGAGTTTTTAAAAAGGTAGCAATGGACAACATCTATGACCTCTTACGTAAGGTGATTAAAACATTTGGACATTACAGGAAAGAATACATATTTCAGTCATACAGGTGGGAAGTTATTTTTAAACTCCCCATCATCTTCATTTCCTCTTTATTCTTTCTTTTTGTCACAGCCGTTTGCCCTTTTCAGCAATAACAAAGTTTAATTTTTTTATCTAGTGTTCTCAGAATCAATAAAATAAAATTTGAATAGTGTCATTGGTATGGACTTGTATAATGACAATTAGATCCAATCTTAAAATAATGAACTTTCACTTAAGAGAAGAGGACCAGAATTTGGAAAGAGCTCAAGAATCTGAGGATATAACTGGGAAAAAAATCTGTCCAAATTCTGTCTTCAAAAGAACAAAAGGCTTCTTTAAAAGATTCATATACCTTTCAGAAGGTTTTGCAAATATGTCTACTTATATATTATGATTTAAATCTTTTAAAAGTGAAGCCTTAGGAATCACTTTGAATCATAGGATTTTTAACTTCTGGAATATTCATTTTTAAGTTACATCTACTCATATTTAAGTTAAAACAGACATTTCATTGTGCCTTTATTTTAATATCAAAACCCATGAACTGTCTGAAGCACCTGTTCATCCTACTTTAGCTCCTATGGTATTGGAGACATTCTTGTAATCACTTAGACCGTGGCTCTCTGCTCTTTAGTTCTCCAGCCACAGGAATATTCACACCTTTTAAGGAGTATTTTGAGGAGAACTAAATTAAATATTATGAAGTTTGCTATCACATGCAAATAGGTACAACTGAGAGAAAAAAAAATTCAAGCACTTTTTACTGGAAATAATTGACTATGCTATCAGTGTGCAAATGAGGGTTTACATAAACAAAATAGTACATGCATACATATATATGTATATATGTTCATGTGTATACACACACATATATTTTGAGAGGGAAAGCAGGCATTTAAATTAGGCAGACAAAAAGTCTAGCATTTAAATGTGTCCTAATCTTCCAAATGACATTGGTTTATTTTCCATCTCATTTTGACTTAATTTTTCCAAAACAATGTATTTAATCCCTGAGCAAAACTGATAAAAGAGGTTTTAGACAGAGAGTAAGGAACCTTCCAAGGTTATCAGCTTGTGAGAGCTCTGCCACCTGTATCTTCCCAGAGTTCTTCAGATCTTTCCTACTGTTTGATTTTCCACTCTCTGCAGAGCTGTTTTACATCCAGCTGTTAGAGTTTGACCAGGTCCCATAACCCAGGCCATGTCAAAGTTTGAACAGGAGCATGATAATGGAAACAGCATGCTGGCAAGACAGCGTTTTGAAAAGTTTTACAGGAGATTTACAAGTGTGGTTTTGCTGAAACACAAGCTGTGCTGGGGTGAGGCACTATGGGGGAAATTTTTGGTGAGTTATGAAAAGGTAGAGCTGTGCCAGCCCTTTGTAGACAAGACCTTCGAAAGCAGATTATTGAAAGAGATTTCAGAAGCATTTGGAATAATTTTAAAATATTTTAGAAGAGAAAAAAAGAAACTGAAATATTTTCTACCCCTTCTATCCTCCGAAATTTCCTATATGGAAAAAAAAAAATATGTGTAAATTTGATGATGTTGCAGATTCTTGTTACTGTTGAATTTCTGTGTGGTTTGATTCACTAAAAAAGAGTCCCATGACCAATCTGTTCTGTAAAGGATAATCCCTTCTATAGCCATGCAGATGGGCAACTGTTTCTATTTAATTTTTTTACAGCCCAGCTTTCAGTAATTATGGGCCTGTTTGCAACTGCAATCTGAATGTAAACAGTGAGTTGTTTCTGTTTGTTGTTTATTGTTTTTTTCTTCAGTGGTGATAAAAGCTAGAAAACCAAACAAAGGTAGAAACAATTGCAAAATAGGTAAAACACCATCTAGGAAAAGAACACATTAAATTAGTTTCAGTGTTAGAAGTGGAAGTGGTAACACTGTCTTTTATTAAGATTCCCATTATAAGTTGTTGCACTCTGTGACCTGTAATTTTGTTGTATTTTAAATAATTGGGCTGACATTTCAAAAGCTGATTGCCTTTCTTAGGCAAAATTACATTATTTTTATATATATTTTAATTTAAGTCAAAATGATTTGGATATTTCTGAAAATGAAACTTGAGAAAATATACTTCTTTGTTCATATTAAATAAGATAATTTTTCCCTTTGAAATAAAATAAAAGTTATTTGAAGGAAAAGGTCTTTCTCTCATAGGGATGTTCCTTTTGCCACCCTCAGGAAAGGCTGCACAGATTTGTCAAGGTTTTAAATCTGTCTGGACTTAACAGGTCAAATGAGAAAACTCAGAAAAGTCATAAATAGTTGATTTTATCTGAGCTTGGACCTGTTTGTTTAGCATTTGCCAGTTTGGCTTTTATGTCACTGTTGTAATCTCAGGAACCTTGGTGCTGGCAGGTCTGTTGTTCAGGAACTCCAGCACAGTTTCTTTTCAGAGAATGACCATGGACCAAGCCCAGAGTACAGGGCAGAGCTCTTGCACACTTGCACTCTGACAGACAGGGGTTAACTCTTGTGTGCTCTTGCCATGTATTGGCACAACACCACCAAGCATTTCTGAGACCTGCAAGCTTTTTTACTCCCATTTTTTTATAGAGGATGCTTACATGTTACATTGTACTTGCACCCTCATCTGGATTTCTACATACTTTATCTGTCATACAGCACAGGAAGAGCCAATGACTCATAAATTTGTTGTCTTTTTATCCTTTTTTAAAAAAATATATATTTTTTACCTTTTTTTTTTACAAGACTGTTTACCTTGTACCAGGCTCTTCACCAAGAAAGCCCATTTTTGTGAAGACAGTACTCCTGCCTTTTGCATCTGTGCTCTGTAGGGCCTGCTTTGACTTATTCTCCAGAAAACCTGATGAACATACCTACGCAAATGTCTTAGCAGGAATACTGAGCCTACCACCACAACCACAGGCAGAGAACCTGCCCATCCTGTGTAGTCTGATTTATCTGCCCCTGGCCCTCTCTCAGGCTCTTCTCCAAGGAGTATAAAGGAAAACACAAGGCAGAAGAATGAGGGAGGAATAAGATTGCATTAACGAATAAGTACAAGCAACAATAGGATTGGGGGGGAGGAGGATTGGGATCAACAGTCAGAAAACAGAAAATTGGACTAATCAAGCATGAGACTGGATGCCTGAGGGAAACAAAGCTACATGAGGTTTGCAGTGAAGAATGAGACTGGAGTCTGGTGAGTGGGCGATTGCATCCAAAAGCTGGTGAAGAGACAAAGTACAAGTTGGTCTGACAAGAAAAATAGCATGAATCAAGGAGGCAGTGGATAAAATTGTGTCTGGTTTGCTGAAAAAGAATGATGAGGAAAGAATGATTAGACAACTTTCTGAGGCAAAAACTTGCCCCATGATACAACAGGGTGGAAGTAGGATTGCTTAGAAAACTTAGGTAGAATGTAAGAGATTAAGTATTGTGAAAACTACTGTAAAACCAGTCTGTGAAAAGGAGGTTTTAGGAACAGTAAAACAGAAGAGATTTTATTGCTGTTTTTGTTTTAGCAGTTTCAAAAGACTCAAGGAAACAGCAAATGAGGCACGTTGGGTCTAAGGGTAAAGAGGAAAACAGGAAGGAACAAGAAACCAGGATGGTGACATGGCAATAGGATGCTTGGAGAGAACCAAAAAGATGAGTCATGGCTGGAGTGAACAGAAGCTCCTACTAGAGTCCAGGATGGACCATTGATTTTAATTCCAAATTTATTCTATCAGCAAGTTTCTTCTTCTATCTGCTAGTAGAAGCACTTATGTGGGTGACATTTGTACTTCTTGTACACAGAGCCCAAAAACCTGCACCTGCTATGTTTTAGTTCCTTTAGCTCCAGACCACAGTCCATGCTCAGGACACATGGGGAGGCATGGTGGTGCCCAGAGAAGGAGTGTCTCTGTTTTCAGGTTGCAGCTGAAAGGAAGTCACAAAGTCATACACACACACATACATGGATACATATATACATAAAAGAAAGAAAACAAACCCAAAACTTAAGGTATTCAGAAGTTACAAAATTCCAAGGTAAAGTTGTTAGGGTAGTATTAATTCAACCTGCTTATACGTAAGCGTTACAAAACAGTCTTTAGTGATGTGATCATTTCCCCAGGAATCCTCATGCATTTAGTGCATAAGAGGCATATTCAAAGAGTGAATCAGGTCTTATTATTAAGAGTTTGCTTGTAACTAAAATGGGACATCAAACAGAAAAGTGAGGATTTCCTGATTCAGATCTTTGAATATGGTTCTGAGGAATTTAATTTCTTCTCTCATTCCTCCCATCTGTGTGATGTTAAGCAAGTCATGCAACCCAAACTTTTCTGGGGTCATCACTAATTACATGTCCTTGTGTTCTACATGTTCAGCATGAGACATAAAGACCTATGAGAAATTCTCTGCACAGAACTATAACTAAACTTACTGGAACCTGAACTTGAAAAACATGAATAGCTGTGTAACATCAGCTTCTTGGGAAAGTTGAGTAAGTGTCACAAGCTGGTGCCTTAAACTATTGTGGATGTTCTGACCTTTGAACCCTTTTCCTCTATCCTGTTTTTGCATTTGCAAATTGGAGGTTAAAATGGCCTTGGTTAGTAGGAGTGTTGTAAAAACAAATTTAGGAATGTTTGTGACATGATCGAGTACTAATCTCTAATACTGAACAGCATAAGTATTCACTTTAAAATTATTATTCTGCCTACATGTAGGATAAGGATTCTTCAAAGTAGATAAATCCTGAGCCAGTGGTCTTTTGCACTGATAACTACACTTGGTTAACCCAAACCACAGTTCTAGACATTTTCCCAAATGTATAACATTCTTCTATCATTTGCATTAAGCAATAAAATGCCCTTAAAAATAAGAGCACGTAGTCATGTAATTATGATTAATGTCTTAATATAAATGTACAAAAAGATTGAATTAGACTTGAGTGGGTAATATTAACAGTGTTTATTATAAACTCTGAGCAATAGCTGCTTCAGTCTTCATAAAGTTCTAACAGCATTTCATGTGCATTTAGGCATACAAGAAGTATTTAAAAGACACAAGTGTGTGCGTCTCCTATAGCCATAATACCTGTTTTATTCACTAGTCTTTTTGCCACGCTTCCTCATTGCTTCTCTTCCCATCATTTTGCCAATGAATTAGGGGAATTCATTAATGATTTAGCTGAGCTTTGAAAATTTAATCCAATTCTCCCGTAATATAAAATAGTGTCTGAACCAACAGGTCTGAGTACATGTGAAACAAGGTAAAGCAAGCTTATGAATCCACAACTGAAATAGTTTTCAAACATGTATTCAGTGTGTGGAACTTAGTGCAGTACACTTCTGAATTGTTTGTTTTTCCAGCCTCTAGTCCTTAAAGAGAGTACATTATATGTGGCGGTAACCACAGAAGAAGGTCTACTGCCAAGAAAACATATTACTACAGTTCAGTAATGTAGCCTAATTGTTTTCCCTCTGGTCAAGTTACCCAGAAATACTTGCTTTTCTACAGCTCTGTAGCAACAGTTAGATTAAATGATCTGCCTTCAAGAGAATTAGAGCCATTTTCCAAGGTTCTATTACTGAAAACGGCTTCCTTCTTTCACAAATTATGTATCCTCCCTGGGCAGGGTATTTTTACAAATGGAGATTTCTATCAAGAACAATCATTTTATGGTGAAAAATGTTCCTTCCTTGTGGATGCATTACATACCATACTGTGTGGGATAGCTGTAGGACATAAAGTGATTTGCAAGTTACTAAGGCAATGAAACTACAACGGGCAAATAGCAAAATTAACTACAGTGTGTAGGACTAGAATCTGCTCATTCCTTACCCATATTTACAGGACAAGGAATGAATGGACAAAGATTGGCCACTGTTCCTGGATACAGTAACCAGCTTCCTTCCCTATCAAGAGACAATGCATCTAAAGCCAGGAAGGGTCGAGGATTAGAGGAACTTCTCTCTATTCCCCCTTTAAAGTGTGTTTTCTGTGCTCCCTTAGGGCCCAGTGCTGGAGTTTCACCCAGCAGAGGACTTTGCTTTTATGGCACATTCCAGAGCCTTAGAAAGTGTGAAGATATTCTCAGCAATCACAGAGCTAAGTGAAACAAATTAGCTTATTAGTCTCTGGTGAAAAGCTGAGGATTGTTTCTTTACTTATCTCTAAATAACCCACTATTAAGCTAAATTTGATAGAGTAAAATTCTGTCATCTAAGGGAAAAAAATTATAAAGCCTGTGAATCAAATAAAATTTTCTATAATTGGTCTAATGAGCTGAAAAGGTCTGTTCTTCAGTCACTAGTAATTTAGAATGCTCTGCTTTGCTAATTCTATATATGGAAACTGATCTATTGATCTGATCTGTTTCACTAATTGAAAAAGCTAACAAAATAGACTAAAGAGAAAGGATTCTGCTAGGTAGAGATAATAGAAATAATTTAAATATTTTATATTGATTTAAAAGAAGTGCAATTAAGTCTTTCTGGTAATAAGTAATTTTCTTTTTCTACCAGGATAAATACATTGTGCCTCAACATAATTACTCACATCACAGAATACAAAGCAAAATTGGTTAACAGTCTACTGCTGGTCTTTCCTAAAAGGTAAAATGAAACATAACTTAAAAAGAATTTGGGGTTACATGGAGATTCTTTAGAGAGGAGTGTGCAACTTGACCTGTCCTATGAGCTGCACAGGAAATTCTTCCTATGTCTCAGTCACAAGAAGTGCATCCACAACCAAGAGGAACGGGACCTCCAGAGACAGTTCACAGGTAAGAGATTACAGCAGCTCTGCAAGGCCCTGGTTGCTCTGTTTCCAGGGGTTACAGAGGTGCCTCTGCTGCCTCTTTCCAGCCTCTCACAGCTACCTGTGCCCACTTCTGTGGGCACTTCTTATGGGATGTAGGCACGAGAGAAGCACTTGGCTTATCTTCAAGTTATAGACAGACTTGGGAGTTAGTTCTTATTCAAAGGATATGAATGAACTACCAGAAGAGAACTACAATGCAATGAATTTGTACTGAACTTGCACTTATAAAATGTGTACTTCGTGGCTCATCTTCAAGCCTGTGTAGTTTCTTTTTACTCAGTAATTTTTCTTTCAAGGAACCTTGTGAAAACTCTTGAGAAAACTCAGGAGTATGTATATAGTAAATATAGTAATAATTATAGCAAAATAGTGATGCATTTTCAAGGAAAAAAAATTATTTACAATGGATAAATAATTATTCGCTGCCTTCATGAGTATATGCACAACTTTTCCAGCAGCTTTTGTAACTTGGTTTGCCCATTTTCAATATACTGATAAAAAACCCCATGGACTCACCTTGATTTTCCTAATTATATATGTAGACTAGATCAGTCAAAACAAAGTTTCTAGAACCACTACAATTCAGAGGTTTTTGTGTTACATTCAGTAGAAAAACAAACAAAAGCCTGAATTCACCAAGAATTCGGGACATCATGCAGTTGGGCTTTTTTTTTGCTATTGACAAACAGCAGCCATTGGAAAGTCTTGAAGAAGACTTTTTATAACATTTTCACCACTCCGAAAGACGTATTTTACTTCAGATGCAGGCAGAAATAATTTTACCAGTAGACTTATTTCAGCCTTTTAGTTTTCTCTGTTTGGAACACAAGGACTTCAGGATAGTGCTAGCTTCTGTTAGTAATCAGTGTGTTTCTGCTGGTAAATTTATTTGCTGTAATTAAGTTTTCTAAAAATTTAAATATCCCCATGGTAGGTTCTTGAAGTACTAGGTCAGCTGAGGCTTTTTCATTAGGAAAAAATTGCTAATGGAGTACTGTTGAGAAGAACCCAGCATGGAATTTGTCTTTTTAGTTGGCCTGACAGTCATAGTCCTAATTTGCTACTTGGTGCTTCAGATGTAAGAAAAAATTTAGGCAAATGTTTTGAAGGCTGAAGTTATTATATTTTACTTTTGCAATGGAGTACAGAAGAAAAAGTAGAAACATTGTGAAAGTGTGTTGCAACTTCAGAATTAACTGCCTGAAATGTAAGAGTGATTCTGGAATGTAAGTAATTTGAGCAAAATTAGCTCTGAATTTTAACCCTGTCTAGAAGGCTGCCACATTTTTCCTGTCAGTCTCTTTATTTAATCATTTAAGGTTTTAAACAAATAATGCAATATAAGCCATGAATTAAATGGAATATTCAGGGACTATATTTTAAGGACATGTACATGTCTTTTTTAAGGATATGTCCTTTTTTAAAGACATGTACATTTTAAGGACTAGCACATGTTTGTGCTAGTGATGTATTTGCAAGCAAATAAAGTGCATAAAACATTAGAAAAGGGCTCAAGTGTCCAGTCTTCTCTACAAATCTGCCAATTATTAAAGCAAAAACCAACAACACCCCTCCCTACACCCAAGAAACCAAACGCCTGAAAAAAACCAAACAAAACGAAACTTGTTGAACATTTTAATAGAGACTTCTCCTAGTGGAACCTTCCTTCCAGCACTGAGGTGTTAACATTAAAACATTTAAATATTTTGTGCTTCACAGTCCTTTACCAGTGCCTGATGACTTAAATCTTATGCATGTGTTTTAATAATGGCAACATAATATAGTTTTTTGTTCCAAGTAGTTCAAGTCCATACTGGTCTTCAAGGTGTGTTAAGTCTTAATTCCCCTGCATTGTATAATATTAAAGGGACTCTTTAGAGGTTTTTCAAGAATTCTTCTTCAGCTTTGTTTCTCCTTTGTGTGAAACAGAACCCACTCTAGGATACTCTATAAACTGTCATTTGGGTAATAATTCTTTTCTATTTCCTAGAGCCAAATATAATATTCTGTTCTGTATTTAATAGCTGTAAATATTACAAGAGGTTAATTTCACCATTAAGTTCTCTTGGAAACTTCCTTTTGAATGTGATCCAATTGTTCCATGTCTTTTTTTTTGTGTTTTGTTCTCATTCTTCTTAAAACATCCTATTTCTGTCTCTCCTTTTAATCCATACTGTAGAGAGGTGCTTTCCCATTATTATGAAGCAGATGATGCATCCACAATAGCAGGGAGCCAGGCGTTCTGTCCCACAGGGAACGACCTGGAGGAATGAAATTCAAGGGTGGTGAAAATGGGGATCACTGAGGAGGAGCGTGACACCAGTCCTGCCCTGTGACTGTGAGGGCTGCCAGCAGAGAGAGGACTGCTGGTGCACAGGTTCTCAGTGGGGAAGGTTCTCACCAAAGGCTCTGGGCCGAGCATAGGTGAGTGCTTTGGGCAGTGTTTGGGGCAGATGGAGGAGACAGAACAGATGGATAGGATAGCACTGGTAGCAGGGTCTGCTGTTTCCAAGCCATATATTTGGTCCTTCACCTCCCCCCAAGTGAGAGGGTGTGGCAGCTTTCTGCCCTTGTGAAACTATCCATGACATTTGTTCTGCAGGGCTCCCCTAATGAGTCTGAGGCAGTGCAGAAACCTCAGTGAAGGACATACGCTATTACTGTGGCATGAACTTTGTTCAATTACTTGAATAGTTCGGGAAAAACAGGGAGACAAAGACCTGTTTCTTTCAAACTCTCTCACTTTTTGCTAGAACTCAGGTTCCTACATTCCTGTAGTCTGTATTAAGCTCTGGGAGTGCTTGGAATTCCTTCTATGAGCTGCGGCAGAACCAAACCAGAGGGGTGTTGCTACTGCAAGGGTGTTTTTTAAATAACTGAAATGTGCAGCATTTGTGAAGTTTGATTTTCAGAAACCCCTTCTAGCAGTAAAACAGTGAAGTAGCAAGTTCTTCAAGTTGCACATTCTATAAAAGAACACCCTAATTTTAAATTATTCTTTTTAAGACTAAACCAGAATCAATCAGTTCCCCTTAATCCCTATAAGTGCTTTTCCTTTTAAACTGTTACTTCAATTTTTCACAGTTTCATTTCACAAAGGAATAGGAATTAGCTCTGAAGACATAACAAATTAGTCATATTGATCCTGCCAAAGCTGCTAAATTAATAATCAGCCCCCCCCCCCCGCTCCCCCCCCCCCCCCAGCCAGTTTTAAATTCACAAAAAGCCATCAAGAAATCTCTGATGTAACCATCTGGGCACCTTTTTATTCTTCCCCAAATCTGTTTCATTGTTTAATCCTCTTCACCAATTTGTGTTACTTGCAATATTCATGAAGGAACAGATAAAAATAGATTTTACCTGTTTTGCTTTCATGTTTTGGGAGGCAACTAGTATTCTTAAATGCACTAAAGTTCCACCAAAGGGAAAGAGATAAAAAAGAAGAGAGAGTGAGTCAATATTCTTTAATGACATTCCAGCTGTCTTAGTTCTCAGAGCCTTGTTTGCAGACAGCCATGTCAGCACTCCAAGTGAAATAAACTTTATTGGCCTGAAGTGCCAATAGTGAATGACTATATTACAATTGCTGATATGCATACTCTGGTGCCAGAGACTGCTTAGACAGAATGAATATTGTTGTTATAAATTACTCCTCAGAGTAGAGGGAAAAAAAAGTAAACACTTCTGCTCTGCTCTCAGACAAGTGGCTGTACCGACAGATATTATAGATATATAGATTTGCATTCTGAATGAGCTGTGCTCTCTGTAGAGACACTGGAGCACTATTTAGAGAAGGTCTTTCGACACAGAGTGCTGTATTTCTCCCACATGAGTGTAATCTCTGTGCATTCCCTCCCCTGTCATCATCGCTGTACCCTGTGATCAGAAGATCACAAGAAGGATGAAAAGAGGTTATTCCCATAATGGGAGTCATATTCTATTATCTTAATTCAAAGTGAGTTGTCTTTTTCTTCTGGAAGTGTCTCATCATTTTAAAAAAGAGTATGCCAAAAGGGCAAAACTTTGATATCTTTGTACTGGACAACAATATATATATAGACAATGAACACAAGATGAAAGTGATACTGTGAAGCATACTGGTAGTTTCATTACCATATGGTATAAAACCATTAAAGACTAGAATAGTCCTAGTGACTCCAGCACCTATTCATGTAATAAGATGCTGTTAAGGAGACAAAAACCCATTTGAACAAGTTCTGGACCTTAACCTGTTATTTATGCATACTATATATTCACAAGTCTCTCATGAGACCTTCTAACTTGTGCATCTGAAGTAAAATTTCACAACTTAGAATTTCATGCTTTTTTAAGTTGCTCCC
Organism: Poecile atricapillus; assembly: GCF_030490865.1. Classification (NCBI taxonomy): domain Eukaryota; kingdom Metazoa; phylum Chordata; class Aves; order Passeriformes; family Paridae; genus Poecile; species Poecile atricapillus. The sequence goes on along the minus strand of NC_081289.1, from coordinate 57,360,119 downwards.
TATTATATGTCCAGAAAGAGCTTAACAGTTGCACTTTATCCATTCACAAAATTGCACATATATGGAAGGTGTATATGCTCATGTGTTAACAGGTAGAGCAAGATGGGTGCACATTATGGATCACAGTCTAATTTTAGGTAATTAATAGAACAGAATAGAATATTTCAGTTGGAAGGGACCTACATTGTTCCAACTAGTCCTACTGCCATTACTTCTGTGCTCACCAGGAATTTAGCAGGACATTTAAAAATATTTTATATTTTTTGTAATGCATTTCTTCCCTCTCTCACAAAACAGCCTTACCAGCTAAAAAATGCATGGAGTTCTCTCAGGGCATAGCACCTGCCCAGCCCTGCTGAGCTGCCAAAGTCAATGTCCTATTGCTTAGATACCTCTCTGCCTCAAAACAAAGGTCTGGTCCTGACCCATTGAATACTTTTTCACAGGGTGTCATGTCATAGAAAACCATGAAAATTTAAGTTTCCAATTCACCCTGGGGCCAATCCTGTTCTTTTTCAGTCCAAGATGAACTCAAAGTAATATCACAGGAAAAAAGGCAAACCTGAAAATCAAATGTTCAGCTTTTTCATACAGATACAAAGGAAGAGTCACCAAAACCAAACAGAATCAATCAGTTGTGAATAGACAGATGACCCTGAACATGACATTATTATAAACCAAGGCACTTCCTGACTATCCACCAATGTAATTTCTAAGTGAAGTTTTAAGCTAAGAGACAGATCTTCACTACAAATAAGCCATCATTATTTCCCTGAAATCAGGACCACACCTTGCTGTTTATTACTAATGGTATATGGCTACTCTTTTTTCTTTTCTTTTTTCTTTTTTTTCTTTTCTTTTCTTTTCTTTTCTTTTCTTTTCTTTTCTTTTCTTTTCTTTTCTTTTCTTTTCTTTTCTTTTCTTTTCTTTTCTTTTCTTTTCTTTTCTTTTCTTTTCTTTTCTTTTCTTTTCTTTTCTTTTCTTTTCTTTTCTTTTCTTTCTCTTTTCTTCTCTTTTCTCTTTTCTTTTTCTTGCTACTGGAAATGTAACAACAGGAAAAATCTGTTAAGATTATCCTTAGAGCTCCAAAGAATTCTGTTGCTTCACTCTGGATTTTTGCTTACTTTCTCTAGTGATATTTACAGACACAAACTTACGCAGTGGTTTTAAAATACCATAAAATTGATAGCTTCAAAACTCAGACATGGAAATGTCAACAAAGTTTGGGTTTAGCTCAAATCTAAAAGATCTTTGAAGTTTATATGTGCTTAGATTTTGTTCCTAGCTTTTGGCCAAGACCTAGACTACAATGATAAAAATAGCTTGGCAGCATTGTGCAAACCCAAGCCTTCTGCACCCAAATTAAGCAAATTTTCTACTTTTTCTGATTAGTATTTTTGGACCATTGCCACTCTGTATGGCTAAACTAGTCTAGTCTTGCCAATAGGACATTTCAAATAGTGCAACAAGTATCTGCATCATTTAAAGAGTACATCTTTTTGAGTCACATAACCTACACTTATTTTTGTGGCAACTGAAGGACTAAACTTGAGGCTTGGATTTTCTCTCTGAAGTGCCATCTGGAACTTGAAAGATCTAGAGTCATGAGACAACAAATTGTATTCAACCTAACATGATTAATATAAAAACACAATGTTCTCTTTTTATTTAATTATGGGATTAACTAATTAAACTGGTAAATAGTTTTTGGTTTTTTTCTTAATTAAAAACATTCCATTAAACAGCCTTAGGTCTACAGGAAGGAAGCAAAGAATGCTACAGGTGATGTGCATTCTCCACTGATGATTTTTTTTATTATACTGATTATAGTTCTACTATAACAATGTCTATAAGGCCCAAAAATCATAATCCATTTTTCTAGAATCTTCAGACAAAAATACTGTGAAGGAGTTCTAAGACCCATGTCCTCACAATTCTTCCAAATCCATAGTTTTTATCAACTTACTTGATTGCTTTTGTATGTGAGGAGCATAAAGTCTGCCTGCTATGGCTGGGAAGGCAATGTTATGTTTCATTGGTGGAAATTAGCTATATGATTACCTTAAAGTCCATATAGGTCTTTAAAATGTATGTAGCAGAACTTAAGTGAACTCTACCCGATTTACTCCTCATTATATTTCCAAGGATACACTATTTGTTATGGGCTCTAAAGAAACTGAAGTGCAATAAAATAATTAATTACAGCGGCAAATCTGCAGAAAAATTGAATGACACAGTAGATTTCATTTTCAAGCTGACTTGTCACCAAAAAAAAATTAAGAAATAAAAATACAGGGCACACTTTTAAAAAGGACAGTTCAATTACAACTACACAAAAGTGCTAAAGGGAGATCATCAAAGTAAGTCTGTGTCTTGACCTACTTTTCTCTTTATACTTCCAAGAATAATTCTTTGTCCCTGTTATGAAATAAATTTAGAGCTTGGGAAAAGAATTAACATAAGAGCAATGGAGACTGAGCACTTAGGCGAGTTACAGGCTTAGCCAGAGAAGTGAGAGAGTTCTGTATGTTCCCTGCAGACCAGCTGAACTGTGACAGAGAGGAGATATTTGGGAGTGAGAGGTGGAGCTTCACTTTCATGTACTATCTGTCCTTGGCTTTTACACTAAGGTATCTGAAATAAGGAACAAAACTAATACTAGATTTTCTTATAATGAAAATGGCCAAACTCCAATTAGACTGAATGTCTGTATTCCTGTTCTGCACCCTACATATCAATAAAAAAAACCCAACAAAGTTTTACACATTAATGCCTTATGTTGGCCACCTTTTTAAACCATCTGTGTCAGTCTATGTCATATATATATTTTTGTTTGTTTTTTTTTTTCCTTAGAGGAAAAGAGCCACATATTCCATTGCTGGAAATCAGCTAATTTTTTTCTGGTGGGTTCCAACACTCTCAGCTAGTTCTGATTCCAGATCATGCAAGTGAATAGATATAAAATCAGGATGCAAATCGACTGAAAGAGAACTCATGCTTATCCTTCATTTATAGATCATAGTCACTTTCTGAGTATAGATACATACAAGTATTGTATAATTTGTCAGTAAGATACAGAGGTACAACATACAGGCGAGAGAGATGACCTGAGCATGGGTCAGGGCTTGGAGTGTGCTGTTTCTCTGCCCATTGTTAAACTCAAAGCACTTGCTAATACTCACCCTTGGTTATAGACTCTGTCTGTATAGCATGTAACAGGAACAGTTCACAGCATAATGCTTAGATATGCTGAAGTTAATGAAAATGTACTAGAACTTTTGCAATGTAAGGAAAGAGTAATTTCCCAGTTTACTGCACAGATCACTTTTTGGGATACATGTCTTCTCCTTCTCCACATCCTGCCCCTTTTCCTCTGTTGTGTTCCTCTGATTTTGTCTCAGGCACAAGCAGATACCACACTAATAGCACCATCTTTATTCCCAGAGAGGAAAAAAAGAGACAAATGGATGAAGGTGTGTCATTCACATACCTACTCTCCTCTCTGGAAATGCCAGCTCCCTGGTGCTACATGTTATAGTAAGGTGCATTTAGCAGGTGGAATTCAAATATTAAGTAACAACTATTTCCTGTCCTTTAAGGACAAGAGAAAGGCCACACTGGTTACATCCAGCCCAGTACTTAGTCACAGAAATGAAAATACCATCAGACGATTACAAGAATGGATACTTATGACACCTTTTATTCCACCAGTTACTAAGTGGGGTTTAGTAAACTACACTGAGCCAGATGTTGTTCATATACATTTATTAAACTTTTGCATGTTTCTCTTGTAAGGACCAAAATATTGAGTTTCATTTACAATAGTGCTTTTATTTGCTTGATATATTTTTGAAATGAAATTCAAAAGTTAGGAAAAAGGTATACGCTTCAAAACATAATCACACAGGAAAAACTCAAGAGGAGTTATTAATTTTTGTTGCTGCTGTAGCAAGGAGGATGGCTCATAGTTATTACCAACATGAATTATAATAAAGACATTCTAAAGCCTGCAGAAAGTATCTCCACTGCATGCTGTAACAGGCATAACAAACCTGTCCAATTTTGGCTTCATATTGCTGTGGGTGAGGTGTTAATGACCTATTGGAATTGAAGCTGATTACAGGTCTCATTAAACAAATGGGTGGAGTAAGCATTCAAATACCCTGAGTAGTAAAAACAGCTGTGTATGTAGGAGCCAAAACACACTACCACCTGACATGACCATGTTCTCTAATGAAAATCATGAAACTGAAAAGTGTTCCTGTTGTGCAAGTGGTGGCGTAGGCAGCCACCAGGAGCCCTTGCAGAGGAACACACACAGGCCAGATGTCTCTTGAACCTGGACTGAGAAGCCCAAGGTGGTTCAAATGCAAAGTTGTGCCACTGATAATCATCTACATGGGATGTTCCCTCAAAAATTTATCAGAGGAAAAAAAAAACAACAGTAATTTTCTTTCATGGTAAAGGAAATCACTTTTGAAAGTCTTGGATCTCAAATTTAAGTCAATGAAATGGTGAACAATACCTGTAGTGGGGCTTGATTTTTTCAGGGTTTTTTTTTCATCTGTTTACATCTGTGCAGGATATTTAAAACACAGAGTATTTACTTATTCTTCTACATCTACTCCTAAAAAATATTTTGGTTCATATAATATAGAGACAACAGAAAATTTGGTAAAATTCTGGAAAAAAATAGAATAACCATTGATGAAAAGTGTTTTATACGTATAAGCTATCAATTATCACCAGTCCACCCACCTACTTTCATAACAACCACTGTCTGACAGGAAAAAAAGTCCAATGCCTTTCTGGGTCAACCAGACAAATTAAAAATATAATTAAACAACAGCAAAAAATAATCTTAAGGTTAGTTGTAATAAATAATCAATAATCATAAAAGTTAATAAAATAGAAAAAAAATGTTGCATATACATTTATTGCAGGAATGGAAATTGAAATAGTCTTATTTTCAGTGAAAATGTAGTAACACAAAATAATGGAATTCTACATTTCATATGTTTTTCCTACTTTGGCAGATGACGTTGATAATGCTTTGGAACACAGCAGCATCTTCTAATAGGATTTATGTAATTGCTGTCTCCATGGGGTTTCTGAAACCTGCATCATCCAGAGTATAGCACTACATGCTTACTAGAATTGGTTTGTTGGCAAGTGGATGTACATGCTCGGTAACGGTGCCGTGAGAATGTATGTAGAGTATAACACAAAAACTGCATTTAAAATTATGCCCAGTTCTTTTATAATGTTTATAATGTTAATTATAAAATTATTATTCTGTGATACCAGAAATTGTTCATTTCTAACAATAGTTCTGTGAGGAATACAGTTTTCAAGTATTCTTGTCTTACAGAGAAGGGAAAGTGGGACAATATGCCTTTAAAATGAGTGTGAATTGGTATCACAGTCACTACGATGGTCTCTCTACAGGGCTCCTGTTAACTCACCATGCTGCCCCTGCAGGTTTAATTCCTCGTGGGCATGCTCTGTGTCTTGTGACACTTTCACATCAAAGGCTGCTGGAGTGACATCTGGCCTACAGCTGGTGATTTGTGTTGTCTGTGCATTTCACACCCTGACGAGGTGAAGCCAAGACAAAGGTGACCCACAGAGGCAGGTAGGAAGCCTCTCCCACCATGCAGCAGGTTTAGCCACTGCTCTACAGATCCTGCAATGTGATTAGAGAACCTGCTTAGAGGGTTTTGCTGCTGACTACATTCTGATGACTAAGCTTGCCATTACAGTGACTATGCTCAGGCATGCTACCCTTCAGCCAGAGCCTCAGAAAGAATGCAGGCAGGATTCTCCCTCAATGCCTCCTGACAAAAGCTTTAGAAAATAAATAGCATTTTCAAGAGGCCATAATTTGCAAAAGTCACAGTATTTTTAGAGACCTGGAGGTGTCCTCTCCACCACTTTCCCTGAATCAGGATGCCAAAAGGAGAAGTTTGTCTCTCTGTTGCAACTAATATGTTGAGCATCTTTCCAGGGTCTAGTTTTCAAATCCACAAATAAGTCTCCACTTCTACTTTTGTTACCAAACCAATAGCTCACAGTGATTCTGTGAGGAGTGGCAACAATGACATGTGGTTTCCTACAAAACTCTGACTTGTTGACCACCAACTTTAACAGCTGGGACAGACCCAGTTAGGGTCCCAGTTAGGACATTTATGAAGACTTCCCTGTATTTAATACTGGTATTTCACCTGAGCCTTTCCCTCAAACATGCCTTTTTATTGGAAGTTCTAATCCATTTAGCCTCCCCTAGCCATTTATCTTCTTATAGCTGAAGGAAATTAATTTGCCTTCCGACCTTTACCCTCCAAACTGTATCACTAACTTTATCTACTGCCTAGGTACGGGGAGGCACACCCTGAACATGATTGTTTACACTATGTTTTTCTAGGCAAAGAGGGAAACGTACCAATAAATATCTTTTTCTCTAGTCTGACTAGAGGAGGGTACATTACTTGCTGAGCCTTCTGAAGAAATTTTCAGTCTGTTGTTCTGAGAAAGGAAAAGTAAAGTGGAAGGGTCACGTTTGTGAGAAAGGTGTGTACTTCCCTTTGGAGAAGTGCCACAGAATGGTCAATGCACACTTTCATAGAGGCAGAAAGTTCAGCTCATACACAGCCAGATTTGATTATCCAGTTTAAAGCAAACATATGCAAAAGCAGTGAATCAAATCCAACAAGTCAAAATAAATTAGAGTACATGTTGTCTATTGATAACAAACAATTGCATACATGAATGAGTCTTTTTGCGGTGATAATCTCTTATGGGAACTTCTTTCTCTGACTCCATGCACGTCAGAGAATTCTACTAAAATGCAGTGACCTGCTATGCAAACACTCAACTTTGCAGAGATTGTTTGTTTAGCCATTTTTTGATGAGGTGCTTTAAGACATATTAGACTTTTGCGTAGATATGAACCATTTAAAAATCTTTTCCTGTTTCTCAATGTATTGACTGAGTAATATACCTGGCAGAGATACTTGTGAGAGTATAAACATGCAGAACATCATACCTGGGAGATGTATTTCTTCAGAGCAGGATTCTGTATGGAGCTTAATGGATTTATGAATTTATGAATAATCAGTGATTGCCTTTCTAATAATGAATCAAATTTCACTCTTTTGGCCATTATTTAGACAGCAAAAACCACTTGGCCACACGGTACATGATGGCTTTCTAAAATTTTCAGAGGACAGAATTAAAGGCATGAGTGCAGACATGCTAAAAATTTGTCTATTATACTGTGGTTAGCCTTTTTTTCTAATATTTTGTACTCTTCCTGCACTGCTGGGGACTGAGAATCCAGGGTGTGTGATGCAATTTGATGAGAGCTGCATTTGTAGCAGTGAATATCCAGCCACATCTGCAGCAGCTCTGACTAACAACTCTTCAGGGTCTCTGACGAAATAAAAGACCTTCAGATAATTTGGCACAACTCTAGCAAAAGAAAAACCAAACAGACAAACAAGGTCAGAGAAGATCCAACTCAATTTTTTCCAGATGGAAATAGAAGTGACACTCTCTATGATGTTTTGATTATATAATTTTTTTTTTCTCATGAGCTTCTCATATGTTTTTAGCTTTACTATTTGTTCTTAAAAGGTCATTACTAATGTACTTGTTGAAGACTGAGGATAAGAATTTTAGTTTTCCTTTTCTGACTTTCAAGAATGATTAGAAATGTTCTTTAAATTCTTCAGATCACTGATTAAAATCTGAAATGTAGAACTATTTTAAAATAGGATCTGAAGTAACTTTCCTATTTTTCTGTCATCCTTGACTACTCTATTTTCCTTATCAGTCTCATTCAGTATTCAGGGTCACTTGGCCATTCCTTATTTAAACTCAATTGGGCAAATTCTGTCTTTTAAATATACACACATTTCTTGAAATGCCCAGAGCTGTTTTGAGCTATTTTGTTGCATGAATTCCATCAAACTTGTAGACCTTCCATGAAGTTTGTAGCTACATTCCTCAGCTGGCTTTGCAAATCTTGGTTGATTATTGTCTACAATATGATTCCTGCCTGTGTTTGCAGTAGCAAAACTTCAGCGCTATAAACTGAAGGTTAATAAGGGATTATCTTTTTCATGCATCTCCATTGAAAACTAAGCATGGACAATCATGACTCTAAAACTATTTCCATTGCAGCCTTCTTGAAAAGAAATGGTTAGGTTTTTTTTTCTTTTAAGGAAAGTCTAACTTTCTATTAAAAATCAAAACATTGCACAACAACAACAACAACTGTATATTTTAAAATTTTCATAACAAAACATTGAACATTACTAAAATGAAATAGTTTCAGAGTTTGAAAGCAATTGTTGAAATTCAGAAATCTAACAAAAAACAAAATTTTCAGTCATCACTAGTCATTAAAACCTCTTTGTTACTCGTTACCCAACGTCTGGGGCACATCACACGGCCCAGAGGAGATGGTTCTGAAAGGGCTGTCTGTCCAGTCTCAGTGAGCAGGTCAGCACAGGAGGTAGGATATTATTTTTCATCCTGATACTAGCTATAAAAATATCCTGGGCATAGCTGTGGTCCTTAGTCCAGCAATATGAAAGTAACATCTTTGAAAAAGTACTTTTTAAAGTATTGAATATGAGGACACATAAAAGATAATATTA